>NC_143572.1:26725000-27395000 GCF_054136105.1 Typopeltis vanoorti
GTTGGATGACTGATCTTTTTGTGAACCTGCTAGGAATTATTGACATCCAGTCTAGTGGAACTAGTGAAGAGAACTTGCTTACTGAAATGCTTCGGAGAGGAGTCAAGATTATAATACAGGATACAGCAAAGAAGTATCTTAGTCCAATTAGAAGACCAAGAAATCCATGGATATCAGATTCAACATGGAATCTAATTGAAAAAAGGCAGTTGTAGAAACAAAGAGACAGAGGGGCTGAAGAATATAAGAGGTTTACATAGAAGTCATCAAGGAGGACAAGGAAAATTTTTATACTAAGAAATGTGAATAGACAGAGTTCCAGATGAGGAGGCACAATTATAAAAGGATGTTTTGTTTAGTTTGTGACCTGAAGCAGAAGTTTAAGCCCGAACTGAATATTATCAAAGACATGAATAGAGCAGTAATAACAGAAGAACTGGAAATTGAAAACAGATGGAAAGAATACTGTGAGGAACTGAACAACAGATAGGATAATGAAAATTTGGAGGAGCCCACTAACCAGGAAAATTTTGATTTGGAACCTACTCCACTTAGACACGAGGTTGAAAGAGCAGTTAAACAGCTTAATACCAAACAGACACCAGGTGCAGATGGAATTCCAGAAGAGTTAATTAAGGCTACAGGAGGATGGAGGGTTAAGAGTGTTTTGTAGATTGATTACGAGGATATGGGAGATAGGATCATGGCCTAGAGAATGGAAGAAGTCGGTTTTCGTACCACTACATAAGGGAGATATGAGGGATTGCAAGAACTATTAGTTTAATTTCTCAGGCAAGCAAGATTTTATTAAAGATCATTCTAAATAGGATTGAGGCCAAAGTTGAGGCAGAGATGCCTGAGGAACAAGCAGGTTTTAGGAAAGGTAAGGGTACCAGAGATCAGATCCTTTGTCTTAGACAGATCCTAGAAAAGTATAAAGAATTTAGACTCTCTATGGTAATATGTTTCACAGACCCTATCAGGGCAACAGCTACCTTATTAGTGAGAAAGAAGCCATAGTAAGAGCAAGTGTTGGATTAATTGATTGGCTTTAGGTTGGAAAGGGAGTTAGGCAAGGATGTATACTTCTTTCTCCTCACCTGTTTAGTATCTATGTTGAGAACATCATGCATGTAGCATTGGATGAGCTTAAGACACGAATTAGGATAGGTAATAGATTGATCAGTAATCTGTGGTATGCTGATGATACAGTACTTCTTTGTAATGACAAAGAAGAATTAGTAGAAATTCTTGATAAAGTTAACGAGATCAGTAAGAACAAAAGACTTCAACTCAATCCTAGAAAGCAAAGATTATGGTTCTCAAAGGAAATAACTGAGAAAGTTGGCAAGTTTTAGTACCTGGGATCCATTATTAATGTGAAGAATTGCTATTCAGAAGATTAGGAATGGCTAAAACAACAGTCAGAGACTTGTCTAAAATCTGGAAGGATGGATGTATCTCTACAGGAACTAAGTTGAATGTTTTTCCAACAGTGACTTAAAGACATGAGCCCCCAGGTATTTATATATTCACCTCTTATTAGTCAATTTGATAAAGGTTTCACTGGCCTGACAGCTGTTTAGAACTGGTTGGTTCTCTTCAGAGACCACGCAGAAACCTTAAGAGAGCAAAAACTCTCAGTACTAAGGAACTTGAAATGTCAGAGAAATGTATTTTCCGTAAGCAAACTCTCAGACAGTGAGTAAAAGTCATTACTAAAATAAAGGGCAGCACTCATGTCGTTTAAGTAGTCCATACCAGGGCAACTTCAGGGATACCGAGGAATGCATTCCCGCAAGCTCTCTAGTGAACTTACGAAACTTTCAAAATTTCTATTCAGCTTTAAAATAATGCTGGATTTAATATCCACTTTGCCTATGTAACTAACTTTACACCACCAAACTGAAGCCTTTGGGCTCTTTATTTTAGTAATTAATGTTTTATATATATATATATATATATTGTTATATGATATTTTTATATTGATGTTTAATGCGTTATTGTGATGAAACCTGTTGTTTGCCTATACTGTAAGCCTGTTTGGTAACCGCGCTACTGTAAAATCCTTATTCTAATTAGCAGTGCGCTTTTGTTTTTGTAACCTCTCTTACTTATTCTATTGCGTACTATGTTTATCCACCTTTTGTATTTACTAGTTGTATGCCTATGAACATTGGAAAATTTATTTGTTAAGACTGCGCCACCAGTATTTCTATATCGGCATAAGACTCAGTAATACATCTGGTAGATCTCTCTCTCTTACTAGTATAAATTCCTTCACTAAAGTTTACATAAACAGTCATGGTTCTCAAGAGACTAAACTAGGCTTTTAATGCCTTAGTTGCTTCCCGCTCACAAGTCAGAGTTTTATTTAGGAACAGTGCACTGTAAATTAAATGATCAGGCGGCCCTCAATTGACATATAAATAAAACACATTTACATTAATATCAAAGTACATTAATTAAACGATAGGGAGGTTACTCTATCTACCTATCCGTTAGACTTTTAGCATAAAGAAACAAACTTTCGCTTTTCAATATTAAATAACTATACAATATAATTACTCAATTACTTCTCCGCTTATTAAATCAAGTTATTGAAGCTCTATATTTACTCACAAAGAGGTTAGCTAGCTATGCCAAGTTATCTCACAAATTATATTTGAATTAATAACAAATCAGAGGGCTCTCTTATAGACACTTCTTATTACTATTTCTTATCAGTCCATCTATAACGTATCTCCTAAATTACAAAAGAAATGTACAACAAAAGATGGAACAAACTTACGGAGGCTCTGTGTTGCACACTCATCCAAAGGTCCTGCACTAAAGTCCCTATGCTGTTCCTTTCATCTCGAGCCTTAGGCTTCTATCTGGAGAGTCTTGCTTTTGGGGGGGGGGGGGGGGAGAGGCATTTCGTCGGGATATTGGCGGGCTTTGGACTGCAATTTTCTGGTACTCGAAAAGCTCAGGCAAGAGGTTTCAGCATACATGCTTGAAGATTGCTCTGTGGTTTTTGGCTTTGGTTGACCTCCCACGGCAAAAAGACATCCGACCAACACTGCCTTGGGTATTTACATCGGCTGTTCTCTCGTCATTCCAATCAGCTTCTCCTTTGGCGTGGCTCGCCGTAACGTCCAGTCCTCTGAATCCTACTCCCAACATTTCTGCCTCTAACTGCCGACTCCGAATAACTGCCCCTTGATGTTCGGTTCAGTCCCTTTTTATTTCATGTTCTCCGGGACCTTGCAAGAAGGGTTGTAATCCCCGAAGAATTTGGCATGACTCCTTGATCTTCTGTTAAGACCGACACATTCTTTCTTCTCCTCTGTGCACTCTTTTAATCCTATCTTGTCGGGCAGCGGAAACTTGTCTGAACCTTGCCGATCTCTTTGACACTAACTTTGAAGGTGTTTATATGCAGAGCTCGCAAACAACTTTCTCATACACTTAAATCGTAAACAACTTTCTTATGTACTTATGTAGAGCTATTATACAAAGTTCCGATGGCAAAGCATTGTCTTTGTTTTTGACATTCTAGAAATTTTTGTAAAGCAGTAAATACAGTAAGGGTTATTCACATTAATATTTAGCATAAAATATATAGAGACAAACAAGATTATTTTTGTAACATTCTCATGGGACTTCCGTAAAAATTGATGTAAAGAGCTTTGGCATCTCCAAGCTACATCGAGTTTCACAGTAGGAGATGGGAAGGGACAAAAGGTCATCTCTGGAAGCTGTATAAGAAGGGTGTGAGCAAAGGAGTGAGAAGCAGGTTTTTTGCATAGAGAGTGGTGAATGATTAGAATACATTGCCTGAAAGTGTAATGTCTGCAGAGAATGTGAATGTATTTAAGGCATAACATGATGAGCTGTGTGCATGACAGAGGGGCCTCCAACGATGAGTCTTTGACTCCATGGAGGTCTGAACATAACATTACTACTAATAATACAACCCCGCAAAGAGTATTCAATCAATGTTGTTTATTACTGCGATGAGTGCAACATATCCCATATATTTGTCGAAAAGTTTAATGTATGAACGTTTTAGTATGCAAGAAATGAAATAGCTCACTTTAAAGTATAAAAATAAAAGAAAAATTTATATATGATTCAAAGATTAATTTAAAGAAAATAAATTACTTTTGTTAGAAAAAAGTATGTGATCACTGAGGAAACAAACGCTTATCATTACCCAATATGCAAATCTACAATTGTCTGTGCACGTGTAAAGCATAGCGAAAATGTTTGTAAGGAGCAGAATAGTGGTTGTGAAATCTGAATTCTTTCTTTAGTATTAAGGAATGGCTCCTGTGAAAGAACTTTCCAGCAATTTAAAAAACAGAATGATTGAATATCTGAAAGACGGAATGCTTCAAAGACAAGTAGCTAGATTACTAAAATGTGCTCGAAGTACTGTATATGACATCTGGAAAAAATATCGTTCAACTAAGAGTGTAAAAAAACATGCCTTGAATGTCCACGTGCCACCTCATGCAGACAGGACAGAAAACTGGCTGAACATGCGAAAACCATGAGCCATTCAACATCCAAACAACTTAATGCTGCTGGGAAAACTACAGAGTGAAGGTAAGCGACTGCACAGTACGAAATCAGCTGAATGGTCAAGGACTTTTGCAAAGCAAAAATGAAAACTTTTTTTGACAAAGTAACAAAACGTGCATTTCCAGTGGTGTAAAAAATCATGTAAGTTGGGAATTTGCTGACTGAAAAAAGTCATTTTTAGTGACGAATCTTGAATTTGCCTTGGAACTCGTGATAATAACAGTACCTTTGTATGGAGAAGAGTTGGTGAAAAGTTCTTCAATGAGTGCATTAATACCAAGGCTAAATGACATCACAAGTGTTGGAAAACTATGTTTCATGTTACGTACAGTTAACTCTGAAGTCTACGAAGAAATTTAAGAGCATTTTTTAGTTCCTTGTATCAAAAACTGGTTCCAGGATTCCAATGACTTCATTTATGCTGATGACAAGATAATAATTCATCTTGTCATCAGCAGACGAATCAAGAACTATCTGCAAAACAATGGAAACACTCCAATTAAAACTATGACTTAGCATTCGAAAAGCCGGGACCTTAATCCGATCGAAAATGTTTAGAATATTTTAAAGTGAAAAATCAACACCAAAACGCCCATAAATGTCACTGAATTACATCAAACAATTAGGGAAAGCTGGAGTGAAATTCTGCCAAATGACCGTCAAAAGCTTATTGAGTCCATGCCACGAAGGATGAAAGCCGTCATTCAGGCTAAAGGAGGAGTAACAAAATACTGAGTTCAGTGATTGAATATATATATATATATTCCCAGATCAAAAAATGATTGCATATTTTTTTCTTCAGTGTTTGATTTTCCATTCACCTAATTTCTGGTTAAAAGTAACTATGAAATAGTTACTTTTATATTTATTTGTAATAAATTTTATTTCTTTTTTAATCATATTTATATTCATAACTGTTCAATTTGAACAAAATTTATGTATTGAGGGAAAAAAATCCAAATATCCATATGATGTTAGAAGAGCCTCTGTAGCTCAGTTGGTATAGACAAAGCCCTTTGGTCAGAAAGACCCGGGTTCGATTCCCATCAGTGACACGCTTTATCTAGTCTCTTTCGAAGAAAGGTGAGTTAGCCGGTCTCATCTCATACGGAGACAGGGTTTTTTTCTGTCCAAAAACTCGGGTTTTTTGTCCCCCAGAACAGGCTAACCACCTTATCCTCAGGATGGGGTACAATTTGGAGGGGCTAAGGACAGCTCCATAACAGGCCACTAGGCCTAATACAGAAGAAGAAGATGATGTTAGTATTACAGTCGTTAATTGGATATTTTTTTTGCTAGCAGTTGTAATAATAATAAATTTTCCACTACTATTCAGATAATACATTTTAGAAATCCTAGAATAATAAGTAAGAAATCCTAGTAGATTGTAAATGTACAATCTGACAAGTTAAAAGGTACATTTTAGGAAGTAGAAATTCAATTATATTAGAAGAAAATATGAATAAAATATTGAAGGATGAGGGTTTTCCTGATACTGACTGTACATCACATTCACAAAGGGAAATAGTTTAAAAATTCAAATACACAGAGGAGGAAATTAAGAAACTCTGGTAAGACAAAACCAATTCAAACAAGAAATTACACAAACCCAAAAACACATAATTCAGATAATGTATAACATCAGAGTGATATTAATCATAAAGAATCTAATATGGATGAAACAGTGGCAAAGTATCATAAGTCAGTTACCTGAGAATTAAATAAGCCATGAGAAAGTAGGAGTTCCTCTAATTTAGTTACTGAAGACAAAGAACCTCAGCCTTAAGAATTTGATTCTGATAGTAATGATTCTATAAATTAAGAACATACATCTAGTAATTTAAGTGAAATTTTTGAAAAGTACTGCAAGGATTTTTGTCAGAAAGACTTGCGAATTCTCTTTAAACTGTGTACTGGTGGCGAGGAGGTGCTGCAGTCGTGACAGAAGCAGACGACGCTTAGGACTTGATTAGCAAAGTTTCTGCTGTGTGTGGTATCCATTTTTTTTTTAAATGTGCCCGAAGTGAAAGAATAAGTACAACATTAATGTTTGAAAGCAAATTATAATGTTTTTGTAGTTTCAAGAATCTTGTAAAGCAAGTTTGTGTCAAGTTTTTCAGAAATAAATAACATCACTAGAGTTACATCAGTGAAATGTGTATGAATGTGTTCTAAAAGTATACTTGCTTTACCACTCATCACAAGTCCGAGTTTTACTGGCACAGTCAACAGGATCTACAAGGTGAGAGCAATTCGTTATGTAAATACATGCTCCCATGTTTTAGAGTTCTATTTTGATTATTTGGGCGAAAGTCTGTTTTAATACAAAACAAAAAAAAAATAGTGTTCGGAGTTTGTTCCATCCTGGAACAGTAGTAGTTTGATTTCTCACCAGAGAAAGAATACATCAGTATTCAAGTTTTGTTCCATCCTGGAACAGTAGTACAACAGTTTGGATAAATGAAAAACATGCCAGTGTTCAAGCTATATTTTCATCCCAGATAATTCAGAATAGTTGTATTTATTTTTTTTTTTCGTTTTAAATTTATTTTGTTCTGCAGTTACCGATTTGTCCTGTTTTGCATGTTAGTTCCATCTTGGAACAGTCAGTACTTGTGATTTCTCGCCAGAGAAAGAACACGACAGTGTTATCATAGTTAATTTTTGCATACTGTTTTGATAGTTCTGTTTCGAGATTTCAGTTATTATATAGTAGCGGTGTAAAATCGGAACTATTTTTTTGTTTTGGTTTTGTTTTTATATATCCACACAGATATATATATATTTGTGTATTTGAAAGTGTAGTAAATTGTGTAGTTGAAGTTTTTATCTGATAATATTGTAAGATTTATCTATGTTTACAAATGATATGTTGAATTTAATTATGAGTCCCATAATCGCCAAATATATACATCTCTTTTTGAGCATTTAAAAAAAAAAAAAAAAAATTGCGATTGATTTTTTTTTTTAATCAGTAAAGAGAGTTATTGTTTAGCACCATGGCTTATTTAGCCAGAGGTAGAAAGGAAGATTTACGTAAATTGGCTGAAGAATTGGGACAGAAGCCAACTGTTGAAATGAAAGTGATAGATCTTAAAATGATTATTACGGGAAGTAAATTTTATGAAGAAGAATTTGTTAAAGGGATGTTGGAGACTATTATTAGTACCAGACTCGAGGAAGAACTGATGAAGAAAGAAACACTAGAAGCCCAATGCCGGAAAGATGAATTGGGAGCCCAACAGAAAAGAGAACAAATGGAGTTCGAGTTGAAGAAACTGGAAATTGAAGTGTATTCAACCAACCTCAACTCCAGTATCCAGTGACAGTAAACCATATCGTCTTGAGCTAATTAAGCTAATGCCTAGGTTTAGATTACAAGAGGATGACATTGTGATATACCTATCCCTGTTTGAAAGACAAGCTAAGAGAACCAAAATAGATGTTAAAGACTGGATATCATGTCTCTTGACTTTGTTACCATTTGAAATTGTCCAATTAATTGGTAGAGAGTCAGAAGAAAATTGCGAAGATTATGAATATAATAAAACAATTCTACTAAAGAGATTTAGACTGAATCCTGAAAGTTTCAGAAAAACGTTTGTGATGCACCAAAAGGTTGCTGAAAAATCTTGGAGGGATTTCTGTTATGAAATAACTAATTATTTCGAAGAGTGGATTGGTGGCCTTGATATCAAGGATTTTGAAGGGTTAAAAGATCTAATTATTACGGATCAACTGAAGAAGAAAGTACCACATGAAGTGAGAGAACATCTCTTAGACGACTGGGCAAAATTCGTTTCTCCAACCAAGTTAGCTGACAGATTGGACGAATACGACAGTGTTCGTAGCACATCAAGGAAGCCCATCGGAGCTATTCCGAAGGACAAGGTTACTGAAAAGTTTAGACCTTATACTCCACCTGCTGAGCAAACATTCAAGAATAAGTTATTATCTCCCTCTCAAAGTCCACTGAGATGGTACCAGCCACGGCGAAATGATGATTCATACAAGCCTCACTACAAACCCACTCGTTTTACTTGTAGAAGGGAAGGTCATATTGCCAAGTTTTGTATGAAAAATAGTCAATCAAAAGGTACTCCTACTACAGCACACAGTAACCTAGTTCAAACGTCTACCACTGGGGATGACGATAAATCAGGTGTGTTGACTGCCAAAATTTCCATTCCAGTATCCAATTCAGTGGACATTGATCGAAATGTAGATGATTTGAAGGTCATCAAAATCAAATGTGTGGAAGTAGGGTTTTAAATGGAATAATAGATACGGGAGCGCAAATATCGGTAGTGCGCGAAGATTTAGTGGCAGATACGCCCCATGATGGAGAAAGTAAGATAGAAATATCTTCTGCTTTCGGAGAAAATGAAATAACACCCTTAAGGATTTTTGAAATGAAAATTGATGATAATTTACATGGTAATGTTCCAGTCACCTGTGCCATCTCAAGAAGACTGATTACCGATCTGCTACTGAGCTCCTCTGCCTATGAAATGCTGGTCGAAAAGCGTCGAGCTACATGAGAGTAGTCATCATTGGGAGACACCGGTTCTGAAATCAAAAGATTTAAGTGATAAACGGTCAGAAGATGAAGACGAAGACATGCCTTCGAAAATAACCAGTACAGCATTGGCAGTAAGTACGATAGAGTCCCCACCAGGTGCAGAAAATGAGTGTATACCAGAAAAAACAAAATTCGAATTTGGCAAACTTCAAAAGGATGATGAGACACTTCGAAGGTGTTTTGAATGGGCAAAAAGGCAGAAAAATTCCTATGCGTTTGACAGTGGGGTTCTGCTTCATAACGAACATATTTGTGGCGAGAATATTAGACAAGTAGTGATACCGTGTGTGAAATGAGAGAATGTCTTAAAGATGGCACATGAAATCCCTCTTGCTGGCCATCTCGGCGAAAAGAAAACCCATCAGCGAATCAAGTACTCATTCTTTTGGCCTACCATTAAACAAGACGTGAAAAAATATTGCGAAAGCTGCAAGGAATGTCAAATGAGAAGGACTGCTACATATAGAGATAGAATCCCCATACGACCTATCGTCAGACCAGAAACTCCGTTTGAGGTATGGAGCGTGGATTGTATCGGACCGTTAGAACCTCCATCAGGAAGAGGACATAGATTCATAATATGTGCTGTTGATTTATGCACTAGATGGGCCGAAGCCATACATGTCAAGGAAATAAGTGCTAAAACCACATGTAACGTTCTAATGAGGATTTTTACTCAGACTGGATTTCCTAAAATGGTCTGTACTGACCAAGGTACGAATTTCACATCTAAACTCACTCAAGCTTTTGAAGATCTGCTAGGCATAGCTCCACGTTTTTCCACTCCAGGACATCCTGAGAGTATGGGCGCTGTTGAACGTTGGAACAGAACTTTAAAAGAGATGATGAATAAGAATATACAGGAACATGGAAGAAACTGGGATTTACATCTTCCCTATCTTCTATTCGCATACCGAGAAGTACCACATAGCACTACTGGGTTATCACCTTTCCAGTTGGTATATGGAAGATTACCTCCAGGCCCCTTATCTTTGTTAAAGGAAATTTGGACTAGTGGATGAGGCATCCCAACCACTGCCTCTCGCTCGATTGAAGATTATTTACAAGAGCTTCTTGAAAATCTAAGAAAAGCTCATGAAATTGCATCCGAGAATGCCAAAGGGTCTCAAGAACAATACTCCTCCAGATATAATCTTCGTTCCAAAGAAAAATCCTTCATTGTTGGTGAAAAGGTTTTAATATTGTTACCTTCATCCTCTCATATGTTTCTAAATACTTGGACAGGACCTGATACAGTCGTCCAACTTACTAGACCAAATTCTGCGAAGGTTGAGATGAAGGATGGAAGTATCAGGGAGCTTCACATAAATAAGCTTCGACCATATATTCAAAGAATTAATCATGTCGGTCTAGTTTTCGAACTAGATGAAGATTTCGGAACACTCCACTATGCACCTGCTGACAAGATGAATAAATCAGTTGAAGATATTAGGAAACACCTTGAAGATATGTAAGCTCTCTTGACAGGAGAACAAAAACAAGAACTTTTTGACATCCTCCGGAAATATGCAGATGTTTTTAGTTCCAAACCTGGTCATGCCAAAGTTGATGGACACTCCATCAAAGTTACAGAGAACTGTTCCCCTAAAAGACTCAAACCCTATAGGGTGCCAATCACTCTACAAAAGGAAGTAGATCGACAAATCAAAGAACTGTTAGATATGGGTCTCATTGAGCCAAGTGTCAGTGAATGGGCTCATCCCGTGGTTTGTGTGGCTAAGAAAAATGGAAGTGTCAGACTATGCATTGACTTTAGATTGCTAAATAGTTTTACTATTCCAGATGCTTATCCAATGAAAATAGCTAGAGATTTATTATTTGAGGTAGGACAAGCAAGATTTATCACTGTAGTTGACCTCACCAAGGGATATTGGCAAATCCCTATGGAAAAGGAAGCAAAGCCCTTCACTCGATTCGTGACGCATTCTGGTCACTATCAATGGAACGTCTTACCGTTTGGAATGAAGAATGCTGGAAGCACATTCCAGACATCATTAGATAAAGCACTAGCTCCTCATAAGGCATACTGCCGATCTTATATCGACGATTTGGCCATATTTTCTAAAACATGGTCTGAACATCTGACCCATATAGATGAAGTCTTCAAAACATTAAGAGAGGTGGGTTTAACAGTAAACCTAGAAAAATGCAAATTCGGGAAAAATCAAGTGAAGTTCCTAGGTCATTTGATTGGATCCGGTCAACATTCCCCGGACCCAGAGAAGGTCGAGGTTATAAAAGGTTTAGTGACACCAGACACAAAGAAGGAAGTAAGAAGTCTACTTGGACTGGCAAACTACTACCGTGACTACATACCACGATTCTCCCAAATTGTATTACCACTGACAAATCTGACTAAGAAAAGTGTCCCAAACAACATTCCTTGGACTACTGATGCTGATGAAGCTTTTACGAAACTCAAAGAAGAGCTTATAAAAATGCCTTCTTTGCATACTCCAGATCTCGACAAGCCGTTCCAGTTGTATATGGATGCATCAGCAACAGCAATTGGTGCATGCTTAGCTCAAAACAACGAACAAGGAAAAGAATTGCCCATTGCTTTCTTCAGTAAGAAACTAAATTCCTGTCAAATGAAATGGTCAACCATTGAAAGGGAAGCTTTTTGCGTCTTGGAGGCGTTGAAAAAGTTTGACACATGGGTATTTGGTGCTGAAATACAGGTAATTTCAGATCATAACCCTCTGACCTATCTAACTAAAAGTGCCCTTCATGGTGCCAAGTTGTCCCGATGGGCTTTAGCCCTACAACGTTATAATCTGACCGTTACATATAGAAAGGGTAGTCGTCATGGTAACGCTGATGCCCTTTCCAGATTAAAAACTGATATAATTAATTGATGTTATTGGCTTGTTTCTTAACAATGATTATATATTTTCTTGATGTTTAGTTAATGATAATTATATAGTTTTTTTTTGTGTGTGGGAGCTGCATCGCACCATAAAGCTCTCACCTCATTTCTTGTATTTTAGAGTCAATTACTCGCCTGAGTTTTTTTTTTTTTAGATGCAACATCGACACTCCTGTGATGGATGTGCTTCCCCCAAAGGGAGTTGTAAGGATTTTTTTCACAAAAACTTGCGAATTCTCTTTAAACTGTGTACTGGTGGCGAGGAGGCGCTGCAGTTGTGACAGAAGCAGACGACGCTTAGGACTTGATTAGCAAAGTTTCCGCTGTGTGTGGTATCCATTTTTTTTTTAAATGTGCCCGAAGTGAAAGAATAAGTACAACATTAGTGTTTGAAAGCAAATTCTAATGTTTTTGTAGTTTCAAGAATCTTGTAACGCAAGTTTGTGTCAAGTTTTTCAGAAATAAATAACATCACTAGAGTTACATCAGTGAAATGTGTATGAATGTGTTCTAAAAATATACTTATAAGCGAGCATTCATTCTGCGTAATGATCAAGACTTTCACCAGCTTTACCACTCATCGCAAGTCCGAGTTTTACTAGTACAGATATGAAATTTGTAAATATACTGAATTGGGAGATGATATAAATTCTCTGTAACAGGCCAGTAGGCCTAACATGTAGTAGGAAGAAGAATATCTAAATACTAATTAAATAAATCTAACCAAATAAATTATTTTATATCTAAGCAAGACTTCAGTAGTCAAAAATAAAAATAACATCTCAAAACATCTTGCCTGTGACATACAAAATGAAACATGTTTAAATAACTATTTTTATAAAATGTGTTATTACTAACTTCTTAACTTTAATTCATTTTTATATTTTTAATTTGCAGGATATCCGAATTTTAATACAAATAATTTAAAATATCTAAGGTCAATTACTCGCCTTTGGAGCTGAGTTGTTTATCCATAAACAACTCAGCTCCAAACTTATTACACCAACTTCTCATCCTGTTCTTTCATTCCATCTACCTGTCTTTCGAAAAACCTACCCTATACTTTTGTTTCAAGGAGTACAAGTCTAGACATTCAAGCAACAACACATCAGCAGATTCTTTATTTTACTCTAATCACCAGTTACAGCATATTTATGACACCTCAACTTGTCCACATGTGACAATGTTGTGCTATAGGTTTTGCAACTTCTTGTGTGTGTAAGATTGATATATGTATAACATACAATAAAGTGTTAAATTGGTCAGAGTTGAATTTTTGATGGTCGATACTGCCACTGTTTTCATGAAAAGTATATAAAATGACATCTGTTACAAATTTATGGCATTCAAAGAACTCCACTGGTGGTAAAAATTTTGTAAAAATCCAAGAATGTGTTAAAAGTTACAGCACATTTATAATACGTCAGCTATTTTCATATGTGATGTAAACAAATTATTTTGCTTTGCCAATTGAAGCAAGTTTTTTGAAGTTTCCTCTCTATTGTTCACTATGAAACCCAGACAAAGGGCTAAAAGGTCAAAAACTATACAACTTGATACCATCATTATTTTAGTTTTAGAAAGGAAAGATCAGCTGCTTACTGATTTTTAATTTACTATAATGAAAGAGACACTGGGGTATGGATGTCTATTTCATAGCACTTCTGCATTTGGAAAACCTTTGGTATTGTTCAAGGAGGGAAAAGTCTGGGGAAATTTGGAAAAGACAGATACAGGAAAAGAATAAATAGCTATGGTTAGGAATATGCATAATACATATCACTCAAGTTGAAGTTTTCTCAAAGAATAACTGTGTGGAGCAACAAAGGAAATAACATTTAATAAATATTTAGTTATTACATATCTAACTCTGTGGAGTCTGCAGACTCATCTAGAGAGGCCTAAACATTTCACCAAGCACCAACCATTTACTCAATATGTGTCATATTTCACTTGGAATACATTTACCAACAAGTACCCAAACAGACTCTAGCATTTTATTCCATTCATTCATCAATTTCCAAGCAAAAAATCTAATCCTCACACCTTTGCTCAATTTCCAGGGATGACCCCACCCCAGTAGTCCTGTACAGAAAAACTTTCTCAGTATCAATCCTATAAAATTCTTTAAGTAATCTGCATGTCTATCATATAATCCCCCTTTCCACCTACAAACCAATTGCTGTAGCCAACAAAACTTCAACCTATCCTCAATGAGGCTTGGTTCAAGGTTATATTGTGAGTGGTTGTGTAATTTAGCACTCATGTAAAATTAGTGATTTTTATCTGTATTACTGTGTTTTTACTTCAAAAAATAAGTCTTATAGTGTATTAGTGTAGATTTTTGTGTCTGAGTATTTAGCATCCTTATAAAATTTTTATTGTGATGATAAAAAACATGATGAACAATGGCAGCAAAGACCACATTGTCTGGCGATTTAAATTTGCAGGATATTATTCAGTGCAGTGTATGTGAAATGTATTTGTCAAGAAAATTAAAGAATATGTGGAAGCAAATTGAAACTGGAGAGAGAGAGAGAGAGAGAGAGAGTATGTATTAAGTGTTTTAAAAGTGAGTGTCTGTTAGGTGATGAGAATGCAACAAATACTGATGATAACATGAAAAATGAAGTTATTAATGTCGAACGTGTAGCCGTGGAAATAAAGGAGAATGAAATTTATATCAATAAAGAACTAGTGTGCTTAAATGTTATCTTTCATAGCACAAAGTGTGAAATTGAGTTAAGCAGGGCTGAAAAAAGAAAGATGCAGGTGATCTGAAGGAATAATAAAGACTGACCGAACAAACAAGAAAAACAAGTTAAGGAGAAAATTATGTGTAGAGACTCGATAATCAGGGATAGTACTTAACGAAAGTATGACAAAATCGTTTTTTCTGGGTACAAAAATTCATGATATTGGCCACACCATCTGGAAGCAAAAAGGTAAGCCAAAGGAAATGATTGTCTTGGGTGGTACAAATCATTTGAGAGGTGAGAAGTATTCCATGAGAGAGGATGTAAAGGAGTTGTCAGAAGAGGCAAAACTGAAGAGCGAGAAGGGGAAGACTAAGTTTCCTACTAAACTATGACAAAGATGAACTGAGGAGGAGGGCATTGATAGCCAATAAATCTATACATAGATTGCAAAAGGGAAATTCCAGAGTTCTTTTGCTATGTGGCAAGTAAGAGGAACAATGACTATGGAAGATTAACCTTAATGAGTGATGATGATGGTCACGAGGAGACAGAAGCAGATAAACTAGTTGAGTTACTGAGTGACCACTTTGTAAGGATATATCATTCTATTGAGGTTACTGCTTTAATATGTGACAGACAGTAATGTGGGAACAGTGCCGCATTATGCTAATAGCTCACATCTCACTATGATGTGCATATGCTTGCGCGCGTAGCAATATGATGCTGTGGTAAACACAGTGCTGTCAGTGTCCTTCGTCCTCTATAAATGCTACAAGATGGATTTTTATTATTTTTTATACAAAATAAGAGAATTGTATAGGATTGATGCTAAAATTAAATATTACAAATTTTATACAATTACAATAAATATTGCAAATATAAATAAATTAATAAATATATTTATATATCGAGAAAAATTGGGGGTGCTACAGTTCTGCAGTGCCTATGCACGAGCCACCCCTGATAATAGAGTAACAGCTGAGTTGGATAAAGGAAATGACTACACGATGATTTTGCAAAGGTATTTGATAAATACCACATAGAACTCTGCTATGCAAATTAGAACAAATGGGGATCGATATGGCACTGGTTAAGTGGATAAGAGGGTGGATGCTGGACAGATATCAAAAAGTGGTATATGGAGGGGCGGAGTCAAGGCGAAAACAGGTGACTAGTGGTGTTCCACAAGGCTCAGTGCTGGGACCATTGCTGTTTAATTTGTACATAAATGATATAGGAAACAACCCGAAAGGAAATATTCAGTTGTTTGCTGATGATGCGCAATTAGGTAGAGTAATAGTTAATCAAGGCTATGTGAAGAGCTTGCAGGACAATTTAAATAGGCTGTCACTATGGGTAAAAGTTAATGGGTGTTAGTTTAATATCGAGAATGTAAAGTTATGCATTTTGTGATAAATACATTACAAGACATGTATCATACTGATGGCACTGTACTCCAAAGCTAGAGATTTAGGAGTGGTGGTAGACAGAGAGTTAAAGTTTAGAGACATATTGCTAAGGCAGCCCACAAGATTACTTGGCTACTGAAGAACACATTAACAAGCAGAGATAAGGATGTTGGTATTCCTATTTATAAGACCTTGATACACCCACATCTGGATTACTGTGCTCAAGTCTGGTCCCCTGGGTTTCTTGGGGATAAGGAAACATTGGAGAGCATTCCGAGATGAATGCCCAAGATGGTGAATGGCCTGTGGAATGCAGAAGTTGGTTGATAGAAGAAAAAGAGGGGATATGATAGATATTTAAGTGGCTTAAAGGATTTTATAGGATAGATGCAGGGGAAATGATTAAGCACTTGGCTAGAGGGACCAGACAAGGGGTCATCCCTGGATCACTGGGGGGTGTGAGGACCAGATTTTTTCCTTGGAGAGTAGTGAATGAGTGGAATGAGTTATCAGAGTCAGTTGTGAGTGCTTTGTCTGTTAATGGGTTCAAGGAGAGGTATGATAGATTGGGTCTCCCATGATGAATCTTTGGACTCCATGGAGATGCCTATATTATAATAATAATGAGCATTCCACATACCTATAACTGTTATTGCCTCTAGTTATCTTTTTCTTCATTCCAAAGAAACAAGGTGACAATAATTATATGACAACATTTGTCTAACGCAAACTAACATATAAGCCTTGAAAGATACATACTAATAGAAAGACAATGAAATGAAAAAACTTTGTCTACAGAAAACAAGGAAACATGTTTGATGTGGAATGCAAGCGTTGTGCTCCTTATGGTGATCTTTGGTAATCGACATTTTAGGTTGATGGGATCAAAAAGCAATCTGCTAAAATTGGTTTAAAATGATTTCAGGCATACTGCAATAATTTACTTTTGAATTGACCATATATATGAGGTGTGATAATTTAATTCCCAGAATGCAGCTGTAAAAAACCTACATTTGGAACTATACATTAGTGGCTACTGTCACCTTCGAAGTAGTTCCCTTGTGCATTTATACACTGGTTTAGATGGTGTTCCCATTTTTGGAAACGGGCCTGGAACTCTTTTTCTGAATACTCTTGAGTTCCTTTATCACATTATGCTGGATATCAGCAATGTCAGAAAATCTTCATCCTTTTAGCACAGTCTTTAATTTTGGAAACAGCTAAAAATCACAGGAAGCTAATTCAGGTGAATAAGTAGGATGATCTAATTCGGTAATCGATTTTTTGACCAGAAACTCTCTCGCAATGAGTGTGCTATGCCCTGGCACATTGTCGTGATTTCTTTCAAAATCTTTCGCATACCCAATTCTTCAGTTAAAATTACACTGACTGTTTCTCAATTCATCAGCCATTAATCACACACTTAATCATCTGTCAGACTGCACCAAATCCTGCACTCTGTTTACATTAGCATTTTTGTTTTTAGCTGCCCACTTCTGGAGTTGTTCACATCTTCTCACCCACCTTTAAATCTCTCATGCCACTCAAAGACATTTGACATTTTCAGATCATCCACACCATATGCCACTTTCAACAGCTCCAATGTTTCAGTAGCAGTTTTGCCGATTTTCACACAAAATTTGAAGTTAACACGCCACTTCAAATTTCGATCACACATTTTTATGCTAAAGTTTACACATAGATCTCTATTGTTTTTGATAGCCAACTAGCAAATGGCTCTATCAGCTTGAGATTTATGCACACATTAGTTAAAAGAAGTACAAACACGATTACCCATGTGACTCCAACCAAATCATCATACAGGCAATACTATGCGGCCATTCTGGGAATTAAATTTCACACCTCATACTTTACACTCGCATGCATGCACACGCACGCACGAACGCGCGAACGCGCGCACACACACACACACACACACACACACACACACACACACACACACACACACACACACAGAGGTGATCAAAATTAAAATATCCATGTTTAAGGCCTTGTGGAGCATCATCCAGTGATCCAAATGCTGAGAAACTTTGAAGGAATATATTGTGTGCCATGTGGAAGTGATATCTGAGGAATAAAAAACAGGTGTTGTAAACACCAAGTGCATGGAATTTGTATATCATGCAACTTGGCAGGTGCTAAAAGGGCTTAAAAAGATGGACACAGGATTTTTCCCCTTCATTCTGGTTGTTAATACCATTCACAGCGATGGCACTAACTTTGCCCCAATGTGCTTTGGTTGTGAAGCTGTACTACCTAAAACATGGCAATGCTATTGCTGCACTCTGTGAATTTTGCTGCCTGAATAAATGTTGACAAGGTCCACTATCTGCATGTGCTTACAAATTATTAGTCATTTTGAAGAAACAGTATTGCTGAGGGTTAGACCTGGCAGAAGTATCGCAAACCATGAATAACAGCACTGGTTCCTGCAGTGCATGTGCTGCATCAGGACACATGGATGTGCCTTACACAACTTTCTGGAAAATTCTATGGAAGATTCTGCATTTCTACCCATTCAAGGAGTTGCACCCACAGGACTTGGAAAATTGACTGACATTCACTTTGACGTTCTTTGCTCGATTAGAGCTGGATGCTGTGTGGCCATGGATGATTTTGTGGGGCGATAAGGCTCACTTTCACCTGAACAGAGCTGTGAATACCCACAACTGCTGGATATGGGCTATGCAAAACCTTCATGCAATCCAACAAATTCCTTTGTATTCAACCAAAGTTACTGCCTGCTGTGGGTTTACAGCTTCATTTACCATTGGGCCATTCTTCTTTGAGGACATTTACTTTAAAACTTTTTTTAAAGGTTTTTTTTTTTTCATCTCAAAAGGATTTGAAAACCTTGATCTACATGGGAGATCTCAACCATTATTCACACAATGCTTGTCATGTCTCTCCTTAAATTCCTCCACTGATAATGCACTCATAACATTTCTGGCAACAAGTTCACCATTCTCAAAGAAAAAAAAAAAAAAAAAATCTAGCCTTCATATCATTTAATGTAACGATATTCTTACTCAATTTGCAGAAGAGATTGCTTGTAATTTCCCCAAGAGCCAAAATTCCATGCATCTACAGAAATGTGAATAGAAGCAGGCAGGCATTGCTACATCTTCAATTTGTATCCAGAGCTGGTTGTCCCTGCTAAAACAAAGATTTTAAGGAGTTCAAGTATATTGTGGGGAAAACATTTTGAAAAAGAGCTACAACATGCCATCTACTGGTATATTTATAAAAAGGGATGATACATCAATGCTAACTAAAAGACAGGACACCACTATATGAGACATGGTTTGCGGAGCAGAGCATTCACAACATAACTGATTGGCAATTTTCCATTTATGAAGTAGATATTTACATCTTCCATGGCCCATCCTAATCCTGTTTAGGAAGGACCATTGTTGGCATGGCAGATCAAATTCAGGAGGCTCAGAATATGGATCTTCAATAAGTGGTTGATTGGTAATGTTAGAATTGCTCCAACGTTACCTCCATTCATCCTCAGGAGTAAAGTTGTGCGTTTCCAATAATTGTCCCTCAGACCAAAAGGGAGTAGATGATCTGAGTTGGGTTTGTGGCTGATTGCTTAGTATATTTGAGATTGGTTGTAGTGGATCAGATTTGAGTTTTTTTATATTTTTTCAAGTTGCAGTCTGTCTTCTTAGATCCAGTGGGGTGACATTTGTTAGAACAGGAAGCCATGGTAGAGGAGTTGATTTCAGAGAACCTGAGATAATATACAGGATTTGGTTCAGTATTTGTTATAGCTGTTTTACACTATAAGAATTTTTTTTTTTTTTAAAGACAATGTCCTGCCCATATGTCTTGCTTGTTTAGTTGTGATATCAAGTATTTGGACAATTGATTTACATGACCTCACATCACCATCCTGGAAATTAGAAAACAGGCTCATTAACATCTTTCAAATGAAACAGAAAGAAAATCTGTTACTAAACTACTTAAAAAGAATGACAAGCCCAATTCAATCTAAACACCAATACCATATTATATGCACACCACATTCCTATCTTATTTCAAAGATGAAACAGATAAATTAGGCTATCTTCTAAAACATTACATGAGTAGAACATTTCACATATCATCAGAAAAAGTTTCTGGTGATATGTGAAAACTACATTCTAACTACTTGAAGTAGATTAAAGACTACTAGGATTCTCTGTCTTTTTCCTGGTTGGTTAACATAATCTCTTAGCAACGGGGCATCTGGTATAAGTACCACTTGATTAGAAAGAAAATACATAGAGTGCTAGGTAATATGCCATACATATATATTTTTTAATGTTGGAAGTTTTTTTATTTTTTTTTTTTTCCACTTGATTAGACTATAATAAATTTAGTTTAATCTTTTATCCAAGTGTAAGCAAACAAAGTTTGTGCCTGAAGTATCTTCAGGACTGAGGCAACTCGTGGCAAAGGTGGACCAAGCTCTCATCACTACTTGTCTTAGTATCTCCCATAATGCAAAGCACATCTATTTGCAGACATGTATAATGCTATGCATTAAGGAAAAGGCCACTACCCAGACCAGTTTTGACCTTTACTGAGGTCTCGCCAGTGGGAGCCAGACCAAAAAGGTGGTGATACTAAGGTGGAAACAAGGGAGAAGTCATATTTACCTATACGAGTTGCCAAAAGGTGTCTCACCTTATTATTAAATTACTCTGGATTTAGAGAAAAGATATTGGAAGTTTTTTCCACTTGGTTAGACTATAATAAATTTAGTTTAATCTTTTATCCAAGTGTAAGCAAACAAAGTTTATGCAAGAAGTTGCCTCAGTCTTGAAGATACAGGTGCAAACTTTGTTTGCTTACACTTGGATAAAGGATTAAACTAAATTTATTATATATTTTTTAAATTCACTTTTTGAGGACATTTTTGAAGATCACTGAGAGCTTTTGAATATTTGTACTTTAAAACTACTTGAAAAACTTAAATGTTCTTTGTTAATTTCCTGAACCACCTGTTCTTTTATACAACAATACATCAAGTCACATATGTTCGACTTAGATGTCTCCATTCCTTTTAGAAATAATTTCCATTTCACCTGGTGTATAAGAATTCTGGGTAAATGGAAGTCTGTTTATGTGAAAACCCTTACAGCATTAAGTTAACTTCAACTTTGATCCAAGCAGCTTCTGCAATGCTTATCTTGATTTTTTTATTTACCTGTTTTGCAGTTAGCATTCCCAGTGAACCTTGCAAATATGAGAGTGAAGAAAATATGATGAACATTTAGTGACTAGACTAAGTGAATCAACACTTGTAAGTGAAAATCTGAAGAAAAATAAAATACAAATAATAATAAATAAAATAAAATAAAAGAAATTGATAGGGGAATTTGCTGCTGGATAATTTCACAAGCATACCAAAGACCATTCATAACCAAAATTATGAACCTAGGAAAGCGTAGTAACTTAAATGAAACTCGTTTATTTTGGAAATGCATTCTCAGCCAGACATTTTTCATTAATAGGAATATTCTCTGTGAATGCCTGATGTCAGTTTAAGTTATTGTTTCTTTCTTATTTACTACTTTAAATACTTATATTATTAAATTATCATAATTTAATAAGCTATGGCATACATTTATGAGTCAGATAAATCTTCCTTTAATTTATATTTCAATGAACTTGACATTGTCAGCATCCAGGAATGCATTAGCAGAGCTAATCTCAGGTGGTATGGTGACTTAAACAGAATTGGTGAGGATAGATTAGCAAAACAAGTGTTCTCTGCCAGGTCGGCAGGAAAACGACCCAGGGGAAGAGCAAGATATAGGTGGATTGATACGGTACAAAGGGCCTTAGAAAATAGAAATATAAGATCTGATATTGTTGGAGTCTTGACAAGTAACAGACTGATTTAGAGGAAAATTGTAGATAGGAAGTTAGTAATGATGTAAATTTTTCATGTAGTACTATCATATCCTGTATATCCCTTGAGGGTGCATGTCAGGAATTTGATGATGATGATGATTAATCTTGAAATATAAATATCTCTTTTTCGCTCAAGTTACAGAATTTCTAACTGTGTAACGTTATTACTTTTAATTAATATCATCATCATCATCATCAAATTCCTGCCATGTACCCTTAAGGGGTGTACAGGATATGATGGTACTACATGAAAAAAATTGCATCATTACTAACTTCCTATTTACAATTTTCCTCCAAATCAGTCTATTACTTGTCAAGACTCCAATATTATCATTATCAGATCTTATATTTCTATTGTCTAAGGAACATTGTACCATATCAATCCACCTATATCTTGGTCTTCTTCTGGGTCGTTTTCCTGTCAACCTGGCAGAGAACACTTGTTTTGCTAATCTTTCCTCACCCATTCTGTTTGAGGGACCATACCACCTGAGATTAGCTCTGCTAACGCATTCCTGGATGCCAACAATGTCAAGTTCTTTCCTAATATCCTAGTTTTTAATATGATATTGCCATTGATGCTATCTGTTCACGCCTCTAATCTTTGTCAGGACTCTCTTATCTGCGGCCTCTAGTCTTTGGTCAAGTGTTTTACTTCTGTACCAGCTCTCAGATCAATAAGTTAAAAGTGGTTTGAACACTGTCCTGTATACAGCTAATTTAGTGTTTCGACTAATTTCTCTCTTATTCCATATGAATTTATTCAATTGACTTCCCACCATACCAGCTTTGCTGATTCTGTTGTCTATTTCTATATTCAATTTACCATCTTCAGTAAAAATCGTGCCTAAGTAGCTGAAATGTTTCACATGTTCCACAGGTTCTCCATTCAAAACACAGTTGACATTTTCAATGATTCTGCCTATTTTCATTGTCTTTGTCTTTTTATTGCTGACCTTCATACCATATCTATTACAACAGCTATTCAATTTAGTCAGAGAATCTTGCAGACTTGTAGTGGATTTATTTAGAAGTATAACATCATCCGTATAAAGCAAGGAGCTGACATTAACATCTCCAATTTTGATATCATGTTTAATACCACACCAGATTTAACATCAAACCATCTTCCTGTATTTCCATCAATTCTAACTGCTGACTTACAACTCAAATAAACACTAAGTATTGCTTGATATAATGCTCCATTCACACTATATAACTGCAGCGTATTGAATAGCTTCTCTCTTGGCACCTTGTCATATGCCTTTTCCAAATCGACAAAACTTAAATACAGATCTTTGTTATATTACCATGCTTTCTCGACCATTTGTCGTAAAGTGAAGATCTGATCCTGACAGCCTCTATTTGGCCTGAATCCAGCTTGTTCTTCACCAAGCTTTTCTTCCACAATTCTTCTCAAGTATTCAGTTTTATTTCCCTTTTTATATATGGGTACTATGAGAGCTCTACTCCAATCATCGGGAATTCGTCTCTCTGTCCAGGCTTTCTGAATTATGTAGTGCAGCCACTGTAAGACTCTTATACCACCATACTTCAGCATTTCTGTCGAATATCATCTACTCCTGCTGCCTTTCCACATTTCAAGCCTTTGATGGCTTTTTCTACTTCAAGTATGGATATGTATTCCTAACTGCATGCCTGGTTAGTGTTTTTTACCACTGCACTGTCATCACTGCTTGTTTCATTTAGCAGTTTTTCAAAGTAATTACTCCATACTTCAAGGATATCTTTTTCTCCCGTTTTCATGTCACCTTTATCATCTCTAATTCCTTTTACAGCACCCTTTCCTCCATTTCTAAGCTTCTTCAACAACCTCCAGAATATTTTGCCACCTTGATATTTATTTTCTATATTCTTGCCAAAGTCCTCCCATGACTTTTGTTTAGCAAGTTTTACACAGTGTTTAGCATTCTTGCATTTGTCTCTATATTCTCTAAGAGCACAAGCTGACTTATTTGACAGGAACTTTTGGTATACTTTCTTCTTTTCCTTCACTGCCTCTTTAACTTTCTGTGTCCACCAAGGAGTTCTGATTTTTTTATCCTTACAGACAACCTCACCACATGCCTCTCTGGCAGAATCAATCAATGTTTTCTTCAGAGTTTGCCACTGAATCTCCAAGGTTTGATTCCTGTTCTAAAACCCTTTCGTTTTTTTTTAAATAATCTTTGTGTATGTTAGTCTACAGTTCACATCTGAGAGCTGCTCAACTTTTATTCGTTTTAAAACTTTCTTACATGTTATTTTTTTCAAATATGAAATTCAATTTTATCCTGCTCAAGACTAAATAGTGATCACTTCCAATTTCAAATCCTCTGTACACTCTGGTGTCCTGCACCAGGGAGAAAACATCACTATCAACAATAATATAGTCAATGAGACTTTTCTTATTCCTTGCCTCTTCTCTCCATGTGAATTTGTGCACATTTTTATGTTGGAACATGGTGTTAGTAATAACTAGTCCATGTCCTGAGTAGAAATCCAACAGATATTTGCCATTATTATTAGCTTTGCTCTTTTCTCCAAATTTTCCCAAAACATTTTTGTATATCTGACAATCACTTCCTACTCTGCTATTTAGATCCCCAACAAGGACCAACTTTTCCTTTTTCATTGTGTCAGTAGCTTTCTCTAGAGCCTCAAAAAATTCCTCCACTTCTACCTTAGTAGAACCTTCTGTGGGACCATAGGCACAAATTAGTCTCATTGCTCAGTTCCCCATTCTCATATTTGCCCACATCTCTCTACTCGAGATTGCCTGCCATTCAAGAAGATTAGCCTCGTATTTTGTGTTGAATACTATGGCTACTCCTTCTTTTCCTTGAATGTCATTGCCTGAATATAACATTTTGTATTTATTGCTCAGAAAGATCTCACCAGTTTTTGTCTTTTTTGTTTCAGTCACCCCTATTATGTCGATCCCCTAGTTATCTAATTCCTCAGCTAGCTCCATTTCTTTGCCATTCAGGCTTCTTACATTGATAGTACCGATCTTTAACTCTGGTGATGTTGAGTTGGGGTTTGTTTTCAGATTTGCTTCTTTTTATTAAGCTGGAAAGTCCATGTTTTTTACCTTGTTATTTTTATAAGTCTTATGTTATTTCTTACTCACCTGAAGAAGTCGGAACACCGATGAAACTAGTCATGATTTATTAAAGGTTTTTGTTATACTTTCTCGGGTTCTAGTCAGTTAAATTTTAATTTTATAAATGTATATCTAATACATCCCGAGTCAATCCTAATAACAACAATATATATATATATATATATATATATATATATCAGTGGCATCGCGTGCTCATTTCAGTTGGGTGTGCTGTCATGTGGGTTATGCAACCCACGCTACAAATTTCACGTCAATTTGACTGTATGCATGGGCATGTGGGCGCAGAAAATTTTCCAGGGGGACAGAACTTGGAGACAAATAATTACATCAATAAATTTTAATAATTATTGATTAAATTAAATAATTACATCAAAAAATGTCGTTTAGCTTCTTTTTTTTATGTAATTATTTGTCGATATAAATTATAAATATTATTTGCATTTTGCATCGATTTTAATGATCTTTAATTCTTGGGGGAAAAAAGGTATTTAGAATTAATAGTTTTTAACACAATTTCATATATAAAAAAATTTGACCAGCATATTTTATTAAAAATCAACTAATTAATTAATCCTAAATTAAATTATTTAAGTTTAAAAGCAAAAAAAAAAAATCATAAAACTAACAAGTAAAATAATATTAAATTACATCCACTTACCTTTTAAAAATGTATTTTTCTGTTTAAATTTGTTTCACTATGAATTTACAACTTGCACTTCATCAGTAACTCACTAGACATAGAGGGCAAACTAACCGGTCACTGTTCACAAATCAGAAAAAGATGAACCAAAAACAGAAACACGTGTTTTATTGCTGTTCTATGGCTACAGGCCAACCCATAATAAAATTTTAAGACAGACAAAGGGTTCCCAGGGTCGAGGGTGTAAGATTACATATCTCAATCAATTTTACGATTATAATTTGTGGAATTTTTTAATCAATCCCAGCGGGATTGCACCGATGAAAAGGACCTTGGAGGTCTTTTTCATCTGTTGTAATGCGGACAGCTCTTTTCTTTAGTATGTTTACTATTTTGAGTTTGTGATATAACCTCACTGCACAATCACTGCCTAAATTCAAACTATTTACCAACAATTGACTGGCCTGGCAATGGGTAGCCCCCTTTCACCTTCTTGTGCTGACCTATTTATGGAGGATCTCGAAAATAAAATTCTACCTCAAATAAATCCTAAACCAATAATTTGGTGGAGATATGTAGATGATATCATCATTGTATGGAACCACAACAAAGATGACGTAATTGATTTTCTCAATAAAATAAACTCCTTTCACCATTCTATTAAATTTACTCTAGAACTTGAAAAAGACAAACAACTACCATTCTTGACATCTTAATTAAGAAGCAAGTTAATGGCCTTATGAACCTATCAGTCTACAGGAAACCTACGAATACAAAACGTTATCTACATTTCAGCTCCTCATACCACATTTCTACACATACTAAAGAAAAGAGCTATCCGCATTACAACAGATGAAAAGGACCTCCAAGATGAATTAACATTGATATCTAATAACCTCGCCTTGAATGGCTACCCACCAAGACTCGTCAATAAAATCCTTTTCTCTGAGCCACCACAAAGAGAACGAGAAGACACTCAATATATTACCACAATTGCCATTCTGTATGTGAGCAGTATCTCTAACAAGCTCGCTAATCTCCTCAAACCACACAAAATAAGAGTGACATTCAAACCTATAGAAACAATTCGTAAACTACTACGATCTCCAAAAGATACCCAGCCTTTCTATAAGTATGCTGGAGTCTACAATATCCCATGCTCGTGTGGTTCAAGTTACATCGGCCAGACTTCAAGAAGTCCTCGAGATTAAGCAGAAGGAACACATTGGTTATGTTAAAAACAACAGACAAGGCATATCAGGCCTGTCATCACATTTCTCCATAACAAACCATATCATTGAGTGGGACAAAAGTTTTACCCCTTACATAGAGGAAGACTACCGCTCTCGAATGTTTAAAGCAGCAGCCACAGTCGCACGCACTACAGATAACCTTCACAGGAACCAAGGTTTAATACTTCCAGAGATATGGAAAACTCTAATTAGATCTCTGAACACACAAGAAATGAAATTTAATGCTAACTATAGAACATTCCTTAACAACAACTAGTAAATCATGAACATGCGATACGTGTATTATTCATGTTCAATGCTATTTTAGTTTGTAACTATAATTTTTAGAATTTACAGTTAAGATCTATTTTGTGATATGTTTTAACCTCAGTGCTTTGTATCCTGACAATGCCAACAGCTTAGTTTGGTGAAACTAGTTGGTATTAAAATACTTATCCGTTTACACTTGATCAATGTTCCCAAATAGTTATTTACATTAGTTCTGTGATCAAGAAAATACACGATCATCATGAAGGAGAATGCTATATTTGGTTGGTATATTTGAAATACTCAAAGATGAAAATATGTGAAGCATCATTTATAAGACATGTGAGAATAGGAAAGAATAAGTATGAGTAGAAACACTTTCATTAATGGTAAAGAATAATTAATAATTATCATTTGTGATATGTGTGTCCTACAAGTTGCTGGGTAGAGCGAATGGCATGATCCGATAAATTCTAAACATGAATAAGTGAATTTATGATGGCATAATTAAAAAAAAAAAAAAAACTTTGTGAAGAGAGAGAGTATTGTAGGAATAAATGTGGTTTGATGGAGCAGCAAATCATCTCATAAAATTTGTTGCACATGTTATGTGTATATTTTGCTCCGTTTTCCAAGAATTTTATTTTGTTTACTGAGACTCGTATACATAACATCAGATCATTATCGGAATTATCCACACTTTCGGGAATCCTAAATTCATTAGGTTTTTTTTTTTCCCCCCCCCCCTTAGTATCTGCAATTCTTCTGTCTTATCAATCTCACATATGCTGGTATTTTGTTGTAGATCAACAATGTCTTATAATACACAGAATATTCATTTTTATTCAGGAATAGATATTTTTTACTGTCTGTTGTTTCTGAAGACTAGAATAAAAATGTCTCTATATCGTTAAAAAACTCTGCAACCTCAACAGATGCTATACTGCACAAGCAAAAGAAAAACAATTAGCATTTTTCTCCTAACATCCACTTTCAAATTTTCAGTTCCAGAAAACATGTGTAACAACTGTTTGTAATACAGCCATCGATTACACAAAGTGCTCAACTGAAGACAAGTAACAAGTTTCAATTGGATTGGTTGACACAATAACCAATCACAGATGCTAGGTGCTGAGTGAGCTCAAAATTTTAGCTCAGCAGGTCTGGGTGATATACTAATATACAAAAATATTACAAAGCTAAGAATTTGACCTGCTGCGCCCTCTTTACATCTTCTCGAATGGCTCAAATGTGTGTGCATTTCGAAAGCACACCCGTTGTTAACACAAATGTGATGCAATGTTTACATGGTGAAAAGTGCCTTCTTCATGAAGCACTAATGCTTTATTACCCTCCTGAAGAGGACAATAATTTATTACCCACCTGAAGCATTAGTACAGTATATTGTGTTCAATTTTAGGAATTGCACGAAGTCTGCAAACAATTGGGGGAGTCTTTAATGAGAATAAATGCAAAAATATAACATGGATGATACTGATATTTTGTGGATGAGCACTGCACACCCGGAATATTCGCCCCTGATATATATAACTAACATTTTGTTTCCCAAGTAGACAGGAGATCTGCTCAGCAACAGGTTATGGATTTAAATCCCACTTTGATATCGATTTTTGTGAATTTGTTGAAGCTGTAGATGTATTTCACTGCTCAGCATGAGATCCCCCCCCCCATCCTACTTACTGGAGATTTAACATGGCAGCAGCATTTATTTATTTCTCTTTTACATATGCATAAGTAGCACACACAAAGACATTGTGGACTCATTGGCATATTAATGATATGTGGATCATATAACTCCCATTGCATCCGAAGCACTAATATACAATAGGTTTAAAATCTTTTCTGGTGGGATTAACATATATAACTTCAGGATGTCATGGAGTTTGGATGACTAGTACATATATAAATTAAAACTAATCATATATTTTAATGAAACACTAAAAATAAAGAACAGCGTGTTCTTATAAAATGTCAACTTGAAAGTCAAACCATTTTACTATTCAATAATAAAAGTATAGTAAATCCTGGATTGACACAGATTTAGGGATATTTTTAGGGTCATAAAAGATCCACAGAGGTTGAGGATTTCAAGCTCCATTATGAACTTGAAATCCTCACCAACACGAAATCCAATCCATAATTTTTACTAATGACAGTATACTCACTCCACTCCAATTCTCTTCATGACTTGACAACCCGTGCAGTTGTGACTGCAGATGTAGTTTATATCTATAATCACAGCTATGATCAATCTGGTCTTGCAGACCATGTATGGATACTACTCACAAGATCTTCTGAAAAAAAAACACCATATTCCATTACACAGTCAATTAAAAAAAAAAAACTTTTCTCGGAATCTGCAGCTGCACTCAGAAATCAGCCCAATTTAAATAAATATGGATGCTAGAACTTCCCAAACTTTGGGAAACATTAATCCTCAGAGATCCCAAGCTACAACTTAGGCATCCTACAAATGCCCATAGAGGGTGCCCCACTTAGATAGGAGTTTAGAGTTAGATCCATGTACTCTCTGAAGGTGTCTCAGTGACTGAGACAAAATATTTGAAGAATTAAAATAGTTTTAATCCTTTCTTAGGGCTGTTAATACTTCATTAAACCTCCAACAGAAAACCCTGTTCTAGAGAACAGGAAACTCTTTCAAGCAGTTCAAGTCCCAAATAAGCAAGGGATAAGTATTCTTGCATCAAGCAGTGAATAAGATTTACCACATGAAAACATTCACAAACACTGAATCCACAGTGGGATTCAATCAGACAACCTGTTGGCCGGACAGTAGAGATGCTATCCATTCAGCCAACCAGGAAAGTAAACGCTTGGGTGATTGCATTTATACATTACAACATGCAAGGAACTTCCATCACAAGAAAAGTAAATAAAATATAGTACAATAAAACTCTAGCATTACAACATATCATATTTAAAGCATAATGATTGAAAAATAGTTTTTTTTTATTTATTTCAGCACAAAGATGGGACTGAATTACAGTATATCATGCTATATTAAATGCATGCAGCAAACACAGAGAAGAAAATAAAGCAAACTGACAAAGTGGCACAACGACTTACCTTGAAGACAGTGATTCTCCAATAAAAACTTCGTTTAAAGCTCTCACTGGAAGTACGTTTGTTCTAGAGGTGGAATTGCTCTGCTTTAAGCCTTCTAAATTTTTATGCTGCCCTTCAACACAATCTAAAAATCGGTATTCAGGATATTTCAGTTGTTGATCATGAAGTTCAATTGGAGGCTCACAGGCTTGTTCTCCTATTAAAGTGACTCTTATTCTCTGTCTGTATGTCCACCTGATAAATTGAAATTTTTTGATTTAAAAAACAGCTATAAATTAGTTTACTTATGAGTGACTGAAAGCCACAATTATTCTGAAACATATAACAATATCTAACATTTCAACTGGCAAATGTCATTATTTAGACAATGCTCTGATTATACAGGGTGGCCCATAAGTCACAAAGGGGTTTAAACATTTAACAACTATTTTATTTATTAATTATTTTTTATTCTTTTTCTTGTTATAATGAAATACAGAACCTAGAGATATTTTTATTAGTTATTTAAAACATCCTGTAAATACCTTCCAATTTTCGCTTCACCAAGCTGCACCCTTTCTATGGTATGACAGCTGTTAATGTTTCTGGCTGCAGTGCCCTAATTTCTGCATGAATGTTCTCTTTCAGCTGTTGGACTGTCTGGGGCTTTTACATACAGCTTTTCCTTCAGGTAACTCCACAAGAAGAAGTCAGGAGCTGTAAAATCTGGAAAATGTGATGGCCAATTAATTGCAGCTCTTATTCACTCACTAAAAATGTGCCTTAAGAGTTCCATTGTAGCTCTAGCGGTGTGGGCAGTGGCTCCATCTTCCTGAAATCACATCGCGGGTGTGTTCTCTATTGCAAAAAAAATTCAATCATCCTGATATCGCTCCCCAGTGACCGTCACTGCATCGTCATCTTGAAAGAAAAGAGATCTGATGATTCCCTGCAATGTTACACTGCACCAGACTGTGCAATTGAAGGGATGCAATTCATACTGGAGAACAACCCTTGGATTCTTCAAACTCTAAATCCTGCAGTTCTGCTTGTTTATGAAATCAAAAAGTGATCCTCACAGGACATCAGATGGTGGATAAAGTCATTTTCTTTTCTAGTCAATTGCAGACTGCAAAAAACATTGCTGATGATCTATCAATTTAATTCCTTTATCAGCTGGATCTTGTATGAAAAGAGGCATTAACTTATGGAACCCTCTTGCTAGAAACATTCAATCAAGCGATGAATCAGTTTCCAAGATGAATCAGCATTCGATTTCTATCACTGCCATTAAAATGGCAGTGATAGAAATCGAATGCTGACATTCAAAATAAAATTGCACAATTCTGATTTGTGAACTTTTCCAAGATTGATTTCCCAAATGTTCCTTAGAATACTGAAAAAAATAAAAATAAAATGAGAAAATTAATAATAAAAAAAGTTATTCACATTTTAAATTCTTTCATGACTTATGGGCCACCCTATATTTGACAGCTATTTTCTCTGCATACTCATCTGGTCATGTGTCTTTTCTCACATGTGCCACAGTCCGCTTTTACACAGCCTTCAATTTTCCATAATAGCTGTTACCATTAGCAATGCATGAATTAATGGCAAAAAGTATTACCATACTGCAATTACTAATTTAACATATTTGATAAAGAATCTTCAGAATCATTACAAATATTAATGTTTGTGATGAATGTAAATCAATTAATAATCCTGATTTATAATTAATTATGCACATGGCAAAATATGAAATGTTTACCCTGTTCAGACTGAAAACTCCTACATTAGCTCCTTTGTGAATACTGAACATTAAGAAGTTATGGCAACTATTTGCTTCTATTGAAGTGTACAGTGTGGAAAACTCAAACAAAATGTTTAGGATACTTAAGTTCCAAAATTTTAGGTTTTCAGATTTTCCGGTTGGTTGCACACCACAAAGCACATCCAAATTTGACTTCTTAGTTTCAGGGAAAGTGGGTAAACATTTTGACTTTATCATATTTCATATCCATTACTTATTTCAGCAATACATTTTCAGAGAAAGAAACCTAAATTACATATAATGTATGTAGATAGCATGTGGCTGTCCTTTAGCCCTTTTCATACTCTCCACCAAGGATTGTTATGACAGAACATCTTTGGGACCACTAGAACATCTATTTATTCTACTGGACTAAGAAGATCATGACTGTGCATGCTGGTGAAGTTTTCCTATGTCATTTTCCTCAGAGTAAGTTGGAATAACATGAACATACTGTATTACTGAGTTGAAAGAGACATGGGTCTATTCTGTAAAATTGTCACAATGCAGGAAATATTGCCTTATCCATAAGTGTTGCATATACATTGGCATTTAACCTTCCAGTGCTTGATGAACACAGTATAAGGTGGGTGTTCCTTCTTACCCTTTCTAAAGTAATGGAGAAAGCCATTAACTTCAGGAAACCTCTCAAGTAACATATGTTTTTGTTATTATTATTATTTTATTTTTAAATCCCACACAAACAGAATGCAGAACCTAACAAAAACTGGCACCAGTATATCAATGACTATTTCCAGTCGACTGCAAATCGTATTGGTTTTGCTAACAGGTATATTTCTTCCCATTTTCTTCTTTGCGTTATCTTGCACTACATGAACAAAACTTTTACAATACTTCTATAAACTTATATTCTGATGAACTGTAACTTCAATGTTCACAAAATTCAATCCTGTTTCATTCTCTCACAAAGAACCATTTCTCTCTGATTCTTGATAATACTCAAATCTTATACAAGGCATGATTTTTCTTTTTAGGATAAATTTTAATCTTCAGTCTTTCTTGGCATAAACATATCATTAAAAGCAATTTCTCAGTATCCAAGAGCCTTGGTTTTCATTAATTTAACTCTTTCAGGATCATGGGACATGTATGTCCCCACATAAAATTTTAATTTATTTGCAACCCTTTATGTCCATTGGGACACATGTGTCCCATGAAATTCTATAAAACCTACGATTTTTTCCAACATAATGATGATGTTTTATGTTAAATAGATACCTAATAAAGTCATTTTAATACCTAAAAACTTTGTATTACTTCATAAGTCTTTCTGGTCATGAAAGGTTAAGGCACTACTTTACTTTGAATAATTCTTAACCCTATAAATATTGCAAACCATATTTACTGTTGAACTACTGAATAGTGTTTTCACATTCTGGGTATGGTTGAGGTTCCTGAAAAATTCATGATTCTGGACTTAGTGCAGAACTCAGCATTCAGAATGATTAACATATTTGCAGTGATTAGCAACAAATTGTCTCATGCTTTCTGTTTGCATGCTGGGCAGTTACACCACAAACCAAATGGCATGTGTCCATCAAAACTAATAATATGAATAGGTAAAAAAATGTTTGTTTAAGGATATATTAGATACCAATACTCAAGATAATTCTATATCTAGTTGGTATATATAAAATACTAAATGGTACAAGGAATTATATGTGAATCTACATTAATAAGACATGAACCATGTGTGAATGACTGGCACATTTAAGGAGGGAAAAATGTAGTTGTGAATAGAAATACATTCATTAGAAACTTACCAATAATTTACAGCATTATGTGTATCCAACATCAACAGGTTTTCTTTCCTCATCTTTCTGCCAAACCATGGTACTAGTGAACTATACGTTGAACAAGATAGTGTTCAGGATCATCGTCATAAAAAAAAGAGTAAACTAGTCACTATATATTTGAAGAGCTGATGTACTTTTATTTTTGGAATGCACTCCATTCTCATTTTAACAGTCACTCACATTGGTGAACTGTTTTTTTTTTTTTTTTTTTAAATCAAAAACACCTATTTGTTATATATTTTACTTCATTTTTATATACTGGTTAAAAAAATTATTTTATAAAAATTGTGATTTTATTGTTTTTCCCAATTTTAGCTTGATTCAACTTCATTTCTCCAAATTCCTTCTCTTTTTCCTTGTCATTATTATTTGTCCTAAAAAAAACCATAGTATGCTGTGCTCTAGAGAATAATTCCTAGCTGACATTGTCTTTTACAATATCTTACTCTTCTGGAATGGCCCTATTGTTTAAAAATTACTTATACACAGAAGTGATTATATTATTATATTTTTAGGATTAAGCCAAAGCAACTATGGCTATGGAGGGAGGAAGGGTATGCCATTTTGATATTAACGTCCATTTGTGGATTTGTCTATTGTGTTGGAGGTGAAAATTCGGTTTAAAAGAAAACTAACACTTCTGTATGAGAATAACTCACTTCCAGTTGAAAAGTACTAGTAACGTTCCTCAAGTCATAGAGGATATTTGAACTCGGATCTTCCCAACCAAAAGGCACATATATTCTTTGAAATGTACTATGGAGATGCTCCCAGAAAAAAGATAGTAGAGAAATTTATATAGTTCATAATTCACCCCAATCATTTCTAAAAGAATACAGAAAAGTACACCAGCTTTCACATTTCATGAATACTCTATTTAATCAGTAGAGATCTTCCAAATCTTCCAATTAACATCACCCATACACCTCTGAACTCTAGTCTATGGAAAACGGATATCAGGACAGCAGATTAACTATTGTATAATGCCAAATGCCTTTTTAATACTTTCGACTTTTAGATATGGCTTGGCCACTGATGGCAGTTAACTCGTCTAATTTTCATTGACTTTGAAGTGGCCATTGTGGATAAAATAAATCAACCAGCTTACACTTTGTATCCATGCTATTTCAATGGCATCACAATGATGTTGCAAATTTAAAGGTACATTTTGCATCTATATTTTGGTTGACAGATATATGTGTCATGCTTGGTTAAAGCTATAATCTAAGTTAGAGGATCCATTCAACTTTTTTTTGGTCTGAAATCCAACTCTTAGTTCCATAGATTAAAATTTCTTTCAACACTAAATTCAATTGTCTCATGAAACCTGCCTATCTTATTTTATGATTTATTTTCATGTCTAATTATTGCACCACACACACACACACCTCTTACCAACCTTCTTACTTATTTTTTGTATTTCACTGCAGATTTTGATATAAAATTTTCTATAATAATCATTATTAATATGTAACACCTCCACAGAGTTCAATAACTCATTGAAGGAAGGCATCTACATACTACATAAACCACCATTTGCACTATACCCTCAAGGAATGCACAGCATATATTAAAATAATATGACATGATTTATACTATTATTATTACCATTCTAATAACTTCTCCAAATGAATCTACTATCTTGGAAGTTTATTTTGCACTTGGTTGGACTATAATAAATTTAGTTTAATTCTTTATCCAAGTGTAAGCAAAGAAACCGTCAGAAAATATTTTCAGGACTTAGGTAAGGTGGTGCAACACCAGGCAACTCCGAGCAAAGGTGGACCAAGATCTCATCACTCCTTGTCTCAGTATCTCCCATAACGCAAAGCACATCTCCTTGCGGACATGTATACTGTTATGCATTAAGGGAAGGGCCACTACCCAGACCGGTTTCGACTTTTATTGAGGTCTCGTCAGTGGGAGGTGACCCAAACATGGAGATACTAAGGCAGAAGAAATAGGAGAGGTCATATTTACCTATACGAGTTGCCAATGGGTGTACCACCTTATTATTGAATTACTCTGGATTTAGAGAACGATGTTGGAAGTATATTTTGCACTTGGTTAGACTATAATAAATTTAGTTTAATCCTTTATTTAAGTGTAAGCAAACAAAGTTTGCACCTGAAAATATCTTCAGGACAGGTAAGGTGGTGCAACACCAGGCAACTCCGAGCAAAGGTGGACCAAGCTCTCATCACTCCTTCTCTCAGTATCTCCCATAATGCAAAGCACATCTCCTTGCAGACATGTATACTGCTATGCATTGACGAGACCTCAATAAAGGTCGAAACCGGTCTGGGTAGTGGCCCTTCCCTTAATGCATAGCAGTATACATGTCTGCAAGGAGATGTGCTTTGCATTATGGGAGATACTGAGAGAAGGAGTGATGAGAGCTTGGTCCACCTTTGCTCGGAGTTGCACCACCTTACCTGTCCTGAAGATATTTTCAGGCGCAAACTTTGTTTGCTTACACTTGAATAAAGGATTAAACTAAATTTATTATAGTCTAACCAAGTGCAAAATAAACTTCCAACATCTTTTTCTAAATCCAGAGTAATTCAATAATAAGGTAACTCTTAGTAAGGGAATACTGTGAGTAGACATATAAATACAAAATTAATGATGGAAAATCTCATATAAAAAGATTTTTTAATAGCATAGTATAATACGCCTGTGTGTCACAGGCATCTTCAGTACATGTTAAGCTCAAATTAAACAATAACTGACAATTCCAAAAAATGCCACCTAAGTAGCTAGTGTAAGATAACTAAAAAGGTCAATAAAATTTTCTAACAAAAAAAAAAAAAAAAAAACTATGTATACAATAAAAAGTTAGGAAAGATTAGCTGATTTGTAAAGTACTATCTCCCATAAATGGAATTGACCGTAAACCATCAGATCTGTTTAAGTTAGGAGAGTGGAGTAAAGTTTCACATGTTTCTTTATAAAGCCATTCTATGAGGAACCAACTTTTGTGAAGGACTCTTGTCTTTTTCCAATGAACTCTATGTCTGGTTAAGGTGGCATGTTCCAAGTCCAGACTGTTCAGGTTTAAGGTACTGAATATAAGGCTGGTGTTCTTCTAGTCGAATAGAGGCAGATCTTCCTGTTTGTCTGAAATAAGATAATCCACAAGAGTAAGGAATCTGGTAGACACCTGGATAATTAAGATGTGGAAGCTTGTCCTTAGGAGAAGTGAGAAAAGTGGAGATTTTTCTGACCGGTCGAAAGGCAACAAAAATATTCAGCGGTTTTAAAACCTTTGCTATACATTCACTAACGCCATGTATATAAGGGATAGGAATGCACGTAATTTCTTCTGTATATGAAAAGGAAGACATATTAAAACTACTCAAAGCTCTTTTGATGAAGGAATTCTTGTATCCATTAGATTGAAAGGAAAATGTAATATATCGCAGTTCTTTCTGTAAGAGATCGTCTGAAGAACAAAAGGAGTTGGCCCAATGAACCAGTGTTTTAATAGTTCCTGCCTTTTGATTGGGATGGTGATGAGATTCAGCATGGATATAATGGTTAGTATGAGTCTTCTTTCTATAGACTGAGAAATGTAGGTTACCATCTGGTTGGTGAAGAATTAGAAGATCAAAAAAGGCTAACTGCTTATTTGATTCTATTTCTAGAGTAAACTGGATTCTTGGATGAAGTGCATTTAACTTTGTGAGAAACTGTTGAAGTTCATCAGAAGAGCCATTCCAAATAGCAAAAATGTCATCGACATATCTGAACCAATGAATAGGTCTGGGAGAAATGTTGTCAAAAATACATTTTTTCAAAATGTTCTATAAAGAAGTTGGAGATAGCAGGAGAAAGAGGATTGCCCATTGCTGTTCCTTCAATTTGTTGATACAACTTATTTTTAAAGGAAAAATAGCCAGAATGTATTACAAAATCAAATATTTTTACAATGTCTGAAGGAAATTCCTGTTGCAGTAATTCAATACTTTCAGATAAAGGAACATTTGTAAATAAAGAAACAACATCTAAACTGATCATGATATCAGAAACGAAGATCTGTTCTTCATTTGGAAGATCTCCAAATGAAGATCTGAAATTTTATTTTTGAAATCTAAAGTATTTTTTATATAAGTATCAGTTCTTCTAGTTGAAGTTGAAGTTTTAAAACCACTGAATATTTTTGTTGCCTTTCAACCAGTCAGAAAAATCTCCAACTTTCTCACTTCTCCTAAGGACAAGCTTCCACATCTTAATCTGCCTCTATTCAACTAAAAGAACACCAATCTTATATATTCAATACCTTAAACTTGAACAATCTGGACTTGCAGAACATGCCACCTTAACCAGACATAGAGTTCATTGGAAAAAGACAAGTGTCCTTCACAAAGGTCGGTTCCTCATAGAACAGCTTTATAAAGAAACGTGAAACTTTACTCCACTCTCCTAACTTAAACAGATCCGATGGTTTACGTCTATCCCTTTTATGGGAGATAGTACTTTACAAATCAGCTAATCTTTCCTAACTTTTTATTGTATATATAGTTTTTTTTTTTTTTTTTGTTAGAAAATTTTATTGATCTTTTTAGTTATCTTACACTAGCTACTTAGGTGGCGCTTTTTGGAATTGTCAGTTATTGTTTAATTTGAACTTAACATGTACTGAAGATGCCTGTGACACACAGGCGTATTATATTATACTATTAAAAAATCTTTTTACGTGAGATTTTCTATCATTAATTTTGTATCAATAATAAGGTGGTACACCTGTTGGCAACTCGTATAGGTAAATATGACCTCTCCTATTGCTTCTGCCTTAGTATCTCCATGTTTGGGTCTGCCTCCCACTGACGAGACCTCAATAAAGGTCGAAACCAGTCTGGGTAGTGGTCCTTCCCTTAATGCATAGCAGTATACATGTCTGCAAGGAGATGTGCTTTGCATTATGGGAGATACTGAGACAAGGAGTGATGAGAGCTTGGTCCATCTTTGCTCGGAGTTGCCTGGTGTTGCACCACCTTACCTTAATCCTGAAGATATTTTCAGACACAAACTTTTTTTGCTTACACTTGGATAAAGGATTAAACTAAATTTATTATTAGAATCTACTATCTGTCAGGATGCTAATATCATCAGATCTTATATTTCAGTCATATGGGCACTTCTAACCACATCAATCCAGTTAGACATTAGTCTTTTTCCTGTCATCTTGGTATCAAAAACCTGATTTGCCAACCTTTTTCTCTTCCATTCTGCTTAAGTGACCAACACCACCTTAGATTAGATCAGCTTACACAGTTTTAAATACTAACAATATGTTCCTTTCTAATATCTTCATTTTTAAGACGATGCTGCCAATGATGCTACTTGGTGATGTTTTGAGAAATGACATTACTGATGCCATTGCTCAAAACTCTCAGATATGCTGTCTCTAGTCTGTGATAAATAACTTTTTTTCTAACTCTATTCTTGGATTAGTACATTAAACCGGTTTGAACACTGGGCTGCAGACTGCTAGTTTAGTGTTTGAGCCACTTTCTCTGTTATTTCATATAAATTTATTCAACTGGCTTATCACCATACTAGCTTTGCTTATTCTAAAATCTATTTTCATGTATTTAATTTACCATCTTCACTAAAATTGTGGCTAAACATGTATTTCTATAAATCATAATAATGCTTAATGCTATAACTAACACCAAAAGGAAAAAAATACAGTTATTAAACTCACTAATATTTTGCTGTGTTTTCTACCCAGCATCACCAGAACACACTATAAATATCTTTTTTTTTTTATTGATATTATTCTTTTATTTATTATTATGTCGGACTGCACAATTTGTAAAATTTTTCTTACGTTGTAATATCGTAGTTAATATGGTCGTAATTGCTTGAGCTAGTTCTTCATGCACAAAACTTGTAATTATTCTTAATCCTTTAGTCTATAACGTTTGTTTTACCCCCCCACCCCCTCTCAAGGTCGTAAGTATGCTATTTCACATGCTCGAAGTGTGGACTTAGGAAAAGCTTCTGGCTGGAAACCAATTCCTTAATCTACCTTGCTGTATCTCTCTTGTATTGATCCTTAAAACATTTATTTTTTTTCAACAACGCCATTAAGGATCGCGTAAAAGAATTGTTTTTCTTTCCCTTACATGCAAGAGAAACATTCAGCTAAGCACAAAAATATCTCTTAAATTAATTCTATCTCAAGCAACTCCTATTTTTTTTTTTTTATCAGTTGTGGCTATTACCATTCTCAGGTCACACAGGTTCGATATTTTTATGAGACAGTGCATTGGCAAAACAAGATCAGGCAAGCTATTAACAAAACAAGCATGTTTATTTATTCTAAGACAAATTATTTACAAAATTTAAACAGCACATATCACGTGTCTGGTTCTAAGACAACTAGAGCAAAATGGAGAAAACACAAATCACGTGTCTAATTCTCCACACGATCATTTAAGCATTTAGCTTAAGCTTTAAAACAAAGAATTTATAAGTACACATAACTTTTCAGACACTTGGATAGAATTTAACATGCTTTAACTTCACTCACGTTATCAACAGAAAAATGCAAAACTTAAACCACATTCAATTTTTTGCATTACACAACATTAGAAAATCTTTAGAACTCTATATACTACTATTCACATTCAAACAGAAGTAGAGCTTTCCAACTCTAGTACTTCTATGTTAATAAATAACCGAACCAACATTCGTTGTTTGAACTTCACAATCTAAAAAAGTTTTTACTTACAATCTTGCCAGTTCATCACATAGTCCTAGATCCTGAAGGCTTATGGGTATGCTCTTCTTCTTCCCAAAAAATTTTTCGATCGGGCACTAGGTAATGGCAGCGATAATTCAGCACACATGTAGATCATCGAAGAATCACACGGCAGGACATCTTGAAAGGACAGTCTCTGTTGCTATCTAACTATCCATCTTCTTCGGAACTGCTGCTTGCGGGAACATGACTCTCCCTATCCTTGGAAAAGACTTGGCACATGAACTTCGAAACGAGAGCACTTTGGCACCTCAATCTCTACCTTTTATCTCACTCTTCCAACCTTGATCCTTCTTCAATTTAAGTCCCCAGATTTACTGGAGGTTTTTTCTCCGTTATTACCCACACTATCGCTGGGGTTTTGGTGAGAAAACTCATAATTCGGTGACCTTCATGATTGTCACTAGCCTTAGGTCTATTTGCCCAAACCTGTCTGAGCTTAATTTTAGTTATAATTCTAGTGGTTCTTATTTAAATATTCTAATAATTTGTTACCAGATTTAATACAGTAAAGTGAGTTATACATTTTGACTGTTAATATTTGGTCCTTCTATACTAAATATGAGATTTTCTTTGGATTTTATTGGACCATGATTCTTTATAAATATATGTATATAATCGTCTACCAGTTTCGCCAGCTTGAGTGTGTCTGGCTTCTTCAGGACGAGAATGGTTACGCTAACATTAAATGCTAAAACAGAGGAATGCAGTAACGACATTAAAATCAAATAAAAAATTGAAAAGACGCGTGACATTAAGAGCATAAAGCATGGAGACTTAGTCATTGTTAGTAGATCGCATTTTATAGTTTTACGCGAAATTGAGTTCTGCTAAACATAGTGAATTTATAAAAACTTTTCCAAATGTCTTTTAATATCATGCCTTGATTTCTATTGAGATTGTCTCCTGTCCGGAGTATCACTGCAGCTTCTTTAAAGTTTCTACATCTGAAATCTTTTTCAATGTACAGCATGGAGCTGTTGTCCCAATCGATGGAATGGTTCAATATCGAGAAATGGTGGGCTAATCCTGAGGTATCTGTTCTGTTGACATCTCCTATATGTTCTTTTTTTCGGATTTCTAGGCTTCGTGATGTTTGGCCTATATAGTTCAGTCCACAGGAACATGGGATGTTATATACACCTGCGTACTTGTAGAAGGCGATACAGTCCTTAGAAGATCTTAATATGTGCTGTGTAGTTAATATGTGGGCTGTTTCTATAGAGAATCTTTTGAATGATATTTTGTGGGTAACCATTTTCGGATAGAGTTTTTGATATGAGTGAGAGCTCATCAAGCAGATTTTTTTCTTCCGTGATGATATTTGTTGTTCTGTTTTTGAGCACATGTATGATGCTAAATTTTTGTGTGTAGTGATGAGTAGATTTAAAGTGAAGATAACGTCCAGTGTCTGTAGGTTTGCGATAGATTGTGAGCTTGATTTGTCCATTGTTGCTCTGTTTTTGAGTATCATACATATGCTCAAAAACAGAGCAACAAATATCATCATGGAATAAAAATATCTGCTTGATGAGCTCTCACTCATACCAAAAACCCTATCCAAAAATGGTTACCCACAAAATATCATTCAAAAGATTCTCTATAGAAACAGCCTACAGCGACAACAACCTTGAGTGACGCAGTATACATCGTCCATTGTCATACCATATGCCGGCTGAGTCTCAATGAAAATAGCAAAAATAATGAAGTCTTTCAACATCAGGGTTGCCTACAAACCTATTTTAACTACAGAGCACACGTTAAGATCTCCTAAAGGACTGCATCGGCTTCTACAAGTACGCAGGTGTATATAACATCCCACGTTCCTGTGGACTGAACTATATAGGCCAAACATCACGAAGCCTAGAAATCCGAAAAAAAGAACATATAGGAGATGTCAACAACAACAGAACATACACCTCAGGATTAGCCCACCATTTCTCGATTTTGAACCATTCCATCGATTGGGACAACAGCTCCATGCCATACATTGAAAAAGATTTCAGATGTAGAAACTTTAAAAAAGCTGCAGTGGTACTCCGGACAGGAGACAATCTCAATAGAAATCAAGGCATGATATTAAAAGACATTTGGAAAAGTTTTTATAAATTCACTATGTTTAGCAGAACTCAATTTCGTGAAAAACTATAAAACACGATCTACTAATAATGACTAAGTCTCCATGCTTTATGCTCTTAATGTCACGCGTCTTTTCAATTTTTTTTTATTTGATTTTAATGTTGTTACTGCATTCTTCTGTTTTAGCATTTACTGTTAGCTAACCATTCTCGTCCTGAAGAAGCCAAACAGACAGACTCAAGCTAGCGAAACTGGTTGACAATTATACACATATATTTATAAAGAATCATGGTCCAATAAAATCCACAGAAAATGTCTCATATTGAGTTATACATTATTTTAATTACAAGTATTTTATGTAATTTAATTGCCCATGTAAAATCGACATAGCAAAAAATATTTCTATATTTTTTCTATACAAGATTTTACAACACACGCGCACGCACACACAGAGCACTAAACAAAGTAATTGTAAAAACAATTTAAATTGTAATGGACACCTAATGTTCTTACATTAGTGCTGTATACCTGTCACAGTTATTACCGTGCTCTGATGATGCTGGGTAGAAAACCAGCTAAATATTAGTGAGTTTAATAAATGTATTTTTCCCTTCTTGGTGTTGATTATACTGTTAAGCATTATCATGAATAATAAACAACAACTAAGTTTTTCTTTATGTACTTGTTCTATAGGTTCTCCACTGAGACTGCGAGTGATTTCTATGTTCATAGTTTTGTCTTTTTTATTACTGACTTTCATACAAACTTTTTTCAGCAATAGATTTATTTAGGAGTATAACATCAACATAAAGTAAAAAGATAAATTGAATATTTTAAATTTTAATATCAGGTCTGATGCCACTTTCCTTCCTAATGTGATCCACATAAATTATGCATGCATCCTTGTCTTGCAGCTGATTTCCCACTAAACTATCTTCCTGCACATCTTTTAATTCTAACTGCAGACTTACAACTTAAAAAAATATAAACCATGTGCTGTGCTGTATAACATTCCATTTATGCCATTAGTTGTAGCAGTTTGAAATATTTTTCTCTTGATACCTTGTCATATATCTTTTCAAGAACTACAGCTAGCAAGACTTAACTAAAGATGAATGAGCCAGTCTCATACAGAAGTGGCAGGGTTTCCCTCAGCTTTTTTTGCTTATTAAAAAGGAAAATCAGCTAGAAGAACATTTAATTAACAGATATAATAATGGTTTCTTAGCCTTAGATGCTTCAACTATAATCCTAGATAACAAGCACCAACATTTTGCAGATCTACAATACTTAATACAAATCCTTGTTATATTCCCATAATTACTGAACTGCCTCTCTTAAAGTGAAAATCTAACCCTGACAACCCCTATTTGGCTGGAACTCAGCTGCTTGCTCTCTGAGTTTCTCTTCCATAATATTTCTTTGCCTCTTCTCAAGCATGCTTGCATTAATTTTACATGGAACACTAAGCAGAGAAGTTCCTCTGTAATTCTCCCATTCAGTTTTAGTTCCCTTTTTAAAGATGGATGTTATGAGAGGCCTACTTCAATCATCTGGAACTTGACCCTGTGACCAGGCCATCTGAATTATGGAGTGTAGCTACTGTAAAACGTTTACGCTTCCATATTTCAGCATTGATATCTGAACTAGAAGTTCAGATATCAATCTACTCAGAAAGTCTCACATTTTAAGTTTCTATTGACTTTTTCTACCTGAAGTAGTGATGTATTCCACATTGCATTTCTTTTGAATAGCTTCAACCACAATTTTGTCCCTTATTGTGGCACTGTGTATGTAGATGGAGAAATAAGTAGTGTAAGTGGTGGGATATGTGGAGTAGAGTGCTTGTCTGTGATGAGTCTTTGAAAATATTATGTAATATAATAATTTATTATTATTATTGCAAGGACATCTCAATGGAATAATAACTCATATTGGGAAACCCATGATGAGTTATTACTTTCAACACAATATCTATCATAATATCTCCTTGAAACCATTAACAGCCAAAGCACTAACAACTGACTCAAGCAACCCATTCCATTTATTCAGCGCTAGCAAAAAATCTAGTCCTTGTGCTCTTGCTAACCACTCTTACCCAACTTCCAGGGATGACCTTTTGTTCTGCTCCTTGTAGCCAAGTGCTGAAACATTTCCCTGCATCAATCCTATGAAAGTCTTAAATGTTTCGATCATATCCCCCCCCCCCACACACACACCGCTTTTCACCTATAAACCAACTTCTGCCATCCACAAACACTCAATCTATCCTCATAGGGAGAATTCCTCAGTCCACTCACCATCTTGGTCACTCACATCTGGATCCTCTCCACAACTTCCTCATCACCAAGAAACCCTAGTGACCAGACCTGAGCACAGTAATCCAGATGTGGTCCTATCAAGGATTTGAAAAGAGGAATGATAACTCTCTTATCTCTGCCTGTTAGTGTGTTCTTCAATAAGCAAGTAATCCTATGAGCTATCCTCGTTACTTCAGCTGTCTATCTACAAGGGCGGTCTGAAAAGTTCTCGGGCTAACAATGAAACAACAACTTTACACCCTCTGTCCAAAAAGAAACCGAACTTTTCGAAAACAGAAGAAACTAGTGGTGCCACCTGTTGTATCTTTTTGTTGTTGAAAGCAGCAACCTTCATTAGTCTTGTCTCAACTGTTTATGACATTTGTTTCATTAGAAGCCAAGTTATAGTGCCAAGAGTGACAGTGTATTTTGACGAACGGTCGGAAAATGAGTTTCAAACAGAGAGCTGCGATTGACTTTTGTGTTAAACTTAGTAAAAGTTTTACCGAAACACATCAAATGCTTCAAAAGGTTTATGGTGATGAATGTATATCCCGTACTCAAGTTCACGAGTGGTTTAAGCGATTTCAAAGTGGTCATGAGATGCTTGAGGACGACGAAAAGCAGGGCCATCCAAAAACTGGACTGAGCGAAGTTAACATTGAAAAAGTGCATGATTTCATCAAAGAAAACCTGAAATCGTCAATGAGATTGATTGAAGATGAATTGGGGATTCCAAAATCAACTGTGTACAACATTTTGACCGAGAGTTTGAGCATTCATAAATTGAATTCACGATTTGTTCCCCACAAGTTGACCGACGACCAAAAAAGTATCGAATTGAACACTGCAAGGACCTCATTAAAACTGCTCATAAGGACTCAAACTTCCTTGAAATGATCGTTACTGGTGACGAAACATGGTATTTTGAATATGAGCCCGAAACAAAGCACCAGAATGTTGAGTGGAGACCACCAGAAGAGCATCCAAAAAAAAGTCGCTTGGAGAAGTCAAACATAAAGACAATGCTGATTTGTTTCTATGATTCCAAGGGAATTATCCACAAAGAATTTGTTCCACCTGGCCAAAGGGTCAATGGTGAGTTTTATTTCGAAGTGATTGATAGCGAGAATTCATCGCGTATGGCATGAATATCGTGACGACCGACCATTCGTCAAAACACACTGTCACTCAGCTTTTAATTAAACAAATCTCATAAACATTGACACAACACTAATGAAGGTTGCCGCTTTCAACAACAAAAAGATAAAAAAAGGTGGTGCCACTAGTTTCTTCTATTTTTGAAAAGTTCGGTTTCTTTTTGGACAGAGGATGTATAATTTCAAAATTATTTTCATTTTTCAACATAATCTCTCTTAAGACTAATACATTTATTCCAGCGATGCTCCAGCACCATTATCCCATCCCTGTAGTAGTTCTCAGTAAGATCTGCAAAATATCCCTCTACAGCTGCAATCACCTCTTGATTCGAAGAAAAACACTGACCAGCGAGGAAGAGTTTTAGTTTTGAGAAGAGATAGAAGTCAGAACCACATCTGAGGAATAGGGTGGATGTTCCAACAATTCATAGTGCAGATCCCTTAATGCCAAAACACCTTTGTGGGCAGGTACATTGTCCTGATGAAAGATGATTTTTTTATTCTGCAAACCAGGTCTTTTCTCGTGAATTTTTTCATCTAGTCTGGTTAAAAGATCAGAATAATATTCCTTGGTTATTGTTTTACCCTTTTCAAGATAATTAATAAACAAAATGCCTTTAGCATTCCAAAACACCGATGCCATGACCTTTCCTGCTGACAGAACCGACTTTGTCTTCTTTGGCGCTGAACAACCGGCTTCTGTCCACTGTTTTGACAGCTATTTGGATTCTGGTGTATAATGGTGAATCCAAGTCTCATCCATAGTAATAAATCAATGCACAAAATCAGTTTTATTCTTTTTAAAATACTCCAAGCACTGTTCAGAGATTTTCATGCGAGTGCATTTTTGATCTGCTGTGAGCAAGCACTGCACCCATCTTGCGCAAAGCTTTTTCATTTTCAATTCTTCATACAAAATATATCCTACACGTTCTTTTGAAATGCCTATAGTCTCAGCAATTTCATGCACTTTGTTTCACCTGTCATCCAATACCCATATCGTGCACTTGATCAATGATTTCTGGTGTTGTTACACTTTTTGGACGCCCTTCACGTGGTTCATCTTCAAGGTGGCGGCTCATTTCTTAATTGTCAAAAACAAAGGAGAAGAGTGCCCATAAACTTTTATGAACTTCAAATGAATTTTACAAAGAATTTTATAACTGCACAATACTCAATTTTATCCATTTCAAAGGATACAGACAACACTTTTGCTCCAGAAAACTGTGTAAAACAAACTACTTGATAGAATGACTTGCAATTTCACATGGATGCTTATGATAGATGTATCAACTTATAAAAAAAAAATCTTGCCGATAGTGCTGCTATCTATAGTTGTTGCGGAGAACTTTTCAGACCACCCTTGTACTATCACTACCACCACCACCACAAAATCCCTGGGTCATCAGTTTCCCTCAATGTGATATGCAGCTTGTAATCTTTGCATCTCAAAATGTATAACCTTACACTTTTCCCACATTAAATTGACATATATTATGTTTTGTCCATACAGTCAGCCTATTTAAATCATCCTGCAAGCTATGTACATCATACTATTATCCTACCCAACTTTGAATTATTAGCGAACAACTGAATATCTCCCACCAAATTATTTTCTATATCACTTATGCACAAATTAAAAAGAAGTTGTCAACAGAGAACCCTGCTTACACCACTAGTCACCTGCCTACATTTTGACATCTGTCCAATCCATATCACCAGTTTCATATTCATCCCCCAACTGTTGCAGTTTGCATAACAGAGTTCCACGTGGTATCCTGTCAAATGTCATTGTAAAATCAATCAGTACATTATGTTGCCATTCTCTTTATCTAACTGAGCTGTCACTATTATAAAGCAGATTATTAAGGCATGATAATCCTTCACAAAGTCATGCTGCCTGCCACTCAGAGTATCATATTATTATTCGCCAATTCCTAAATTCTTTGATAAAAAAATTTGATCAACTTTTCCAGTACTTTTATTACCACAATTCTGAGATACTGATTGGTCTATAATTTGCTACCACAGACTTAGATCCTCCTTAATGGAAAGGAATTATGTTGCCCTCCCACTCTCTTGGGACTTTGCAAGAGCTTGAAACTTAAATTGAACATCCTAGTCAAGGGCATCGCCAGTTCCCTACACACATTCTCTTATAACACAGGCTGATATCCTACCCAATCTCACATTGTATTTGCATTCAGATTCCGCAATATCCTAAGTACCTCCAATTCATCAACGTCTGTTCTCGCTTCAATCCCTGTTACCTCAGCCATAACAATATCTAAACTTGGATGACACACCCTTACAAAGTGGTCAGTAGCTCAATTTTGCCTGCCTCTGTCACCTCTCTGCCATCTATACTCATTAAAGTTATCACTGCATAGTCATTCCTCCTTCTACTTGCCACAGTGAAATAACTCTTTGGGATTTCCTTTTGCTTGCTTGGCTCATTTCTTCTTCTCATAAACTGATTTTGCCTTCCCTACCATGCTGGTCACCTTTCTCTTTATATACCACCCACAACATTTACTTTCTTTTTCTTTTGCTCATGCTTAATGATACTACTAATCCTTCTAACTCCTACCTGATTAATCCTCTTGACTTTAAGCATACAGTGTGATATTGCTTCCTCCAGATATCTCTTGACTATCCCCCATACATTGAACATCCTTCCCTCACGGATCTTTATGCTATGGTATTACTTCAAGCTGCCTAAATGTATAGTCAACAGTCTTGTAGTTCCACATATACACCTTCTTAAGTGAAATTTCTACACATTTTGCTATTCCCAAAGTCAAGACCATGTGATCACTTTCTCCAGTTGGAGGTGATGCAGCCACCTTAGTTATGGACAGGTCTTATGATCCTATAACTAGAATCATCATTCTAATACCTCAAGTCTCCTCCATCACATTCTGAGTTAAGTAAGTATCTCTCAGTAAGTGTATAAATTCCATTTACATCCTGTCATGTGATATTTTCTCCTTCCAATCTATGTCTCCAAAGTCCCCATAATAATTACTAGACTTGCATTCATTGTACTAATCTGCTGATGCTTCTACATTATCGAGCCTATAGTAGCAACCAATTATATTTTTGTCCTATTGACTCATGAGAGTAAAAGACCTGCTGTTTGCCTGACTGACTCCTAGTGTTGCTGTTGGCTGCAATTCATCTGCTATCATCAGCAGTACCCCACTCCCCTGTCCTATCGCTGTAACTAAATCATCTGCTGTGGCCAAGTCTCACTAATGCCTATAACTTTTGGCAGGGTTTTGCTAACCAATGTCAGAAACTCCTCCCTCTTATTCTTAATATTTCTAGCATTGGTATATAGAAACTAGCATCCCCTTAGGTGGCCCCAACCACCTTTACACCCTTAACTAACTACCCCATTCAATATTGTTGCCTGAGAGACTAAATTCTGCATTTTTTGCTCATTCACAAATTCATTTGATTCAGGGGTGTCTTCACACACACACACACACACACACCTGCATCTACCTTAATTTCTTTAGTTTTTCCTGACTTTGCACTTCCATACTCTCAGTGAATATAACTCTCTCTCTCTATCTACACACCTAACTCCAAATCCATTTTAGTGCAGTCCATCAGCATTGTACAAATCTTTCTGTCCATCTAACTCAGGCTATAGGTCCTCAAACTCTACATCATTCGTTCTGCATAACCTGAATACTGATTCATTAGCTATCATCACACTTCTTCTCAGTTTGCCTCTATTATAGCATGGTAGCAGACTTACAAAACTCCACCCTCTCACTTTTCTTTTTTGCATCTTCCAATAACTCTTTCACATCCTCCCTCATAAAACACTTTTCACCTTTCATTTCTCATTCTGAAAGCATCACTAATAGTATTAATTTTCATGCCTGGGGATTTTGTAGTGCTTTCGAGAAGAACTCCATTTATCATAGAATCAGCAAATAAAATTATCTGCTTACATTCTTTCTCTCATTTATTCTCAGTTCGGCTAATCTCCTGCTATTTTTGCAGCCTTTCAATCTCGTCCTGTGAAGAATTATATACAAGCGCAATATTTCTTTATATGCATTTTTGTGGGATCATGATCTAGTGGTACCTACATCCCACTAGATCACAATCCCACAAAAATGCAAGTTAAAAAAATTAAAAAGCATACTTAAAAAAGTATCTCCTTGGCTGCTGGACATTACAAAAAAACTCAAACCCTTTGGTTCTTGTCTCTCCTGATATATGGTTTACCTAAAATCCACAAACCTAATTCCCCCCCCCCCTCCCAAGACCTATAGTAGATGCCACTGATCCTTTATTTTCTCTTTAATCTTTTCCTAGTGCTGTAAATATTCCATTAAACCTCCGACATGATCTTCCATGACTTCTGTTTATTTACACCAAGCTAAGCTTTGTGTAAAAATAGATAAACGAGATATGCTTTCTTCTATAACTTCTTGAGTTCACCATGAATTTCTGATTTCTCTAACCTTACAAACAACTCACCATATGTCTCTCTGGCTGAACCCATCTTCACAGTTTGCCATTGTCTGCTAATACACTGTACAATCCATTATTACACAGTACGCCATCGCATTATACAGGCAAATTGCCAAAATGCAGGATGAAAAAAATGCTTTTGTTTCAGTTGGTTAAATAAATCTTTGAGAATCTAAAGAACTTATTTAAATGAATGATATCACATACAATCTGCAGATAATAAAGAACCAAATGTATTCAGTAATATGTCCAATGTAGATTATAAACCAGATGGAAGAAACTGGATAATTCTGCTTTGTTTAATTTAAATACTATCCAGCAAATTCTTCAATTCTAACTGTTTGCTTGCAATTGAAATAGATGATTACCTGTATATTTACAATATAAAACATGGCCATTTTAAAAAATTAACTCCTTGCACCACTCAATTCAAAATGCAGTAAACATAAGTTTCGTAAACCCATCATAAATAACTCTCTGTAAGGTATTTGAGCATATCACATATTATTAGTTTCAATTAATTTTTGAAGGAATACAGTAATATTGATATCTCTGATAAAAAAACAACAACATTTCTCTGTAACCCACACTCAAGCAATCAGAAACATTATAATGGTTAAATTTTATGTTAGAAAACTAACTGCATATAAACTGACATTTAATAAGTAAGAATCTATTTATATCAAAATCAAACCATGCTTAACATTGACACTATTTTATATGTGAGAATTAAATTAAGACAAATTCTTTCTAGTTCAGCATTCTCTGACTTGTTCACAACTCTATACATACCTGAAATCACCACATAACAGCTTGGAAATAGCCTCAGGAAATTTTTCTGTATACTTGGCAGGAAGGCACAAATAACCCAGGGATCTAAAATATGCAAATACTTAAATATTACTTAATGCAACATGTAATATTATAATGAAGACAATTGTTTATTATTATTATTATACAGATGTCTACATGTAGGCAGAAGACTCATCATGGGAGACTGACACTAACCATTATTTGCACATTGTTAATAATTGGTGGATTTTTATATAGAGGATATTCATAGATATTATCATAATATTAATCCTACCATAGAGATGATCTCTGTTTCTAACAATTATTTTTTTTATTTATTTCCGAGTGTACCTATATATTATTATATGCACAAGGGTTCACTCCAATTGGTGCAATGATCTTAATTCTTTCTTTCAGAATCCAAATAATCACTGACTCAAGACCAAAATACAAAATAAACACATTTAATAAAACAAAAACAATATACATACACTTCAAACAACTTTACATAACTAACTACAAATTTAATTGGATCCAAGGCCTTTTTAAAATAAACTTACACTTAAGACTAAACACTTTGTTTTCAAAATGACAAAATGTTCATAGCCAGTTTCTCTCTCTGTCAAGGCCCTTTTCCGAAGATATATGACTCTATTCTTCATTTACACAGGATCCTTTTTCATCACTCATGTAGCACACATTTAGTGTTTCTTCCAATATTCCGTTTAAAACGCATATAGCAATATTTTCTTTTATTTATCCACATACTTATTCCACATTAAAACTTCATAGTTCCACGATTCCATTTTCAGAATATACTATTAATTTTCCTCCGACTGTCACATAAAAAACTTAAGTTCCTCTGAATCTAAATATCTGTTGGCCTGTGTTCTAAATTCCTTCCGAACACTATCCTGTTTACTCTCTCGTTGCTTCGATACTGAACTTGTCAGCTGTCAATCACACATCAAACTTCTCGGCAAGCATGCGCACTCCATGAAACTGGTAAGCAAGAAGTTAGGTATAATTAATGGCTGACACGTTGTCTCCGTTAGTGACAAGAGAGAATGTCTTCATAAAAACACAAAACTTAATATTTTAAATTACAATAAAATTCCTGTAATAACACAAATATCAAATCTGGTAAGTACATCAATTTTTTAACTTCTTTACATATCACTTTTGACAAAACAATTTCCATAACGGACACATTGCAAGTGCCGACAATGCGTGTTATGAAAACAAAACTAATAAACATTTTAACATAAACAATTCGTAAAAATATTCAGAATTTTAATTACGATTATTTTTACAACATCATACCACTCCTTAAACTTGTTTGTTATTGGGAAACTAACGACTATCTTTGACAATCCATTCATCATTCACTACTTTCCAAGCAAAAAATCTAGTCTGCACATCCACGCTCTTACAAAACCTCCATGGGTGACCCTAGCTATCTCTCTATTTGCCATTTAATTATTAAATTATTTCAGGAAATTACTTCTTCTTCTTCTTTCACTCTGCCTTATCCCATGTTAAACAGGGTCGGCACACCAATCTTTAACCTTCCTCTTCCAAGTTCTCCGGTCCAGAGCATCCTTCGGACTCCATCCTTTCTCCTTAAGATCCTCTGTCATCTTATCCCTCACCTGAGCTTGGGCCTGCCTCTTTTCCTCCTTCCCTCCAACTCTATATACTCCACTCGTTTACCAACATACTCCTCACCCTTCCTCTCAACATGTCCAAACCACCTCAGCCTACTTTCTTGTATCTTCTTGCCAATTGGTCCCACCTTAACCGTCCCTCTGATGTAGTCATTCCTTATCCTGTCCTTCTTTGTCACACCACTCATCCATCTCAACATCCGCATCTCCGCTACCTCCATCTTCCTCTCCTGTGCCTTGGTTATAGGCCATGTCTCCGCACCATGGAGCATCGCGGCCTCACCACCATCTTATAGAGCTTTCCTTTCCTCTTACAACTCACTCTCTTGTCGCACAGGACCCCGCTCATCTTCCTCCAATTCATCCAACCGCATGTTGTATTTCAGGAAATTACAACGTATACTAAATATTAATTAAAAGAAAACTTTAATCAAAACTTCCTATATTTCAGCAATGTTACATTGCCATCTTCATGGGAATATAAAACTATGATATGTGCATGCAAGCACTAACAACAAGCAAATGAGCAATTTTAGAGCTGAGGCTGATTCCATGAAAATCTTTCTTATTTATATTTGCTGCGGTGTAGTAAAGTGGCTTTCTTCCAGCATATTCTGTGGCGGGTACCTAGACCTGGGTCTGCAAACCCAGAATGGCTGTATTGGTAAAACCGGATGTAGTCTTTGTGTTACAGCTGCAAGGGACCTGGTATACTCCAGGTAGGTATAGGGAAAGTGGCTGGTCTTTGGTGGAGCAGATGAGGGATGCCAATTTCTTATATGGTTTGTAACAGGTCGTCAGATAATTTTTTTTTTGTTAGGGTTAGGGCTAGGGCATTGTCATCTAAACAAATTAATTTTGTCCTGTTATATAGGGTTTTTATAACCCCATATCGTTATGAGGAGGGGGGGGGGATTGTTAGTGAATGTATCTGCCTGTATGGGTTGGTTTTCTGCAAACAGAGAAAGTAAGGATCTATCAGGCTGGCATGTAATAAGAATGTCTAGGAAAGGAAGACTGTTGTTTTTTTTCTTTTTCCAAAGTGAACTGGATTCTGGGGTGTTGGCTGTTTAAGTGTGTTAAGAAGATGTGGAGTTGTATCTGAGCCATCTGGTCAAATGGTGAATGCATCATCCATGTAGCGTAGCCAAACAGTGGGTTTTTGTGGGACTGAGTTTAAGGCTTTTTCTTCAAAAGTCTCCATAAAGAAGTTGGCCAGGGGTGGGGAGAGTGGTGAACCCAAGTCTGTTCCCCTCTATCTGTTTGTAGAATTTTCCTTGCCAAATGAAATAGCCAGAGTTCATTGTGAACTGAAATAGGGCTGAGATATCGGAAGAAAATTTGGCTGGGATGAGCTCTAAGGTATCTTTGAGTGGATAGGGAGGAGACATCAAAGCTGACCATTATGCCAGTGTGTTGGAGTGAGAGATTTTCTATACTGTGGCTACTATGGCTTTGAAATGAGCTGAGTTTTTTTATATGTGATGGTGTGTTGCCAGTATAGTGTGTGAGCATTTTGGCTAATTTGTATGTGGGGGAATCAACCATCCACAATGGGATGTAATGGCACATTTTGTTTTTGTGGATTTTTCATAGTCCATATATTTGGGGAGGGGGGGGTCTAGAGTTAAAAGGCTTTAGTTTGTTAGTAACTTCCACAGGCCAAAAAGTAACCTTCTTAAAGAGCCTTTGGAGTGTTCTGATTTGGGAGCTGGTAGGATCATATTCAATAGGGAGGGGATTCAAAAGGTAGACCAATCTAACAATAAAAAATAAGCTTACTGAACCAAATCCTTAACATGTTCTTAGCCAATGGCTACAACCCCCCCTCCCAAATCCAGTTTTAATTAATAATTAAAAAATATTAAAGTTAACCACAACCCCCCCCCCCCCTCATAATAAAGACAACCCTAAATCTATCACCATTCCTTACATCCAGGGCACCTCTGAGAAGTTAACCAAAATCCTAAAAAAATATGACCTGATGACCTGTTACAAACCATATAAGAAATTGGCATCCCTTATCTGCTCCACCTGGTATACCAGGTCCTATGAAGCTGTAAACTGGCCTACTATGAGCAAACAGGCAGGATAGCTAATATCAGAATATCCGAACACAAAAACTACATCCAGTTTCACCAATACACCATTCTGGGCTTACAGACCATGTTCTGGATATCTCCACAGAATACGCTGGAAGAAAACCACTTTACTACACCGCAACAAACATAAATAAGAAAGTTTGTTCGTGGAATCAGCCTCAGCTCTAAAAAACTTTCCAAACCTCAACAAATTTGAGTGCATGAGACTGCCCCAAATTTGGGAAGCTTCCATCATGAGAACATCAGCCATCATATATCGTCCATCATCACCAACAACAGTATTTTTTGTCTATAAATGTGTTCTGAAGGCTGATTTGTCTGAACATAAGGAGAGAAGTGATCAGTAAGCACATGAGCAGTACAAAGTAGAGAACAGAAAGGTACCAGCATAATAAGGTGACAAAAATCAGATTATGAGATGAAATTAGTCAAACAGATCAGAGGAAATCCCAGAGTTCTTAAATTATGTGACAGAAAAGGAAGAATTATTATGATAATACAGCAATCCCTCGATTAGTGCGCCTAATGCATCCTTTAAAACAGGCGCATTAATCAAAAACGCACTAATCGAATATAACAACCTATGGGAAAAAGTATAATTCGTTCCTCAAATTTCTTTTTTGAACCTTAATTTTTTTATAAAAGAATTAAGGTATGTTTCAGGGCCTAGTTAAAGGAAAACCATGAAGCTGAAAGACAATAAAACATATTCAGAATATAAATTTTATTATTCTACTTCTTAACAAAGAATTGAGCTAACGTAGTTTGGCAGGCATTTTGTTTATTTTTTTCATACAACCGACAGTATGGCCCTATTGCCTCTTCTGCAAATTTTACTGCTTCTCTCTTCATCAGGGTTGGCCTCTAAGTATTGCTGCTTAAAAACTTCGATTGTACGAAAAATATTTTCAAATCGTTTCTGTGAAATCTTTTTTGGCTGACTATCAGTGGTTAAATTTTTTTCATATTCTTCAGGATCTTCCCGCTGTGCATCTAAATTTAGCAGGTCGGAATCAGTCAATTCTTTAGAATGAGATTTAATTAACTCTTGGACATTATCATTTAAGGGGAGAAAGAAATGAAGGATGTACGAATTGGTCACCAACACGTGCTTTATAGATAAAATTTGCCAACTGTTATACAAGCAAAATAGTTACCACTTTAAAAACTACAATGATCATAAAAGAGAAGTTAATTTTCCAACGTGTAATAATAAACAACTTATCCCAGAAGACCGATTGATTACCCTATTATCAGAATGGATTCTCCTTTTTACGCCCACAGATTCGAAGGGTCTCGAATCTGTGGGCGTACCATAGCAGACAACATAAATTTTGGTGGTAAAAATTTGGAACATAGTGTACATGGAAGTAGTGTAGTATGCCATTAAAAATAACTTTGTAAAATGTTTTAAATCGGTAACTAATTTATTTCATTCTGGTGAGTGATTTTTTAAAATAGTTAGCCATAAAAATGTATAGATAGAAAATTTTTAAAATCTGTAACATTTATTTTTGGAGGCGCACTAATCGAATTTGGGTATCGAAAAAAAATGACGCACTAATCGAGGGATTACTGTATAGTATAACGTTGATGAAGACTGATAGTAAGAGGGTGAAAGAGCACAAGACATAGTTCAATTACACAGTGATCACTTTGCAAGTGTGCATCATCCAGGTTGGCCAAGTGGGTAGCAGCATATCTGCTTTCCAACCCAGAAGCTGTGGGTTCAAATTCCACCAAGTGCATGGATGTTTGTGACTGTCTTTCACCTTCATACATTCATTCACATAACTATATAAACACTCTCCCAAGATGAAGAGGATCACCATGGGAGAAGTAGACCCAAAAAAACTCCTGCAATGAGAGGAGCATTTACCCAGTAGTGGGGAAGATATATGCTTTAAAAAAAAAAAAAAAAAAAAAAAAAAAAAAAAAAAAAAAAAATAGGTGGAGAATATGCAGTAATGGATGTAAAAGATTGATATGCAAATAGAGGTAGTGATCTGCAAGTGATTAAGATATTAAGAAGTCTTAATGTGAATACAGTCAGGAGACTGGATGAGATTTCAGCCCTTGTTTAATCAGAAAAAGACAAATGGCAATGCCTCTATCTAGGCTGTTTTAGTTGTTGAAAGTTTTTTCCTTGGTTATACTATAAATTAAAGATACAAAGAAATTATATTCTTGGTTTCATCCTTTATTCACGTGTAAACAAACAAAGTTTGCAGGTGAAGTAACTTCATGACTGGGCTACTTGTATACAGAGTCCATAATGCAATGCACATATTGTTATGGACATGTATAATACTATGTATAATGTTAATGTCTAGGTAGTGGCCCTTTCCATAATGCATAGCATCATACATGTCTGTAAGGATATGTGCATTGCATTATAGGATACTAAAGCAATTGATGAAAGGTCATTAGCCTCTATATACAAGTAGCCCAGTTGTGAAATTACTTCATGTACAAGTTTCGATCATAGACCCTATGTAGGTTACATCACAGTCTTTTGGCAAGGGCCTTGCCACCTTTTTCTCATGTGTTCCAAAAACTCTTCCACATCACTACATATTGGTCTCTCTCTCTCTCCTTTACTCAACAGCCGTCTCCAACTGATCACTTTGTGTTCTTTCCCTCGTGCATGCTCCAGTTTGCATGATACTTCTGGTTCCACTTCAGTCATAAAGTGAAGGAAACTGCTGCCATCTTGAAAGCAGTAAAAACTCACATTTTCAGTCCAGTAAGTAAGCCTTTTTAACTTATGTATTTTAAACATAGCTAAACATTAAACTATAATACTTATTTTAGATATATCAAACTACAAGAAAATCTGCTACATTCACTTCATAAAATGTTAATGCTACATGTAAATGTAAACAATGCACAACTATATATATATATACATATAAAAACAAACATTTAATTGTGCAGTTCTCACAATATAAATGCACTAACAGCTGAAGTAATTTGAAACACAATATTTAAGTTTACACTAATTTACAAAAAAAAAAAAAAAAAAAAAAAAAAAAATTCTAGAGCTCCTGTATGTATATACTGATGATTTACATTATCATCAGGTAAGATCCAAGTGTACCTGTAAATATCTTTATGCTTGAAATAGGTGTTGATCATTCTCAGTCTATTTAGCTTTTAGCTTACATAACTGAAGAAGTCTTACCAGTGTCAATACAATTACAATTTGAAACCGTCCAATAATTGAAATCAGTGCCAATTTTGACATTCAAATATTCTAAAATAACTGTTATACTGCCTTTCTTAAAACTGCCTACTATATCTTAGCTGGTTAAACAAGCATTCTTTCTCTCCATCTTCTGAATACTCCATAGGAAGAGCATAGCAACTAACCACCACATTCAGTTTTAATTCCAGTTTTCAATTTGGCAGCTAGGAGCCTTACATTATTATAGTTACATCCAAGAAGAGTATTAACATTACTAGCATTTCTACTAAGTAATAGCCCTATGCCTTGCAGATGTTTGCCATATCCTGAATATATGAATTGAGTGCTACCCTTCTGAATGTCATTTTTTTTTATCTATCTTATTTCCTGTATACCAAGTATTTCCAGCTTGTACCTACGAAATTCTTCAGTGAGGATTTCTCCAAGAAGTAAAATTATTATTATTTTTTTTTGTTTCAGGACACAGCAAAATCAGCTTCCTAATTGCAGGCATGAGGCAATAACTCATTTTCGAACTTCTTTCAGCCTAAGCCATCCAAATCAATTGTTAATGATGCATCAGCTGAAGTCTGGCAATGCTTCCAGAAGCAGTGAAGTCCAAGTACCTGTTATGGCCTATGCTTCTAATTAGTCACCAGTGTGTAGGATATCTGTATCAAAATTCAGCTTCTCACAAGTTTAAAATATATTAACTGAATTAAAGCTAGAAGTTGATAAGGTATCGTTTTTTGTATATTGTGAGTAAGACATTTTTGAGACTTTTTTTTTTTTTTATCTATGGCTACTGGGTCTAATTTTATCTATTGCTAGGTATGAAATAAATTTATCAAAATTAGTTATTAGTTACTTAAGTATAAAGAGCTAATAAGCTTCATTTCGGCAATGAAAACATTACTAAAATTAAGGGGATATTAGATCCCACATAGTTTTAAAACCGAATAAGAAACTCAAAGATTGGAATCAGAGAGTTTCATGCCGACTATAGTAAACTATAAAGTATCGGCGGACACTAGCGTTAGCCAATGCAAGTGATCCTAGTACGTAGTACAATATCGGGCAACTCGTTGCAAAGGTGTGTAAAGTTCAGATTGCTATTCTTAGGTATTTTCCATAATGTAAAAACATGGAAATGTGTTTTTAGGTATTTTCCATAATGTAAAAACACATTTCCTAGGAAATGTGTTTTTACATTATGGAAAATACCTAAATTTTCCATTATTTTACATTATTTTACCATAATGTAAAATACTTTTACATTATGGTAAAAACATGGAAATGTGTTTTTAGGTATTTTCCATAATGTAAAAACACATTTCCTAGGAAATGTGTTTTTACATTATGGAAAATACCTAAGAATAGCGATCTGAACTTTACACACCTTTGCAACGAGTTGCCCGATATTGTACTACGTACTAGGATCACTTGCATTGGCTAACGCTAGTGTCCGCCGATACTTTATAGTTTACTATAGTCGGCATGAAACTCTCTGATTCCAATCTTTGAGTTTCTTATTCGGTTTTAATCGACGTAGCTTGATCATCAGACTCGACGTAGCCAACATCCTCGTTCACTCGTCGCCTCCAAAAAGTAACTTATCTTATTCCCAACGCATGGCTCTCCAGAAACTACGCAAAGAAAAAAGTATCGTCATCACCAGAGCGGATAAAGGTAATGCCACAGTTGTCCTTAATACCAGCGAATACAATCGTAAAATGAACATTATCCTCCGCGATCGCGCTACCTACATCCCGCTAGAACACGACCCCACAAAACCGCAAGTTAAGAAATTAAAAATCTTACTTAAAAAAGTAACCTCCTGGCCCCCCGACGTCACGAAAAAACTTAAACCTTTCCGCTCCCGTCCCCCCCGAATATACGGTCTACCAAAAATCCACAAACCTAATTCCCCACTCAGGCCTATAGTAGATGCCACCAATGCACCTTGTTACAGACTGTCTAAACAGCTGGCCAACTCTCTGTCCCCCCTCACCGGAAATTCAACTTCCTATATAAAAAACTCTACCCACTTTAAAGCCCTCACAGAAAATTTAACCTTGAATAATACAGACATATTAGTAAGCTTTGATATCTCCTCCTTGTTTACTAATATTCCCTTAACTGACACTTTATCTCTCTTAGAAAACGTTTTTCCCCCTGACATCTTAGATCTCTTTTCCTTTGCCATCAACTCTGGGTATTTCGCTTGGAATAACAAAATCTACAAGCAGATAGAGGGAACCGCCATGGGCTCCCCCCTCTCACCCCCCCTTGCCAATTTCTATATGGAAGATTTCGAAAAACGAGCCATAGACTCAGCCCCACTCAAACCTTCTATCTGGCTAAGATATGTAGATGATGTGTTCTCTATTTGGCCTCATGGCCCAGACACGTTAGATTCCTTCCTTGGTCATCTCAATAGCCTACATCCAAGAATCCAGTTTACTATGGAAAAGGAAAAGAACAATTGTTTACCCTTCCTAGACACCTTAGTCACGCGCCTGCCTAATGATACACTTGCCTTCACTGTATACAGAAAACCCACACACACAGGCAGATACATTCACAAACTCTCCCACCACTACCCCTCACAACAATATGGCATCATTAAAACCCTTACCAAGAGAGCCCACAATCTTTGTTCCAGTGGAACCGCCCTCACTACTGAGCTTAACCACATACACAGAACTTTCCTCTCCAATGGCTACAGCGAACACAGTATCAAAAAAATAATCAATTCCTCCCCCATTCCCCGCCCCTCTCATCAACAAGAATTTAAAAATGCCATCACCATACCCTACATCCGTGGCACTTCGGAAAAAATAGCTAAGATACTAAAAAAGTATAACCTACACACAGCATATAAGCCCTACCGCAAACTGGCTACCCTTATCCGTTCTACGAAAGATCAGCTCCCTCCTCTCTCTCTGCCTGGAGTTTACAAAGTACCCTGTTCCTGTAAGCTTGCGTACTTTGGACAGACAGGCAGATCAGCATCCATCCGCCTAGAGGAACACAAGTCGTACATCGTTAAACACAACTATGGCCATTCAGGCTTGGCTGACCATGTTTTGGACACCACCCACAGAGTATCATGGAAAAAAACCACCATGCTCCACCACAGCAAATTCAAGAAAGAGAGACTTTTCTTAGAAGCAGCAGCAGCTCTCAAAAACCAACCAAATCTTAACAAATACGGTTGCATTAAGCTTCCGAAGATTTGGGAAACAGTCATCGCCAGAGGTCCCACCTTACATTCCAGGCCACCTACAACTGCCCTTAGAGGGCGCTCCACCTAGATAGGACTTTATTGTCACCCACGTGGTTGGGCTTAGTATTGTAAGTTTTTGTGTGCATGTTACATTAATTGTCTTTGTAATCCCCGTAGATGTCCTAGTGACTAGGACGAAATATAGGAATTATTAAATTCTATTTTAATTCTTTGTGAGTGCTGTAAAAAAGTCCATTAAACCTCCAACATAATGTCCTCACAGCACTTAAGCCTCTACACAAGAAGGGAGAAAAAGATATCCTTGAAGTATGGAGTAATTACTTTGAAAAACTGCTAAATGAAACAAGCAGTGATGACAGCACAGTGGTAAAAAACACTGACCAGGCATGCAGTCAGAAATACATATCCATACTTGAAGTAGAAAAAGCCATCAAAGGCTTGAAATGTGGAAAGGCAGCAGGAGTAGATGATATTCGACCAGAAATGCTGAAGTATGGTGGTATAAGAGTATTACAGTGGCTGCACTGCATAGTTCAGAAAGCCTGGACAGAGGGACGAATTCCCGATGATTGGAGTAGAGCTCTCATAGTACCCATATATAAAAAGGGAAATAAAACTGAATGTGAGAATTACAGAGGTATTTCTCTACTGAGTGTTCCTGGCAAGATCTATGCAAGTATACTTGAGAAACGGTTGAGAAGAATTGTGGAAGAAAAGCTTGGTGAAGAACAAGCTGGATTCAGGCCAAATAGAGGCTGTCAGGATCAGATCTTCACTTTACGACAAATAGTTGAGAAAGCATGGGAATATAACAAAGATCTGTATTTAAGTTTTGTCGATCTGGAAAAGGCATATGACAAGGTGCCAAGAGAGAAGCTATTCAATACGCTGCAGTTATATGGTGTGAATGGGGCATTATACCAAGCAATACTTAGTCTTTATTTGAGTTGTAAGACAGCAGTCAGAATTGAAGGAAGTACAGGAAGATGGTTTAATGTTAAATCTGGTGTGAGACAAGGATGTACATTATCCCCTCTGTTATTCATTATCTATATGGATCACATTATGAAGGAAAGTGGTATTAAACATGATATCAAAATTGGAGATGTTAATGTCAGCTCTTTGCTTTATGCAGATGATGTTATACTTCTAAATAAATCTGCTACAAGTCTGCAAGATTCTCTGACTAAATTGAATAGCTGTTGTAATAGATATGGTATGAAGGTCAGCAATAAAAAGACAAAGACAATGAAAATAGGCAGAATCATTGAAAATGTCAACTGTGTTGTGAATGGAGAACCTGTGGAACAAGTAAAACATTTCAGCTATTTAGGCACGATTTTTACTGAAGATGGTAAATTAAATATAGAAATAGACAACAGAATCAGCAAAGCTGGTATGGTGGGAAGTCAATTGAATAAATTCATATGGAATAAGAGAGAAATTAGTCGGAACACTAAATTAGCTGTATACAAGACAGTGTTCAAACCAGTTTTAACTTATGGATCTGAGAGCTGGGTCAGAAGTAAAACACTTGACCAAAGACTAGAGACCGCAGATATGAGAGTCCTGAGAAAGATTAGAGGCGTGAACAGATGGCAACAATGGCAATATCATATTAAAAACGAGGATATTAGGAAAGAACTTGACATTGTCAGCATCCAGGAATGCGTTAGCAGAGCTAATCTCAGGTGGTATGGTCACTTAAATAGAATGGGCGAGGAAAGATTAGCAAAACAAGTGTTCTCTGCCAGGGTGGCAGCAAAACGACCCAGAGGAAGGCCAAGATATAGGTGGATTGATACGATACAAAGTGCTTTAGACGATAGAAATATAAGATCTGATAATGTTGGAGTCTTGACAAGTAACAGACTGATTTGGAGGAAAATTGTAGATAGAAATTAATAATGATGTAATTTTTTTCATGTAGTACTATCATATCCTGTACACCCCTTGAGGGTACATGGCAGGAATTTGATGATGATGATGATGATGATAAACTTTTCTGCACTGTGAAGAAGGAACTTCGTCATTTCAAGCCCAATGCTGGTAAGCAGTATTGTGAACTTGAGTGGAAGATTCTCAATTACACTTTCAAGCATGTGCGGATGCAAAAAGAATGTTATCAAACATTACTAGGTGTTCAGATATCCACGGAGTAAAAAAGGGACAAAGCAAGAGAAAAACTGGAGTTTCTGTGTCTTCAATATACAACGACTGGACAAAAATTAGAACAAAAGTTAGAAACAGAAGAAAGAGAGGATATCCTCGTATAAAGAGATGTGTGAAGTTTTTATTAGTCATTAATCAATATAGGATTTATTTTGGTTAAGGTTGAAAAGGAACTTTATTGCTTGCAGTTCATATAGTAATGGGCCCAATAAAGTTGTTTTATTTAACATTCCCAGTCTGATATGTCATTTCTGACTGTTGGCATGTTTTAGTTATTTCTTCAGATGTTTTCATATAGAAGGCAAGGATTCTTTTGAAATGATAAAACTGTTGATAAGGTTTTAAGAAGGCCGTTGAGACTTTCATATGGAATTAATTCATTCTAAACTAATGAGTTTTTAGTAGTTTATTCAGTGGCGTTTGCTGCTACTTTCACATAGAAAATAGTTACAGAAGTGTCTTGGATGATATGCTTTCTTCAGTGTTCTGTGATTTAAGATGCAAGAAGAATTTGCTTGTCTTATGTTGCTGTCATACTGAAAACAGTTTTGTGTTAGTCTTTCTCCTGTGTGAACTCAAGAAAGAATAAAGGTTCTCATAGGAGGCAAGAGACTAACTTTATAAGAGTTGTGTTCATATAGGACAATATTTGTTAGCTTATGTGACAATAACCCTACAGAAAAGCTCTACTCCATCAAAGTTCAAGAGATTGCCAAAGCAATTCTACAGGCCCATGGTCATATCTAGAAACTCTTCAGTGGACTCGACAACAACAACATTGTAAAGAAGTTGTGTAGTTAGTGTTTATCTTGTTGTGATTTGAAGAAAATACGCTGGCGCTTGCGAAGTAGTTAAGTAAATTTGAGATTGTACAGATTTGTGTTTTTTTTGTAAATTAAAGATTTTTATTTTGGTTAAGAAGAGTAAAGACTCAATCTCTTAATGGGTTTAATAGTTAAATAGGTTAAGTTACATACTTGTAAGAGCTATCCTGGGATATGAACCTCTGTGCAAGCTAGATTTGGAGTTTAGTTTCAGATGTTCTTTTTATTTTGAATTTAAGGGTTTTAACCACTTGGAGTGTGTGAGTGAAGGGAGAAAGTAAAAATATACCCCCCCCCCCAACACACACACAATATAGGACTTTTTGTTTAATTAAATAACCACTTATAGGAATTCTTCTTTGAATTAATTCTTCAATCCAAATTACGAGCGCTCGTTCAGTGTTTTCTAATAAAGCATCTCTTGAGTACGATGATAATTTGGCACTTAGTTTTGTGCCAGAAATGACAGATTTTCTTATTGCAACTTCATTCTTTTTAATTGCTCTTATAGTAGATTCGCCTAAATTAAAATGTTTACCAATCACCGTAGATCCCCCTCCTTTTGCTAAGCGATCTAAAATTGCAATTTTCATTTTCAAAGAAATTTCTTTTCTTTGGTGCTTTTTTCCTCCATTGGGTCAAATTTAATTAATTATTAATTAATGATCAATTATTAATTAATAATAAAAAATCAGCTAAATTAACAATTATTATTAATGAATACATTACAAAATAACTAAGGTGTTCCATGAAAATTTCAGGATTTGTGAAGTGTTTCCGTTGTAGGAAAAGTTTGGGAAACGCTGAATTACCCTATTATCGGAATAATGAATTCTCTTTCTGTTGACATTGTCGTGACGTTCTATTTTCATGTTATATTCTAAATCCGCCATCTTGCTAAAAGTCACTTTCATAAAATAAAGGAAAACTAATTGCAAATTAATCACTGATCTAAGGGTAGAGAAATTTCTATTATACTGCGCCACTCTATCCTTATATAAGTCTATATGAATTAGTAAGATTAATTCAAAATTAGTTAGCAGTCTTTTCACTCATTCAGGCCGATGGTATTTATTTTCTTTCCTTCTGGGATTCCCGCTAGATCCGAATTTTTGTGAACGGTGCAGTAAGAAGAAATTCAGGCAAACACAATATTTAGATCAACAAAATAAAATATTTAATATATGATATATAACAAGTACAATAATTCTACTTTTAAATGAAACAATACAATAAACTCAATACAACTCGCTAAGTCTCTCATTCCAGTTCGATGTACTAAACTTTCATATACAATTCACAACTTCAAAAACACATGTCTTCTTAACTCAAGTTAATATAACAAACTTCACATTTATTCAGTCTCTACAAATCTGTCAGCTCAATGTTTATATTCACAGCAGGCACTCATCTAGGTAGACAATGTTCCAAGCAAACTTATTCCGGACTTTGAGCTTCGAAGTTATATTACAGTTAATGTTAGCACAAACAAACAACTATGACTAATCTTACCAGTTACAATCTTCAATACATCAACTCACTGTGAGTACACTTATGAATTAACTTATTTACGTTAGCGGAACACACACAATAAAAATTCTCCACCGTTTAAACTGTACTACTGTTATCGCACTTCACTATTCTAAACAACAGCTATAAGGCACTGATATCCTTTCTTGTTTATTTTTCTCCAACTAATCAATATAGCCTTTTTCCCAGGGCAACATATAATTAAGTCGTAATCTTAGATTAACTGGAATTAATCAGAATTTCCCATTGAATGTCCAGTTCTTTGTTATCTGATTACGGCATCAACTCTTCCTCACAACAACAGCTGATTTCACTTATAATATTAAACTTTATGATTCACTACGTTTTGGTTCACTTCCGAACACTATTCTCATGAATTTCTGCCCTAAAGAATTTATAATTTACTTCCACTTCTTTGCTTGTATGCTACCTTCCTACTGGTTCCGCAAAACTCTCTCCTCTCTCTCTTACTAATAAAATCTCAATTCTCTTTTTTCTATATACTTTCACTTCTTTTTTCCCCCCGTTCGAATGCCACGTTCTCTTCGACCCGTGTTGTTTACTCATGCGTCTCCATGACAACAAACTAAACGCAAACATTTCGCTAATGTAATACAACGCTCTACTACTACATGAGTGATTACATAACGTTAAGCTTTATACACAAATATGAATAATTAGAATATTTGCTTTTCAATAAATGCGTAGTTAATATTGCAAATATAAGTTTCTATAATATTGACATAACAATAAATAAAATAGCTTAACAATAATTAATACAGAATCTATTTACCATTAACACATTTCTTTGATTAAATAATTAAATAATTGATATAATTAAGGTAGTTATATGATATCAAATTACATTTACGTTATTTACAATAAATAATATTTACAACGCAGCCTTTGTAATGGAAATTCATGTTGGATTCTGAATCAAATAATATTTATTCTATTTTCTACATAATTAGAATCCAACAACATGCACAGAAGTGTCGAAAGGTCTCGTATCTGTGGGCATGTACCGCATAACTTGAAATCCGCATAAAAAGAGACCTGAGTGTATATAAATATATATATTCATTATATACTACAGTCAACTTTCTCTAGTTGACTGTAAAACTAGTCCACAGTATACTGCATTCTTATTATGTTGTTAGTTAATAAAGATTAACACGTGTACAATAGGGAACAAATTAATCCGAACACTCGCATTTCAAAGAAAAATTTTAATTTCACAAGAAAATTAGTACAAAAATTAAACTTAAACTTTAATTAATAATTTATATGTGCTTCTCTGGTCCTAATAAGTTCATTAATTTGATTAGGTATAGACTCTACCAAAGTAGAACACATTTTTTGTTTATTTCTGCATCTTGAAACCATACTTTTATAATAGATTGTATTAAGTTATCCAAGACCAAGATACAGACCAAGTTTGAAGGTATTTTGTCTACTATTCTCTCTGCAGATCGCAGAGAATAGGGTTACTTTAATTGAAAACGCTCTGTATCAAACAAGCTAATTACATGCCTGCATCAGATCATTGATCCTAAAACATCATTAAGATGAAGAAGAGATGTTCTTTATTTTTTGGTTGTTGGGAGCATTTCCATGAGCCTTAATGTTCTATCACCTCCCATTCATTCATTATTAAGATGGATAATGAATGAATGAATGAGGATGGACTGGAAATTTGGTACTTAGTCAAACAAATTGTATTCTGTATTAGCTTAGAATAGTTGGAGGACCATTATAACCAAGGACAGCATTATCAAAGTTAACTAGCTGTCACTTACTCATTGATGAATGTATGAAATACTACTTCATTAAAAGGAATGCTCTTCTTGATACCACAGCTGCTATTAATTCAGAATTTCTACATGGTCTGTAATAAAACCAGTGACATTACTTTACTGTCAGATTTTGTACACTGAAATATTTACTACATTTTCTCTAGTTTTGAGTTAAACTATACTTAAAATTACACATAAATTTAAACACATTGAAAAAAAAAAAAGATTCATTCATTCATGAAAATTCAGTGAGAAATACCTTGAAGGATCACTATTGATTCCAATAACAGGCTTGTCACGACTACGTATTTTGCTGGCAGCCATAAGGAATGTTCCATCACCTCCCGTAGTGAAAATAATGTCTGCCCATTCAATATTAACATCTGTATAATCAAACCTATTAACTACTCTGGTCTCAATACCATTTTTTCTAAATAAAATCAGAAAACATTACTTATTAAAAGATGATTCCAATTCAAAAGAAAAATTTAATGATATAACACTAAAAAAACAAGAAAATGATTAGAGAGAATTTCATGTTTGATTCCAATTCCATTTCTGGTTGCCTCAGTGCCTATTCATCAAATTGTCCAAAACCTGATATAATCTGCTGAAATTGTTGCAAAACTTTGAATTGATCTGCTCAATAGCTTAGTGGACAGCAAATACCATGCTACTCTCTAGTGATGTAATTAATCAGCCCAAAATTTGCAATATTATCAGATATTGCTATATATGGTTTTCAGCATTTATTATAATATAGCAAGTAATTTTGCAGCCTTTTGCATAATTTAGGAACTAAAAGTTATTAAATTAAAATCAACTTTTGTCATACTGGCAGCTCTAACGATGTTATCAAATTAACAAATTAAAAAGAAGGCAACAAAAACAGAAAAGGAACAGTCAAAAGTATAGTTTTTTTTAAACATTATTGGGATATAAACTTCATATTTTATTCCTGATTAAAAAATAAAGCAGTGCTGTGTGTGTGTATGTGTGTGAGAGAGAGAGAGAGAGAGAGAGAGAGAAAGAGAGACAGATGGGATTATACAGAAAAATATTCAATTAGCACTTCTGTACTACTTAGCATAATTCTGTAACATTTTTTATTAGCGTCATTAATTATTCCACATAGAAAATAGGCTAATCACATTTTTGAAATATTTCACTTTAATTATTTTATAATTTTTTTCCAATTCAAACCATGATAGAGAATAACTTTTTATATGCAACCAAGACTTTTAAAATTTTGCATGATACTAGATCAATTTCAATTAATGAAAAAGGAATCAAAGAAAACAGGCATTATGAAACAGCTACAGATTTTCTTAGTGTTTATAAAAATTATTAATTAATTAAATTTTGTATTAGTAATATAGTGAAAAGTAAAAATAACAAGATTATTTAATTAATCAAAATATCATAGTAGATTACTTTCTGTTCAGATTTCTCTACCAGCACTGGTGTACCCAAGGGCTTCCCTCCATTCTTTCACCTACCTTCTTTATCCTGTAGATAAAACGACTATCTCAATGACTTCAAATGATGTCTATGGTTCTAAAAATAGCAGTATATTCCCATCCCTCTTCTTGATTTGACATGCTTTGTAGTGTTCAAAAATTGCAAGCTTCAAAATCTACAACCAATTTAAACGTGATATCTATGCCATGCTTCAATGAGATGAAGACAATAATAAATTTAGTTTAATCCTTTATCCAAATGTGAGCAAACGAAGTTTGCGCCTGAAAATATCTTCCGGACTGGGGTAAGGTAATACCAACACCGGGCAACTCGTAGCAAAGGTGGAGCAAGCTAACATCACTCCTATCTCAGTATCTCCCATAATGCAAAACACATCTCCTTGCGGATATGTATAATATTATGCATTAAGGGAAGGGCCACTACCCAGACTAGTTTCGACCTTTATTGAGGTCTCTTCAGTAGGAGCCAGGCCCAGAAGTGGAGATACCAGGCAGAAGCAATGGCGAGGTCATCTTTACCAATAGGAGTTGCCAAAAGGTGTGCCACCTTTTTATTAAATTACTCTGGATTTAGAGAAAGATGTTGAAAGTTTATTTTTCACTTGGTTAGACTATAATAAATTTAATTTAATCCTTTGTCCCGAGATAGGAGTGATGTTAGCTTGGTCCACCTTTGCTACGAGTTGCCCAGTGCTGTACTACCTTACCCCAGTCCTGAAGATATTTTCAGGTGCAAACTTTGTTTGCTCACACTTGGATAAAGGATTAAACTAAATTTATTATAGTCTAACCAAGTGAAAAATCAACTTTCAACATCTTTCTCTAAATCCAGAGTAATTTAATAAAAAGGTGGCACACCTTTTGGCAATTCCTATTGGTAAAGATGACCTCGCCATTCCTTCTGCCTGGTATCTCCACTTCTGGGCCTGGCTCCCACTGACCACGTTTGGGTCTGCATCCCCATTGACGAGATAGATATATATGAGAGGGTAGGTTTTTGCCTGTCTCTGAGTAGAGCCACTGCTGAGATTATGGCTCTGTCTGGTGGTGAGGTGAGCCTGCCACTGGGTAGAGCTAATGCTGAGAAGTTCTTCTTGGTGACGGGGTGAGCCTGTTACTGAGTGGAACAAAGCTGAGTTGAACGATCTTTTGGGATCGTTTAATTTTTAGAGAGATCTTTACTTAAATACACCTCAATAAAGGTCGAAACTAGTCTGGGTAGTGGCCCTTCCCTTAATGCATAACATTATACATATCTGCAAGGAGATGTGTTTTGCATTATGGGAGATACTGAGATAGGAGTGATGTTAGCTTGGTCCACCTTTGCTACGAGTTGCCCGGTGTTGTACTACCTTACCCCAGTCCTAAAGATATTTTCAGGTGTAAACTTTGCTCATACTTGGATAAAGGATTAAACTAAATTTATTATAGTCTAACCAAGTGAAAAATAAACTTTCAACATCGAGATGAAGATAACTTGTCAACTTCAGTACTATTCAAAACACATGCCTGTCTTCTTTCTCACAAGAAAAATCTCAATTCACTGCTTTACGTTTGATGATTTCCAAACAAGATTTTTTTTTTTTTTGGATCACATGTACAGCCTCTCTTAAGCCTCTAAACATTTTCTTTTCCACTCAAGTCACTATTGCTCACTTGGATAGCAACTACCTTAACAAATTCCAAATCCACCCAATCCTGAAATATTGTTCTCATTAATAGAAATAGGATATTACAAATCCATCCTTGCTTTATTGCTGAATTTACAGATACTTAAATTTAGAAAAAAGACCACACAGTTTAAAAGAATATAATTTTTGACATCAGAATTGCCTTGGCTTGCATCACATAAAAGTCACAAAAGCCTGTACATTCACCTTTTGTTAGTATATTGATTAGGTTCTGCTGGCTTGACTTCTGTTTTGAACTGTTTAATACCATAGCAATCCTATGTTAGAGAGTTGTATTTTTCATAATGAACATTCAGAGTTGGTGCATGATTGTAATGATTAAATAAGAGCCTAAAAGAGTTTATTTTGACAATTTTAAATTAATAGTTTCTATACATTTGGCTATGAAACAAGGACAGATTTATATATGTTATTTCTATTAAATTGAAATCATTAAAATGAAGCCTTTTAAGGCTCTTCTTCAATAATTCTAATCATGAAACAAATGAGTGTTCCTATATGAAAAATACAACTCTCTGACAGAGGACTGCTACGGTATTAAACAGAGAGTTTTTGTTCTCTTTATGTTTCTATCTGGTCTCTGAGAAGAACCGACAGTTTAAAACAGCTGTCAGGCCATAAACTTAATCAATGCACTAATAAAAGGTGAATACATGGGTTCCTTAGCAGAGCTCATGACTTTTAAGTAGTGCAAGATAAAGCAACTCCAATGCCAAAGATTGTATTCTCATAAGCTTTCTGTTTTTTTTTTAAAACTAAGTTTCTATACACTTGGCTGTGAAATAAGGATGGATTTATAATATCCCCCATATCTATTAATTTAAAATTGCTGACATGAAGCCTTTCAGGCTATCTTTCAATAACGATTGTTCTTATATATGGGATGGTGCATCAAATCTCCAAAATTCTTGATGTTACTCCAGAGAGAGTAATCTGATTAACTACTACCATCTCTCACAGACTCATTCCAAATACTTTCTCACAGATGTGCTCTGTTTATGCCATTTCTACATATTTTTATGGGTGACATTCCAATTTCCTGTAAGCTTGTTAAAATGCAAGAAATTACTGGTCAACATTCATTCATTCAGTTCAGCTTCAGAAATATCAAACAAACAAACTTCTCAACCTCCTCAAATATTCCATTTACCCATGCCCTTTGGAAGTACTACTCATGTGTCACCAGAACTACAACTTCCAGCTGTTAAGAAATTTAAAAAATATTAAAAAACATCAGGAGGTCTGGTACAGAATTTGCACCACAACCTACTGCTGCTAAACTTTGCATGACCTACATATTTGATTAAGATAGGGTTGGCCCCAAGATGCTTACTCCTGTTCCAGGACGGTCACTTTTGTTACTAGTGTATAATATGAGCCAAAGAGTAATACACATCTGAGAGTTTATTTTAATTTTATAACAGATGGAGGTCAAATTATACAGACCTATACCCTAAGTGGAAAAAAATGTGTGCAGTATTGTCTAAACACCAGTGCTGTTTAGACAATACTGCATTTATTGCAAAATCAATGAGGAGTTGGCCCACCTTCAATGAGATGCTGGTAACCAGTCAGAGGTATATTTTTCCATTCCTCCCAGACAGCAGTGGTGAGTTCAGACACAGAAGTTGGAATTGTCATTCTAACCTGAATCTGATGTTCAAGTTCACCCCAAAGCTATCTATAGGATTGAGGTTGGGGCTTTGAGCTGGCTACTCCAAATTCTGTACAACCATATATCCTCTAACTGTGTTGAAATAAAGTGTGCTTTATGGTACAGCATGTTGTCATGCTGAAACAAGGATGGCCTGTCTCAGTAAAACCGAAAAAGTGTAAGCAGTGTGGTGTTGTCTAGAATGCCCCAGTACTTCGTGTTTCTATCCACAACTACAAGAGTCCGAGTCCATACTACGAAAAACATTCCCAGACCATGACACTGCTACCACCAAATTTAACACATGGGATGACACGTATTGGCAGATACCATTCACCTGGCATATGCCCCACCCAGCAATGACCATCAGATTTAAAAACAGTGTGGCATGATTCGTCACTCCATACAACTTGTTCCACTGGTCTATGGTCCATTGACGATGTTTTTTGCACCAAGCAAGATGCTTACATTTGTATGAGTTATTAACAGCTTGTATGCAGCAGCTTGGCCATGGAAATTTAACTTATGCAGTTCCTTACGAACAGTCTCTGTGCACACAATCACCCCAGTTGATTCCTGTAATTCCTTGGCGATGATTTGTGCAGAGGAATGACGGCACTCACAGACGACACATTTCAGAGCAGCTGTGTAACAACTTTCAAATGAATATCAGCAGTAAAAAGACCAAAAACTGAAAATAGGCAAGAACATAGAAATCTTTACCTACATTATCAATGGAGAACCTACAGAACAAGTAAAATATTTCGGCACAGTTTTTAGTGAAGATGGCAAATTAAATATGGAATAAACAAGAGAAAGGTCAAAACACTAAACGAGCAGCATACAAGACAATGCTCAAACCAATTTTAAGTTATTATTAAGTGAATGGAAATGCAAGGGGCCTACAACTACCAAGAAACATTCAGGTAGTTGTAGGTCTGTGTTTCCATTTACTAATAACGTCTTGAACAGTTGACAGTGGGTGTCGCAATTTTTCTGCAATCACACACATTGACATGACTGATATGGCACCCTATAATAACACCTTGTTGGAAGTCAGTAAGCTCAACATGCGTGGCAATGGGATGCACCATCCCATTGCCACGTATGATGTTTGAGGAGATCACCCGCAGTTTTAAAGGAATTCTGGCATGTTTGTTCTATTGCAATGTTTCATTTTTTTTGTTGTGGAACGGGATGTCTGGACACTTTTTTCCACATAGCGTACATATGGAACTTGGAAAATGTGCTCATCCATGATGAGTGAGACTATATGGACTGCATTATGAAAGAAAGCATTAAACTGTTGTTATTAGAATTGGAGATATCAAACTGTGCTCTTATGGAGACGATGTTGTACTCCTAAACACATCCAGTACAAATCTCCAGGATTCTCTAACTAAACTGAATAACAGCTGTGTAACAACTTTCAAATGAATATCAGGCAGTAAAAAGACCAAAAACTGAAAATAGGCAGGAACATAGAAATCTTTACCTACATTATCAACAGAGAACCTACAAAACAAGTAAAATATTTCAGCTATTTAGGCACAGTTTTTAGTGAAGATGGCAAATTAAATATGGAATAAACAAGAGAAAGTAGTCAAAACACTAAACGAGCAGTATACAAGACAATGCTCAAACCAATTTTAAGTTATTATTAATATCTGAAATATCAAACCAACCTCCATGGAGTCAAAAGGACTCATCAGAGGAGGTCTATACTCAAATGAAAAATATCATCGAAATTTGATTTGTACTCATTCATAATTTCCACACCTACCACATTTTCAGATAAACGCATTTCATTCAACAATCATTCTCCATACAAAAAATTTGCTTCTCACTCCCATACTCACACCCTTCTTTTTCCATAGATTCTAGTTTTATCCTTTCCTCCTTCAAGATTCATGTTAAATAGTTGTGCCAAAGATGCCATTATTTCCATAGGGTATTCCTTCAAGACAAGTGGCGATATACTGCCAAATCCTATTGCCTTATTAACATCAAGTTTACTTAATTCCTCATATACTTCCTGCTCATTCACCATCAGTCCCTCCTCTACAATACCTTCTACATTCCAGTTTCTCCTGATGTTGCCTTCATGAGGATGAAATAAACTGATAAACTGATCACTGAATATCAACTATATCCTCTGCACTGGTTACCAATCTGCCAGGGTCATCAACTAGCACCATCCTTGCAAAGTCATCTAAAAACATCATATCCCTCCATCTCTATTCCTGTCAAAATGTCACTCATCAACCATGTTTCACTTATTCCAACTATTTTCAGGCACAAACTCAATCAACGCAAAATTTTGTCTCGTTTATTTCTGACACTCCTGATATTCATAGATAAACAATTCATTTCTTGGTCTATAACTAGACCTATTCATGCTGTCCCCCCCCATCTATGACTTCTCCTCACATGCTTCTGTCTGCCCCACATAGTCTCCGAGATTCAACCCCATGTATTCCTGGCCATTCCATTCCTTTGCTGACCATCCACATGATTGCATTCATTACCACTTTCAGAATCCACTCTCCTTACATTGTGTGCCCCTGACCCACTCCATTTTCCTATCCAACTTGCTTTCCTGTTCTCCATTACAACCACATCAGTCTAACCTAGTCCACTCTCCTGATCACATCTTTGACTTCCACTGATACCTTGTTTGCATCACTCATTACACTTCCTTCTGGCAGTAACCATCCCAAATGACTCACTCCAAAACCATTCAGATAGTCCATCATTCATACAGTTCGTTTCATCCCACACATTCACAAATGCACTCCTCTCTTCCCACATTTCTGCTCATATTCCATTCACAATCTTTGCTCTTTGCAACAACTCACCACCTACCCTTCCTACCACACTGTTGTCTTTTACTCTCCTCAATAATCTGCTGATATCCAATCTCATATTGTTCCTATGCCCAACCAAATCATTTGTCATAACCACTAACTTCCTTGCAATGTCATCCACCACACCTTTAATGAGAGAATCTTCAAATACTGCTATTCTTGAGTTATTTGCTACATATTTCTCTTCACTATCATTCTTTTTATTCTTTCACACTCTCCCTTTCGTATCCACCATACATCTCATTTCATTCTTCATCTTAATCAATTTATTCTTCAATTCTTGCATTCCAGCAATTGCTCTCACTATTGTTTCATCAATCAGACTTTCTTCTATTTCCACAGTCACAATTGTTTCACCAGTCAGGCACACTTCCACTTCTGTAATGCCTAATTTTCCTATTATAATCATTTCTGTATTCACAATCACATTCTCCACACTTATATTCTCATGTTCACTCTACTGGCTATCATTCTTACTCTTACATCCACCACTGCCTTTTCTCTGGTATTCTTCCCTTCTGGTTCCTGACTTTTATTCAAATCACTGCAATCCATTAACATATCATACTTTCTACAGATCCTCCCTCTCGCACCTCTCTTGTTTAATCTCACAACACACTTGACTTTTGCACCGTGCACCTGGATGACTTTGTTCTTACTGCCATTTTCCGTCTGCTAACTGTTATTCTGAAAAAGAGCTTCAAATTGATTAAGTTATAGATATGAGAGAGAGAGAGAGAGTTCAGTTAGAAATAAAGCACTTGATCAAAGACTAGAGATCACAGACATGAGAATTCTGAGAAAAATTAGGGGAGTAAACAGATGGCATGAATGGCAGAATCATATTAAAAATAAAGATAGTAGGAAGCAACATGACGTTGTTAGCATTCAATAACGTACGAGCAGTGCTAGTCTAAGATGGAATGGTCACTTAAATAGAATGGGAGAGGAAAGGTTAACAAATCAGGTGTTTGGTACCAAAATGGCAAGAAAAAAAAAAGACCCAGAGATAGACTGAAATGTTTGACAACAACAATTTTGTTGAGGAATGTGAATTAGAATGCTGACAAGTAACCACATAATTTGGAAGAAAATTTTTGAGAGGAGGTTAGTAAATTTAATCATGTGGTACTGTTATAGTAACTTGTACATTGATTGTGTGAGAATATCAGGAAATTGATGATGATTAAATATTACTAAAAAATGAAATGACACTATTTTTAAGTGATCTGACCTCCAGGAGGAGAGGGTAAACTGCATAAGGAGGGGAGGAGGAAATGCAATGGTTAAGGATTCTTGCTGTACAATGAAAGAAAACTTAGGCAAGCCTAAAATTTGTTAATATATATTTCAAGTCTGAAGAGATGGTACAACACCAGGGCAACTCATTGTAAAGGTGGGCAAAGCTCTGATCACTATTCTTAGTATTTTCCCATAATGTAAAGCACATCTCATTAAAAGATGTATATTGCAATGCATTATGGGTGGGGTCACTACCCAGACCGGTTTCAACCTTTTTTTGAGGTCTCCTCAGTGAGTAGCTAGACCCTAATTGTTTGCATACTTGGGATTAGGAGTTAAATAACCAAGCTTATAAAATTACTTGGTAACCCTAATATACAATATCCCCAACTTAAAAAATTAATTACATCTATATCTCCTCCAGAGATTCTTATTAAAAATAAAAACACCTTGCAGCAACTTCTATAGGTAAAGTTGATAAGGCTCTGTATTACTAAAACCTTGGTATTTAGGGTCTAGCTACTCACTGAGGAGACCTCAAAAAAGGTTGAAACCGGTCTGGGTAGTGACCCCACCCATAATGCATTGCAATATACATCTTTTAGTGAGATGTGCTTTACATTATGGGAAAATACTAAGAATAGTGATCAGAGCTTTACCCACCTTTACAATGAGTTGCCCTGGTGTTGTACCATCTTCAGACTTGAAATATGTTTCAGGCACAAACTTAATTGCTTGCATACTTGGGATTAGGAATTAAATAACCAAGCTTATAAAATTACTTGGTAACCCTAATATACAATATCCTTAAGTTAAAAAATTAATTACACACACACACACACATATATATACACACACACACACACACACACACACACACACAAATATATTTGAAGAGTATGGTTTTTTGTTGAGGAATATCAATATGAATTTTAATAGTTTCTAAGAATTATATTAGAAAACTTACTCTAGAGTGCTGAGAACCATTTCATGGTTGCGACTATGGATGTTATGATGGTGAAGAAGACTTGTGTAGTCTGATCCCCTTGCTTCCAGCTATAAAATAAGCAATTTCTTGTTGTCTAATATAGCAATACACTGAGAACTTTTATTGTTAAAAGACCATAAGATTTAATGATTACAAATACAAAGAGCCAACAAGTTTCACTAGCCACTGTCTAGCATTTTCAAGGCTGTACTGGTGTGAAAACAAATGCATCAAGTTAACATGAAAACATACACTTTAGTAACTGTTAGGCCATTACATTTGATAATTCGTGATTGATGGCATGCATGCGTTCGAATGCTTCGGTCAGAATCCGGTACATGACCACGTGTTGTGTAGTTTTTCGCATATTGTAGTTCTGTTAAGCTGAGAGAATTGATGAGATATTTCCATATGTCTTTAAGAATAGCACCACTGCTGCTTCTTTGAAAGTTCTGTGTCTATAGTCATTCTCGACGTAAGGCATAGAACTGTTTTTCCAATCTATAATGTGATTTGATGTTGAGAAATGATGAGCTAAACCAGATGTGATGATTCTATTGTGATTGACATCCCCCACGTGTTCCTTCTGTCTTATTTCAAAACTTCTAGAAGTCTGTCCAATGTAAGAAAGACCACACGTGCATGAAATTTCATATATTCCAGGAAATTTGAAGAAAGGTACCTCATCTTTGGGAGATCTTAAGACTTGTCTGATCGTGGTAGTTGGTTTAAAAACTACTCTGATGTTATGAGCTTTTAACATTTTCGCCATTTTGTTGAAACTGAATTAATATATGGAATGACAGCTGTGGACACATATTGGGACTCCATTCCACATTGTTGGGGGTTGTCTTTAAAAAGCAATTTGTTTAAAATGTTAGAAGGGTATCCATTCAGAGATAAAGTGTTAGCTATTTGTGACAGTTCTCTCTATACATCTACTTCTTTCGAAATAGGCCTTAAGGCTCTATTACAGAGCATATGAATGATGCAGTGTTTTTGTGACCTATGATGGTTAGACGAATAATGTAGATATCTACCTGTATCTGTGGGTTTCTTGTAAATGGACAGTTGGACATTGTTATCTTCTCTTTTGACATACTAGTGAGAAGTGATACTAGGGTAGTTCTTTGTTCTTTTCCAGTTCCATAGTGAATTTGATCTTATTATGTAGTGAGTTGATTTTATTAAGAAACATGAGAAGGTTTTCCATGGTATCCTTCCAGATGATGAGCACATCTTCGACATATCTCCACCAAATCGACGGTTTAGGTGAAATGGTGGAAAAAATATCTTTTTCAAGTTTTTCCATGAATAGGTCTGCGCATGGTGGTGAGAGGGGACTACCCATGGCTAGACATTCCTTTTTAAAGACAACCCCCAACAATGTGGAATGGAGTCCCAATATGTGTCCACAGCTGTCATTCCATATATTAATTCAGTTTCCACAAAATGGTGAGAATGTTAAAAGCTCATAACATCAGAGTAGTTTTTAAACCAACTACCACAATCATACAAGTCTTAAGATCTCCCAAAGACGAGGTACCTTTCTTCAAATTTCCTGGAGTATATGAAATTCCATGGATGTGTGGCCTTTCTTACATTGGACAGACTTCTAGAAGTTTTGAAATAAGGCAGAAGGAACACGTGGGGGATGTCAATCACAATAGAATCATCACATCTGGTTTAGCTCATCATTTTTCAACATCAAATCACGTTATAGATTGGAAAAACAGTTTTATGCCTTACATAGAGAATGACTATAGACACAGAACTTTCAAGGAAGCAGCAGTGGTGCTATGCACAGGCAATAATTTAAATAGCAATCAAGGTGCTATTCTTAAAGATATATGGAAATATCTCATCAATTCTCTCAGCTCAACAGAACTACAATATGCGAAAAACTACACAACACGTGGTCATGTACCGGATTCTGACCGAAGCATTCGAACGCATGCATGCCATCAATCACGAATTATCAAATGTAACGGCCTAACAGTTACTACTCAAGTGTATGTTTTTCATGTAACTTGATGCATTTTTTTTCACACCAGTACAGCCTTGAAAATGCTAGACAGTGGCTAGTGAAACTTGTTGGCTCTTTGTATTTGTAATCATTAAATCTTATGGTCTTTTAACAATAGAAGTTCTCAGTTTTAACAGCTTAGACCAAAAATGAACAGTTTAATAGCAATACACTTTCAGTAAATAATCAAAATTCTGGTTTTTTAAACAGTACTTTTTATTTTATTAGCATATTCATGTCAGAATGAAACTATATTATATAATGTGGGTAAACATTTTAAGAAATGATTTTTATATAATGATAGGCCATAAAGTTTTGTAAGAATTTTAAAAAATACCATTTTTATAAAGATTGAAGAAGCATTTAAATGAAGTTTTTTTTTGTTTCTTTTACTGTTTTTTTTTAAATTTTTTTTTTAAACTGATATTTTTAAACCGATAATTTTTAAAAATCTATGGGATATTGAACTGTCAGTGGACTGCACTAGCATGAATGTGTTAATAAAGGTGATAAATAGTACTTAAATTACTATTTCTATTCATGAAGCCTATTGGCTCTTTATATTTAAATAGTGATAAATAGTTTTCTCCCTGAAATTGATGTTTCTGATTCTACAATAAAGAGTTCAGCAGTGCTACAATTAACCAACCTTCCAGAGCACTGCTTCAAATGATGCAAAAGAACAGTCAACATTTTTTTTTTTTTTTAAACCAGCAAGCATAAATGAATCAGGGATGCATATCCCTGATTCATTTTGCTATAGGCCAGGGGGTACAGGGGGAGATATTGAATTCATACATCAGCAAATTAGTGCAATGAGTGCAGGTTCAGTGATTATTATGGGGAATTTTAATTATGGTGATATCAATTGGAAGGAGGAAATAACTCGTAGCAAAAAGGAAATGGAGTTCATACATCTTCTACTTCAGTTACGTGCTTGAAACAGCACATAACTGAAGGGACATGTGGTGTGAGAGTGTTGGACCTGGTTATTGGTTCAGAGGATATATGCATAAGTACGGTGTGCTGGTTACTTCCAATTGGTGAAAGCGATCATGTGGTATTGACTTGGGAGGTTGCAAAATCTGTGGATTTTTCTGTTAAGAAGGGGTATATACGGAACTACAGGTTAGGCAATTATAACAAGCTTCAGAGTGAGCTTGCAGCCATCCCATGGCAGAACATATTGCAGGGGAAAGATGTTAGCAGTGCATGGAATAAAATCAGCGGGTATCCGAGGAAAGCAATATCAGATTGTGTCCCCATGGTCAGGAAGATAAACAAGGCAGGCTTTATATGGATGAGCAGTAGTATCAAGCTTGATCTGCAAAAAAAGAAAATGTTATGGAGAATGTACAAAGAGAAATGCGATCAGTACACCCATAAGCAGTACAAGGCTCAAGCTAGGAAGGTTACCAGCATAGTAAGAAAAGCTAAATCAGATTATGAGAAGACCTTAGCCAATGAGATCAAGGGTAATCCCAAGGAGTTCTTCCGCTATGTGGCAAGTAAAAGGAAGAATGACTTCGGAAGGATAACTTTAGTGTGTGCTGATAGTATTGAGGTAACAAAATCAGATGTAATAGTTGAGTTACTGAGTGATCACTTTTCAAAAGTCTATCATCCAAGTGAGGATATCTCTGTACCTGTAGCAATAACTAATGTGAAAATTGAAGCTAAGAAATCAAAGGTATTTAATATATTGCAAAATTTAAATGCAAACACTGCTGTAGGTTTAGATGAAATACCAGCTCGGGTGTTGCGTGAATGTGCAAAGGAATTGTCAACCCCTCTTACTTGGATATTTAACTTAAGTTTGAACTCTGGTATGGTCCCTAGGGAGTGGAAGTTAGGCAAAGTGGTTCCTTTGCATAAGGGTGGCTCTAAAACTGCGGTAGTTAATTACAGACCAATCACCATCTCAGGAGTAGTGGTAAAAGTATTGGAAAAGTTGGTTAAAGACAAAATTCAAGAATGGGTGGATCAGGATATGATACTCTATGGAGGCCTACATGGTTTTGTTAAAGGTAGATCCTGCCTTAGCAATCTATTAACTTTTCATAATAGAATGACATCTGAGTTGGACAAAGAAACTGGCTACACAGTGGTACTTCTGGATTTTGCTAATGCATTTGCCCCATGGAACACTGTTACGCAAATTGGAACAGATGGGAATGGATACTAAATTGGTGATATGGATAGGAGAATGGCTCAAGGAGAGATACCAGAAGGTGGTGTATGGAGGAGCCGAGTCTAGGATGAAGCATGTGATCAGTGGTGTGCCTCAGGGCTCTGTGCTTGGGCCAATGTTGTTTAATTTGTATATAAATGATATAGGAAATGGCTGAAAAGGGAGATATTCAGTTGTTTGCTGATGATGCAAAGTTGGGTAGAGCAATAAAAAATCAAGCTGATGTTGAAAGTTTGCAGGATGATTTAAATAGGCAAGGTAGAATGGGCAAAAAGGTAATGGATGTCAGTTCAATGTGGAAAAGTGTAAAGTCATGCATTTTGGGATTAAAAGATTACCAGCTGTGTACTACATTGATGGAACAGTACTCCAAGAGATTGATGAGGCTAGGGACTTAGGGGTGTTGGTAGATAGGGAGATGAAGTTCAGGGGACACATTGCTAAGTTGTCCAAGATTGCACATAGGATTACTTGGTTATTAAGGAACACTCTGACATCCAGAGATAAAGAGGTTATTATTCCCCTTTATAAAGCATTGATACTTCCACATTTGGATTACTGTGCTCAAGTCTGGTCACCTGGATTCCTTGGAGATGAGGAGGCTGTGGAGAGGGTTCAGAGAAGAGTGACCAAGTTGGTGAGTGATGTAAAAAATGCTCCCTACATTGATAGATTGAGAGCTTGTGGATTGCAGAGATTGGTTGATAGGCAGAGAAGAGGAGATATGATAGAAACATTTAAATTACTGAAAGGTTTTTATAGGATTGATGCAGGGGAAATGTTTCAGCTGTGTGACAGTGATGGAAGAACAAGAGGTCATCCCTGGAAATTAGAGAAGAGTGTGGTCAACAAGGGTGTGAGAACAAGGTTTTTTGCCTGGAGGGAGTTGAATGAGTGGAATTCATTGCCTGACTTAGTTGTGAGCTCTTTGTCTGTAAATGAATTCAAGAAGAGATATGACAGATATTGTTTTGCTAGTTTGGGTCTCCCGTGATAAGTCTACTGACTCCATGGAGATGGAGTCAGTAGACTTATTACCCGTAATAATAATAATAATAATAATAATATGCATTTGGCATGTGCAATATACTAATACTCCATGCATCTTTTATGCATTGCAACATGACAGATATGAGAATGATGGCAGAACGTGGGATTGAATGCTCTTGACAAATGTTCATGTGGAGCAACAAAGGTGGAACTGGCACAAAAATATTGCTCCTGAAATACTGGTATTTCACTATTAAGAACAAAAGTGAAGAAAGAAAACAAATCCCAATTACTTGCTCCTCTGAGTTATAAAAAATCTTTTTATGGAAAGTGAGAAGATAAGAGAATGCTGTTTACTGATAAACTTAAAACATCAAATATTTTGGAACTAAGAACTCATTCCATCATCAATAATACAAAAACTACATAACCAGTTTGAAACAGGGTAAAAATATACAACAGTCTGCTAATCATCTCTAACATGCTAACAAATAACAAAAACATTTTAGGCAGCAAATGAATATTTCTTTCTTATTGTGAGGGCCCTAACAGTGAATATGTTTAAGGAGATATATGATAGCTATTGTATTAATGGATAGTGTAGGTCTCCTGCTATGAGTCTTTTGACTCCATGGAGTACCCATGTAAATAATAATAATAAAAAAGGGAGAAGAGGAGGATTAAGTACATGGGTACTCCATGGAGTCAAAAGACTCATGGAGTACCCATGTACTTAATAGCACATGGGTACTATTAAGCAGGAGACCTACACTATCCATTAATACAATAGCTATCATATATCTCCTTAAACATATTCACTGTTAGGGCCCTCACAACCACCTCTGGCAATCTATATCATTTTCACCACTCTTCAAGTAAAGAATCTAGTCTGCACATCCTTACTAATTAGACACTCACTCTTAGACAACTTCCAAGTGTCACCCTTTATTTTCCCCCTACTCCCCATGTAATGAAAAATTTCTTTTGTGTCAATCATATAGAATCAATTTAGTAACTTATAAGTTTCTGTCCTATCCTCTCTCTCTCCACCATGTGTCAGCTAAACTCTGCAACCCAAACATATCTTCAATCTATCCTCATAGGGAACATTCCATAGACCTGTCACCATCTTGGTGATGCATCTCTGAATCTTCTCCAACTCCCCAATCCCATTTTATCCAAATAAATCCCAATCCCATTTTATGGTGTTCAGGTTTTTCTTTTTATTCTTGTAACTGTCTCGAGGATAAGATGGTTAGCCCTATGACTCCTGGTGTGTCCTATGTCTGTAGATGCATGTGTTCATGAGGCTGGTTTGCCTGTTCTGGGAGATGAAAAACCCAAGTTTTTGGGTGAAAAAAAAAAAAACCCTACCTCTGTACGAGACTGGTAAACTGGTAAGCTGGTAAACTCACCTTTCGTTGAAAGAGACCAGATAAAGGTTCCTCATGTCACTGACAGGAAGGTCTTTCCAACTAAAGGGCTTTGTCTATAATGACTGAGCTCCAAATGAATATTATTATTTTTTTTTTATACGGTACTCCATGGAGACAAAAGACTCATGGCTCAGATGATCAAATCTGTGCACAACAGTCAAGATGTGACCAAATCATAGCCTTATAAAGAAGGACAATAACCTCCTTATCTTTACTAGTTCACATATTTTTCAACATCCCAATAATCCTTTGAGCTATTTTGCCAACTTTTGCAATATGCCCTCTGAACTTCAGTTCCATGTCCATTAGCCCCCAAGACAGATGCTGGAATCAGGATGGTTATCATAATTTGGAAAGCAATTGAGGCAGCAAATGAATATTATAATTTTTTTTTTATATGGGTACCCCATGCAATCAAAAGATTCATGGCAGGAGATCCACACTATCCATTAACACAATATGTATCGTACATCTTTAACTTATTCACTATTGGGGTGCTCACAACCATCTCTGGCAATTCATTCCCCTCATTCACCACTCTCCAAGTAACCCTCCATGTAACTAACTAAATGGAACAAAGAAACTTTGAGCCACAGTAGATCATAAAGTGGAGATTCAATGTTTGCCATTCTCTGACATAGAATGTCAGTTTCCCTTCACAGATTGTGCAGGCTTTATGTGATCTCATTCTTCATTAACCAGAGAACACAGTCAACAGACACAATATATTGGCCTCATTGTCACAGTTGCACAATAAGGCCAATATATTGTGTCTGTTCTAATTCCAAAGTACCATCAAAATATCTGATCAGTGTATAAAAAAAAAAATTTACAGATAATTAGATCTTTAGACAATGACATAACAGCATTAGAATTCAGTCAGTATGAATGATGCCCTTTGGTTTAGAAAGACTTGGGTTTGAATTCCACCCAGGATGTGAACATCCTGTATCAGAGTTTTTTTGGGATGAAAGTGAGTTAACCAGCCTTACACTGAGATGGCAAGGGCTTCCTACCAGAAACTTGGGTTTTTCATCTGAAAAACAGGCAAACCAGCCAGAAGACATGCAGTTTGCAGACAATCCAGATAGAATTAAATGCTGCCCTGTCATAAGCAGCAATTGGATTTTGAAGATGCCAGGTTACCTGGTCTGTGGTGACAGGGCATTCATATGCACTTCCAACATTTGTAGTCTCAATAAAAATTGAAACAGCATGCACCATCATCACTTGGATATCTAAACCTGATATATACTATTCTTGACAGAACCTCATCTAGCAGCTTAGCTATCCACCTCATCTGTACTGACCATACTGTGCACAATTAGGACAATATATTGTGTGTGTTAACTGTGATCTCTGGCTAATATAGAATGAGATCACACAAATCACTCTCATTCAGGTGAAAAGCCCTTATAACTGAATTAAACTTTAATCTTGTTTTTCATTATAAAGTGTATGGTCTAAATATAACTTATTTGGAGATTAACAGTCATGGTTTGATAACCAGAATCCACAAATAATTTTTTCCCCTCTTCCACAGTTGACAATGGATTCTATTGAAGCATTAAGAAAATTTACCTTAACTCGACACATATTCAAATACAAAGGCATTTGATAGAATGCTGCATGGAAAACTGTTACAAAAGATGGAGCAAATGGTAATGGATATGAAACTGGTAGTATATGGTAGAGTGGAATCTAAGAGAATGAAGGTAGTAAAATGCCTCAGATTCTGTACTAGGGCTAAAAGATACATAGATCTTTTCCTTTTAACCCGTTATTCTGCAGGATATGTATTAATTTCTTGTGATCTATTGAATCAAATGCTTTGGTAATCAAGTTCTTCAAGTGATCCTCTAGGAGGTTGGCAACCATGTCATGGAACTTTTTTCTTTCTTTTGCTGCTCTGGAACATTTCTGGTAATTCAACCCATTCCAGTTTCTTAATGTCTTCAAACCACATTCTCCTGGATCTACGTCTCCCTCTTTTTCCATCCCGTTTTCTTTCTAATATTAATTTCTGAATGCCTTCTTGTCTAGTTAGATGTCCAAAATATTTAAGTTTTTGTTCTTTAATTAATTTCATTAATGTTCTTTTCATTTTTGCTTTCTTTAAAACATTTTTGTTTTTCATTTTCTCTGTCCATAGTGTTTTTCAACATTCTTCTGATGGTCCACATTTCAAAAGCTTCCAAATTTTTTCTCTGCTTCTTTATTTAGAGTCTAAGTTTCCCTGTTGTAGAGAAGACTTAACCAGATATAGCATTTTATCAATCTTTTCTTGTGTCTTATTAATGCCTCTGGATGTTAGAACAGTTTTCATATCAATAAAGGCTTTTCTTGTTATCTCCATTCTTCTTTTTATTTCTTTAAGGGAATTTCCTCTGTCTGTAAACATTTGTCCCAAATATATAAAAGACTGAACATGTTCAATTTTCTTTTTGTTAACAGTTATGTTTAGTTTGTTATTTATTGGTTGATTTGATATAATCATGCACTTTGTTTTCTTTAGATTAATAATTAACCCCATGTCTAAGCTTCTGTTGTAAATTTCTGTGACTAAGTTTTTAAGATCATCTTCAGATTCAGCTATAACGACTGTGTCATCTGCATACCTGAAGTTGATGAAGTTCCTATCCCTGACTTTTACACCCTTCAGTTCTGAAATATTTTTAAAAACTTGCTCACTATATATATATATTGCACAGTAAGGGTGATAAGACAACCTTGTCTTACTCCTTTTTTGATTTCAAAGATGTAAGAATATGCATTTTTATATCTTATTGAGGCCATTTGATTCCAGTATATATCTGTAATTATATGTAGATCTTTTCCTTTTAACCCGTTATTCTGTAGGATATGTATTCATTTCTTATGATCTATTGAATCAAATGCTTTGGTGTAATCAATAAAACAAAGATATATGCTTTTCTGGTTGTCAAGGCTTCTTTCACATAATGTTTACAAATTGAAAATTCCTTCTCTTGTACCTTTGTCTCTTTGAAAACCTGATTGAGTGTCTTCTATTTCTACTGACAAAGTGCCTTTTATTCTTTCTAGAATTATTCTCAGTAGTAATTTTGTAACACGGCTTGTTAAACTTAATAGTCTATATTCTGAACATTCAAAAGTTCTTGGAATTTTGGGAATAGTGACAAAGATGGATTTCCTTAGATCATTAGGGATATATCCTGTGTCATAGATGTTATTAAAAATAACTTTAGGTCATTAAATGTGTTTTCATTTACTTTCTTTAACAAATCGATTGATGGATTGATATCAGGCCCTGATCAGATAGGTATCTGATCAGGGCCTGGTGTTTTACCTGTTTTCATTTGACTTAGAGTATATTCTATTTCATCATATGTAATTGGTGGTTCACCATCCATATTTTGCATATCTGATGCGTCTGTGCGATCAGAGTCAAACAGTTCTTTTCTATATTCTTTCATCTTTTTATGATATCTTGTGTCTCTAGTAGCATTTTTCCATTTTGATCTTTTATACACAGAATTATGGTTGAAATTTTTCTTTTTATTTGCCAGAACTTGGATTGACTCATATATTTCTTTACTATTGTGTGTTTCTTGTCCAATTCCTCTATTTCTTTACATTTTTCATTTAGCCACTTGCCTTTAGCCTTCCTGTATTCATTTTTTATAATCTTACTGAGTATTCTATACTATTGTGTACTTTTCTTTTTTCATCTTTCATTCATAAGTTCCAGTATTGATTCAGTCATCCAGGGTTTTTTCTTATGGTATTTAATTTTTGGAATAACCTCATTAGCTGTCTTATATATTGCACTTCTAAAATTTGACCAGTTGTTTTCAATTTCCTCTGTGTTACAAAGTATATTGTCTTCTGTTTTATATCCTACATCAGTGGTGTTCAACCTTTTTTGCGAGCTACTTTTCTATAAAAAGTTATTCGGCGATCTACTCTCTTATATAGATCACGTTCTCCCAACCTGATATCTGATTACGCACAAATAAACAACTAAAAAAAAATACACAACTAAAAACTTCATTTGTGTATTTAAAAATTTATTTATCATTTTTAATTTTTTTAATACAACAAAAAATAATATTGGAATAAAATATTTATTTCTCTATTTTGGGAAACCAAAGTTAGATAAAACAACAGATGCTGGTTGATTTAAAAAAAAAAAAAAGTTAACGTGAAATTTGGCATTGATTGGACCTCGCAATATTTTCATAGTCAAGTTGATATGAAGAAGTGGCTAATCGCAGATAATCATCCAAATGATCATTTGTAATTTGGTTTCTTAATTGATTTTTTATGACAGTCATATTTCAAAAAGCAGATTCTGACAAGTATGTCGATCCGAAACATGACAGAATTTTTCGCATAATATCAGTTAATATCGGGAATTTTTTATGTGCATACTTCCAAATGACTTCATTGTTTATTGATTTTAAATGTTTATTATCTCAAGTTCTCCTTCAGTTTGGTTTATATCAAACAGCCCAGTAATTTTATTTGAAATTTCTGTGATGTTCAAGTTTTCTTGAAATGGATTATTGATAAAAGATACAATCATTTCAGTTTTATTAAAATCTTTAAATCTTGAATTTATTTCTTCCTCAACTAATTCTATTTCAAGAATAAATTCTTTTAAATCATAGCGAAGCGTTTCTTGATTTTGTTCAAAAAATTTTAATAAATATGGGAGATGTCTAAATTCGCCATCATTTATATTTTTCTTTAATAAAAGTAAGTATTGTTGGAAAGTTTTTTATTGAACTTAACATGTCAATTAAATATTTATCTCTGCCTTGTAACTCTAAATTTAAATTGCTTAATTTCATATTCATACAGAAATCTACTAAAAATGATAAGTGTAACAACCATCTTTTATCACTCAATTGTGGATAAATACCTCCTTTTTCATCACAAAAATTTTTAATATCGTTAATCAATACAAGAAATCTTTCTAAAAATTGACTTCTGCTGAGCCAGTGAACATTATTGTACAACAGAAGTTCCCTATCATCATCTGCCTGTAATTTAAATAACTGCCATTGCAAGGCTTTTCCTCGAACAGAATTTACAATTTTAAATGTAATATCCAAAAAATCTACTACTGCCCTTAGAGGGTGCTCTACCTAGATAGGACTTTAGTGTCACCCACGTGGTTGGGCTTAGTATTGTTTGTTATTTGTGCATATGGTACATTAATTGTTTTTGTAATCCCCGTAGATGTCCTAGTGACTAGGACGAAATATAGGAAGTATTAAATTCTATTTTAATTCTTTTTGAGTGTTGTAAAAAATCCATTAAGCCTCCAACATGATGACCTACTTTCTGAGTTAAACACCATTATGTTGTCAGGTATATTCAGAGCTGTCAAGTAAAGTCTTTCAGTATGATTGTTTTTAGAAATGTTTTTTAGTTTAATTTTTAACATTATTATCATTATTTTCATCATTATGAAATCTATTTGGTTTCTTATAGAGTTATCTGGGTTTGTCAAAGTGTATAGTCTGCGGTTTGGATGTTGAAAAAAAGTATTCATTTATGTGTAAGTTGTTTTGAATGCAGAATTGCATCAATCTCTCACCTCTTTTGCCTAATCTAAATTTTCCAACAACTGGATTTTCTTCCCCTTCTTCAACCTTTGCATTCAAAAACTCATCTGATTTTACATATTCCATAGATTTTTGTAAGTTGTTATAAAAATCTTCTATATCTTCATCATTATGAGTCATCGTAGGGGTATAAACCTGGATAATTATGATGTTAAAAGGCTTTGCGGCTAATTTAATAAGTATTATTCTTTCATTTATGGGCCACAGCCCCATTACACATTTAAAGATGTATTTCTTAATCATGAAATCCATTCCATATTCATGCTTCTCTTCACCAGAATATACAAATGTAAAGCCATCTCTTTCTAGTTTTCCTGTGTTAGGCCATCTTGTTTCACTAATTCCCATCATATCAACTTGGGCCACTGCACTTTATAATTTATATATTAATGATATAGGGAAAGATTTAAGGAGAATATTCAATTGTTTGCTGATGATGCAAAACTGCAGAGGTTTATTGGGTATGCAATAATTGATAAAGGTAGATGTAGATATCCCTGCAGGATGATTTAAATAAATTGGCATTGTGAGCAATGGATAATGATTGTTAATTTAATGCTGTAAAATGTAAGATTATAAACTTCTGGTTGAAAAGGTTACATACTGTATTACATTGATAATATTGTACTGCTGGAGATTGATGAGACTAGAGACTTGGGGGATAATGGACAGGGAACTAAAGTTCAGAGAGAACATTGCAGAAGTTTGAAAAATAGCTCAAAGGATTACTTGGATGTTGAAAAACATGTGAACTAGTAAAGATAAGGAGGTTACTGTCTTTCTTTATAAGGCTATGATTTAGTCACATCTTGACTATTGTACACAGATTTGGTCACCTGGATTTCTTGGGGATCAGATGAAAATCTGTGGAATGCTTCTTATGAGGATAGGTTAAAGGTGTGTGGGTTGCCAAATTTAGTTCAGAAGCAGAGAAGAGGAGACATAATAGAAACTTATGAATTATTAAAGGGGGTTCTATAAGACTGAAACAAAGGAAATTTTTCAATACATGACAAATAGAACTAACAGTCAGCCCCATAAGTTGTGTAAAAGTGTGCTTAGTAAAGGTGAGAAGACCAGATTCTTTGCTTGGAGAGTGATGTAATAGTTCAAAGAGAGGTGTGATAAGTATTGTGTGGGTCAACTGCAATGCGCCTTCCAACTCCATTATATAAAAACAATAATAATAATTCGTACCCCTATCAAAAAAAAAAAAAAAGAACTACTGCACTTCAAATCCAAGTTTTCTAATTCATGGGCACATCTTACATTAACTCTGAAAACTCACATTTTCTTTTTCTTCTTTCTTGAAAGAAGAATTAATTGCACATCCATAAGTTATAAAATTATCTGAAACTTGTCAAAAATCAGAAAATAAAAAATTCTGTATATAAAATTTTACATAATATGCTAATGCATATATGATATGGATAATACATTCAGGTGTTAATTAATGCAGCTGTTGATATTTTCATTAACATAAGAGACCATGGATCAATATGGGAAGATGTAAGTCAAAAATGGAAATTACAATGATAATGTATATATTTATATTTTTAATGATATTTTTATATTGGCAGAAAAAGCTACAAGCAAGATCAAGTCAAATCAGTTTTTGAATTTCTCCAACTTCTTCTGGTGTTTTGAGTACATACTCTCCTGAAAAGGTAAACTATGCAAAACTTTAACAATAATAACTATTCTAACTATTATAGACATGGGCAAGCATTCCTATAATCAAGTTACATAAAACTTTCTTACAGCATCATGTAAATTTATGGGTCTTCTGGACCCAAAGTCACTGGATCTAATGGATCCATTTTCTGGACCAACTTTCTTCTCTATAAAATATGCTTCCCACTAGGTTAAACCAAGCTCTAAATAAGAGAACATATAGGGCTATTCACTGAATAGACAGAAACAGTTGGAGGAATAGTACAAAAAAAAATCGCATAAACATCATCTTACATTTTTGATTAATTCCTCTTCTGATAAGTCTGGGTGACGACGCTTTTCAAATTCGTAGCGGGAAAATTTCGTCAGGATAAGAGCTTTGCGAGGCTTGAACCCAGCAGTTGGCGAAGAAGAAGATGCTCGAGAAACGTGTGAAATGTTGCTAACGTTGGTGACGCTTGGAGACATTCTGTTAGTTAAAGTACGAGCATTCATAATGCCGATTGAAGATAAACGGGTTAGGCTTAAATGGGATGAACCGAAGTCAATACAGCTCCAAACACATTTGTTGACATAACTAACAGAGATACTCCTACAAAATGTCGAAAGAGTCTTTATAAAAAACGTCATGGCAACGCAAATTTACATCATGTATTTACTATACATCACACTCGTGCCTCATTTTTTTTTTTACGTGAGTAGCGCACGTGGTTCAGAAATGACCCGATACATAAGATGTTACAACTCCTGGCAGAACCAATAGCTATCGGTGAGGAAATAAAGCAATCAGCCCGCCCATTCTTAGTCAGAATTACTGTACATATAATTAGCAATTTTAGAAAATAATTATTAAAAGAACAGACAATTTACAGTGACCGTCTTCCTTGATATTAATAATGCATCGGTAATTAGAGGAATAAGTTTTCTTCACCTCATTTAAAATATGTATATCTTTGACGAATTCATTGTCCACAACGTGGCGCTTTGATCAAAAATAGTGCCAGGTGGACAACTAAATAATAGCTGACATTTGAAAAATAAGTCAAACAGAATCCTGTGACTGTTTATCCCACTTGTTTTAAATTATTTAATGCCTGTAATATAGTTATATAATTTTATTTTGTATTATAATAAATGTTGCCATTACATGCCCACGATACAGAATACAAACATAGTAGAAGAAATCGTGTAAAGGAGAAAATTCAAGGATGGTTGAGGTAAATACCCAAATTTCCAAATACCATATTTTTCAAGTACAGATATAAAATTTCGTGTTAATCAAAGAATAGTTTTGCTTATGTTGAAACGGAGTTGAACAGCGGAAATCCTGGCTGATTCTCATAATGAACTTAAATGTAGAACTATTATCAAAATGTTAATATCAGTTCTCAGTTCCGCTGAGATACTAGTTATAATTCTACCAATAAGTCTCACGCTGTCAAGTGAACCCGTAGTGCTCTGGTGAGGGATGTCGTGACAGCGCTTCACTTGGAAGGATTGAGTTCGAATTCCTTCAAAGACGTTTATAAGGGCTTTGAGATTAAGTTTAAGCAGCTTCTGAATGGAAGTGCAAAAAAGAAATAAATATTAATTTGTTGATTTTTTTGGTAAGTAAGAAGTAAAAATCCCTAAAAAAGAAAACAGAAATAAACAAAATCTTAAATTTTATTTATTTATTATTTTTTTAAAAAGGCAATACAGTATTATAAAATGTTTTCACTTACACTCACATGACACATATGAGCCATAACTTTTCAGAGAAAGCCTGTTGTTTACACTCAATGACCAGAGGTTTGCTGTACAAGATCACCTAAAACTGACATATCCACAAGAACAGTAAGTTTTGGTATTTTGTGAGAGGTAAAGTTGCTGTAATTACAAGCACAGGATGAAAATAATATTAGCATTAGAAAATGAAAAATGATGTACCAATGTTGAGGTAAATGTTTATAAATTTTGTAATATTATCAGACATGAGATCTTGGTTTCAAGAACCATCAGTAAACACTATCAAATAGTACATCTCTGAAAGCTAACCACACTTTTTTACAATGAAATCCAATATTATGCCTCCTGCATCTCTTCCTCTAATTTTTTACTGTTGCATCGGCCTTTTTACTGTTTGTGCAGTAGTAAAACAAAAGAGTTGAACTTCTGCTATTCAGCTTTCTTAAATGAAAACATTCTCCACTGTCTGCATCTCTTATTAAAATATTCTAACAATGTGCATTTTGTTTTAAACAATTAAAATAAATCCACTTATATACAATTTCATCTTTATATAGTTAATTGTTTTCTACATGAAACTAAGTCCTCTGGGAGCTGCACAATGATGACAACTCTGGGTGTGAACATTTCAGTTGCTGCATGGCATACACCTTAGAGGGAACACTGCTCTCTAGACAAAAAAAAAAAAAAAAAATTACAGCAGTACCACAAATACAGGATGGGAAATTGGTGCCAAGAACCACCATTGCTTAAACACTTGCAGTTCTTGTGGACACATCGCATTTTACTTGAATCCAAACAAGCCTCTGGTCTTAGAGTACATATCTAGAGATCAATCCTCGTCTGTTCATGATCTTGGCTACCAGTTTCGTTATATACCAACTATAAGTACTCTGAGTATTTAAAAAAAAGTTTTCCTGTATTTTAATATCAGCTATAGCAAGCGCTAGCATGTAGCCATGCTTGCAGCATGAAGCAGATATGGCAACAACAAAGCACTTCAAGTCTCACTACTGCCAATGACCTCTTGATGCTTTAAAATGCTGAATCTGCAAACTAGACATTTCAGAAAAGAAAAGGTTTATTTGGTGATTTTTGTTGCCACTGGACTTATGCCAGTTGTGCCAAAATCAATTGTCAAACTCCTAAGCCACCTCAGCCAGCCATTTTTCTGCCCCCTGTGCCTCCCTAACATTAAAAAGTTCTTAGCAAGTACATGGCTTCTCAGCAAGTACACAGATAGCCTGGAACAGCCTTATCATGCACTCGATGAAATCTTCTGGAAAATCAACACAACTGGGGGGGGGGGTGGCTCAAAACAATTCATGATCAGCATTTGAAAGCTAACATGTCTACAGCAGACAATGTCAGCAATCATCATGACCTTATTAAAGCTTCATTAGTTGAAGACACAATTGAGGCAGGAAATAAAAAGTATAACACCATCATCCTGAATTTCCATTCTAAAACTGAAGCAATGCTAAATGATGATGATACTTGCAGGTTCATTGAACAATGCAACTTTGACTCCAAGAAAATTGTCAGATGTCACCACTTTGGGCCCATGATTACATGGAACAAACTTCCTGCACTTAATAAAAGTGACCTGCAATACCCCAAAAAGCAGATCTTTGTTCGTATCAGCCATTGGCAACAAGTTGGAAGGCATCAGCCTCACATTCTGTGTGCGAGCCCAGCCAGGCAGGAATTAGGACAAGAACTGGAAGAGAAACATCGAAGTTGAGGCAAAGCATTGACAACCAATTATGAAGAAAGGACACTATTAAAAAAATCAAACTTTGCAAATAACCAGATCCCAAACACTGCACAGAGAATGTGAAAATGACCCATGTAGTCAATAGCAAACTTTGCAGAACCTTACAGATCCATTTCACAAATATATGAGGTCTGAGTTATTACCTTAATGATGTTCTCATCTACCTCTATTCTGTAAAACCTCATCTACTTTTCCTGACAGAAACTCAAATCTCAACCTCCTCAAACACTACTAACTTCTGCTTTCCCAACTACACACACTCTTTGACTCCTTTTGATTCAGAGGTGGATCTGCACATATGTTTTGCTCCAGTATACCATTCTAGAGAGTATCCAGCCTGTAATCTCCCAATTTTGACCTCCTTTGTCTAAAAATCACCCTACTTCATTCTACCAAATTCATGTGCTGTCTCTACTGCTCTCCTAATGCCACCAACCACTCTGAACTCTTCAATCACTTTTTCCTTAAATGTTGATTTTTTTCAGTCCAACTCTTCAAACAGCTAAGTCATCTTCCTCGGAGACTTCATTGTCCCCAACACCAGCTGGCTTCCCTCTTCCAACTACACTGATCAAGCATGTAAAGAGGCTGAGACTTTTGCAATCACAAATGATCTCACTTAATTGTCTACATGCCCACTAGAATACCAGACAATCTCAACCACTCCCCAAACACACTGGATCTTAGTCACTAGTGACCCTTCATAAATATGCCGTGAATGTTGTCTGACTTCTAATTAGCTCAGACCACAGTGTAGTGCAGATCTCTTCCCTAGTGCGGCAACACATCCACACAGTATATGGCATTACAGAAAGCCAAGTGGGACACCATCTCCACAACCAAGTAGGACAATCTTCACAACTTTTATGCCTCATTTCCTTGGTCAGATTACTGTTTCCAACCACCTGATCCAAACCTATATGCAGAACGAATCACCGAATTAATTCTCATCTGCATGGAAACATTTATTCCCAGCTCTCCTAAATTCCTGTCCCCTATCTAACTCATGGTTCTTCAACAGGTGTGCCAAGGCTGGACAAAGGATAAGTCAGGCATGCTGCCATTGGCTTGCATCCAAAATACCATCTTCTTATACTACATATACCAGGGGTGTTCAACCCGTCGATCGCGGAGCGATTTTTGATCGATCTCTTGTGTATTCCTCCTTACTTACAAATTTAATTAAAACTGAAAATATAATATTTTATTTATCATTATTTTGTATTATTTTTAATTCGCTTTAAGCGTAATGTTATTGTTTATTTATTTTTCGTTAAAATTGTCAAATCAGTCATTTTCTTATAAGTCCGGGTAAATTAATTAATTTGGATCAGTGGAAGTCAAACAGCGAGCTGAGTGAATACGATTATAAGCAAATTGTAAAAACTCGATTCTAGCTTAAATATTAAATATTCCAAAGCACATTACATCGATTTTTTACTTAGGTTAAGTCCCATGTGAATATTGTAAAAAAATAAACTTTTTTGGTCTCGGTATAGTTTGTATTAGATGTTTTTGTAAATAACTCTTTTGAAGCTAACTGTATATACTGCTTTAATAAGAATATGTTAGAGTGTTAAAAACAAAGGCAGTGTTTTTGTCGCAGAAGCTGTACATGGCGGCATTAGAAAGATTGTTATTGAAACTTGTATGTATGAGAAAGGCTTGCATGCTCTAAGTGTAAACATCTCTGAAGTCAGTCAGAAAGAGTTCAAACAACTTTCCGATGGCCGGCAACTTACAATCAAAAGAAAGCGGAGGAGAACAAAAGACGTGCCGAACTTGAAAGTTATTATTATTATTATTTGACACCTCCAGGGAGTCCAAAGACTCATCGAGGGAGAGTGTGCCAACAGCATCGAACGATTGGATCCCTTCCAACTACTAACCACGCTCAAACTTACTTAACTGAGCCATTAGTAGCAGAGGCTCTACCAATCGACTAACCTTTGCCTCATACCAATTCTTTGGGTGATTGCCAAACTTCATGCGAGGTCTCAGAGGAGGTCTAATAAAAAGAGACTGAAGCAGGCAGAAGGGGTCCCGGTTCCAGAATTGCTGTCGGAGAGGAGTCCGCCCAGTTCAGAATCGCCGTCAGAGAGAGAGACTGCCTGGATCCACGTTGCTTGAGAGGGGACTTTCCTGCTTCCAGAAAGGAGCTTCTTGGTTCGAGACGCTGCAAGAGAGAGATTACTTCTAGGCCGTAGACAAGGTTTCAAATTGCCAAAAGGAAGAGTTCCAATTGCCAGATAAAAGTTTCCAGGCCAGGTTAATGTCAGACATTCACCAGTGTGTTGCGTTTTCATTACAGTTTGATGAATCAAACGACTTCACTGATATTGCTCAGTTAATGATATTTATTCGCATGGTATTTCAATATTATTCAAGTAAAGAAGAACTTTTGAAAATTATACCATTATTGGGAAGGACTATGGGAGAAGACATTTTTTCGGCATTTGATGAATTTGTGTAACAACACAAACTTCCGCTTTTTAAACTTGTGTCTACTGCTACTAATGGTGCTCCTGCAATGATAGGTAATAAATCAGGCTTCATTTCATTATGTAAAAACGATGACAGATATTCAGATTTTTTAACGTACCACTGTATTCACCAACAAGTACTGTGTAGTAAAAGATTAAACACAAAAGATGTTTTGGATATTACATTTAAAATTGTAAATTCTGTTCGAGGAAAAGCCATGCAATGGCGGTTATTTAAATTACAGGCAGATGATGATAGGGAACTTCTGTTGTACAATAATGTTCGCTGGCTCAGCAGAAGTCAATTTTTAGAAAGATTTCTTGTATTAATTAACGATATAAAAAATTTTCTTGATGAAGTCATTTGGAAGTATGCACATGAAAAATTCCCAATATTAACTTATATTGCGAGAAAAATTCTTTCGTGTTTTGGATCAACTAACTTGTCAGAATCCGCTTTTTCAAATATGACCGTCATAAAAAATCAATTAAGAAACCAAATTACAGGATAAAAGATGGTTGTTACGCTTATAATTTTTAGTAGATTTCTGTATGAAATTAAGCAATTTAAATTTAGAGTTACAAGGCAGAGATAAAAATTTAATTGACATGTTAAGTTCAATTAATGTTAAGTTCATTACGTACTTTCATTAAACAAAAATATACATGACTGCAAATTTAGAGATCTCCCATATTTATTAAAAGTTTTTGAACAAAATCAAGAAACGCTTCGCTGTGATTTAAAAGAATTTATTCTTGAAATAGAATTAGTTGAGGAAGAAATAAATTCAAGATTTAAAGATTTTAATAAAACTGAAATGATTGTATCTTTTATCAATAATCCATTTCAAGAAAACTTGAACATTACAGAAATTTCAAATAAAATTAGTGGGCTGTTTGATATAAACCAAGCTGAAGTAGAACTTGATAATAAACATTCAGAATAGTTTACGTTTAAAATCAATAAACAGTGAAGTCATTGGGAAGTATGCACATGAAAAATTCCCAATATTAACTAATGTTGCAATTCGAAACACGACAGAAAAATTCTGTCGTGTTTCGAATCGACATACTTGTCAAAATCCCCTTTTTCAAATATGACCGTCATAAAAAATCAATTAAGAAAACAAATTACAAATGATCGTTTGGATGATTGTCTGCGATTGGCCATTTCTTCATATCAACTTGACTATGAAAATATTGCGAGGTCCAAACAGTGCCAAATTTCACATTAAATTTTTTTTTTTAATCAACCAGCATCTGTTGTTTTTTCTTTGGTTTTGCAAATTAGAGAAATAAATATTTAATTCTGTAATATTTGGTTTTTTTTTGTATTAAAATAGTTAAAAGTGATAAATAAATTTTTAAATACACAAATAAAGTTTTTAGTTAGTTATTTATTTGTGCATAATCGGATATCAGGTTCGGAGAATGTGATCTATATAAGAGAGTGGATCGCCGAATAACTTTTTATAGAAAAGTAGCTCGCATAGTAAAAAAAAGTTGAACACCACTGGCGTATACCAAGGCCCAGAATAGGTTTAAGAAAATTATCACCACATCTAAAACTGCTTTTGAGAGAGCTAAAAGCATGCTTCCACTTCTATCCAACACTTCTCCCACCACCACTGTTACACTCAAATGGTACTATTGCATCATCACTCACAGAAAGAGCCAACTTCCTATTTCTCCAATTCTTGAAAGCTGATCGTGGTAACTGTCTTCCAACCATTCCAAACATTAAATGCTGCATTTGATCTTTCGCCAGACAGAGATCAGAGAAATTTTGCTCAAACTGGATACCAAAAAAGTCTCCTGCAGTTTTGGATGTAAGCCAGTTGTGGTATGCCTAACTCATCTTTTGTACAGCCTTATCATACCTGTGGGAGAACCAGGGCTTAGGTAGGGGATAGGAATTTAGAGTGGAGTGAGAAATAAATGTTTCCATTCTGATGAAAATTATGGTTTTCATCAGAATGGAAAGTGGCTGGAAAAAGTAATCTGACCAAGGAAATTGGGCATAGAAGTTGTAAAGATTGTCCCACTTGCAGTGGCGTAGCTAGAGCAATTGGCACTCGGGGCCGTCCCTCTCAATACACACCAAAAATACTACAAAAAGTCAAAACGACATATAGGGAAATAAATAAAAAAACACTGTTTATTTTTGAAGTTAAACTTTAATTTCAGCATTCTAAAATGTTATTTTTCTTGCTTTTCTATTAGCAAAATTGTCGATGACAATGGCGGAGTTATATCATAGTAATGTAGGTAATTCTTAATCAAATTTTATTTAAAACAACTCCTCTCACAACTAGCAACACTTACAGCAATTGTGAGGAAAATTCGCAGTAGTATTACAATATTTGGAAATGAGTTCTTGAGGCTGTACTTTAGAATTAACTGCGAAAGTTCAAAAGATTTAAAGTGCCGGCCGGGCGGATCCCCCCCCCCCACACACACACCCTCCTAGCTATGCCACTGCCCACTTGACTTTCTGGTAATGTTATGCAGTTCATGGATGTGAGTGGTTGCGTACGTATTGCTCCATAGTGAAAGAGATATGCATTGCATTGTGGTCTGAGCTGCACAGATCTGTGCTTCAGAGTTGATTCTGCGCTGTGCCACCTATTTATACTTTCTGATTTCACTGGTATCTATCCTGCAGTTGAAAACTAGCCAATAATATACAATACATCCTATTCCCAAGAAGGATGACAAATCTTTACCTTTAAACTATTGTCCAGTTTCTTTAACTTCAATTCTTTCCCAAGTAATGGAAGGAATCATCAACAGCCAACTCCTATGTTACTTCAAAGGCTCTCATGCAATAAACAGTGATGAAATCCATACCATGGGATGGTTTCTTTCTTTCACTGTCAATCAACAGGGAGATCTACTAACCTGTGTCACCCCCATATCTGGACAAACACCATGAAAAGGTTTGGCAAATCTCAAGTAGTTGGCGTTGATATCACCAAGGCTTTTGACTGAGTTTGACACTGACACAAAGATCTATTAAGTAAACTTCCATCATTCAGTCTGTCCCCTGACTTCTGCAATTAGATAGCTAGCTTTCTGGCTGGACACTCACTTTGAGTGTTGGTGGATGACTCCTTATCTTCTAATTGTATATCTAATGCTGGGGTCCCACAGAGCTCTATTTTTCCACCCATCCTCTTCCTTCTATGCATAAACAATCTACTCCAGCTGACTACCAAACCAGTACACAGTTTTGCTGATGACGATGCATTGCACTTTTCATTTGACAAACCTTGCCAAGCACAAATTGCCACAACCAGCAGAACTCTAACCTGTAATACCTTGAATTCTGATCTTCAAAACATATATCAATGGGGTTTGGATAACCTTCTCAACTTCATTGCTAGCAAATTAGAGTTTGGCATTATTTCCAAAAAAAAAAAAAACATGTTCCTCTAATCTTACCCTTGACAATATTCAAAATCTCTATTCAAGATTAGATTTATCTTTACTGCTTTCCATATACGAAAAAACACTAACCTTTTCAGCTTTGTATTCTTGAAACTTGCTTTTCTGTAGTCTAATTACTCACATAGTAATGTCATCTTTCTGGTTGATTTTAATGTCCATAATTCTGACCATTTCAGGAAGAGATCCTAAAATTTTTGCTATCAGCAACAGTCTAAATTATCAGTCATCTGTCAATTAGAAAACACAACTGTCCACTCAAGTATTTTTGATTTTTTTTTTAATCGGTTTTCCTTTCAAGTATACTATAGAGGTCTCTTCTCAGTAACTCAGGCCATAATCTTGTGCATATTCTTGTAGAATGCCCTTCATCAGCCACTCTCATCCTTATATCCTCTGGGATTATAGCAGTGTAAAGTGAGATTACCTGTAGAACTGTACCCCACAACTTGCCAAGAAATTATCATCATTATTATGTAACACCTCCAGAGAGTCCAAAGATTCATCAAGGGAGGATGACTACAACAACTCTACAGCTCTCTGTCTCCACCAATCACAACTACACCAATGCAATCTACTGCCCACTAGCAGACAATCGCAAACATCCATGCCCACAGCAGGATTCAAATCCACAACCTTTTGGGCGGAAAGCTGCTATGCTAATCACTCAGCTAACCAGGCCAGCATTATATTCTTGTTCAGTCCTTTATCCAAGTGTAAGCAAAGTTTGTACATAAAGTATCTTCATGAATAGACTACTTGTATATATAGAGGTCAGTGACTTCACATCAATTGCTTAGTATCCCATAATGCTTCCTTTTGGGCATGTTTTTTGGATCTTGCTCCCATTGATGAGACTTCAGTAAAGGTTGAAACAAAAAAGGATGGGCAGTGGCTTTCCTTAATGCATTACATTATACATGTCTGAAAGGGAGTGTGCTTTGCATTATGGGATACTAAGGCAATTGATATGAAGTCATTAGCCTCTGTATTGACACAAAACACAATATCCTGCGTGATGAAGCTAGTATTCTCCATAGAAGCAGTTTTAAATATGAGCACCTTTTCAAAGAATGTTATGAAGCTCTGTTGCATTGACCTGAATTGTAATAATTCTCTCTTTCTCCTCCTCCTCCCCCCCCCCCTCCCAAAAAAATTTTTGGGGGAGATTCTCATTTTATGTAGACATCAAAATTAGTTTTAATATTATTTATTGATATTAATTTCTAGCACATGCCAACTGTTTTTATTTGGTAAACTGGTTGTTGTATGTACCTTATATTCCTTGTTCTTTGATTTACTTATTTCTACACGCTGATGTACTATTATTTTCAGTATGAAATACTTGTACTTTCATTATTATTATTATTATTACGGGTGACTCCAAGGAGTCCTTAGACTCATCGAGGGAGGCCCTAAACATCATGTCCATCACAACTCTTTGACATTCACACAGTGTCTATCATAGTTTGCCTTGAACTCATTCACTGTCATAGCACCCACAACAGACTCTGTCAGCTTATTCCATTCATTCACCACTCTAAAAGTAAAAAACCCAGATTGTGGTTATTGCATAATTTTGTTGTTTAACATGTTGACTGTCACTGGCCTAATGTGTAAACTTGCTGTCAGTGCCAATGTAATAGAGATAACTGATAGTTGGTGTCCTAATATGAACTGCCAACTATGAGATAACTCATAGTTTGCAGTGAATATATTAATAGCCCTTTTTTGTTTAGCCAAATTAAGTTTGCAAGTTTTTATTGTTTAAGATTTACTAGTAAAAGCTTGCCTGTTCGGCCAACTGGATAGCACTTCTGCTCTCCAGCCAGTAGGTCATGAGTTTGAGTCTCACCATGGATATGGATGTTTGTGAATGTTTTTAGGTGGTAGATGAATTTCATCACCTCATGTAAGATCACCACCATATTGAAAGCCTGAAGTGTCTTAAAAGTTTCATGTTTGATTCATTGAAAAAGAGTTTTATATTCAAAATTTTAAATTAGTCCTGAATTATGAATTAATGAGAATTCATATTGCAAAACAAGGTTGGTTACAAGTGTGAAATGTTTATTATCCATTCATCCCTCAGCAAAGTAATAATGAGATATCGTTTTGAAAATTGTTTCAGAATAAAGCTAAGATTTCCTTAATTTTGTGGTTGACACTAAATAAAAAATTGCATTTTTTTTTCTTTTAGGTTAATCTTCTCAGACAAGACATCAAGAAATTTGTTGTTTTTTCTTTTATTAAATCTTTCTTTTGCATTCATCGAACTTCTCTATGGTGTATGGACAAACAGGTAATTTTTCATACTATTGATAGATAGTAATAAATTTTTATTATAATTAAATTTATTTTAATTTAGCAGATATGGAACCATGTGAGAAATAGATTAGAGAAATTTCTGGAAAAGGTAGGCATAGAAGTCATGATAAAGAATATGTATGTTAAGTTTAAGAGCTGTGTGAAGACTAGATTTAGTAATTTAGAGTGGTTTCACTTAAAAATGGACTATGACAAGGAAGTGTCATATCTCCATTGCTGTCATAATAATAAATTTAGTTTAATCCTTTATCCAAGTGTGAGCAAATAAAGTTTGCACCTGAAAATATCTTCAGGACTGGGGTAAGGTGGTACAACACCGGGCAACTCATTGCAAAGGTAGAGCAAGCTAACATCACTCCTATCTCAGTATCTCCCATACTGCAAAACACATCTCCTTGTGGATATGTCTAATGTTATGCATTAAGGGAAGGGCCACTACCAACTAGTTTCTACCTTTATTGAGGTCTCTTCAGTGGAAGCCAGGCCCAAGTGGAGATACCAGGCAGAAGCATTAGCAAGGTCATCTCTACCTATAGGAGTTGCCAAACAGTGTGTTTTTAATAAATTACTCTGGATTTAGAGAAAGATGTTGAAAGTTTATTTTTCACTTGCAACGAGTTGCCTGGTGTTGTACCACCTTACCCCAGTCTTGAAGATACTTTCAGGCGCAAACTTTGTTTGCTCACACTTGGATAAAGGATTAAACTAAATTTATTATAGTCTAACCAAGTGAAAAATAAACTTTCAACATCTTTCTCTAAATCCAGAGTAATTTATTAAAAAAGGTGGCACACTGTTTGGCAACTCCTATAGGTAGAGATGACCTTGCAAATGCTTCTGCCTGGTATTTCCACTTGGGCCTGGCTCCCACTGAAGAGACCTCAATAAAGGTCGAAACTAGTCTGGGTAGTGGCCCTTCCCTTAATGCATAACATTAGACATATCCACAAGGAGATGTGTTTTGCATTATAGGAGATACTGAGATAGGCGTGATGTTAGCTTGCTCCACCTTTGCAACGAGTTGCCTGGTGTTGTACCACCTTACCCCAGTCCTGAAGATACTTTCAGGCACAAACTTTGTTTGCTCACACTTTCTACATTGCTGTCACTATGGTGATGAATAGCGTCCCAGATACAGTTAAGGATCAAAAAGGAGAAATAGCTGTTTGCAGATGTGGTGATTTGGGCACATTCCAAAAAAAAGTTACAAAAGAAACTGGACAAACTGGAATGTGACACAGAACCATGGGTTACATATTAATAGCAGGAAGAGTGAGAACAGTTTTAAATCATATAGGAAATGTAAACATTAATGGTGTTAGACTCAATGGGCAAGTTTTGAATAGTGAAAACTTCAAATAACTGGGAAGTATACTTTCTCATGATAGAAGTTCAGACCAGGAGATAAGGATTTTGGTGGGTCAAACCTTTTTTAAATGCATAAGCAGTCTGCTTTGGGATATGAGGTTCCATCATACTGCAAGCTTTTGTCATAAATGTGTGATTAATAGAAGTTACTTTTGCCCCTTTTTGACTCATGCAGCAAAGACATAGTTTTGAGGACAATTTGTTCAGAGAAACAAGGAAAAGACAGAATAAGGAATGTGGACATTAGGTATGGTTTAGGACCAGAAAGGTGTTGAAGAAATGCTTGGGAACTCTTGCTTGGAGTGGTTTGGACATATGAGAGTGAATTTAGAAAGAATACCAAGAAGACCATAAAAAATGACATTTGAGGGAAAGAGACATCAGGAAGACCACGGATTGCTAATGGAGCTGAACTCGTACAATTCTGTGGGCAGTGCGAGGATGTGCAGAAGTTATAACAGTATTTATGGCAAGACTTCAACTACCACTTTCAGATCTTGAATCTCATTCACTTCATGCAGTACGCATCATCAATATATAGTATATAGCTTTATATTTTGGCACTCCAAAGTGCAACACCTTGCACTATTAAACTACAACTCTACTCCTTTTTCCAAGTCAAAAGTCTATTCATATCTTCCTGAAGGGAATTAACATCAGCAGTGTTACCTATAATTCTCTCCAACTCTGCATTATCAGCAAACAACCGAAGATCCCCAATCAATCTACATGAGATATATCATTTGCAAACAAGTTAAATAGCAGGGTCCCAAGAACAAAACCCTGGGGCATGCCACTGGTTACCTTCCTGTTTTGAGATACCTCTCCATCATACACAACTTGCTGGTATCATTCAGAGATCCAGTCTCCAATCCATCTAACCAATATATCATCCGTTCCCATCCTCTGCAGCCTGTACACCAATTTATCGTGTGGTAATCTATCAAACCCTTTTGCAAAGTCCAAGAATCTCACTGTATATGATTCTCCCTTATCTAACACACATCAAGATGATAAATCCCAGTTGTTATTATTATTACGGGTATCTCCATGGAGTCAGTAGACTCATCGCGGGAGACCCAAACTAGCAAAACAATATCTGTCATATCTCTTCTTGAATTCATTTACAGACGAAGAGCTCACAACTAAGTCAGGCAATGAATTCCACTCCTTCACCACCCTCCAGGCAAAAAACCTTGTTCTGACACCTTTGTTAACCACACTCTTCTTTAATTTCCAGGGATGACCTCTTGTTCTTCCATCACTATCACACAGCTGAAAAATTTCCCCTGCATCAATCCTATAAAAACCTTTCAGTAATTTAAATGTTTCTAACACATCCCCTCTTCTTCACCTATCAACCAATCTCTGCAATCCACAAGCTCTCAATCTATCAATGTAGGGAGCATTTTTTACTTCACTCACCAACTTGGTCACTCTTCTCTGAACCCTCTCCACAGCCTCCTCATCTCCAAGGAATCCAGGTGACCAGACCTGAGCACAGTAATCCAAATGTAGAAGTATCAGTGCTTTATAAAGGGGAATAATAACCTCTTTATCTCTGGATGTCAGTTTGTTCCTCAACAACCAAGTAATCCTATGTGCAATCTTGGACACCTTAGCAATGTGTCCTCTGAACTTCATCTCCCTATCTACCAACACCCCTAAGTCCCTAGCCTCATCAATGTAGTACACAGCTGGTAATCTTTTAATCCCAAAATGCATGACTTTACACTTTTCCACATTGAATTGACATCCATTATCTTTTGCTCATTTTACCAGCTTATTTAAATCATCCTGCAAACTTTCGACATCAGCTTGATTTTTTTATTGCTCTACCCAACTTTGCATCATCAGCAAACAACTGAATCTCCCTTTAAGCCATTTCCTATATCATTTATATACAAATTAAACAACAATGGCCCAAGCACAGAGTTAATATAGCTTAATTGCTGTGACACTTCACAAATGTTGATTAAATTTTAAAAGCAGGCTAAAATTTGCTGAAAAGCTATTAACTAATGTAAATGTTGTCCCTTTGGGGGAGAGTAGAAGAATTATTTAGTATTGAAAAAAATGTCTGTTGTAGTTTCCTAAAATCAAGTGAAAAAAACAGAATGACATATGAAATTGAAATGAAAGTATGAATATCAGTTCATATTTTGACTACTCCAGGTTTATTTTTATAAGTCGAGTATTTGGTTCTCAGATTATGCTCATTTAAATTTTGTGGGATATAATTTATTATAATACATGGCCTAGTCTCTACTATAGGTAAGGTATACAGGGAGTGGATCCTTGGATAAGTTAAGTAATTCTTTAATTTTGCAGGAGGTTTAAAGGTGGCTTTAAGGTTGTATTTCTGTAGTATTCTGTTTATTTTATCTGATATCCCTTTAATGTATGGAATGGTAACAGTTTTATTGTAGTCTAGTTTATTTTTGTTTTTAAGTGAGGTCTTGTACAGAATTTTGTTGATAGTATTTTGGCTGTAACCATTTTTAGGAAGATATTACTGATAACTTTTAATTCATCTTTAAGTGCTTATTCATTGGAGCAAATCTTCAAAGCCCTGTTTTTTAGTGTAATAATAACACAGAGTTTTTGTGTTTGGTGGTGTAGGAGTTTATGTATATATTGGCCAGTATGTGTTCGTTTCCGGTAAACAGTGAAGGAAAGACTGCAAGAAGGAAGACATGTGACAAATGTATCTAGAAACGGAAGTGTGTTCTGCTTTTCAATCTCAATTGTGAATTGTATGTATTTGTGTTGTTTGTTTAGGTGCCTCAGGAATGTGTCTGGTGGCAATGGGGCCAGATAGTGAAAACCTCATCAACATATCTAAGCCACACTTTGGGTTTTAAAGGAGAGGAATCTAGACCCCTTTGCTCAAAATATTCCATGTAAGTTAGCAATTGGGGGGGGGGGATTATGGTGAGCCCATGGCCGTGCCTGGAAAATTAGAAAATGCACCTTGTCGAAAGCACTACGAATATACCACCATATGGAGAAGGCGCTACTCGGAGAACAGATCCAGGCCACTCGAGAAGACTTGGCTTTTGCTGAAAACCAGGTTTGGAATTTAAAATCTGAACTTTCAAGTTGTTTGAACCCAGATATTTGGAATATCCTTGAGAGGATTATGGACAACTTGGATAACCATATCCTTGAAGCAAAAAAAGCAAAACTCATATCCAAATTTCTTCGTCTTAAAGATCGACAATATTTGGAAAACCAGCGTACATATTTGAATTTCTCTGCAGTGAACGAAAACAGCCAATCACAAGCCTGTGATAACAACAACCAACCAGAAGCAAGGGACAACAGGAGTCACTAACTGCCTTCAATGAACAGTCATGTAACCACGTAATAGTCAACCTTTCTAACCACGCCCTGAACAGTGATGAACTCTCGATACTCAGCAAAGATTTAAACTTTGCTGTGGCACCCAGAACGATTAACGAACTTCATTTTATCTACCATATTGAAAGAAGTTTAAGATTTATTCCAACCACCATAACAGATAAAATATGTTTGGAAACCTCAAACATTGTAAATTATACAAAAACAATAACTAGCAACCTGACGAAATCTGAATTGATAGCAGTGAAATCACTAAAATTAAATTCAGACAGCATAATTACTAGAGCTGATAAAGGCAGTGCCACAGTTAATCTAAATCAAACCACATATTTGGGAAAAATGAATGTAATAGTTTCGGACAACACCTATCAACTTGTTAACTATGACTCAACCAATTGAATAAAAAAGAAAACTGAGAAGCTACTTAAATCAGTCACTACATGGCTCGAAGATACTGTTAAAAAATTACTTCTGCACTACGCTTGTTCCCCGAAAATTTATGGTATGCCGAAGATTCACAAACAAAACGCACCACTCCAGCTGATAGTCGAGAGTATAGACAGCCCTAAATATCACCTAGCCAAGAAACTAGCATCAACACTCAAGGAGTTGGTAGGTCATTCCCCTCCTATATTAAAAACACACAACACTTTTTGTAAATAAAATCAATGACGCAATCCTTCTATTACAGGGCAAATTCCCTCCCGATATCACAGCGCTCTTTGCGCATGTACTACGTTGTAGCCATTTTGTGTGACAAAACACCTTCTGCCTACAAAAAAAAAGGCACAGCCATGGGCTGACCATTATCCTCCCCTGTTGCTAAGTTTTACATGGAATATTGTGAGCAACGTGCTCTAGATTCCTCTTCTTTAAAATCCAAAGTCAGGCTTAGATACATTGACAATGTTTTTGCTGTCTGGCCCTATGGCTGCCTGACAATTAGACACTCACTTTCCTCAGCCACCTAAACAAACAACACAAATGCATACAATTCACAACTGAGATTGAAAAGCAGAACACACTTCCATTTCTAGATACACTTGTCACATGTCTTCCTTCTGGCGGTCTTTCCTTCACTGTTTACCAGAAATTAACACATACTGTCCAATATATATACACATAAACTCCTACCACCACCAAACACAAAAACTTAGTGTTATTAATACACTAAAAAAACAGAGCTTTTGAAGATTTGCTCCAATTAACAAGCACTTAAAGATGAATCAAAAATCATCAACAATATCTTCCTAAAAATGGTTACAGCCAAAATACTATCAACAAAATTCTCTACAAGACCTTACTTAAAAACAAAAATAAACGAGACTTCAATAAAACTGTAACCATTCCTTACATTAAAGGGATATCAGATAAAATAAATAGAATACTACAGAAATACAACCTTAAAGCCACCTTTAAACCTCCTGCAAAATTAAGGAACTTACTCAACTCATCCAAGGATCCACTCCCTCTGCTGGCCCACCATGGAGTATATCGTATTCATTGCTGTTTTAAGGATACTTTTGAGATAAGACTGAATGATATGCACGTAAACACAAGAAAGATATTTAATTAACCAAATATTTTGGTCTGGAAATAGATCTATTGTTAGTATTCTAGCTTGTATTTATATATATTTTTAAAACTGTCCTTGTAATACCACTGAGGATGGTCTGCTATTTCCAGACTGAAATATTTGGTTAATTAAATATCTTTCTTGTGTTTACATGCATATATCATTCAGTCATATTCATTGCACCTGTAATTTGCCCTATATAGAGGAAACAGGACATAATTTCTATCAGAAAAAAAGGAACATAAATGACACATTAAATATAATAACTATGATCATGCCCTGAACACTTTACATAGAATTGACTGGAAAAGCAACTGTTGTTTACATCACACCAAAACATATGAATGTAAATTTAAGGAGGCCTGTGAGATTCTTATCAAGGTCCTAATCTTAACAATAACATGGGGCTAAAAATCCCAAGAACATGGAAGGCACATATTCTACCCACTTAACCCTTTTCCCTAAGAGTTAATTATAAATTAGGACCATAGATAATCCAGGATCTCGAATCTAATATAACGTTAAAAACTGTCATGTTAAATTCGGACATCATTTTTACTGTAATAAAGCTATCTATATGAAAGAATGTTTCTCTGATGTTGCCTTAAATAGAATATAGCTTTGATGTAGTTATTTTATTTTATTTCATTTCATTTATTATTTTAATTTTATTTTCACTAGTGGTCAGGCCAGTAGAATTACCGTTGATCAAATCATTGTCTCTTTAGCATACTGTGTGAAATGTAATTTAGCTTGTCTCTGTGTGTATATATATATATATATATATATATATATATATACACACACTCCAGATATACCTTTTAATATGAAGGTTGAAACATCGGGAAATTAAAAATTATTATTTATAACCCGGTTGTAGAGTCCGTAATTTGTCTGAAATGAATACTGATCACCACGTAACACTAAAGGAAAGTAATTATCTCTTAGTAGGTGTATAAATTCCATTTTTTTTCTGCCATATGATCACTCTTCCTTCCAATCTATATCTCCTTAGTTGAAGTCTGACATTGCACTCATTGTACTGATTTGCCGATGATGTCTTCCAGATGATATACTCTTGTGAAGTGATCACTCAGTAACTCCACTATTTTATCTAGTTCTATCACCTTGTAACAATCAGCACCTCTTACTTGAGCAAAAGAACTCTGGAATTTCCCTTGGCCTGCTCAGCTAGTTTCTTCTTGTAACCTGATTTGTAAGACAAAATATTGGTCATCCTTCTTGCCTGATCCTCATACTGTTCATGAGTTTGCTGGTCATCTTTCTCCTTATATACCTTACACAGCATTTTTTTGTTTCTGAATATCATGCTCAACGATATTATTTATCCATCTGACTCCTACCTTATTAATCCTCCTTACCTTAGGGTATACAATTTAATATAGCTTCTTCTAGATACACCTTAACTATCTCCCATGCACTACTAATATTCTTTCCTTGCAGGGTTTTATTATTATTATTTGACACCTCCAGGGAGTCCAAAGACTCATCGAGGGAGAGTGTGCCAACAGCATCGAACGATTGAACTCCTTCCAACTACTAACCACGCTCAAACTTGCTTAACTTTTTGCGTGAGCCATTAGTAGCATACTAATGTGCAATCGAACAACCTTTGCTGGCCATGGCATAGCTTTGAGCTTCCTCCTAAGCTTGTCATAATCACCTGCCTTGTAATTCCCCGTATACCCCTTCTTGATGGGAGACTGTAAAAAAATTAGGAATATTCCAAGTCAAGACTGCATCGTCACTTTCCCAATTCAGCAGCAATGTGACCACCTTAGTTATGGATAGCTCTTCTGATCCTGTGACCAGGTCCAGTATTCTTGCACCTCAAGTCACCTCCATCACATGCTGCCTCAAGTAATTATCTCTTAGTAGGTGTATAAGTTCCATTTATATGTGATTTATTGGAAGGAAGAGCGATTTATGATCACTCTTCCTTACAATCTATATCTTCATAGTTGAAGTCTCCCATTGCACTCATTGTACTGATTTGCTGATGATGTCTTCCAGATCATCTCTGGAACTCTCTGGTCTATTGCAGCAACCAACTGTATATTTTGTCTTATTGGCCTTATCTAACACCAGATCAGACTGCTTCAAATGAACAGATTCCTTCCTGCCTATCTCCTATCCTTTTGGCTGCAATTCATCTGCTATCATTACCAGCACCTCTCCCCCCCCCATCCCATCCTATCTTCCCTGAAAAGACTAAACCCTTTACATTCTATCCCTGTAACTACATCATCTACTGTTAGCCAAGTCTCATCAGTGCCTATAACTTTTGGTGAGGGTGCACTAACCAATTCCCAAAACTTCTCCCTCTTGTTCCTAATACTTCTGCCATTAGTATCGCACCACTTTAGTTATAAATAGTTGATTATTTTGTTCAGCATTTTGTCTTGCAGAGTCTAGATTCTGCACTTGTTGGTCATTCTCACACTCACGTCATGAGTGTCTTCACACACATTTACCTGCATCCACCCAAATTGGATGCAGTAAGTTTTCCTGAATTTGCACTTTAGCATGCTTGATAAACAAAGCTCTCTTTAGACATCTAACACCAAAACCATTTAGATGTTTATATAAAGATTTATGTAAAAGTTTAGACTTTTCCCAATGGATCCTATGGTTTGGGTTTTCAACTCCATGTTGAGAGAGACCAGATTTCTGTGGTTTGAAAAGATGAATCTGGTCTTGATGTTCCTAGATGCGTTTCTGAACAGATCTACCTAAATTGCAGGAGCATGGGATCTCATAAATGCCAGGTAACATCAGAGGTGAGAGTTTGTCCTTAGGAGAAGGTAACAAGTTATAGATCTGGTTGATGGGTTTATAAGTAGTAGCAAAATTGTATTTCTTCATAATTTTTGAAAGACGTTTGGAGATGCCTTTGGCATAAGGTATGGGAATCCTATGGTCTTCTTCTTGTCTAGGTTGATGTGTGGGGAAGTGACTGATGATTTTTTGAGTTGTTTTAAGATTATATCCATTTAATATGGCTGTATTTTTGATTTTCTAGTTCTTGGTTTAGAGATTCTTCAGAGGAGCAGAATTTGTGTGCTCTGGTAACTAGTGATTTAATGATGCCAAATTTCTGAGATGGATGATGAGCAGAAGAAGTAAATGTAGCGACCTGAAAATGTAGGCTTGCGATAGACAGACATGGCAATGGTACAGTCTTTTCTTTGAATGTGTAAATCCAGAAAGGAGATACCCTGTGGAGATTCTTTTTCTAGCATAAAGTTGATGCGAGGGTGAAGAAGGTTTATTTTATCTAGAAACAGGTGTAATTCATGTTCGGGATGATTCCAGATTACAAAGACTTCGTAGACATATCGTAGCCAAATTTTTGGTTTGGGTTCAAAAGTGAAAATTTTTTCTTCCAGGTTTGGTGATAAAGGAGACCCCATTGCTTTTGCCTTTCTAAGTGAAGTAACCGGATGTAATAACAAATTTGAATAATTCAACTATATCAGACGGAAATTTTTGAGTTGATAATTCTACTGTTTCTTTATGGGGAATGTTAGTGAAGAGGGAGACAATGTCGAAGCTAATTAACAAGTCAGTTTTTAACAGTTGAATGTCTTTTATTTTTGTGTGAAACTGTGGAATTCCTATGTGAGGATGGAGAAGGTTAGATAAGAATCTTGATAACTTGTATGTCGGGCTGCTAATAGAATCTACGACGGGTCTGAGTGGAACATTAACCTTGTGAAGCTTAGGTAAGCCATAAATTTCAGGAGGTCTAGCATGGTATGTCAAGTTTTTTAGTTGTTTCTTTATCTGAGGAGGAGGTTTCATTAAGTAACTTATTTAATTTCCAGAGTTGACATTTTGTAGGATCCTAATCCAGTTTGGCGTAAGTATTATGATCTCGGAGTAGTAAATTTATTTTTCGATCATATGAATTGGTATCGAGTGTGGAAATACCACAGTGGTATTTCCTTTGTCAGCTTTGTTAATGATTATCTTTTTATTATGTTTTAAGGAGGTAAGAGCTTAATTGTCATATATTGTCATATGGAAAATTGTTATACAAAATTGTATAAAATAGTCTCTTTATGTATGTTTTTTTTTTTTTTTTTGTTCAGTTATATTTTAATTTAATTCTATAACACGTTACTGCACGCATATTGAGATTCCATTGTAATCATGCGCCCTAACTGTATGTTATTCTTAGTTTGAATTACTGTACTGAGGATGTCCCATATGAAATATTTACATATTAAAACTTTTCACTGTGGTTAGTACGTGTGTTTTTAGTAAGAAAGACATTAATTCATTTGGATATACATATAGGTATATTCTGCTGTTTCTTTCCTACAATAAGACTTAGGAAAATCTGATAAAACTGTTAATAGAGGGCTGAAAGATTTTAAAAAATCTGAAGGATTTGATTTTTTTTAAGAATCTCCCAGCCTTCTGTTAAGTCATATTAAGCATGGAATACTGTTAAAAAACAAAGGAATTCTTTTTTATTATTATTATGAAGTATCTTTCATAAAAGAAATATGCATATTAATCAAAATTGCACAATAGTTAGAGATTTTTATTTATTATTTATTTTTTTTATTAAAGTATCAGTGCTGTTATAGTGAAACTTTTACTTTAAAGTAAAAGTTTCACTATAACTTCTGTACACAGACTAAAGTAAATAACTTTTACTTTGTCTGTGTACAGAAGGGTTTTCTTTCTGAATGAAAAATGTTTCAGTGTTAATATCAGCTTGAAGATCTTTAGAGTTCACTTTGCAGTGTCACATGTTAAATTAAATTCTAGAGAGAGATATATATGTACTCTTTAAAAGTGTTTTTATTTCATTTTTTCCAGCTTGGGCCTTATATCTGATTCTTTCCATATGTTTTTTGATTGTACTGCTCTGCTAGCAGGTCTGGCAGCATCCGTTATTACTAAATGGAGGTGTAATGATAAATTTTCTTATGGGTAAGTATAGTTAATAGTTGCACATTTTTGTCATTTGTGTTTTAATTTTTCCTGTAAATTTATCTTTTACTTACGGAACTTCATTATAAAATGAAGTTTAAGTTGATTTATAGTTTTTTTTTTTTTTTTAAATAACAGATGATTTGCTTAGTTTAAGTGATGACTTTCCATAAATGATCAGACTTCGTTTCTTTAAAAAGTTAAATAATGTGCCACACTCACAATAAAAAAAAAATTGCAGAATAATTATTGTTTAAGGAGCAACTTCAGTTTATTTAAAACATTAGTTTGGTATTCAACTTTTGTATTTTGTGTGTGTGTTCTTCGGTGGTTGTTTGTGTCAAGTAATTTGATTAGAACCAAAAACTGCAGCTTAAATTTTCTAATTTCTTCTGTAGCCTGACTTAAAGAATTAGATGATTTTAATCTGCATCAGCTGCTCTAGAAGATGCCACCCATAAGGAGTGGAAGATTTTTTGTTCTAAAAAAGGACTTTGTGCTATTTTGAAAATATACATATGCTACACTTATATAGATATTACACATCTGTTCATATGCATAAAATTGTATTATATTTAACTTTATTTGTGCCAGTTATTTTATACTGTCAATCGACTATACAAGTTATTTTATTCCCCACCTTGACTATATATCCAACCTTTAAGTTATAATCAGTCATGGAAAATAAGATAACAAAATATTTATTCTATGATTTTATTTTAGTTGGTAAGAATGTTTCAGATTTGTATACGTGCTGGTGCATTGATTTCAAAATCAGCGTATTGTTTTCATCCAAAGAATGAAGCTCAAATATACAAAAAATGTAAATATTTACTATACACATATGAATATATACAATAGATGCAAATTCTATATACCAAGTGATTCTCTCTCTCAAGATCCAACATTCATGTTCTCTGTAGAATAACAATTAGTAAATTCTGATACTCTATATATCTAACTCTGACTGGCCAATATAGTCTTACATAAGTGAACTTCAAAGATAAGCTTATCTCTGACTATCTCAGTTAAATAAATAAATTCAGTTCTGAAGCATAACATCACACATCATAAAAATAAACATAACATTCAGCTAAAAGTTTAATTTCACTTGGCATTGATACGAGAGTTTCTTTGCAGCATTTATTTTATCACTGTCCTGTTTGTCTTCCTTTATTTTATTTATTTCTACTCACTCATTCATTCATTCAGTCTATCTTACTTCTCAAATTCTTCAGAATACAATAAAAGTTAAAGATCTCACTTGACTAATATATTTGCATATGTCCTCCAATAAGCAAGTTTCCTTAAACACATTTTTCCTTCATTTCACTTATCTTTTATGAATGAAATGAATGATCATTCATTTCTGAACGATCATTCAAAAAATATGAATACATTTAATTGAGCAGTTCCAAATGCACTTCTAATATAAAAAGAACTTTACTGCAGATTCCATCTGACTCCTTAGAACACTTTCTGAAAAAGCATTAAGCATATAACATTCTCACTAATATACGAAGACGACTTGAAGCATGATACTATCGTTCATTATTAACTCCACAGCCTCATTGGAGAGTAGCCAACGATGCATATAAAAACTTTTCTGAGATCATAGAACATAACTTGGTAGTAGTTTATTCCTAGCTATCCTTCCTTGTTTGCCTGTTTGTTTGCTAGTGTTCCAGTTTCCCAATGACAGCTGTTGAAAAAATGTAATGTGCATGCCAGTTACTGTGATTCAAAACAAACCTCTATGACAATATGGCTGCCATTACTGCAGCACTTGCATGTTGTAATAGTACATGGCATAAGAACACTTCTGTAAACAACATACAATAATATATATGCAACATTATTATTCCATATAAATCCCTAAGGATTACAACATCAGTGAGCAACTTGACTACTTAAATACATATTAAATCTTTTGTATCACACTATCTACTACCTCAAGACATTGACAAATATCCATGTTATGGTGGGATTTGCACATATAGCTCTTGTCAGTTGGAGAGAAAAGATGCTACCCATGTAGCTGAAATGGTGGGCTCTATGTATCAATATAACTTATTATATAATAAAAACTAATTCGGAGGATTTATGATAAAACCTCACAGTAATACAGCTTACATCAAAAGTAGAAAGCCAACAGCATGGATTAAAAAGACTACACATAAACAATAGTAGAAAAGAGCAAAGCTAATAATAATGGAAATACCTGTTAGATTTCTGCTCAGGACATGGACTGGTTATTACTATCACCATGTTCCAACATAAAAATGTGCACAAATTCACATGGAGAGAAGAGGCAAGGAATAAGAAAAGTCTGACTATGTTATTGTCAATAGTGATATTTTCTCTCTGGTGCAGGTGTACAGAGGATTTGAAATTGGAAGTGATCACTATTTTATCTTGAGCAGGATAAAATTGAATTTCATATTGAAAAGAATAACATGTAAGAAAGTTTTAAAGCGAATAAAAGTTGAGCAGCTCTCAGATGTGAACTGTAGACTAACATACACAAAGATTATTTTAAAAAAAACGAAAGGGTTTTAGAACAGGAATCAAACCTTGGAGATTCAGTGGCAAACTCTGAAGAAAACATTGATTGATTCTGCCAGAGAGGCTTGATTCTGCCACAGTGAAAAGCTTGGTGAAGAACAAACTGGATTCAGGCCAAATAGAGGCTGTCAGGATCAGATCTTCACTTTACGACAAATAGTTGAGAAAGCATGGGAATATAACAGAGATCTATATTTAAGTTTTGTCGATCTGGAAAAGGCATATGACAAGGTGCCAAGAGAGTAGCTATTCAATATGCTACAGTTATATGGTGTCAATGGGGCATTATATCAAGCAATACTTAGTCTTTATTTGAGTTGTAAGTCAGCAGTTAGAATTGAAGGTGGTTTAAAGTTAAATCTGGCATGAGACAAGGATGTACATTATCCCTTCTGTTATTCATTATCTATATGGATCACATTATTAAGGAAAGTGGTATTAAAAATGATATCAAAATTGGAGATGTTAATAATATAATAGATTTAGTTTAATCCTTTATCCCAGTGAGAGCAAACAAAGTTTGCGCCTGAAAATATCTTCAGGACTAAATATAGTGTTGTACTATCTTATCCAGTAAGTAGTGCAACACCAAGGCAACTCGTGGCAAAGGTGGAGCAAGCTACCAGGCACTTCTAACCCAGTATCTCCCATAATGCAAAACACATTTCCTATGTGGATATGTATACTGTTATGCATTAAAGGGATTGGCCATCTACCCACCTACCATCTACTAGTAATGATGGCAGGAAAACAACCCAGAGGAAGACCAAGATATAGGTGGATTGATACTGTACAAAATGCCTTAAACAATAGAAATATAAGATCTGATAATGTTGGAGTCTTGACAAGTAACAGTGATTTGGAGGAAAATTGTAGATAGGAAGTTAGTAATGATGTAAATTTTTCATGTAGTACTATCATATCCTGTACATGGCAGGAATTTGATGATGATGATAAACAATTGTTTGTGTAATTTTCAGCTGATGTTCAAAATAAGTGAGTGAAGCAAGCAAAATCATAATTTTTTAATAAAGTGAAACCTATTCTGTGTGATTAATTTGGATTATTTTTTTTCAACTTTGGCAACTCCCATAGGCACAGATGACTTGCTACTGCTTCTGCCTGGTATCTCCAGCTCTGGGCCTGGCTCCCACTGAAGAGACCTCAATAAAGGTCGAAACTAGTCTGGGTAGATGGCCAATCCCTTTAATGCATAACAGTATACATATCCACATAGGAAATGTGTTTTGCATTATGGGAGATACTGGGTTAGAAGTGCCTGGTAGCTTGCTCCACCTTTGCCACGAGTTGCCTTGGTGTTGCACTACTTACTGGATAAGATAGTACAACACTATATTTAGTCCTGAAGATATTTTCAGGCGCAAACTTTGTTTGCTCTCACTGGGATAAAGGATTAAACTAAATCTATTATAGTCTAACCTGGAGATGTTAATGTCAGCTCTTTGCTTTATGCGGAAGATGTTTTACTTCTAAATAAATCGGCTACAAGTCTGCAAGGTTCCCTGACTAAATTGAATAACTGTTGTAATAGATATGGTATGAAGGTCAGCAATGAAAAGACAATGAAAATAGGCAGAATCGTTGAAAATGCCAACTGTGTTGTGAATGGAGAACCTGTGGAACAAGTAAAACATTTCAGCTACTTAGGCACGATTTTTAGTGAAGATGGTAAATTAAATATGGAAATAGACAATAGAATCAATAAAGTTGTTATGGTAGGAAGTCAATTGAATAAATTTATATGGAATAAGAGAGAAATTAGTTGGAACACTAAATTAGCTGTATACAAGACAGTGTTCAAACCATTTTTAACTTATGGATCTGAGAGCCTTGTCAGAAGTAAAACACTTGACCAAAGACTAGAGACTGCAGATATGAGAGGCATGAACAGATGGCATCAATGGCAATATCATATTAAAAACGAGGATATTAGGAAAGAACTTGATATTGTCAACATCCAGGAATGTGTTAGCAGAGCTAATCTCAGGTTGTATGGTTACTTAAATAGAATGGGTGAGGAAAGATTAAGAAAAGTGTTCTCTGCCAGGTTTGGCAGGAAAACAACCCAGAGGAAGACCAAGATATAGGTGGATTGATACTGTACAAAATGCCTTAAACAATAGAAATATAAGATCTGATAATGTTGGAGTCTTGATAAGTAACAGTGATTTGGAGGAAAATTGTAGATAGGAAGTTAGTAATGATGTAAATTTTTCATGTAGTACTATCATATCCTGTACATGGCAGGAATTTGATGATGATGATAAACAATTGTTTGTGTAATTTTCAGCTGATGTTCAAAATAAGTGAGTGAAGCAAGCAAAATCATAATTTTTTAATAAAGTGAAACCTATTCTGTGTGATTAATTTGGATTATTTTTTTTCAACTTATATATTTGATGCAATGGATTTACTTGGCTATATGACACATGATTAAATTAATTTAATGACTGGAAGCTGAGAGATACTAAAATAGAGACCTTCAGTTTTTAAAAATTAAAATAAAGCCAAGGTTGTGGAAAAGGCATATTGATGATGTTTTCTTAATTTGGAGTCATGGACTAGATTTTTTAAAGGAGTTCCTGAACCATTTCAATAATCAACATCAAAGAATACAATTTACTTCAGAATTAGAAGGAAACTGTTCTCTCACGTTCCTGGATGTAAACCTCACTCTTGTGTCAGAAAAGCTGAAGATTTCTATTTATAGAAAACCCACACATACCAACAGATACCTTCATCGGCAATCTCATCATTCTCCACCCAAAAAGCTTGGCATCCTTTTTACTTTGGGTAAACGTGCTTGCTCCCTCCTTAGTGAAGAAGAGATCACCGAAGAACTTCAGTTTCTTTTCTTATCTTTCAGAAAAATGGCTATCCTAAACAGATTGTTTGTATGCTACTTTTTAATCCAACTGCCCACTGCACTAAAGGTAGTACTGATGTAAAAGGATTTATATCTCTACCATATATCAACTCCATTTCACCAAAGTTAGCTAAAATTCTCATGAAATTTAAAGTCTGCACTTTTACTCCTCTTTCCAAGCTCTGTTCCTTACTTGGCACACCTAAACAGAAAAACATAACAGCCTAAAATATCCAGGAGTTTTTTCGTTTCGACCATATTTGTTTCAACCATCAATTGAATGCATGAAATGAACACAAATTGAGTTGTATATTGGTCGCATTTTTAATAATAAAAATAAAGTAAAAAAAGTAAAAACACCGACAAGTTTTGCCAACTTAGCTGTTTGGCTTCGTCAGGGCATATAAAAGTGGTACAAAACAACTTAAACAGTTTATGAAGGAATAAACCAAATACAAATGTATTTTGTTGGAAGTTTTTTCCCACTTGGTTAGACTATAATAAATTTAGTTTAATCCTTTATCCAAGTGTAAGCAGACCAAGTTTGCACCTAAAGTATCTTCAGGACTGAGGCAACTTGTAGTAAAGGTGGATCAAGCTCTCATCACTTCTTGTCTCAGTATCTCCGATAATGCAAAGCACATCTCCTTGCAGACATGTTTAATACTATGCATTAAAGGGCCCCTACCCAGACCGGTTTTGACCTTTATTGAGGTCTTGTCAGTGGGAGCCAGACCCAAAAATGGTGATACTGAGGCAGAAGCAATGCTTCAGTATCACCATTGTTAATATCACAATGTTAAGTAGGGGAAAGGACGAATATGGAAGACTGACTTATCTGCTGAAGATGCAGTGGAAATGTTCAGTGAGTATTTTGTTAGTGTATTTCATGAAGGGAGGCTACGAGTAGTGTTGAATAGGAAGAAGAAATGGAAGACTTGACAGTTTAGGAATGGGAAGTATTTAGAATAGTAAGTAACTTTTGATGTCAGTAATGCTGTGAGACTGGATGCTATAACACTAGATATACTATGGGAATGTGCAAAAAAGCTGGTAGTGCCCTTGACTTGGTTGTTCAACATAAATTCTCCATTTATGCAGTAGCATTATGGAGTTGTTCTCCATAATGCTACTGCATAAATGGAGAATCCAAGTCAGTGCTGTCCAGCTGTATGGCCAGCATATATATAAATATATCAGGTGTAGTAAAGGTGTTAGAGAGGTTGGTTGGAGATAGTACAAACCTGGATTGATGAGAATGGAAATCTTTCGAGAGCAGCATGAGTTAAGGGGAAATTTTGCTTTAGTAATTGAATGACATGTTATAATAGGGCAAGTACTGTATTAGACAAAGGAGTTGCTGGTACAGTGATTTATCTGGACTTTGCTAAAGCATTTAATAGAGTACCACATGATAAACTATTGTTGAAATTAAGAAGGATGGCATGGATAGTCAGTTTTATAGCTTGGTTACAGGAATGGTTGATTGATAGGACCAGTGAGTTATGTATATGGGAAGGGGGCACACACATGGGTATCACAAGGTTATGTTTTCTGTGACCACTGTTTAATTTAATATATATATCAGGGATATAATTTAGGGTGTGAGAGGAGATATTCAGTTGTTTGCTGATGATGCTAAATTAGGAAGTTCTGCCATGATGATGTTGCAAGAGGATTTGAATAGGTTGATTCTTTGTGCTGAAGAATGAACATGCCACTTTAGCGGTGTTGCTCAATGTCAAGTTATACACTTTTGCCGGAGAAGATGAAATGAGGTTTATCATATTGCAGAAACTTGGCTTTAGGAGATGTAGGAAACAAGGGATCTGAGGATCTTAGTAGATAAAGAACTGAAGTTCAGGGGATATATAACCTTTGCATTATGCTGCCATAATGCAAAGAATCCTCAAGTATAGATAAGGAGGTGATGATAATTTTATTATATAAGGTTATTCAGGTCACATTTGTATTTCACCATTTCCAATGTTTATGCTATTTCCCAAGCTCAAAGAATTAAGGGGAGAAGAATAGATGATGTAATCCACAACAAGATTAGTCAATAATATCCTATAAAATCATATGCCAGAATTTTTGGAGTTTCGCTGTAGTGCAGTTTAATTGAGAAAGCACATATATTCTTAAAGAATTTTTTTTTTTCCATTACAACATAATTTTTGTATTTTGTAATTTTTGTAATTTTCTTCAAGATATGCTGCTTCGAAAGAAGTCAATAGACACCATAGTGTGAGGAACAAACAGCCATGGCACACACCTTAATAAGATGTAGAACTCCTTTCTCTGCGATGACTTCAGCAATCTCATGGGGCGTATTTTCCACAAGGCGTAAATAGTGCACTGTCTTGCTATGAAAGAGACAATGGTCGGTTCTGTGGAAATGTCACAAAACATTGTCCAGAATGTTCAGATACCTCTTGGAGTTTAATGTTTGTGGCACCACAAACAGAGGTCCAAGGTCAAACCAGAAAAAACAGGACCATACTATCGCACCGCCACCTCTGAATTTCATAGTTGGAGTTATGCACTCTGGTAAGAGATGTTCACTGGGCATTTGCCACACCCATCCATATGCTTAGTAGAGGATATAGCATTATTTATTGCTCCAGAATACAGCTTTCCAATCTTCCACATCCCACTGTACATGCTCTTTGCACTACTGAAGACAATGCTGCACGTTGATTTGGGTAATGTGCTGCTTGCATATTGTAGTCCCACTATGGAAATCCATGTTGTGAGCCTCAGTTCTGAATGTTTTGTGCAGATTCGTGTTCCAATCGATTCCTGGAACTTCGCATTCAATGTGTAGTCAGTGAATTACGGTTTTTACATATGATCCTTTGTAGCATCCTATGGTCACATTTGGTGAGTGTGGTAGATCATTCACTACAGCTAGCACTTGCAATTGACTCCTTGCACTTCTATCCCAGTATGATATCACTGATTGTTGACCTGGTATGACTCAATTTGCTTAATAGATAGGCTTACAACATGGCATCATAATAAATTTAGTTTAATGCTTTATCCAAGTGTAAGCAAACAACGTTTGCACCTAAAAATATCTTCAGGACTGAGGTAAGGTAGTGCAACTCTGAGCAAAGGTGGACCAAGATCTCATCACTCCTTGTCTTAGTATCTCCCATAATGCAAAGCACATCTCCTTGCGGACATGTATACTTCTATGCATTAAGGGAAGGGCCACTACTCAGACTGGTTTAAACCTTTATTGCGGTCTCGTCAGTGGGAGGTAGACCCAAAATGTGGAGATACTAAGGCAGAAGCAATAGGAGAAGTCATATTTACCTATAGGAGTTGCCAACAGGTGTACCACCTTATTATTGAATTACTCTGGATTTAGAAAAAGATGTTGGTAGTTTATTTTTCACTTGGTTAGACTATAATTACTATAATAACTTGGTCAGACTTTTCCATGCCGTTTGTCCAGAGGCAGGTGACTATACATGAAGATTCGCTGTTCATTGACAGTGGTGGAATCCATAATGGCACTTGATTTATTAGTTTAGAGGTTTCCAGATTGTGTAGAAGTAGTTAATAGATGTCTCCATTACTTAAAAAAAATATATATGAATTGAGAGAAACCAGATGTTAATTTGATGGTAAAATAAAAACCACTGGACAATGAAATTTATCGTCCATCTAAAGACATTCATAAACACCATGCCCACAGACTATTTTGTTGAATAAAGGCCATTAAAATCAGGAGTCTTTTTTGGTAAACATTTCGGACAAGAATCTTCTGATCTCTTTCTAGTTAAAAAAAACTGGAAAATCAAATATTGCATGTTTTGGAATAGTAGAACATTTACCAACATCATCAGTGAGAGAATGGGAGGAAGAGTAAAAAGTCTTTGAGATCAGATGTTTTTTTTTCATGAGCAATGATGCATTAAAACCATGTAAAACCATGGAAGCAGAAATTGTTAGTAGCTTTGGCAAAAGAAAGTAGTGCTGCCCTTTGTATGTGATGAAACTTCTTGCTTTTGACTCTTCAAAATCAAATTTGGATATGTTGATAATTTACTTGCAACTATTTTGAGCTTTTTGAGAAGAAATCAATACTAAGTTACAGTTTGAAGTGCATAAAGAACTTACAACATCCACAATGCACTTTCTTCTTTAATAGCGATTCCTTACTAGGAAAATGAAAAAGAGACAAAATGTTTGGAAAGTGTTTAGTGTTACATTCTGTTAGGCATGTGAACAGTTCATTTGAGATCATTAATGACAGTGAATTCTTCGACATCGCTACCTGATTTAGCATACTTGGAAAAAGAAAATTAGTTGATGTTGTGAACATCAAAATTTCCAATAAAGGTGATTTAACTATTAGGAAATTTGAACTAGAGAAAATCAGCATTTAAAGAAGAGGTTCGGAATTGGTAGCATTAGGAGTGTGATAGAGATGGCTAATGAATTTGATGCACTTGGACAGAGAATTTTAGCCAAAGAAGATCAAAAAGAGGAAATTCTAAGTTGGGAGCAATACAAAATGCTATATTTAAGACTAAAAAAGAATCAGTGGGTAATTAGAAATTATTAATATTTGAAGAAGCTGAAATTTGAGTCTATTTCCTTCTCACTAAAGTAGGTGTACTTTTTTTTGTGAAGTGAATCTGGAAGTTTTGGGAGGTTGCTTTTTTCTCTTTTGACTTTTCATGGTTGTTGTTTTAGGTGAGTTGAAATTAGAAATAATGTGGAATAGATGAGATATATTAAAAAGGCTCCACAGAAGATTCATCAAGGTGGTAACTCATCTTTGGAATGTGTGGTATAAAGACAGATTAAGGAACAATTTGCAAAGCCTCGTGAATAGGAAGAGAACGACGGGTGACATAATTTTTTTGCTCTCCACATTTTAATGTCAAATCCCCCCCCACACACACACACACAAAAGGTTATTGAAACCTATCTTACATTAGTACATTGGTGAGCTAAGGGTTTTATATAATACACTCTGGGAAAACCTGCTTCAGAGATCAAACATGGAACTTTTTTCAATGTTCAGACTCCCTATAAGCAGGATGTTAGTCTTGCCTTGGGCCTTGAAATTCACGTACTACCTTCTAAAGACATTCACGAGCATGTGTGCCCACAGTGTTATTCAAATCTTTTGATTGCAAAGTAGCAGTACTACGAGGGTGGTCTGAAAAGTTCTTGGCCTTGACCATTGATGGCAACACTATAAGCAAAATTTATTGTATTGTATGTATTGTGCGGTTATAAAATTCTTTTTAAAATTAGGTTTAACACCAAAAGAAATTCATTTGAAGTTCATAAAAGTTTATGGGCACTGTTCCTTCGTTTTCTACAATTAAGAAATCTGCTGCTGAGTTTAAACATTGCCGTACCAGCCTTGAAGGTGATCCACATGAAGGACGTCCAAAAAGTGTAACAACATCAGAAATCATTGATCAAATGCATGATATGGTATTGGATAACCGACAAGTCAAAGTGCATGAAATTGCTGAGACTATAGGCATTTCAAAAGAACGTGTAAGATATCTTTTGCATGAAGAATTACAAATGAAAAAGTTTTGCGCAAGATGGGTGCCACACTTGCTCATAGCAGATCAAAAACGCACTCACATGAAAATCTCTGAACAGTGCTTGGAATGTTTTAACAAGAATAAAAACTGATTTTGTGCATCGATTTATTACTATAGATGAGACTTGGATTCCTCATTACACACCAGAATCCAAACAGCAGTCAAAACAGTGGACAGAAGCTGGTTGTTCAGCACCAAAGAAGACAAAGTCGGTTCCATCAACAAGAAAGGTCATGGCATCGGTGTTTTGGGATGCTAAATTAATTGCAAATTAATGCAACCATATTTGTTAAGGTTGGGAGAATTCTTCAAAGCCATTGCTGACTCAAAAAATAATCTTTCAGATCTATAACGACTCCTAAATAGCAAATTCGTTTTCCTCCATCTAATCCTGTGTGAAGGAGTGTCCAAAGCGTGGTCTGCCAGTCCCGACTTGCCATAGTAATAGTAGCGAATGTATCTTTCATGTTCTTCCAGGCGGATGTTCACTGATCTTCCTGTTTGCCCATAATAGGCCAAGTCACAGTCACATGGAACTTCATACACTCCTGGGTGTGCTAAAGGGTGAAGTTTATCCTTTGGCGAGCGGATCAGAGTTGCCAGCTTGACATGAGGTTTGAAGGTGGTGCGAAAGCCATGTTTCAACAATACTTTGGCTATCTTTTCCAATGTACCTCTGATATAGGGAATAGAAATGGTCATGTTGTATTCTTGTGTATTAGGGAAGAAGCCAAGAACGCTCTCAGTTTAGGACATAATTTTGCCGTCGCGCCCAAACAAATTCCTAAACTCGAAATGATGATGAAAGTAGAATGGGGTATCCACGATCTTCCGCCAGCAATGGCCAATAACGTGCGACTAGACATAGCAAGTATTATAAACAAGGCTAAGCCTCCAAAAAGCAATATGCCATGTAAGCAAATAACTGCCCTAAAAAAGTTATATAATAATAAAAATATTATTATTACAAAAGCCGATAAAGGAAATGCAACAGTTATCATGAATAAAGAAGAGTATAACAGAAAAATGCAAGATCTCATATGTGACAGTTCCACGTATCGAATTATACATCGAGACCCTACGATGTCGCAAAAGAAAAAAGTCCGAAAATTACTGAAAAAAGTGACATCATGGCCCAAAGAAATCATCAGGAAAATAAAACCAATTCATGTTAAAACACCCCGTATTCATGGATTACCAAAAATCCACAAAACTAATATTCCCCTACGCCCCATAGTTGATAGCATAGATAGTCCCACATATAAACTGGCCCGGCATTTAGCTAAGTCGCTTGCCCCTCTTACTGGCAACTCCTCTACTTTTGTAAAAAATTCAATCCATTTCAAATCACTGGTTAAAAATCTAATCCTAAAAAATTCAGACATAATGGTCAGTTTCGATATCACCTCCCTATTTACCAATGTACCACTTATAGACACTCTTGATTTAATCAAGTCTAAATTTCCCCCAGATATTTTTGAATTATTTCAATTTACCATGAATGCAGGTTACTTTACATGGGGGGGGGGGGGAATTCTACAAACAGATTAATGGTACTGCTATGGGTTCCCCCCTCTCTCCCTCGTTAGCAAATTTTTACATGGAACACTTTGAAAACAAAGTACTTACCACAGCTACATACAAGCCACAAGTGTGGTTACGCTCTATGTAGATGATGTGTTTGCCATCTGGCCCCATGGACAAGACACTTTGGGTGCTTTTATCACCTACCTAAACAGCCAACACCCCAAAATTCACTTCACAGTAGAAAAAGAATCAAATAACTGTTTACCATTTCTTGACACATTAGTCACCCGCCTTTCAGATGGATCACTATCTTTTTCTATTTACAGGAAGCCTACACACACAGGAAGATACCTACATAAACAATCACATCATCATCCAGTCCAACAGTACGGCATTTTAAAAACACTTACACACATAGCCAGAGCCATTTGTTCTAACGATACATCTCTGACCACTGAACTCCAGTACCTGCGCCATACGTTCTTAGCCAACGGCTACAATCCCTACAAAATAGATAAAATACTACATAGGCCCATTACTCTGCCCTCCCCTAATACACAAGAATACAACATGACCATTTCTATTCCCTATATCAGAGGTACATTGGAAAAGATAGCCAAAGTATTGTTGAAACATGGCCTTCGCACCACCTTCAAACCTCATGTCAAGCTGGCAACTGTGATCTGCTCGCTAAAGGATAAACTTCACCCTTTAGCACACCTAGGAGTGTATGAAGTTCCATGTGACTGTGACTTGGCCTATTATGGGCAAACAGGAAGATCAGTGAACATCCGCCTGGAAGAACATGAAAGATACATTCGCTACTATTACTATGGCAAGTTGGGACTGGCAGACCACGCTTTGGACACTCCTGCACATTCGTTTTCCTCTCGAATTTGCTATTTAGGAGTCGTTATAGATCTGAAAGATTATTTTTTGAGTCAGCAATGGCTTTGAAGAATTCTCCCAACCTTAACAAATATGGTTGCATTAATTTGCCAAAAATTTGGGAGACGGTTATCCTAAGAAAAACTCCTGGATAAGTGCTGTTTTTTTTTGTTTGTTTTTTTTCCCGTTAGAGAGCGCCAAAAAAATAGGACTTTAGATCTTTTGTCTTTTGCAAATATATTGTTTCACTCACTCACTGTCGCATTTACATGTGTGTTGTGCTCTGATGATGCTGAGTTGAAAATCAGCGAAATATTAGCGTTAATAAAACATCTTTGTTGATAAAAGTGTTTCTGGTGTTGTTAATACCGTGAAAAATAAGTCATGAGGAGCCAGCTAGTTGTGTATGGAGGAGTAGTGTTCCCCCCCCCCCCCCAAAAAAAAGAGATGACAATTGGGGTGCAACAGGATTCCGCTCTGAATTACTGTTGTTTAACTTGTATATCAGTGATATAGTTCAGTGTGATATTAGATATTCAGTTGTTTGCTGATGATGCTAAATTAGAAAGAGCAATGTGAGGAAGTTCTGATGAGTTAAGAGGATTTGAATAGGTTGGTGCTTTAGGCTGAAGAATGGGAATGTTATTTCAGTATTGCTAAGTGTAAAGTTTTTTACTTTGGCCAAAGATATGAGGTTTACCACATTGGAGGAACTTTGCTTCACGAGGTGGAGAAAGCAAGGAGAATCTTTGTAGATAGGAAAGTGAAGTTCAGGGGACACATGAAAATTGTAAGGGTTACCAAAAAATTGCCATACATACTGACATGTATGGATAAGGAGCTGATAGTTCCACTCTATAAGATGCTAATTAGGCCTCATGGAGGAGTAGTGATAAGGAACCACTGGAGAGAATGCAGAAAACAGCTGTGACGGTCTCAGGATTCTGGAATATTGAGTATAAGGACAGATTGAAGGAATGTGGTCTTCATAGCTTGGTAGATAACAGGAGGATGAGGGATAATATGATTGAGATGTATAAGTTGCTGAGAAGAGCCTGTGAAACAGATACAGATTTTGTTCTGTTTGTATAATTCGTTATGTTGGTGCCAAAATGTTTTTTTAATATTTTGTATAAACACTTTGTTTGAAAGCTATTCAATTTAGCTTTTTGTTTCTTTCTCAGTTTTCATATATCTGATCCATATAATAATATTATTGCCTTGACATTGCTATTAAAGATCTTTTTTCTTGTAGAAAGGCTTATACGTTGGTAACACATGACTATTAAATTATTTAAGGAATTTACAACGTATACTGAAATATTAATTAAAAGAAACTTTAATAAATTCTTCCTATATTTTGGCAATGTCACATTGCCATCTTCCTGGGAACATATAACATAAAACCAAAATAAAGATCTGTATTTTGGTTTTATTATAATATTTGGATGATTTCTATATTATTCAATTTTCTGAAAGAAGCATTTGCATCTGTCAATCTTTGTTTGTATCCTTTTTGTTTCCACCTTCCCTATCAACATTAGCTCTCAAGAATATAAAATTCTGAACTTCTGTACTGCATCTTGATCAGTTTTAATTTCTTTTTTTGGCAATTGTTGTTCAGTTTCAGACAACTTTTTCATCCTATTTGTAAAGTGCTTCTAATTATAGCCAAATATTTTGGCTATATATATATATATATAGCCAAAATTAGAAGCACACAGATATATATATATATATATATCTGTGTTTTGATGAAAGCAAAATGCATAATCTGGATCTCCTAGCTGTTATTCTGTTTTATTTCTCTCCTTATATGTGTAACTTTCTTCAAAATCCAGTAACTATGTTAAAAAGTGGTTCACACATTATGCGAACATGTCTTCCCTTAGTCCTTATCTCAAACCTATTTGCTGTGCAATAACATGACTTTTACTTTCTTTATACATTAGTGCAGCTCTGCACTATACATGTTCATAATGTCTTTTTATCTCCAGTTCTTGGATTCATTCTGTTGTTCTCTTTGTCCATCTGTTATCATTGCATGCCCTGCCCAGTGCCATTTATTATTATTGCAATATCCATTACCTTTGTTGTCTTATTATTATTATTTATTGTTGCCTTATTATTTATTCTCTTTATCTGACCTTGCTATTTTCAGAATGGCTCTTTCCATAGTCTGTTATGTTTTCACTCTCTCCAGCTTTTTTTTAATATGGCTCCAAGTTTCAGTACATTACATCATTGTTGGGAGTACACACTGGTTGTAGATTTTTAAAATAAATGTTTACCAAATTAAACATTCCTTTTGTTATTCTCACTTATTTTGGAGGAATGAAAATAAATTTAATTTAGACATATCTTATCTTTCCATGTTAATTTTTAATTTTCTTATTCCTACACAGCTTCAATTTAAGTTTACAGATCCTACATCAGCTCATCAGCTTGCTTTAACATCTAAGAGCAAGCTATTAAAGCTCCCAACCATACAGCTGCTTATATATATAAATTCCAAATTAGCCCAACTCTGGAATAGCGTTCTGCATTTGGGATGGTGCAACAAAAGTTCTTCTTCTTATCCAAAAGAAGACTGTCTGGTGAATCATTGACTTCACTTCCTTCCCTTCTCAGGCTTACTCCAACTTCTTCTCACAGTCATTCTGTTTTATTTATTGCTTATTGAGGTTTGTAGGTTCTGTAGGCATTTTTGTGGGTGCTGTTAGCTGACTTCCATTATTCTGCTATCTCCTCTAAGCCTGTAAAACATGTAGCCTCTGGTCATCATCCATTCTCATTCCAACTTCAAATCTGCCAAACCATTTCTCATCTTATTCTTTCATTCCATTTACCCTCTCTGTAACAGCTGTCTTCATGTATTCTCAGAAACCTATTATTCCCTTAGCTGTTAAAGGAAATTATTATTATTATTATTACGGGCGACTCTAGGGAGTCCTTAGACTCATCGCAGGAGGCCCTAAACATCATGTCCACACAACTATACGACATTCTCACAGTATCTATCATACCTTGCCTTGAACTCATTCACCATCATAGCACCCACAACAGACTCTGACAGCTTATTCCACTCATTTACCACTCTAAAAGTAAAGAACCCAGCTCTAACACCCCTGCTAACCACACTCTTTCCCAGCTTCCATAGGTGTCCCCTAGTTCTCCCACCACTAGTTATTTTCTCAAAAATATCCTCTGAATTAATCCTATAGAAACCCTTTAGCAATTTGAATGTCTCAATCATATCTCCCCTCTTCCGCCTATCAACCAATTTCTGTAACCCACAAATCTTCAACCTGTTCTCATGTTCCATAGACCCGCTATCATCTTAGTCACTCGCCTCTGGATTCTCTCAACCTCCTCCCCATCAAGAAGGAACCTAGGTGACCAAATCTGGGCACAGTAGTCGAGATGAGGTCTTATCAAGGCTCGGTACAGAAGTACAATAACTTGCTTGTCTCTGCTCGTCAAGGTATTTTTCAACAACCAAGTGAGTTGATGAGCTGATTTAGCTACTTTTGCAATGTGCCCCCTAAACTTCATCTCCCTATCCATCAACACTCTCAAGTCCCTGGCTTCATCAATCTCCTGGAGTACAGTTCCACCAATGTGGTATACTGCTGCTAATCTTTTCACCCCAAAATGCATAACCTTACATTTTGTCACATTAAATTGACATCCATTCTCCGTAGCCCAGAACTCCAATCTATCCAAGTCATCCTGCAAGATTTTGACATCTTCTGCATTCACTATTGCCATACCCAACTTTGCATCATCAGCAAACAAATGAACTGTTCCTCTTAGATCCTTCCCTATATCGTTAAGGAACAGATTAAACAGCAGTGGTCCGAGAACAGAACCTTGCGGCACACCACTAGTCACAGGCCGTCTTTTGGACTCTACTCCTGAATAAACTACTCTTTGATATCTCTCTATCAATCACCCACCTATCCATCTCACCAACCCTATATCCATTCCCATATGTTGTAGTTTACGGATTAGAATTCCATGTGGTATCCTGTCAAACGCCTTTACCAGGTCCAGCAGTCATCATCATACGTATCAAGGATTTAGGCCTAGCATGGCCTGTTCCGACTTTAGAAGTCATCGTTGAATCGTTTGAGAGGACGTCCTGGTTTTCTTTTTCCTAATGGCTTGTACTTTAAGGCTTGTTTTGGTAATCTTTCTGTTTTCATTCTTTGAACGTGTTCCATCCATTTATGTTTATATTTTTTAATTTTTTCTATTACTGGTTCTTGGTTTAATTCTTTCATAATATCTTCGTTTCTTTTGTGATCAAATAGAGTATACTTTGCAGTTTTTCTCATAAACTTCATTTCTGCTGTTGTTAATCTTTGTTTGTCTTTTTGTTTTATTGTCCAGATTTCGCTTCCATACGTTAAGACCGGTAAGGCTAATGTATTGTATACTTTTAGCCTAGTTTGTTTTTGAACTAGGTTTGGTTTAAATATAGAGTTAATTACACCTGTTATTTTTAAATATTTTGCAATTTTTACGTTTATATCTTTTTCATTTTCATATGTGATCATACATCCTAGGTAGTTAAATGAATTCACCTGTTCTAAGATCTTGTTATCTATTACTATTTTAGTTCTTGCTGGATCTTGTCCTTTAAAGGCCATAGTTTTTGATTTTTCTGTTGATATTATCATACCATAATCTTTGGATATCTCATTTAGATTTAAAATAGCTTTCTGTAAGTTATCTTCAGAATTTGTAATTATTATTTGGTCGTCTGCAAAGAGGAGAGTGTTTAAGTTAACTGTAGGTGAAAGTTTAATTCCTTGGAGTAAATTTTTACTCCATTTTATTATTATTTCATTTAAGTAGATATTAAAAAGAGTTGCTGAGAGGGGACATCCCTGTCGGACCCCTTGGTTTATCTCTCTCGTATATGATAGCTCGTGATTTAATCTTATTTGTATTTGATTCTTTTCATATATACTTGTGATAGCTTTTAGGATATTATTTGGTATTTGTCTTTCTTTTAATATGTTAAATAATATGTTTCTTTTAACTTTGTCAAATGCTTTTTCAAAGTCAATAAATGCAATATGTGTTTCCAAATTATATTTGGAATTATGTGTGAAAAGTGCGAAAAAAGGGTATATGTGGAACTACAAGGGGGGTGATTATGAAGAGCTCAGGAGACAGCTTGCAGGTGTAGCATGGAATGAGGAGTTAGCTGGAAAAGAGATCAATGCTGCTTGGGGGATTTTCAAAAAATATTTAGTGGATGCAATGTCTAAATGTATACCACGGGTGAGAAGGTTAAATAAGTTAGGTGTGAGATGGATGAATAAAGAGATTAAGCATGCAATACAGAGAAAAAGGGCATTGTGGAGGCAGCATAAGAGAAGTGGAAGTAACCAATTTCATGAGTTCTACAAAGACCAGGCAAGGAGAGTGACTTGGTTGGTGAGAGTAGCTAAAGAGAGGTATGAACAGCAGTTAGCTAATGAAGCTAAAAAGAATCCTAGGGAGTTCTTTCGATATGTAGCCAGCAAAAGAAAGAATGATTATGGAAGGATGACATTGATTGGAGGAAATGGTATAAAGACAGCTGTTGCAGAATGTGTGGTGGAGATACTTAATGAGCAGTTCATAAAGATCTTTCAATCTTGTGAATGTGACTTCATGGAGAGATTAAGAGCAGTTGATGATGGGGAGGAGAGACTGACTGTAAGTGAGCAAGAGGTGTTTGGGGAGTTGAGTAAACTAGATGTAAATAAGGCTGTAGGACTTGATAATATATCACTGCGTATTCTGAAGGAATGTGCCAGAGAGTTGACACCTGCCTTGACATATTTTTTTAATACGAGTCTTGCACTTGGTCAAGTCCCTAAAGAGTGGAAGGAGGGCAAGATTGTGCCACTTCATAAAGGAGGTGATCGAACTCAAGCATCAAACTATAGGCCTATCTGTGTGTCAGGTGTTGTGGTTAAGTTGTTGGAGAAGCTTGTGAGAACTAGGATCCAGAGTTGGGTTGACAACAATGGTATAATCTTTGATGGACAGCATGGATTTGCTAAAGGGAGGTCGTGTTTTAGTAATCTACTTAATTATTACAATAAAGTGACTGCTTCCTTGGACAGAGGAGAAGGATACACAGTAATATACTTGGATTTTGCAAAAGCTTTTGATAGAGTACCTCATGATAAGTTGACAGTCAAACTAGAGCAGATGGGGTTGGATATTAGATTAGTGCATTGGATTGGAGACTGGCTATCTGATAGGTATCAACAAGTTGTGTATGGGGGTGCAATATCCAGGAAAAGGAAAGTCACTAGTGGAGTGCCTCAGGGATCTGTTTTAGGGCCATTACTATTTAACTTGTATATTAATGATATTGGCGAAGATTTGGATGGAGATATTCAGTTGTTTGCAGATGATGCAAAGTTGGGACGAACCATAAAGAGTAGTGAAGATGTTGTGGCCTTGCAAGAAGACTTGAATAAATTGAGTGATTGGGCAAGCAAATGGGGATGTGAGTTCAATGTTGCAAAATGTAAGGTTTTAAAATTTGGAAAACAAAGATGGGATGCAGAATTTATGCTTGTTGAGAATATATTGTTGGAAGTAGAGGAAATAAGAGATCTGGGAGTGATAGTGGATAAGGATCTAAAATTTAGGGGACACATCGCCAAAATTGTGAAGACAACACAAAGACTTCTGGGAATGATGAGGAGGACACTGACGTGTAGAAGTAGGGAGATTCTTGTTCCATTGTATAAGGCTTTGATTAGGCCACACATGGACTATTGTGCCCAGATTTGGTCACCTGGTTTTCAGAAGGATGAAGAGATGTTGGAAAGGGTCCAAAGGCGACTGACTAAGGTAGTTTCTGACCTCTGGAATGTCGAGTATGAGGAAAGATTGAAAAGATGTAATTTGCAGAGTCTAGTGGAGAGAAGGAAGAGGGGAGATATGATAGAGACCTACAAGTTGGTAAGGGGTTGTTATAGGATCAATGGTGGAGTAGTTCTACAGAGAATAGTGGGAGATCAGGGGAGAACCAGAGGTCATCCCTGGAAACTGTATAAAGAGGGTGTGAGTAGGGGAGTGAGAGGCAGGTTTTTTTCGTGCAGAGTTGTGAATGATTGGAATGCCTTGCCTGAGAGTGTGGTGTCTGCAAGGAGTTTGAATGTGTTTAAGACCCGGTATGATGAGATGTGTGTGAGCTAAAAGGACCTCCTAGATGAGTCTTTGACTCCATGAGGTCTTGTTTAATAATAATAATAATTATATTCTCTTCTTTTCTCTACTATTAATTTTAGGCAAAAGGCTGGGTCTATACATGATCGTCCTTTTCTAAATCCATTCTGTACTTCTAAAATAAAGTTTTCGGAATATTTCATTAGTTTGTTATTTAAGATTCTGCTATATATTTTGTAACAGGAATTTAGTATACTGATACCTCTATAGTTTTTAGGGTTATCTCTATTACCTTTCTTAAAGATAGGAATTACAATTGCTTTTTTCCATTCTATTGGGGGGATACCAGTTGAGTAAATTTTATTTAAAAATAATAAAAGTCTTTTTTTGAATCTTGTTCCTGCATATTTATATAGTTCTGAACCTAGCTTATCTTCTCCAGGTGATTTTCCGTTTCTTGTTTCTTTCAGGCTGATTTCTAATTCTTCAGTTATTTCCTTTTCATTTTCGTTAATTGTTTGCCAGTTGTCTTTTTTAAAATATTTGTCTGTCCACAGTTGTGTGTAGTAATTTAGAAATTCTTCTAATTTTAATTCAGTGTTTAATTTTATGTTTTCTTTGGTATCTGCATTTAGGTGTTTCATAATCTTATATACATTGGGTCTTATTTTATATAAATCATGTTCTAAATTAGAAACAAATTTATTCCATGATTCTCTGTCTTTTTCTGACTTCTCTTTTAGCTATGGCCTCTTATTCTTTTATATTCTATTTCATCTTCTAATCTTTTACTGCTTAACCATTTGTGATAGGCTTCTTTTTTCTTTTTAATTATTTCTTTGATTGTATCATCCCAGATCTTCAGTTTTTTCTTTTATTGAATTTTTTGGTCTTTCCTAAGCTTTCATTTGCTGCTGCATTTAGTATCGTTTTTATATTAAGCCATTCTATTTCTATTTCTTCATTTTGTTTTATTTTATCTAGATATTGGTTAATTCTTTGTTCATATAGCCATTGTACATTTGTGTCATTCAGTAGTCTAGTTTTATAAGCAAATGTTTCAATTTTTCTTTCTGTTCTTGTTACTTGTAGCCATTTAGGTGGTAATCTTAATTTTATTTTAACAAGGAAGTGGTCACTGCTTATTTCATATCCTCTGTGAACTCTAACATCTAGTGAAAATTTTGATGTCTTTTCATTTAATATGAAGTAATCTAATATTGATTTCCATCCTCTTGCTGCCCAAGTATATTTATGTATGTCTTTATGTTTATAGAAGGAATTCATTATTTTTAGGTTATTATAAACTACAAAGTCGATCAATTTTTTACCATTTCTGTTTAGAGTGTGTTCTCCATGTATTCCTATATTATTATTAATTTTCGTGTTTCCAATTCTTGCATTTAAGTCTCCTGCTAAAATTATGTAGTCATTTTTATTTATTTTATTATATATGTTTTGTAGCTGATTATAAAAATCACTATTATCCTGTTCTCTTCCTTCTTCTGGGGCATATAAACAAATTATTGTTAAATAGCCTCTATCTATTTTTATTCTAGCTTCTATTATTCTTTCATTCCATAATTTATAATGTTTTAACTGTTTTGAAAGGGAGTTATGAATCCAAATCGTGACTCCTGCTTGTGCTCTTTGGTCTCTGTTTACTCCACTATATATCACATTAAAATTTTCAGTTCTCATAGTTCCTTTTAATTTCTTTTTTGTTTCAGTGATTCTTCTATTTTAAAATTTCTTTCTCACCAACCCTATATCCATTCCCATATGTTGTAGTTTACGGATTAGAATTCCATGTGGTATCCTGTCAAACGCCTTTACCAGGTCCAGTAGTATCACTGTAAACCCATTACCCTTATCCAGTTCAGCCGTCACCTTGTTATAAAACTTGAGCAAGTTACTGAGGCATGATCTACCCTTCACAAAGCCATGCTGCCCCCCATACAGTATCTCATTTTCATCAATCCATTCCTGTATTTTTCCCTTGACTACTTTCTCCAAGACCTTGACAACGACTCCTGATATGCTGATCGGTCGGTAATTTGCAACCGCAGTCTTGGATCCTCCTTTATGCAGTGAAACTATTTTCCCCTCTTTTCACACCTTCAGGACTATACCAGACCCGAGACTCAGATTAAACAACATGGTCAAGGGCACTGATAATTCCTTAGCCGCTTCACGCAAGACCCGTGCCAGTATACCATCCAATCCCACAGATATATTCACATTAAGATTCTGTAATAGACTATTCACCTTCACTTCATTCATCACAATTCCCGTATAAACTAATGGTTCCTTCAATTTTTTAATGTCACAACCTGGATAATATGCTTTTGCAAAGTGCTCGCTCAGTAACTCCACTATATCGACTGATTCAGTGACCTCCTTACCATCATCATTCATTAAAATCATTTCGCCATGTACAGTTTTTTTTCTTGCTTGCAGCATATTGAAAGAACTGGGATGCTCTTTAGCTTGCATAGCTAGTTTCCTTTCATAATCCGCTTTTGCTTTTTTACCACACTCGTTACCCTTCTGACCTGCACTTTATACGTGCACTTTACGTGTGCCTGCAGGTCACCTCTTTCTTTAAATTCCCTCCACAGTTGTTTCGTTTTTTGTAGCTCAAGCTTAATGGTGTTATTAATCCATTTAACCCCTACTTGTTTTATTATTCAGACCGTAGGTATACAATCAGCCATAACCTCCTGTAAATGCTCCTTGACCACTTCCCATGCTCTATCGACATCCAGCCCTTGCAGTTGTACATGCCATGGCACTGATCCAAGCAATCTCCTAAGCTTGTCATACTTGCCATCATGGTAATTCCACATATACCCTGTCTTAATCGAAAATTCCACACCTTTAGCCACCTCCCAGGTCAAGACCTTATGATCACTCTCACCAAAAAGGTGGCAACATGGTCATATTCATTACAGTCAAATTCTCAGATGCTATTACTAGGTCAAGCACTTTCACACCCCCCCTAGTATTTTCAATTACATGCTGTCTCAGATAGTTATCCCTTAATAATTGAATAAAATCCATTTCCTTCCTCACATGTGTCCTCTCCTCCTTCCAATCAATGTTACCATTGATTGGAGGGAGGAGAGGAAGTTGAAATCCCCCATAATAATTACCCTCCTCCCACTCATTTCATCAATTTGTTTATGCATACTATCTCCACCATCTATTCCATCACCTGGTCAATAGCAGCACCCAACTGTATATTTTGTTTTGCCATCTCAATCTCACTCCAAATAGCCTCAAATGAGCTCTTTTCAGTATCCTGCGATACAACTTCAATTCTCCTTGGCTGCAGTTCATCAGCTATCATCAATAACATCCCTCCCCCAATTTTATTCTCTCTGTCCCTCCTAAGCACACTATAACCTACACATTCTATCCCACTAACTATATCATCTTCCGTCAGCCATGTTTTACTAATGCCAATAATCTGTGGCCAGGAAGAGCCAAAAATTCTTCCTTCTTGTTCCTAATACTCCTGGCATTAGTATACATGAAATGCAGTGATCCCTTTGTTCCACCCCTATCTTGATGCATTATTCTAAATATCCCATTCCCATTTTTTGTCCTTAGTACTGGCTCGGGTACATTATATACATTCTTACACTTAACTGTCTCACTGATGTCCGCATATCCACTCCCCCCCCCTCCTTGGTAGTTCTAGTTTCCCTAGTTCTGCACATCCATTTTTCACTTCATTCAGCAACACTTTTTCCAGTCTCCGCACACCAAATCCATTCAAATGGAGGCCATCCATCTTGTATAAATCCTTTCGCCCATCAAACTCATTCCACACGTCCATGAATTCCACACCACACCATCTGCATAACCTGCGCATAATGTCATTTGCGATTATGGCCCTCCTTCTAAATTCCTCTGTCATACTGTGGCAACAGACTCACCATTCTAACTCTGTCACTCTTTTCTTTTGCTACCTTTAACAATACTTTCAAGTCCTCTTTCATAAAAAAATTTATCTCCTTTCAATTCATTCGTACCCGCCACAACTATCTATTCTTTCACCCTCTGTTTTTACGCTCTAATACTCTCACTTGCATCCTTAAATTTCGTACCCGGTAAGTACGATTTAGTTAAACTCCCATCTATCACTGCTCTTAATAACGTGTCACCATACAACTCTCTTTCCTTCATTTCAGAAACTCTCCCACTCTTATGCTTATTTTTCCTTTCAAATACTTGTTTATTTACATTAGCCGAATCACTCTGGAAAGAGTTTTGCAGCTGCTCGAATTGCCGCTGTGCATTTTGTATCACTGCGTGCAACCTAGCGATCTCACTTCCTACAAATAATTACTCATTTTTTTTATCATTTAAACCATTTTCTCTCTCTGTATAGTTGCTTTCACTCTTTCTTTGATCAACGCTCTCATTGCCATCTTGTACATTGCAATTCTCTATCAAGCCACTAGTTTCACTCACATTCTGACTTTCTTCAACCATAACTGTCTCACAACCTGACACATACTTCAATTCCTCACTTTGCTTACACTTTCTGCACATTTTCCCACCACTATCACTTTCAATCCAAACTCCAGCCTCATTCGGGAATGCATACATCCCACACACATCACATTGGACAAACTCTCTCACATTACAGTTTTTGAACAATGCCATCGTATTTTTGGATGCCATTATCTTACATCGCATTGCCGCTATATTCAAATCTATGAAACGTATCGTTAAATACTAAATTAAATAACGGAATTCACACCAAAATCACACAGACACAACAAGCTACCAAAATTAGACAATATTACGTTATGATTTAAACCTATACTCTAATTTACACTCAAAATTATACTTAGCTTTCAGGAGCTCTCTGAAAACACTACCGACCGTGTAGCCCTCTAGTGGGCTAATCCAAGTATATTCATTATCAGTAATAGCAGTAATTATAACAGTAATTATCAGTAATATCAATAACATTATCAGTATATTCATTTTCTTTCTCTTAACTGCTTGCTTACACAGCACCAGTGTGTTATGAGTTTTGCAGCTTCTTGTGTAGTATTAATATATATATATATATATATATATATATATATAAATAAAAACAAACAGAATTTACATTACATAAACAAAGGAATACATTCCTCAGCATCCCTGAATTGCCTTAGTGTGGACTACTTAAAAGACATAGGCACTGGCCAAGCGTCGATGTGCTGTGAAACCTTATCAAAATTGACTAATAAAAGGTGAATATATAGACACCTGGACAGTGCCTGTGTCTTTTAAGTAGTCCACAGGAAATTTGGGGATGTCGAGAAATGTATTGCCGCAAGGTCTCTGGTCAACTTACGAAACTTTCATAGTTTCTATATTCGGTTTTGAAATAATGCTTGATCTAATATCCACTCTGCTTATGTAGTTTTGCATCACTGATCTGAAGGCTTTTGGCTCTTTATTTTAGTAAAAAGAATTTACATTATTTTTATCAAATTTTTAAACTGTCTTTTTTTAATCTTTATTTATTGCTGGTATAGTTTTTTTTGCCAGATGTTAGTTTAATGAAATACAACCTTTCATGGATCGCGCTCTCTCTCTCTCTCTCTCTCTCTCTCTCTCTCTCTCTCTCTCTCTCTCTCTCTCTCTCTCTCACACACACACACACACACAAATGTAGACCAAATACCTATAAGAATGTACATTTGCTCAATCTGTTAACTGATGTGGTGCATAATAGCTGAACATTGATGTATGGCAAACTCAATCTCTCTGTATCGTTTGGCTTAATATTGTTCTACCAAAAATTTATTACTATAAGTGTAATTTCACATTAGTTTGGAAGAACGGGAAAATCCCAGTGTGAGGAAAATTGTTTTAACTGGAAAGAGTGGAAGAACTAGCTGAAATTTAGAAGTTTCCCAAATAAATCAGGAAAGTTAGTAGTAAGTGAACTTTGTCTTACAACATTTGATTTACACATGAGAATCATATTACTCCTGTTCAGCCTGAGCATTTTTTTTTTATCTTAGTTTCACCAACAGAAGGTTATAAATCTATAATTCATTAGTGTCATTGATATGAAACGGTCACCAATAAACTCTCTTCTAGTGACAAACATGGAAATTTTACAAGCCATTTTAGGCCTACAAGGTAATTGTTTCAATCTAGGTGAAGAAAATCACTATTTCTTCCCACCCACCTCCAATCAAACATCCATGCCATGGGAAATTGATTTGCTATCCAGTTGGACAACCAGACTATTTGAAGGAATCATCCTTTATTTTTATTTGCATTCTTAATATGATGACCATTGAGTTAGCTAAAACCAGTGTTTTAGAGCTGGCATTCAGTTTTACTTCCTGTATTTACTCTTTTTTTTCATATCAGTGGTCAGTACACATTCATGAACACATTTTTTTCTTATGATTGAATAGATTATTTTGAATTCAAAAACAAATAATAATAATAATCAGTGCACAAAAGATTGTAAAGTACCAGAATGGCATTTTAAGCAGGCTCTTGCTAAACCATTCAGTACTGATATGTGGAACTGATTCATAGATCTTGATCTCATTATGATAGAGCTGCCATAGGACTAAAGTGTGCATTTAATTGAGAAACAAGAATTAATATAAATGAACACAAAAGTTTTTAAATTTTTAATATAGTTAGAAAATTAAACTGGGGACATAAACATATTTTTGTGTATTATTATTATTATATAGTTGCCTTCATATACAAACATTTGGAATTTATGATAATACTTTGACAATATTTATGTTTCTAGCTATGTTCGAGCAGAAGTTCTTGCAGGTTTTGTAAATGGCCTTTTTCTACTTTTTATCGCTTTTTTCATCTTTTCTGAAGGTGTAGAGGTGAGCAATAAAATAAATTTAATATCTGAATTATCATTTTGATTATTATATAAAAATATTTTGTTAATTCAATAAAAAACCTTAAATGGTGACAAAAATTTTCATTACAGAAAATACTTTATCCAAAGCTTTTAAATATATGGTATATCATCTAAATAAAATTTTAAAATTACTTTAATTTTTGGATTATTAACTGTCTGTTCTAAATGAGATGTTATAACATCCCAATAATATTTAACATAATGTTGGGATGGTAGAAGTGAAAGAATGAAGATGTATACCCATTAATATGGAGTTGAAGGTGAATAGGATATTGGAGAAGGGGAAGCAGTGCTATGTATGATACCATTATAAAGGATGTGTCAAAGTCGTTTCTGAATGGAGGGGCAATAAGAAGTGTGTCTTTGTGTGATCTTAGTATAATGATGAATAATTCAGTTATCCTTTGATCAACATATAAGAAAAGTATGAGCAAAGGAATCATCTGTGTTGGTTGGAACAAATTATGTGCAGGGAGTTGGAATGATGTGGTGTGTTATTAAAAAAATTATTAGAAACAGTGAAGTGGAAGTGAGTTGTGTATTTCTGGAGTATATATTTAAGGGGTGCTTAAGGATCAAAGTTGTATAACTGAGAAGAGACCTCCACATAGCCTTTAAAGGAATACGGAGAACCGACCAGGGCTTCTGACCTAATGTCCAATCCTCACCTTCTCGTGGTGCACCCTGTTGGGTATCTACCTAGATACTAAATGAACAAGGATGGGCTGGTAATTTGGGATTTAGCCGACCAAATTGCATTCTTATTGGCTTAAACCAAAATACAAAATGATGGTACAACATGACAAAATTTCACGCTGGCTGGGGCGTCGCCCAGTTAAACAAGGCCCCCCCCCCCCGTTGTTTTCGCCAAGGAACCAGAGCGAACAGCGAAAATTCAGCTACTGGAACAAATCTGAAAACACACCACAACTCAACATCACCAGAGTTAAAGATCGGTACTATCAACATAAGAAGCCTGAATTGCAAAGAAATGGAGCTAGCTGAGGAATTATATAAGTACCAGATTTTTTGTTTCAGTCACCCCTATTAGATCGACATAATAGGGGTGACTGAAACAAAAAAGACAAAAACTGGTGAGATCTTTCTAAGCAATAAATACAAAACGTTATATTCAGGCAATACCAATCAAGGAAAAGAAGGAGTAGCCATAGTATTTAACACAAAATATGAGGCTAATCTTCTTGAATGGCAGGCAGTCTCAAGTAGAGTGATGTGGGCAAATATCAGAATGGGGAACTGAGCAATGAGACTAATTTGTGCCTATGGTCCCACAGAAGGTTCTACTAAGGTAGAAGTGGACAAATTTTTTGAGGCTTTAGAGAAAGCAACTGACACAATGAAAAAGGAAAAGTTGGTCCTTGTTCAGGATCTAAATATCGGAGTAGGAAATGATTGTCAGACATACAAAAATATTTTGGGAAAATTTGGAGCAAAGAGCAAAGCTAATAATAATGGCAAATACCTGTTGGATTTCTACTCAGGACATACTGGTTATTACTAACACCATGTTCCAACATAAAAATGTGCACAAATTCACATGGAGAGAAAAGGCAAGGAATAAGAAAAGTCTCATTGACTATGTTATTGTTGATAGTGATGTTTTCTCCCTGATGCAGGACACGAGTGTACAGAGGAATTGAAATTGGAAGTGATCACTATTTAGTCTTGAGCAGGATAAAACTGAATTTCATATTGAAAAGAATAACATGTACGAAAGTTTTAAAGCAAATAAAAGTTAAGTAGCTCTCAGATGTGAACTGTAGACTAACATACACAAAGATTATTGAAGAAAAAATTAAAGAGTTTGATAACAGCAACCAAACCTTGGAGAGTCAGTGGCAAGACTTGATTGATTCAGCCAGAGAGGCATGTGGTGAGGTTGTCTGCAAGGATAGAAAAATCAGAACTCCATGGTGGACACAGGAAGTTAAAGAGACAGTGAAGGAAAAGAAAGCATATCAAAAGTTCCTGGCATATAAGTCAGCTTGTGCTCTTAGAGAATACAGAGACAAATGTAAGAAAGCTAAACACTGTGTAAAACTAGCTAAACAAAAGTCATGAGAGGACTTTGGCAAGAACATAGAAAATAAATATCAAGAAGGTGGTAAGATATTCTGGAGGTTGTTGAAGAACCTTAGAAATGGAGGAGAGATTGCTGTAAAAGGAGTTAGAGGTGATAAAGGTGACATGAAAATGGGAGAAAAAGATATCCTTGAAGTATGGAGTAATTACTTCGAAAAATTGCTAAATGAAACAAGCAGTGATTGCACAGTGATAAAAAAAAAACACTCAACAGACATACAGTGAGGAATACATATCCATACTTGAAGTGGAAAAAGTCATCAAAGACTTGAAATGTGGAAAGGTGGCAGGAGTTGATGATATTCTATCAGAATGGCTCAAGTATGGAGGTATAAAAGTCTTGCAGTGGCTGCACTGCTTAGTTCAGAATACCTGGACAGAGAGAGACGAATTCCAGATGATTGGAATAGAGCTCTGATAGTACCCATATATAAAAAGGGAAATAAAACTGAATGTGAGAATTACAGAGGTATTTCCCTACTGAGTGTTCTGGTAAGATTTATGCCAGTATACTTGAGAAATGTTTCAGAAGAATTGTGGAAGAAAAGCTTGGTGAAGAACAAGCTGGATTCAGGCCAAATAAAGGCTGTCAGGATTAGATCTTCACTTTACGACAAATAGTTGAGAAATCACGGAATATAACAAAGATCTATATTTAAGTTTTGTCAATCTGGAAACTGCAAATGACAAGGTGCCAAGAGAGAAGCTATTCAAAATGCTACACTTGTATGGTGTAAGTGGATCATTATATCAAGCAATACTTTGTCTTTATTTGAGTTGTAAGTCAGCAGTTAGAATTGAAAGAAGTACAGGAAGATGGTTTAATGTTAAATCTGGTGTGAGACAAGGATATACATTATCCACTCTGTTATTCATTATCTATATGGATCACATTATGAAGGAAAGTGGTATTAAACATGATATTAAAATTGGAGATGTTAATGTCAGCTCTTTGCTTTATGCGGATGATGTTATACTTCTAAATAAATCTGCTACAAGTCTGCAAGATTCCCTAACTAAATTGAATAACTGTTGTAATAGATATGGTATGAAGGTTAGCAATAAAAAGACAATGAAAATAGGCAAAATCATTGAAAATGTCAACTGCATTGTGAACGGAGAACGTGTGGAACAAGTAAAACATTTCAGCTACTTAGGCACGATTTTTAGTGAAGATGGTAAATTAAATATGGAAATGGACAATAGAATCAACAAAGTTGGTGTGGTAGGAAGTCAACTTAATAAATTTATATGGAATAAAAGAGAAATTAGTCGGATCACTGAATTAGCTGTATACAAGACAGTGTTCATACCAGTTTTAACTTATAAATCTGAGAGCCGGGTCAAAAGTAAAACACTTGATCAAAGTCTTGAGACCACAGATATGAGAGTCCTGAGAAAGATTAGAGGCATGAACAGATGGCATCAATGGCAATATCATATTAAAAATGAGGATATTTGCAAAGAACTTGACATTGTCAGCATCCAGGAATGCCTTAGCAGAGCTAATCTCAGGTGGTATAGTGACTTAAACAGAATGGACGAGGAGAGATTAACAAAACAAGCGTTCTCTGCCAGATTGGCAGGAAAACGACCCAGAGGAAGACCAATATATAGGTTGATTGATATGGTTCAAAGTGCCTTAGACGATAGAAATATAAGATCTGATAATGTTGGAGTCTTGACAAAGTTTGGAGGAAAATTGTAGATAGGAAGTTAGTAATGATGTAAATTTTTCATGTAGTACTCTCATATCCTGTACATCCCTTGAGGGTACATGGCAGGAATTTGATGATGATATTTAAGGGATTGGAGCTGAGAAGAAGAACAGTAATCATAAATGGTATGATAGTCATGATGTGTAGGAAGAGATGCATTGAGTTTGGAATTTGAAGGTAGTAGGAGAGATCTGTTCACTAGGGATTGGCTATAACCACAGCTGCTTCATCCTCTCCAAATGCAGGTGACTAAATCTGCATAGTAGTCCAGGTTTGGTCATATCAAGACCTTGAAAAGAGGCAAAATGACTTCTTTATCCTTTGATATCAGTGCTTATTTCAGAATCACAAATATCTGAGTTTAATTTATAATTTTCAATTGTTCAATAATTTTCAATTTATAATTCCATTTCTTTATAAATCCAAGATTTCTAGCATCATCAAGTTTCTTTAAGCATAATCTCTCCAATATAATATGCCATCAAAATTTCATCATGCCAAGTGCATAACTTTACACTTACTAACACTGAATTAACAGCTGTTATCTGCCCATAGTTCTAGCCTATTCAAGTAATTCTACATGTGTTGCATATCTGTAACATCCTAGATTGTCCTGCCTATATTTGCATCATCATCATCAGCAAACAATTGAACATCTCCTGTCAGGTCCTTCCCGATATCATTCATGTATGGATTTGAACAACAGTAGTCCAAGGACTGATCCCTAAGGGCCTACTCATCACCTTAAATATAGCAGATTCACACTCATGTTTACCAAACATGTCCATCAGCCATTTGCTTATGCTTTAGCCTTTCATGTGATATCCTGTCATATGCCTTGGCAAACTTTATTGGTATCATAGTGCATCCATTCCTTTTTTCAAACTCAGTTATAATATTATTATAAAAATGAGCAAATTGCTCAGACATGACCTCCCTTTATTAAATCCATGCGCTGTTTCTTACAAAGCGTAACTTGTCTGTCAACCCACTTCAGAGATACTGATAGGTCAGTGGATAGACACATCAGTTTTTTTGCATCAAACTTGTACAAAAGGGACTATCATACATTTGTTCCTGTGGGATCTTTTCTGAGCTGAGATTGCCATGTCAAGGGCTTAACTAGTTCATCCGAACATTCCTTTAGCACACATGCTGATATCCCATTTGTTTGTATTGCTGAATTCTTATCCAGGTATGCAACCACTCTAGAACCTCCGTCTCATAGACTCCTATATTTTCATCAAATGTAGTGCTGGTGCTGTGCACCATACTGCATATTAAATATGTAAAATTATTGTTTTCAATGAGCCCAATGAAAGTGTTGAAGTCTTGAAGCATATGTGGAGTAATAAGTTGCTAGCTAAAAAGAACATGAAGATACCTTACATACTTGACTTTTGTGGAGTTTCCAGGGATGACCTCTTTCTTCCATCACCCATTGTCCTATGCAATAATTCCCATGTATCTGTCTAATAGGCTCCTTTCATCCACCTATATGTCTCAAATCATATCACCTTTCCTCCTCCTGTCTGCCAATCTCTGAAGACCACATTAATTTTAATCTGTCCTCATACTCAACATTCCAGAGTCCTGAGGTAATTTATTTGCCTCTGCACTCTTTTTGTTGCCTTGTCACCAATATAGCCAGGTGACCAGATTTGCACAGAAATTCAAAAATATGGACAGATTAGTGCCTTATATAGTGGAACTGTCACCTCCATACTTGCGTGTGTTGTTCTCATTATGGCAGCAATTTTCTAAATGAACCTTACAACTTTTGTGATGTATCCCCGAATTTCAGTTACTTAATCCACCAAGATACAGATCTCTTGTCTTCTCTGCCTTCTGAAGCAAAGTCGCTCAAACATTATAAACCACCATGACATGGTGGTTTGGCCATGATAAACCCATAGCACGGTGGTTTATCATGTCCAAAGTTCATAGCTTTTCACATAGCAACACTGATGGGGCATCTATATTCTTCAGTGCAGAGCCCAAACTATTCAAATCCTTTTGTAGCAACATCACGTGAGAACTTCCTGACATGTTCTTCCTAATTTATCATCATTAAAAAACAAACGAATATCTTCTTTCACACCCTGAATTATATTGATATATAAATGAAACAACTGATCCCAGAACAGAACTTTGTACTATCCCACTCATCAACTTCCCTTCTCCCCCCCACGGACATTGCACCCCATACACAACTAACGGACTCCATCAGCAGAGTCATAACTAGAATTTTTTGTGCTCTGTGGAAAGTTTTCTTTTTTAGGGACTCCTTAAGTTTTTTGTGGAATTAAAAAATAACTGAAAAGTGCAGTATAATGGTAAATTTTATTAATACATTATATATTTTTTATATTTTATATATTTATTGATATTGCAGATATGTAATATTTTAAACGAAAATAATTATTTGAATTGTACTTTTCTTGCTATCATTTCAGCAAATTCATTAAATGATATCACTACTATTAATAAGTTTTGTGATTTGATGTTTTGGTTGAAATTAAAATACACTATTTGATGTTCTACATTTCTGTATTATACATGTTTGTAAGTATATGAGCTTTGCATTATGGGATACTAAGGCAAGCAATGTGAAGACATTAGCCATTATGTACAAGTTGCCCAGTTGTGAAGTTACTTCACTTGCAAACTTTGTTTGCTTACACTTAGATAAAGCATTAAACCAAGAATATAATTTCTTATCTTTAATTTATGGTATACCCAAGTGGGAAAAAACTTTCATTATCTGTCTCTTGGTATTACTTCTGTGTCTGGCTTCCACTGATGAGGCCTCAATAAAGGTCCAAACTGGCCTGGGAAGTGACCCTTCCCATGATCCATAGCATTATACATTTCTGTAAAGATATCTGCTTTGCATTATGAGATACTAAGACAAGTGATGTGAAGTCGCCTCTATTTATGAGTTGCCTAGTCATGAAGTAACTTCACTTGCACACTTTTGTTTGCTTACACTTGGATAAAGGATTAAACCAAGAATAAAATTTCTCATCATCATCAAATTTCTGACATGTACCCTCAAGGGGTGTACAGGATAGTATGATAGTACTACATGAAAAATTTATATGATTACTAACTTTCTATTAACAATTTTCCTCCAAATCAATCAGTTACCTGTCAAGACTCCCACATAGTCAGATCTTATATTTCTATCTTCTAAGGCACTTTTTGCCATATCAATCCACCTATATCTTAGACTTCCTCTGGGTCTTTTTCCTGCCAACCTGACAGAGAGCACTTGTTTTGCTAATCTTTTCTTTTGCTAACAATCTCTTGTTTTGCTAAGCCGCCATAGCGCAATTGGAAGAACAATGGAACATTGCACCCTTCTATTGGAAAAAAGCTGGGTTCGAATCTCATCGTCACGAGGGAATCCTTATGTGGGCTTTTTCAGTTGAAGGTGAGTTAGCTAATCTCATACGGTGGTAGCAGGGTTTTTCCCTCCAGGAAACTTGGGTATTTCATCCTGTGTACAGACAAATCAGCCTTCAGAACACACACAATTTACAGACAAAAAAATACTATTGTTGGTGATGATGGGCGATAGATGACGTTCATGGTAGTAGTGTTGTAGTTGGAGAATTAAGTAGTAGTGAAGAGGATGAGATGTATTTAGCGAAGTAGAGTAGAGTGCCCTTCCATGATGAGTCCAAGATTATTATTATTACGCGAAACCCTGCAGGTGTCATGTAATAATCTTTCCTCTCCCATTCTGTTTAAGTGACCATACCACCTGATATTAGCTCTGCTAACACATTCCTGGATGCTAACAATGTCAAGTTCATTCCTAATATCCTCATTTTTATTATGATATTGCCATTGATACCATCTGTTCATGCCACTAATCTTTTTCAGGACGCTCATAGCTGTGGTCTCTAATCTTCGGTCAAGTGCTTTATTTCTAACCCAGCTCTCAGTTCCATAAGCTTAAATTGGTTTGAACACTGTCTTGTTGTACAGCTACTCGAGTGTTTTGACTAATTTCTCTCTTATTCCATATAAGTTTACTCGGTTGACTTCTACCATACCAGCTTTGTTAATTCTGTTGTCTATCTCATCTCATTTTCCTTTCCCCCTCTTTTACCTTGCGGTGTGAAGGGTTTATTAATCATCAGACCTCAACCATTCACAGGATAAGGGTCAGCCGTACACCCTGGTGTATCCTATGTTCGCAGTGTTGAGTTCTCAAGGTTGGTTTGCCTGCTTTGTGGGATGAAAAACTCCAGATAAACTGTGGAGAAAAAAACCTCTGTCCACGCTCAACCGGCTAACTTGCTATAGCTGAGGAAGATCCTTCAGTTCCTCACGTCTCCGATGAGAATCGAACCTAGGACACTCCTTCCCCAGGCATATGGTTGCGAAGCACACAGCCACTAGGCTAACTGCACAGACTCTGTTGTCTATTTCTATATTTAATTTACCATTTTCACTAAAAATTGTGTCTAGGTAGCTAAAATGTTTCACTTGTTCTATAGGTTCTCCATTCGCAAAGCAGTTGATTTAATATTTTCAGTGCTTCTGTCTATTTTCATTATCTTTGGCTTGTTATTGCTGACCTTCATACAAATCTATTACAACAATTATTCAATTTATTCAGGGAATCCTGCAGACTTGTACTGGCTTTATTTAAAAGTATAATATCATCTACATACAGTAAAGAGCTGATACTCCAATTTTGATATCAGGTTTAATACCACTTTCCTTCATAATGTGATTGATATAGATAATGAATAACAGAGGGGATAATGTACATTCTTGTCTGACTCCAGATTTAACATCAAACCTCCTTCAATTCTAACTGCCGACTAATAACTACAACTCCAATAAAGTCTAAGTAATGCTTGAATTAATTCCCCATTGACACCATATAACTGTAGCGATTTGAATAGCTTCTCAATTGGTACCTTGTCATATGATTTTCCACATCTACAAAACTTAAATACAGATCTTTGTTATATTCCCATGATTTCTCTACTATTTGTCATAAAGTGAAACATCTGATTTTGACAGCCTCTATTTGGCCTGAATCCAGCTTGTTCTTTACCAAGCTTCCTTTCCACAATCCTTCTAAACCATTTCTCAAGTATACTTGCATAAATCTTACCAGGAAATACCTGTGTATTTCCCTACTGAGTAATTCTCACATTCAGTGTTATTTCCCTTTTTATATATGGGTACTATGAGAGCTCTACTCCAATTATCTGGAATTCGTCTCTCTGTCCAGGTCTTCTGAACTATGCAGTGCAGCCACTGCAAGACTTTTATACTTCCATACTTGAGCCATTCTGATAGAATATCATCAACTCTATCTGCCTTTCCACATTTCAGGTTGTTGATGGCTTTTTCTACTTCAGGTATGTATATGTGTTCCTGACTGTATGTCTGTTGAGTGTTTTTACCATTTTGCTGTCACTGATTGTTTCATTTAGCAATTTTTCGAAGTAATTACTCCATACATCAAGGATATCTTTTTCTCCAGTTTTCATGTCACCTTTATCATCTCTAATTCCTTTTACAGCACTCTTTCCTCCATTTCTGAGCTTTTTCAACAACCTCCAGAATATTTTGCCACGTTCTTGATATATATTTTTTATGTTCTTGCCAAAGTCTTCCTGTAACTTTTGTTTAGCTAGTTTTACACAGTGTTTAGCATTCTTACATTTGTCTCTGTATTCTCTAAGAGCACAAGCTAACTTATTTGCCAGGAACTTTTGATATGCTTTCTTCTTTTCTTTCACTGCCTCTTTAACTTTCTGTGTCCACAATGGAGTTCTGATTTTTCTATCCTTGCAGACAATCTCACCATATGCCTCTCTGGCTGAATCAATCAGTGTTTTCTTCAGGACTTGCCACTGAATCTCCAAGGTTTGGTTCCTGTTCTCAAACTATTTCATTTTTTCTTGAATAATTGTATTTTAGTCTACAGTTCACATCGGAGCTGCTCAACTTGTATTCGCTTTAAAACTTTCTTACATGTTCTTTTCAGTAATTCAATTGTATCCTGATCAAGACTTAAATAGCAACCACTTCCAATTTCAAATCTTCTGTACACTAGTGTCCTGCACCAGTGACAAAACATCACAAACAACAATAACATGATCATTGAGACTAAAATAAAGAGCAAAAAAAAAAAAAAAAAAGGTGACGAGATAGCTTCCGGGAATATGCCTGCTGGCATTTACGAGTCACCTTAGCACAGACCACCTTAGGAAACATGCATGCTGCCAAGTATCCGTATGTTCGCTTTCTAATTTGGTCCATTTTTTAATGTTTCACTGGCCTGACAGCTGTTTCAAACTGGTTGGTTTTCATCAGAGACCAGGCGGAAACCTTAAGAGATCAAAAACTCTTTCAATACTAAGGCACTTGAAACACTGGAGAGGTGTAATTTTCATAAGCGAACTCTCGGTCATTTTCGTAAAAGTATTTAATAAAATAAAGACCAAAATGCTTCATGGGTGACTTGTAAATGCTGATGGGTATATTCCTGTAAGCTCTCTGGTCAACTTATTTTTATGAAATTTTCATAGTTTCTACATTTGCCTTTGAAATAATGCTGGATCTAATATCCATTTGATTTTTATAATTTTTGCATCGCCGAACTGAAGCCTTTTGGCTCTTTAATTTAATAAAGCACTGACAGAGAGTTCGCTTATGAAAAATACACCTCACTGGCATTTCAAATTCCTTAGTATTGAAAGAGTTGTTGCTCTCATAAGGTTTCTTAAGAGAGAAAACCACAGTATACCCGAAAGATGAGCTTGTTAGGAAGGGGTCAAGTGTGTTGGCAAATTGGAGGGAGTTATCAGGTATCCTGGTAGGAAGATTGATCTGAGATAGGTCATTGCTGATGGCAAACACTTCAGAATCCTTGCCTGCTTTTTTGGTGAAACTGGAGAAAGGGAGCCAATGTTGAGTTATGGACATTGAAGTCCCCAAGAAGAATGACCACACTATTGGTATTTCGACTTCAGAAACTCGAGCTTCAGAGAGAGATAGTTGAAGAGGTCAGAGTTTGGAGAGCAATAGAGGGAGCATATGAAAAAGGGCAGTTTGATTGGGTAGAGAAATTTTGATCCAGAGCATATCAAACAGTGAGGGGGTTCAAGGATTTGCAGTCTCTGGCATTGTATGTTGGTTATGACAAATGCACAGACGACATCCTTGTGGTGGAAAGAGCTATGTAATGTATAGTTTTGGACAGCTGTTGAGGTTGCCAGCTGGGGGTTCTGATAGGAATGGTTTATATTGCTGTTCCCCACAAGTTGGCCGAGGACCAAAAAATGTATCGAATTGAACACTGCAAGGACCTCATTAAAACCGTTTGTAAGGACTCAAACTTCCTTGAAATGATTGTTACTGGTGATGAAATTTTGAGTATGAACCCAAAACAAAGTGTCGGAGTGCTGAGTGGAGACCACCAGAAGAGGGGCATCTGAAAAAAAGTCGCTTAGAGAAATCAAAAGCAAAGATAATGCTGATTTGTTTCTACGATTCCAAGGGCAAAGAATTCATTCTGCCTGGCCAAACAAACAATCAGTGGCGAGTTTTATCTCGAAGTTTTGAAGCGATTTGATAGCAAGAATTCGTCGTGTATGGCATGAATATCGTGATGCAGGCAGTTGGTCACTTTTGCGATAATGCACCATCTCATCGTTCGAACATTGTGAGACAGTTTTTGAGCAAAAACCAAGTTTGTGTGTTGGATCACTCGCCGTAGTCACCTGATTTTAGCACCCTGTGACTTCTTTCTCTTCCCCCGACTTCATTTGCCGATGAAATGAAAACGATACGACACCATTGAAAATGTTCATGTGGCAGTAACCATGACCCTCAACAGTATCCCAAAAACCGATATAAAAAAAAACTCATTTAATGAATTAATTGACCATGCCAAATGTGTCGAAGCTGAGGGAGTGTATATTGATTGAAGTAAATGATTTGAATAATTATAATTGGCCTGTGTTTTATTTTCTATCAAAAGTTTGGTTTCTTTTTTGGACAGAGGGTGTATATCTTAAAAAAACGTGAATTTTCTAAAGTGTCCCAGCTGTAGGGATAGCAGGGGAATTTCGTGGTTGGGTTTCTGAAGAAGATTAGGTTAAAGGGAAGAGCATGGAATTTGTTGATTTTCATGGCTGAAGGTGTCATGAATGTAATTAATTTCATTGGTGAGACTGGTCCAAACAGATGGTTTGAGCTCTATTTAACATTAATAATACCATGGGCAGTGTGAAATATGAAAATTATGTAAAAGTTTGTCCTAAAATATTCCTTCCATAATCAAAAACATGAGCAGGTGCTTCTTCCAGTTCTTTCCTGACAAACATGAAACCTGCTTTAAACACACCTTCAAATATGAATTTGGTTAATTCATGGGTTTGTGCTATTGTCACCCTAGATGGACTTCAGTCTTCTAGTAGAAGGCTGACTATTAATTGGTAATGATGTTTTCACATTGACTAGGCATTTTTTTTTTTTTGTACACTTTTATTTTATTCAACTTAAAATGAAAATAAATTAATAATTTTAGTTGTACTAAATTATAAAAACAAATTATCCAGTTTTCTTCTCAGCTGTACTGTTATTTTATTTTTTACATATGAGTTAGAAGAATTATTTTTATTGTTCTTTATTGCTAGAGGAGAGGGGCAGGGGAACTCCATTGCTGTTGAAATTATGTGTTTTTAATATCCAGATTTTGCTTTACTAATCTTAAAGTGCAATGTGTGTGTGTGTGTGTGTGTGTGTGTGTGTGTGTGTGTGTGTGTGTGTGTGTGTGTGTGTGTGTGTGTGTGTGTATTGAGAGGTAATTCTTTTGTGTGTGTGTGTAAAATGCTTCTTTTCAATAAAGAATTATGTTCATTGCTGTGTAATATCCTTGAAATTCTTTTCAAGGTAAATATTTTTCTCTAATTATACGAATAATTCTCTTTTACCATTTTAGAGAGCTATAGAACCACCAGAAGTAAAACATGAGCGTCTCTTTGTTGTCTCAGTTCTTGGACTTATTGTCAACTTAATAGGTATTTTTGCTTTTCAACATGGGCATGGACATTCCCATGGAGGAGGAGGTATGTAAGAACTTTTTAAAATTAATAAGTACAAAAAAAAATATGTAAATATAATTAGGCAATGTCTGTCCATCAGGCTTTCTTTGAAGACTTGGAATTAATATTGGAAACTTGGCAATTACATCTAACAAACAAGCTTGGGTGTTGAACATTATTCATAACTTATTTTAACAGTATTGTTAAATATGTGTTTATTTTTTATTATTATCTTATTAAAATGTCTTGTCGTCTGCGCCTTTCTAAAAACTATAGTTATCTTGTTTAAATCTTTCTTCTTAATCTTTACTATACTTCTGACTTATGGCCGAAAATAATATAGCTCACGTGTGCAAAATTTACAGAACAAAGAAATCGCCTCTGGCTGGAGCTAATCTCTTTGTCTGACCGACTGGTGTTTATTCTCAACTGAATTTAGAAAATTTATTTAGTTTCTAGCTGCGCTACCAAATTCGTGGGTGGGAGGTGAATCTCCCTCCAAAGAATTAACACACAGTAAACCACACGGAACTTTTCTCTCTTTATTCTAAGTAAATCTATCAACTTAAATTTTCTGTTATGTAGTCGTAACAATATCTATTTTTAAGGCTCACACAGATTCGAATTAATGAGTAGTGCATTGGAAATAGAAATCAGGCAAGTTATTTAAACAAGAAAACAATTTATTTAACATCAATGAAATGTACAATGGGTCAATTTTAAGTACTAAATAATTTAGCTTCTGTGCTTCAAATTACAACTAATGACTACGTTTACAATTTAGTTCCTCATCATATTCAATTCTACTAAGACCACGTGTCTATAATTTTCTCTCATTAAACTTGGTTATACTCAGATTTATCTTACATAACATTCTGCAGACTTAGGCAATAGCTATAACATAAAATACATGATGTTTCACATTAAATTAACCAGACCTTCTCTCACATTTAACAAAATATCTCAACTATCAGCATAAGGCCTAAAGTCCTCAAGTATTACTATAAAACAAGTCCCTTAATTAAATCACCCTCACAATCTTCTTATTTCTAGCTCAACAAAGGAAAAATCTTACTTTGAACAGATGTCTGGTCTTTTTTCTGAATGATCCCTGAAATTACTTCCTTCTATTACCGTCCAACTTTAGTACTGCACTTCGATATCATCTCCGGGATTTCGTGAGATCTCCTTAATATCGGCGAACATTTGGATCTTGGCGGCACGAAAATTCGACATCTAATTTCTTCTAAAACTGTTTATCTTAGTCACGTTGCTTTCTCGGCATTTTCTATCTGGAACGCAGGTCTCCGATGGTGATTAGAAATTATCTCCAATGATATTAGCAAAACTCCACTGTTGTAATGTACATCATAACTTCAAGTCAGAACCCCACGTGACCCAGGACCAGATCGACTCGAACTCGTACTCCAAGAAAAAGGCAAGACAAGACCCCGTTTCAATGTAGCGAACTGCTATTTATATGTTCCCGATGACCTTCATTTTTGCTTACGTCATCGTCCACTGGGTACCGTAATTTTCTGCACCCGACACCCACGTCTATCGGTGCAATTAGATGGGAGACCACCGTGTAATATAGCGCTGCATGTGTACAGTAGCCTCGGGTAATGACTTAATCTTCTTAATCCTGTCTGGAATTTTTTTGTTCACTATGGCATACTTAGACACAATACAATCTCCTTTGTTCTTACACAAAACTATTGATAATACATTATTCATAATTTAAAAAAAAAAAAACATTATTTCTATTACAATTACACCAAGTTTATTCATTGATATACAAGTATTTTAGCAGGATTTAGTATACTTGTAAAATCTGAATAAAAGGTATTATATTACTAAAATCCCTTTTATTCAAGATTTAACAGTATTAACTACACCAACCTAATATATTTTATTTAAAAAATGTTTCTTAACTAATTGGCTTATATTTCACTGAATTTCAGATCAAATAAAGTATAGCATGCTGCTTTGTGCTCTGAAGATGCCGATTGAGATTCAGTGAAATATAAGTTAGTTAATAAACATCTTTTTTTTTTTTTATAAAATAGTTCATTTGTTGTTGTTTTTGTTAATGCCGTTAAAATAAGTTTTAATTGGCAAGTACATAAAGTCCAAGTGTTTTTATTGCGCTACATATAACAATAACCATTTTTATGCAATTTGGAATCTGAATTAAATGTTCTCTTTTTTTTGGATAAATGGGGATTTGTAGGGGTTTTATTTTTTATTTATTTTTTTATACCAATCTGAAACTTACTACCTATATAAAAGCCAGTGAGTTGGTAGCCAAAAAACAAAATGTCAACAATAACATCATAAATGAGAATTTCCTTGTTTCTTCTCATTTAAGTTTGTGCACTTTGTTTTAACATAGTGTTAATGATGGCTAATCTGTGTCCTGAACAGAAATCCAGCAGATACTTATTATTATTATTACTTTGCTGTTTTCTCCAAATTTATCATTATATCAGCTGTCTTCTCTAATTAAGCTGGGGCCTTGTTTAACTAGGCCCCAGCTGTTTAGACATTAGAAATCCCAGTTGATTTGCTGCATTCCTTAAAAGGTTATCTAGCTTTAATCCCTAAGCAATCCCAATAACTTTGAAAGATAATATTTTGAGCTTCACACATGAAAATTTATTCTTGTTTAATTTTATGTAGGTGCACTAATGCAAGAGATATAAGAGATTTATATAATTTAATATTGCAGTTCACTTTTCTTAATTATTTTAACGAAAGAATATGAAAAACCATATATTTGTCAAGTACAGACAAGTGAAAGTTTGCACTAAAAATACCAGAATATTTGATAATTAAAAAATGTGCTCCACCTTTTCCACAGTTTATGCACTGCTTTATTTGAAAGACATGAATCCTGGTTTAGACCATAATTTCACTTTCCATTACAGTTTTTTCAAGTCATGTTTCAATTTATTTTTTTATTTTTTATTTATTTATTTTTTTTATCTGTTGTTGGAAATTAAGAGAAGCAATTCCATTATAAAGAATACACACAGAAGATCTAAATACCTATACATACAATTTGAATGTATTCAGAAACTTCAGTTACTCAGTATAAGCATTTATTTTCCTTCATTGAATATTATTATTATTATTATTAAATAATAAATTTATCTACTCATTTAATAATATTAAATTTGTCATACACCTATATAATGGATATCTTATAATATTGAAGTTTCCATTACTTAATGTAAATTCCAACTTACAAAAATTATCCTGAAAAAAAAAAAAAAAAAAAAACTACCCTATAGATATAAAATGAGCCTTTTTATGAAACGTTTTTTGTCAAGTTATTTGAAACGTATTGAAACTCAGGGGCTACCATGAATGTCGAGTCATCAGAATTCAAGAAGAACTGGCCTACCATTCCTGAACTTAGGAGGGTTGGACGTCAGGGGGGGGGGTACTGAAGTACCACGGATGTAAGGAATGGTGATGGCATTTCTGGTGGTACTTCAGAAAAAATAGCCAGATCATTAAAAAAGTACAACCTCCATACAGCTTTTAAGCCCAACCGTAAACGTGCTACCCTTATCCGCTCCACTAAAGACCAGCTCCCTCCTCTTTCAGTGCCTGGTGTATATATAGAGTACCTTGTTCCTCTAAACTTGCCTACTTCGGACAAATAGGCAGGTCAGCATCCATCCAGTTAGAAGAATGCAGTTCTTACATCTGCAAGCATGATTATGGTCAGTCCGGCCTTGCGGACCATGTTTTGGATACATCCCACAGGACCTCCTGGGAAAAAAACTACCATGCTCCACCATAGTAAATTCAAAAAAGAAAGACTATTCTTTAAATCTGCATCTGCACTCAGTAATCAACCTAATTTAAACAAATATGGTTGCATTAAACTTCCCAAAATTTGGGAAACTTTAATTATCAGAGAGATCCCCTCTTTACATCCCAGGCCACCTGCAAATGCCCATAGAGGGCACACCACCTAGATAGGACTTTAGTTTCACTTTGTATTGTATTTGTGTGTGTGTTTTGTTACAAAAAGTTTTTGTAATCCCTGAAGATGTCTCTGTGATGGAGACGAAATATTGGAAGTATTAAAATTAGTTTTAATCCTTTCTCAGTGCTGTTAATATTTCATTGAACCTCTAACATGAATTCTTCACAGCACTTAAGCCTCAACACACGGAAAAGGAAAACTTGGTCCTTGTTGAAAATCTAGAAGCAGAGTAGGAAAAATTATTTCCAGACATATAGAAATGTTTTGGGAAAATTTGAAGAAAAGAGCAAACGTAAGAATAATGGAAAGCACCTGCTGAATTTCTGTTCACAGCATGAACTAGTCATTACTAACATCATATTCGAACATAAAGAGGTGCATACATTCAAATGGAGAGAAGACACAAGAAATTGACTGTGTTGTCGTTGATAGCCATGTCTTCACACTGGTTCAAGATACAAGAGTATACATATGATTTGAAATAGTAAGTGATCAACATAGTTTTGAACACAATTGAATTTCATATTGTAAGTAAGCTTTTTTTTAAAAAAAAAAGAATTAAATTTGAGCAGCTTTCAGAGGCAAACTGAAGATTTAAATAGAAAAACTGAAAGAGTTTGAAAACAAGAATGAAACTTTGGAGGTTCATTGGAAGATCCTGAAGAAAATATTGATTCAGCCAGAGAGGAATGTGGTTGAGGTTGTCTGCAAGGATAGAACTGCCTGCAAATCAGAACTCAGTGATGGACTCATAAAGCTAAAGAAGTGGTTAAGAAAAGAAGGAAGCATATAGAAATTCCTGACAAGTAGTATTTAGAAAGTTCCTGGAAAATAAGTCAGTATGAGTTCTGAGAAAATGCAGAGAGAGAAGCAATATATAAAAGTAGCTAAACAGAAATCATGAGAAGACTTCTAAGAACATAGAAGATAAATATCAGGAAGATAGCAAAATGTTCTAAAGGCTATTAAAAATTCTTAGAAAAGTTAGAAAGAATGCTGCTAAAGGAATCAGATGATAATGGTGACAAAAAAAAATTAAGATATAATGATATTCTAGATGTCTTCAGTAATTGTTGAATTATTGTTAAATGTAATGAAACAAGAAGTGATAGAATAGTTGTTGAAAAAAACCCATCAAACACCTGGTATGTCGGCAGCTGGAAGATGATATTCGATCCAATCTTAGATCGAATATGATCAGAATTTCAGCATGGGTCACATGTACAAATTCTTGATTTTTAGAATAGAGCTGTCATGGTAGCTGTCATAAAGAGGAAATAAAATAATGTGAGAGATTCCTCTATAATTTCCTATTGAGTGTTCGAATAAGATTTTATGCAAAACTATTTGAGAAAAGGTTAGCAAAAATTGTGGAAGGGAAACTTGAAAATGAACAAAGCTGCTTTCAGTCAAAAAGAGGTTGTCAGGATTATATTTTCACTTTAGGACAAATACAGGTAGTTCCCATCTTTACGAATTAATTGGTTCCTGGTGACCATTCATAAAGTGGGAGTTTATTTGCCTTAGAAATAATGCTATAAGTGAGAGTTACGTTTATAAGAAGGAATATATAAAATGAATACTAAATGATAAGAAAAGACTTGACTTTCCAAAGATTTACATATTTGAAAAGTAACATAAGAAAAATTTCAATTAAAAAAGATTCTTCGGGGAAAAAAAAAAAAAACCTAATTTCTATATCACCGGGTGAATCGGCAGCCATCAAGGTAGTAGGAGATATATTAGGAAGCTATGGTGCATCTTTTTTTCAAAGAAGGCCCCTCGAGTGTCATCTACTTCATTGCTATTTTAAACGAAAAGAAGCATTGACTTTTGCTTCTTTTCGTTTAAAATAGCTCAGTAGCAAGCAGAAGCATTATTCATTTTGCAGGAAAATTAACTAAATCATTCAGTCTGAATCTTGTGATTCAAAGATTGCTTGAGCTTTTTCAAGAAGTTTAAATTCTTCTTTTAGACCTTTTAAAGTGAAAAACTGAGTTGCAGCTTCATATTTGTTATCTTCTTTGTCTTTTCTTTATTTCTTGTTCCTCTAATTTAAGGAGATCATTGGGTAAGAGTTCCATAGTGTGAGATTGAAACAGCTCATTAACATCACCTTCTGAAGTTTCCATTTGGAACTGGTTAGCCATACCTAAAATCTCTTGATTTTCAGAATTTACAATCTTTGTTAGGTCTTCAAAGCTTTTGAAATTATCATTAAACAGAGGACAAAGTTTATGCCATACTCATTTCATAATTTTTTCAAAAACTTTATGCCAGGCAGTCTGTGGTACCCAAATTGTATTTAAATGTTGAATTTCTTCTAAAAACTCTTTGATTGAAAAGTTTCCATCTTTATCAGTTGCTTCTATTAACATTTCAAAAGTCTCTTGGAGATAATGTGCTTTAAACATTGCAATCACTTCCTGATCCATTGGTTGTAAAAGAGAAGTTGTATTTGTTTACATTAGGGTGAACGTAAGCTACTGATGAGAGATAGCTAGGTTCATTATTCAATTATCAGAAGCACTTTAAATGGAATTTGTTTTTTCCCACAATGAAGTTTCACTTCAGGAACAAAGTGATGCATAAGCTAATCTTTGAATAGGGAACCGATGAGCCAAGCCTTCTTATTTGCCTTCCATATTACTGTGAAGAGTATCTTTATTAATACCATTTAAGTTTCTTGGATTTTCTGATTGATTGCACAAATAAGGGTTTTAACTTCCAATCACCAGCACCATTTCCTCCTAATAGTAGAGTGATGCTTTAAAACCTGGCATTGAGGATTCTTCTTTTGTGATGCAAGTTCTTACAGGCATCTGTTTCCAAAAAAGGCCCATCTCATCAACATTAAAAATCTTTTAACGTTGATTAGATTTCCTTCTTTAATTATTTCTTCTAATTTTTCTGGATAAGATCTTGCAGCTTCACCATGTACTTTAAAGTTATGCCAACCAGTTTGCTTTTTATAGCAGTCAAACCACCCACTACGTGCAGCAAAAGTCTCTTTTCAGTCATGGTCTTTCAACATTTTAAAAATGGCTAATGCTTTAGTACAAATCGTTGCATAGGTAATAGACATGTTTAATTATGAATTTGGTCGCTTATCCAAGCAGTTTACAGTTTTTCCATATGAGGAATTATTATTATTTAAGTGACACCTCCAGGGAGTCCAAGGACTCATCGAGGGAGGACACCTACTCTACAGCTCTCCGTCTCCACCACTAAATCCACCAACTACAACAAACTACAACTACACCAATGCCATCTACCACCCACCATTCATATTTTCACAGACAATCACAAACATCCATGCATGGCAGAATTTGAACCTGCAGCCTTTTGGCTGGAGAGCGGATACACTAACCACTCGGTGAACCAGGTTGTATTATACTGCCTGTTTCTTTATTACACAACCATGTAGACTGCATAGATTGCACATATTTTACTTCTTTCAAATATTTTTCTTTATCCTTTAACCACCTTACTGTCCATTATGGATCAGATATGCATCCTCATATGCTTCGTATCCATCATATATTTCAATGTAATATCAATGGTATTACAATTTTAATATGCACTTCGCATCCATGATAACCTTGACGTCTATAGACGTCATGGCCTGTAGCATGGTTAAAATGATGCAAACTATAGAAGTGGCAAGAGAAAATTTTTCAGAAAGAGCTTTAACCTCTCTACCAGCCGTGGTGAATGAAATAGTGAGACCAACTTGTACTTCTTATCCATATTATTCAATAGGTGTTACAGAATCATATCCAGATTTATCTGGACGTATATATACATCCTGGCCGTTTGGGGTGTTAACAGTGCCACTGTTGTGTTGACTTCCTTCTAATATATGTGCCTTTTAGTCTATCATACAAATACTTTAAGACTCTTTCTCAGGTATCACATGGTACCTCTGAATAACAATGGAATTGCCTCAGGATCGAGCCAATACCAGAGTATCAGAGTATCTGAGATCAACCTCTCCTAAAGCACTAAGAAATTTATTTTTTATTGCTGCGCCACTTAGGGCTTGTAGATTAAATAAACTATATCAATCAAGAGGCAATCTCTAAATTGTACTTAAGTGATACCTTGACCTTGCAGATGTGGCCAAAATCTCTTCTTTCTAATTTCCCGCCTAGGTTCACATTAAGTTTTATAAGAGGTGCACTGGATTCCAAATTACAGGTAGTCTTAATTGGATTCAAATGCAAGGTTTGTTGAACACTATAATTATATATATACAGTACATGTTAGTTTAGTTCTCATTCTCATTCCTGACAATTAGGTTAACATTAAAACACTCTAACAACATACAGATACTCAAACTGATTATTTTTATATTAGCAATATCAATCTTATCAACAAACAAGCACTCTAACTAGGTATGATATTCACAGCAATAATTTTTCCAATCCAGTCACAACCAAACCACTCTAGATAGCATCAATGTCTTTTATAATTTGTTATTAATATCACTCTTTACTCTGAATTTTATCATAACACTCTTTAAACACATATTATAATTCAATTCCGTAAGGAGACAGTAAATTTACGGTATTTATCTCAAGATCACTACAGTTCAGTTCTTTATAATACTAATAATGTTCTTTCCTCTGAATCACAACGCAGCACAAATCCTTTCATCCATAGATAACAAAATTAATAAATTCTACTTATCTATCTTGAACATTCATCACATTAATTGATTTTCAGGAATTTGTTTCTCCTTGATCGAATTTTCCATAGGTTCCTCTCTGGCTTTAAACACGCACGTGGTTCTCCGTGCTATCGATGAACTTGTACAATCTCTGCATAACGAGCATATAACCTTTCCTTCTGGGGATGGCTGGACCTATACTTGCTCCACGGGACTACGAACCTCAAGTTTCCACCGATGCCTCGATCAAAACCTCCGGAGTGGAGGCGCTGCCACCCCTCTCCAGTTCATGACACCGAGAGATCAACACCAGGAGATCAGGAACAAAAAGCCTCGTGTGGGGAGTTCTTGACCCTTTTATTTTGCCTTCTATCTCGATGATTCTCGCACTCCGTGATGCCCACCTAGCACTTTCACGTGGGTTGACGTCACAGCGTCCACCTTTCTCCGCTACCTTTCTCGAACATCGTCGGTACGCGATTGCCCGGGACAAACCGCTCCCCTCGCATTACTGCTTTGTGACCTTTGGATTTACATCCTCTTTAGAAATTTGTGCAAGTCATTCAACAACTCCTAATACTTATGACTAACAAATATTAAGTATTTACATTTCCACTGTTATTTACACAAACTAGTGAGTGGTCTTTTGTTAAAATACTAGATAACTACTCTTTTTTCTTAAATTTGAAATATTTAACATATTTACAAAGCTGTATTATAATACCTAGAGACAAACACATGTATTTATTTTCCTTTTCATTGGGTTATGTATGTTAAACCGTGATAAGATTGTGAATTCCTAAAATCACAATTTAACACCACCCTCTTGATGGCTGGTAATAATTTCGTATTTTTTCTCTAACATAATTACTTTTGTTTGTTTCTTTTGCTCATTTTCTGGTTTTGCACTGTTGCTTCTTTTTGACATTGTTGGAAAGGGTTATAGTTAAAAAGAAAACAAAATAAAAAATCAGGTGTGTAATTGAAAAAAACTACGAATAACACACTCGTGTTGCCAAGGCTCGTGAGTGACTGATCATTACATACTGAGTATTTCCGTACATGCCCCTAATCACCTTCGCTGCGCACAATTTAAAATAAAAATTCTGATCCAAAAAATTTGTAAAGTGGGATTCATAAAATGAGAACTACCTCTAGTTGAGAAATCTTGGGAATATAACAAAGATATTTTCCAAGGATATTCTCCAACTAAATTGAATAACTGCTGTAATAAGTGTGGTATGAAAACCCGCAATAAAAAGACAGACTATGAAAATAGGCAGGAATGTTGAAAACATCAATTGCATCCTGAATGGAGAACCTTTAAAACAAGCTATTTGGGTGAAATTTTTAGTGAAGATGGAAAATTAAATATGGAAATAGACAACAGAATTAGCAAAATCTGGTTGGAAATCAACTGAATAAATTTATATGGAATTAGAAAGAAATTAATCAAAACACTAAACTAGCTGTATACAAGACATTGCTTATACCAGTTTTAACTTGTCGATCTGAGAGGCTGGTTAGAAATAAAACACTTAATCAAAGACTGGAGATCACAGGCATGACAGTTCTGAGAAAGATTAGAGTCATGAGTATATGGCATCAGTGACAAAATCACATTAAAAATGTGGATATTAGTAAGGCTTGACTTGCTAGCGTTGTTATAGTCACGTAAACAGAATGACCATAAACAAATATAACAGATATTTGTTGTCAGAATGGCAGGAAAAAACACCTAGAGGAAGACCAAGATCTAAGTGGATTGACACAGAAAGAAGTGCCCTAGAAGACTGAAATATAAGATCTAGCAATATTGGGGTCTTGATAGATGACACTAATTTGGAGGAAAATTATAATATGAAGTTAGTAATAATGTAAACTTTTCATATAGTACTATCATAATATTCTGTACACCCTTATGGGTATATCAGGAATTTGATAATGCTTATCAGTTGATGGGGTGGAGAAGGAATTTGCCTTATAATCTTTATTATCAGCTTTAAAATTTAAGGATTCTGTGTGCATAAATTGTAGTCCCTATGATTTCTCAATCAATTTTTTTATAATTATTTATGCTTATTATATTTCAGTTAAAATCTGATAAAAAGCAACATGTAGCTTAATTCATAATTAATCAACAGATCATTTCGATTAAAATTATGAAATCTCTTACTGTGTTAAATGTAATAACTTTAATTTTCTGACATTTCAATCTTCATATTATGGTCATCATTTTTAAATTTTATTTTTATTTTTTTATTTGTGTTGCAGATATATTTGGAACAAAGAATCTGAAATTTAAAACACTCTCGCCTTTTAAGTTAGTTAAAATCATTCCTCTTTACTTTCACTGTAGCACGTATCATAATCGGGAATTCACCCACCAATAACAAACCATAGCAAACTCCTGATGAAAGCCCATTGAATCAAATTTTTGATTCGCATTTTTGCCTTTATTATATTGGTAAGGTATTCTCAGAATGAACTATATAGGTGGTATTATTATGTTTTTAGATATTATTAAATATGAGTATGTTGGACAGATGTGTGAAATATAAATGGTTGAAAATTCAGCAGAATGGAAAAAACAGATGGGAGGGCATATTGAAGCTACCAACCTGATGTGGATAAAGAACAATAGGAAAAATTTTACATCTGTTACTTCTATAGGCTTGGGGTGAGGGGTGGTATGCAAAGGAAGTAAAGGATATGTAACATATTGGCTCAAGGATGCATGTAGGCTAGTAATTATGAAACTTCAAGTATAGAGACATATTGGACACATGAGGTGGGGGAGGGGAAGAATTGTCGTTTATGTGGCTACTAAGAAATAATTACCCGAAACAGCATGTGATGGAGGGAACAGGTGCTTATGAGTGCTAGATATGGTGATAGCATGAGAGGATTTATCCATAATACTTTTCATTAAAAAGAAATATATGTGGAACCATAGTCATTATAAAATTTAGGCATCATCTTTGAGCAGTACCATTGGCATAAGAGCTTCAAGGACAGGAATGTATGGTCAAGGGGTATTTTGAGAGAAGCAATACAGTCTTTGGAGAAAATGGACATAGTGAGTAAAAATCCATTTATTCCTGTGGACAAAAAAAAAAAATGGATACTATGTTTTACAAGAAAAGGACTGTAATGTATCTGGTGATCTCCAACAAAGCAATAAATCCCAGATATGCTAATATGTGAACAAAAAGTCTACACTGATTATAACAATTTTTACTGAATAAAAGAAAATTCTCTTTAGGAAACGAAAGTGAAATATAAATTTCTAAAAAAAAATATGCATACAATATACAACAAGTTATATTTCACAAATAAATCTCTTTCCCTCTCTTCCTGAGTTTTTTTTATGTCCATAATAAATGCAAATATGCATGTCTAGAAATTATAGGATGACGTAATTTGTTCCACCTCACAGCAATTTATTGGATGCACACATAATATCGTAATGACTGTAAATTATTTGTAGTTCATTTGCCTCTAATGAAATTATTTCTATTCACACTTATTCTTTTATTCTTTTTCCTCTCTTATATGCACTACTCATTGTCTCATCATCTCATTAATGTCACTTCACTTATTTACACCTTTTACTAATTTAAATATACCAGCCAAATATCGGATTTTCCCTTAATTATTGGTTTTTAATATATCCTAAAACAAGCACATTCTTTCCTCTATGCAGTTTTAGTTTCATTTGAAGCTCATATCATGATTTGTGGCATGCCCACCTGATATGTAAACAGAAAATGCGAGATAAATTCTTGTCTGCTCCAAAATCAAGTGTAACATGAGATTTGTCCCTGCCTGGCATTGAATGTATTAAAGGAGATATAATAAGTGTTGTGTGAATAACAGTCGTTTGTCTCTCCCATAATGATTCTTTTGACTCACTGAGTTTATGTAATAATCACTTCTTTTCACTTGTATATGTGACTGGCATGAAATTGATTTTTCTATCTTAGTACAATCCTAAATATAATTAACTGGTTTCTAACAAGTGTTCCCCTTCTCACTCACTCATATACATATCCTTGGCTGTAATTTGTTTCACAGTTGTCTTGCTCCAAAACATCTAAGAATGTTTGTAAATCTTTGACAGAAGATATTGAAGTAAATATTTCTGTGCTTCCAGCATCAGTATCAATCTTTCTAAAATATGTAACCAAAGAAATTAATGATTTTAGATTCTGAAAATTTACAATCCTAAAACTTCTCTGATACTTTTTTACTATAACTCTTATAGCAGTTACAGCAGAGAAGATCTCTGCTTCTATTTTGCACTGTTGCAATGTTTTTCCTAACTGTGGGGATGTACTGTTCTATTTTGTAACAAAAGACTGTCAAAGTGGTGGTACTAAAAGTAATATTCAAATAACTTCAGTTATAATGTGCAGTACTATATGCATTGTTTGTCATAATAGAATCTATTGTCCTTTACTTCTTATTATTAAGAGAGACCTCCAGGGAGTCAGAGACTCATTGAGGGAGGCCACATACTACACACACCAGCTATCATACTTATTTTTGAATTCATTCACACTGCTTGCACTTATAACATCCAATGGCAATCTATTCCAATCACGCACCACCCTCTGAGAGAAAAATCTAGTCCTCGCTCCCTTCTTAGCGGCCTTCATTCTCAGCTTCCAAGGATGCTCTCTCGTCCTTTCCCCACTCTCCATAAATTGAAAAATTTCATCAACTGAAATCCTATATGACCCTTTCAGAAGTTTGTAAGTCTCAATCATATTTCCCCTCTTTCTCCTGTTTGCTAGTGTCTGCAGTCTACAAATTCTCAATCTGTCTTCATAATCAGTCCTGATATAATTTTTAACTTCCACAATCCTGATATAATTTTTAACACTCTCCTTTGTACTCTCTCTCCACTGTATCAGAATCACAACGGTGATTCTGATACAGTGCAGAGTGTTTAAGTATCAGAATCATTGTGCATAATAGTCCAAGTGAGGTCTTATCAAGGCCTTGTAAAGAGGCAAAATAACATCCTTATCTTTACATGTGAACATTCGTTTCAGCATTGCAAGGTAATAATGAGCTTATATCATTGAATGAACAAATACAGTGGCCTCTTAATTATCTGACATTCAAATAACCAAACTCAGAATTAATTAACCAACCCATGAATGATTTAGAATGTCATCCAACTTCTGTACAACATTGTGTAACTGTACCTTCAGTTACCATACTCTTGGTTATCTGACCAGCATATTGATTTCCCAATATCATCAGATAATTGGGAGATTACTATATTTAAATTAAAATTTGTTTGCCGGAGAATATACAAGTAGGAATTATGGATAAAACCGGGGAAGATCTTTTTGGGGAAAGGGCACTCAATTATTGACTTGATTTTTGCTATAAGGAAAATTATGAAGAGACAATGGAAATTTGAAAAAAAGCCTATTTATGACACTTCTTTATTTAGGAAAAGCCTTTCATGATGTCCTTTTGACATCATGATAGGCTTTTGAAAAAGACAGTTTGGAAAAGATATACATAGAAAAGAAGAAATAGTTATGATCAAGAATATGTACATTAAATGTAATAGCTGTGTGAACACTAAACTTGATAATTCAGAGTGGTTTACTCTTAATAATAGATTGCAGCAAGGAAATGTGACTAGAGAGAAATAGTTGTTTGTGAATGATTTGAGTACATTCAGAAGAACTATAGAAGGAACTGGACAAATGGACTGTGACATGGAACTTTTGGTACATATTAATAGCAAGAAGAGTAAGAGCATGGTTTTAAATCACAGGTGAAATGTACAAGTTAATGGTGTTAGACTCAGTGGCAGGGATGCTTAAGGATCAAAGCTGTATAACTGAGAGGAGACCTCCACATAGTCTTTAAAGGAATGCGGAGAACCAACAAGGGCTTCTGACCTAATGTCCAATCCTCACCTTCTCATGGTGCACCCTGTTGGGTATCTACCTGGATACTGAACGAACGAGGATGGGCTGGCAATTTGGGATTTAGCTGACCAAATTGTATTCCTATTGCTTAAACCAAAATAAAAAATGATGGTACAACATGACAAAATTTCATGCTGGCTGGGGCGTCGCCCAGTTAAACAAGGCCCCCCGTTGTTTTGCCAAGGAACCAGGGCGAACAGCGAAAAGTCAGCTACTGGAACAAATCTGAAAATACACCCCAATTCAACATCACCAGAGTTAAAGATCGGTACTATCAACATAAGAAGCCTGAATGGCAAAGAAATGGAGCTAGCTGAGGAATCAGATAAGTACCAGATCGACATTATAGGGGTGACTGAAACAAAAAAGACAAAAACTGGTGAGATCTTTCTGAGCAATAAATACAAAATGTTATATTCAGGCAATGACAATCAAGGAAAAGGAGTAGCCATAGTATTCAACACAAAATATGAGGCTAATCTTCTTGAATGGCAGTCATTCTCAAGTAGAGTAATGTGGGCAAATATGAGAATGGGAACTGGATAATGAGACTTATTTGTGCCTATGGTCCCACAGAAGGTTCTACTAAGGAAGAAGTGGAGGAATTTTTTGAGGCTTTAGAAAAAGCAACTGACACGACACATTGAAAAAGGAAAACTTGATCCTTGTTGGGGATCTAAATAGCAGAGTAGGAAATGATTGTGAGACATGCAAAAATATTTTGGGAAAATTTGGAGAAAAGAGCAAAGCTAATAATAATGGCAAATATCTGTTAGATTTCTGCTCGGGACATGGACTGGTTATTACTAACACCATTTTCCAACATAAAAATGTGCACAAATTCACATGGAGAGAAGAGGCAAGGAATAAGAAAAGTCTCATTGACTATGTTATTGTTGATAGTGATGTTTTCTCCCTGATGCAGGACACGAGTGTACAGAGGATTTGAAATTGGAAGTGATCACTATTTAGTCTTGAGCAGGATAAAATTGAATTTCATATTGAAAAGAATGATATGTAAGAAAGTTTTAAAGTGAATAAAAGTTGAGCAGCTCTCAGATGTTAACTGTAGACTAAAATACACAAAGATTATTGAAGAAAAAAATGAAAGAGTTTGAGAACAGGAATCAAACCTTGGAGTTTCAGTGGCAAGCACTGATTGATTCAGCTAGAGAGGCATGTGGTGAGGTTGTCTGCAAGGATAGAAAAATCAGAACTCCATGGTGGACACAGGAAGTTAAAGAGGCAGTGAAAGAAAAGAAGAAAGCATATCAAACGTTCCTGGCAAATAAGTCAGCTTGTACTCTTAGAGAATACAGAGACAAATCCAAGAATGCTAAACACTGTGTAAAACTAGCTAAACAAAAGTCGTGGGTGACTTTGGCAAGAATATAGAAAATAAATATCAAGAAGGTGACAAAATATTCTGAAGGTTGTTGAAGAAGCTTAGGAATGGAGGAAAGAGTGCTGTAAAAGGAGTTAACAGATGATAAAGGTGACATGAAAATGGGAGAAAAAAGATATCCTTGAAGTATGGAGTAATTACTTTAAAAAACTGCTAAATGAAACAAGCAGTGATGACAGCACAGTGGTAAAAAACAATGACCAGGTATGCAGTCAGGAATACATATCCATACTTGAAGTAGAAAAAACCATCAAAGGCTTGAAATGTGGAAAGGCAGCAGGAGTAAATGATATTCGACCAGAAATGCTGAAGTATGGTGGAATAAGAGTCTTACAGTGGCTGCACTGCATAGTTCAGAAAGCCTGGATAGAGGGACGAATTCCCGATGATTGGAGTAGAGCTCTCATAGTACCCATATATAAAAAGGGAAATAAAACTGAATGTAAGAATTACAGAGGTATTTCCCTACTGAGTGTTCCTGGCAAAATCTATGCAAGTATACTCGAGAAACGGTTGAGAAGAATTGTGAAAGAAAAGCTTGGTGAAGAACAAGCTGGATTCAGGATCAAATCTTCACTTTAAGACAAATAGTTTAGAAATCATGGGAATATAACAAAGATCTGTTTTTAAGTTTTGTCGATTTTGAAAAGGCATATGACAAGGTACCAAGAGAGAAGCTATTCATTACGCTACAGTTATATGGTATCAATGGGGCATCATATCAAGCAATAATTAGTCTGTATTTGAGTTGTAAGTCAGCAGTTAGAATTGAAGGAAGTACAGGAAGATGGTTTAATGTTAAATCTGGTGTGAGACAAGGATGTACATTATCCCCTCTGTTATTCATTATCTATATTGATCACATTATGAAGGAAAGTGGTATTAAACATGATATCAAACTTGGAGATGTTCTTTGCTTTATGCAGATGATGGTATTCTTCTAAATAAATCCCGCTACAAATCTGCAAGATTCTCTGACTAAATCGAATAGCTGTTGTAATAGATATGGTATGAAGGTCAGCAATAAAAAGACAAAGACAATGAAAATAGGAAGAATCATTGAAAATATCAGCTGTGTTGTGAATGGAGAACCTGTGGAGTAAGTAAAACATTCCAGCTATTTAGGCACGATTTTTACTGACGATGGTAAATTAAATATAGAAATAGACAACAGAATCAGCAAAGCTGGTATCGTGGGAAATCAATTGAATAAATTCATATGGAATAAGAGAGAAATTAGTCGGAACACTAAATTAACTATATACAAGACAGTGTTCAAACCAGTTTTAACTTATGGATCTGAGCGCTGTGTCAGAAGTAAAACACTTGACCAAAGACTAGAGACCACAGATATGAGAATCCTAAGAAAGATTATAGGCATGAACAGATGGCATCAATGGCAATATCATATTAAAAACTAGGATATTAGGAAAGAACTTGACATTGTCAGCATCCAGGAATGCGTTAGCAGAGCTAATCTCAGGTGGTATGGTCACTTAAACAGAATGGGTGAAGAAAGATTAGCAAAACAAGTGTTCTCTGCCAGGTTGGCAGCAAAATGACCCAGAGGAAGACCAAGATATAGGTGGATTGATACGGTACAAAGTGCCTTAGATGATAGAAATATAAGATCTGATAATGTTGGTGTCTTGACAAGTAACAGACTGATATGGAGGAAAATTGTAAATAGGAAGTTAGTAATGATGTAATTTTTTTCATGTAGTACTATCATATTCTGTACACCCCTTGAGGGTACATGGCAGGAATTTGATGATGACGACTCAGTGGCAAGATTGAAGAGTAGCGAAAAAATCAAATATGTGAGAATTGTACTTTCTAGTTGGAAGTTTAGATCAGGAAATATCAAGGAGGATTTCACTAGTCCAAAGTTTTTAACAGAGTAAGTAGTCAGCTTTGGGATAGTGAGGCCCCACTATCCCAAATGGTAAGATTTTGATTAAAATCTTAATCAAAATGAGCAAAAGTTATCTTTTGCCCATTTTGTCTTATGCAGGAATGACATGGAGACTAACAAAAGATGTAAATACAAGCAATGGAAATGAACGTTTTGTGTACATTGTTGGCCAAAACAGGGAAAGAATAAGAAATGGGGACATTAGGGAGGTTTTGAGACTAGAATACCAAGAATATATGAAATGAAAAGACCAAGAGGCAAACCAAGGAAACGGTGGAGAGACCAGATAAGAGAAAATTTAGGAAGAAAAAAAGAAATAAGGTATACAAATTAAACCCCAAGCTAATCGTTTTGAACATTGTGCTCCAGATACAGCTTTTATGCAATATTTTATGCAGCAATTAATAACAATCAGTGTTTTATAAATTTTAACTCTTTGCACCAACATAGATAATATTTAATAGTTTTAGGTACTAATAAAAGATGTTGCAGTATGGTATCAAAACAGAGGTTTACCTGACACTGTGCAACATTAGACTAGCTCTGTTCACATATTTTCAAATGCTAATAATAAGTTTATTTGTAATAATATATATCATCATCATTCTCGGCCATTGTCGATCCACTGCTGGATGAACGCCTTTCCAAGATTACTCGAAAACTGTCTGTCCATGGCTCTCCTTTTCCATGTCACTCCTGCAAATCTGATGATATCATCAATCCACTGTGATTTAGGTCGCCATCATGGTCATTTTTTCTCTTGTGGAATCCAATCCAGTGCTACTTATGTCCATCCTTGATCTTGTCTTCGAGCAATATGCCCAGCCCATTGCCACTTCAGCTGTTTCACTCTTCCTATGATGTCACAGAGACTTTGGTTTGATTTCTTATCCACGTATTCCTTTTGTGATACCAAGCATACTTTTTTTTTCATACTAAATTGTGTTGTTCTTAATTTTGTAATTTCCTTTGCATTTAGTGCCCAAGTTTCACAGCCATATGTTAATATATTGGTGGAAGAATACACTGGTTAAAAACTTTTCTCTTCAGGCATAATGGTAGTTGGCTTTTGAATATTGAATGTAATTTTCCAAATGCTTTCCACCCAAGCATCGTGTGCCTTTTAATTTCGTCCATGATATTTTGCTTCATTGATATCTGTTGTCCTAAATATATGTAATGATCTACTTGTTTAATTTCCTCATTATTTATTTTTATTATTTCTGGTTGGACATAGCTATTGAACATAATTTGGATCTTCATTAGGTCTATCTTTAGGCCAGCTGTTTAGCTAGAAATTTGGAGTTCATGGATGTGCTTCTGTAATTCATGCACAGTTGAAGTAAAGATAACTATATCAACTGCAAAGCATAAATGGCTTAAATATCTTCCATTTATCTTCAGACCTTTCACTTCTCAATCAAGAAGTTTGAATATCTCTTCTAGACATGCTGTGAATAATTTTGGAGGTATTGTGTCACCCTGTCTTATACCTCTCTGTATTTCCACAGTAGAGATGGTCCTGGTGAAATGGATTGCTGCTGTGACATTGGTGTATGATGATTTGATGGTCCTGATGTATGGCTCCTCCACTTGCTGGTTTCGTAATGCTTTAAGTATTGCACAAGTTTTAAGTGAATCAAAGGCTTTTTCATAGTCAATAAAACCAAGACATAGTGATAATTGATATTCATTACACCATTCAACAATCTGTTGTACAACTTGAATATGGTCCATTGTACTAAAGCCCCTTCGAAGGCCTGCCTGTTCGTTTGGTTGTGCAAGGTCTAGAGTCAAACAGAGCCTATGAGTTAAGAATTTTGTAAACCACTGATAGTAGACTGATAGATCAGTAGTTCGTCAAGTCTTCTATCTCGTCTTTTTTATGTATCACAATAAGGGTAGCCTTCTATGTTCTTGGTACATCATTTTTCTTCAGGCATACAGTAAATAGTTTTGCTAAGAGTTTGTAGATTATTTCTCCACCTGTTTTTAGAAGTTCAGCTATAACTTCATCCTCACCTGCAGCTTTCCCATTTTAAAGCTTTGGATGCTCCACATAACTTCTTCTGGTAGAATCTGTGGTACTTCAGCTGTTTCGTAGTTGTCTTCTTCTTCTTCATTTAATTCATCATCCTGATGTAATATTGAATAAAATTCTTCAACTCTTTTTGCTATAGCATATCTATCTCTGTTGTTGGTCCCGTCGTGTAGTTTGACTGCAACCACCTGTTTATTGCTGTTTGGCTTTTTTGAGACTATGGGTGTTTTCAATTGTTTGTTGTATGAATTTACAATTGAATTTTCTTATTTCTTCTGTGATACATTTTCTGATTGTTTTGCACAATTCAGTATATTCTATTTTATTCTGTAGGTTAATTAATTGTTTATTTCTCTTCATTTCTTCATAAGTTGTTTTGTTTCTTCAGAGATTGTCTCATTTCTGTTCTGTGGTACCAGCTATTTTAAGTGAGCATTGTAAAAGGTTTTGAGTAATGATGTCATTACTTTCTGATAGATCAGCATTGTCATCTATAATAAGATGTTTAAATCTATTGTTTAGTTTGTGTTGGAATATATCTTTTTTAATGTTGAGTTTGTGTACATTTATACTTTGATCTTCAATCTTTTTGGCAGTTTATTTGGATTTTACTGTGTACCATATGATGGACACTTCCAATTTTGCAGGTATTTATAACAGAGCAGTATTGAAAGATGTTTTTCTTATTGCTGAGGATAAAGTCAGTTTCACTAGTTTTTCCATTTGGTCTTTTCCATGTCCATTTCCTATGTGTGTTTTTTCTTGAAAAAGGAATTCATGATATACAGGTTTTCTTTTTCTGCAAATTCTATTAACCTTGCTCCTCTATTTTCTCTCATGCCATATCCAAAATTTCCCATTGAGCTTTCACCTGAATGTTGTATACCAATTCTAGCATTAAAGTCTCCCATTACAATTCTGAAATGTTGTTTTCCTTTATTGTAGAGTTGGGATACATTATGATAGAAGGCTTTAATTTCTTTATCAGAAATTAAATTCAAGTCTATGCACCAACAATTAGTCAGTGTGACTTATTGTTGGCGCATAGACTTCAATGATCTTAAAGAGTGTATCTTTTTGAGATTTTGAACAACAATACTTGCTATTCGATCAGAAATGCTGTCAAATTCTATTATGCTGTTCTTCAATTTTTTGTTGATAATGAATCCAACTCCATCGATTCTTTCCTTATCTTGTCCTCTATAATATAATATGTCTCTGTTTTTAATTGAAGAATTTCTTCACCATTATGCCTAACTTTACACAGTCCAAGAATGTCCCATTTTATCGCTTTAGTTCTTCAGTTCAGTTAGCCAAGCTTCACTGTTCAGAGTCCTACAGTTTGTAATGTTCCAAGGTCTAGTTTCCAATGGCAGCATGATCTGGTTACCCGGGGATTCTCAGCACCCTCTGCCTTTATGTTTAAGTGCATGCTGGCATAGGTAGCAACAATCCGACCGCCAGGGAATGAGGGCCATTTTATTTCCGTCAGATTCATCTTGGAAGGTTAGGCCATAAATTCACCCCACTGGCCAAGTGTAGGTTGGTGTATTTGGTGCATTTTCACATGGGATCGCCAGTCCCAAAACCATTGTTCCATGGCTCTTTATTCAACATATTCAGAGCTGCCCTGATATCCAACAGGTGGTAGTCAGGGTTTCCCCACCTAGAGGGATGTACTTGATAGTCTGTGGGAGCTAATATATACAGGGTGTTCGGGATAAATTTGACAGTTTCGTAAGGAAAAAGAAAATCTTCTTTGTATCTATTAAATTTAATGAATTGACAAAAAAACATTACAGGCAGAGTTAATTACAATACTATCAACAAGATTTACTCAAAATAACCACCATTAGCATCGATCACAGCTTCAATTCTGCTTCGGAACCTCGAACAAGCTGATGCTACAGTCTCCCTGGGAAGGGCCGCAAAAACTGTTTTAATTTTATCCATTAACTGGGCTTTTGTATTACTGGAAGTGCGATTGGTGTCTTTTTCAACTGTGCCCCATACAAAATAATCCATGGGGTTAAGGTCTGGGGAGTTTGGAGGCCAAACATTTGGACTGGTGAAGTCGTAGAAATTTTCAGACAACCATTTTTGACTTTACCCAGAGGTGTGGCAAGGGGCCGAATCCTGCTGCCATACATACGGCCTACCATTGGCTACCCTTGTTATCCAGGGCTTGACTACAGTTAGCAACTCCACGAACAAAGCCCGAATTCCAATGCCAGGGTTCTTCAACACCTGTTCCTGCAGATTTGCGAGGAATTCTGCTGTACGAACGCAATCAGATCGTCTGCTAGGGATCTTTCTTCTTGCTACATCCTCGTAGTCACCATTGCAAGTCTCTAGTTCATGCCTGATTGTTTTTACTGTATTCAGGGAGCATTGGGCAGCAGTCGTAATATCCTTATTTTGATGGCGGGCACGAATCATCATGATACAAGTTATTCTCTTCCATGATTCAGGTGGGTTCCAGCTATCCATCCTTTCTGACATCTTGTATATGAATGAAGAAGGGTCCAAACTTTTAAATGAAGAGAAGTGTGTGTTAATACATGTAACTTACGGAAAAATATAATTAATTATAAATATGTCAAATTTATCCCGAACACCCTGTATATCTACCCTATAATATAAAATAAGCCTTTTTGTGTCACGTTTTTTGTAAAGTTACGTGAAACGTTTTGAAACTCGGGCTACCCTGAGTGTCGAGTCATCAGAATTCAAGGAGAACCGGCCTACCAGTCTGGAATTTGAGGAGGTTGGGCGCCGCAGGCGCCTGGGGAGGGAGGGAGCAGAACCCCCTTTCGAGTCATTAGAATTCAAGGAGAACCGGCCGTAGGTCTGTCCAGAACTCGGGGGTTGGGCGCTGTAGGTGCGGAATCCCCCCCCTTTTTTTTTTAGTTATCAAAATTCGCGTCATCAGAATTCAAGGAGAATTGGTCTACCATTCTGGAACTCGGGGTGTGTTGGGCGTAACCTCCTTTCGAGCATCGGAATTCAAGGAGAACTGGCCTACCAGTCTGGAATTCGAGGAGGTTGGGCGCCGCAGGTTCCTGGGGGTGGGGGGAGAACCCCTTTTCGAGTCATCAGAATTCAAGGAGAACAGGCCGTAGGCCTGTCCGGAACTCGGGAGGAGAGGAACCCCTGTTGAGTCATCAGAATTTAAGGAGAACCAGCTGTCGTAGGCCAGTCCGGAACTTGGGGGATTGGGCGGCGTAGGTGCGGAACCCCCTTTTTTTGAGTTTTCGAAATTCGAGTCATCAGAATTCAAGAAGAACCAGTCTACCATTCCAGAACTCGGGGTGTGTGCCAGGGGCATAACCCCCTTTCGAGCATCAGAATTCAAGGAGAACTGGCCTACTAGTCTGCAACTTGAGGGGGGGGGGAAGAACTCCCCTTTCGAGTCATCAGAATTTAAGGAGAACCAGACCAGCCATAGGCCAGTCCGGAACTCGGGGGGTTGGACGCCAAGGGGACGGACCCCCTCTTTTGAGTTCTCAAAATTCGCATCATCAGAATTCAAGGAGAACCACCATAGGCCAGTCCGGAATTCGGTGGTACGCCAATGGACGGACCCCTCTTTTGAGTTCTCAAAATTCAAGTCATCAGAATTCAAGGAGAACTGGTCTACCATTCCGGAACTCGGGGTATGTTGTTGGGTGTAACCTCCTTTCGAGCATCAGAATTCAAGGAGAACCGGCCTACGTCTGGAATTCAAGGAGGTTGGGTGCCGCAGGTGCCTGGGGAGGGGGGGGGAAGAACCCCTTTCGAGTCATCGGAATTCAAGGAGAACCAGCTGTAGGACTGTCCAGAACTCGGGAGGGGAGGAACCCCTGTCAAGTCATCAGAATTTAAGGAGAACCGGCTGTCGTAGGCCAGTCTGGAACTTGGGGGGGAGCCATATGCGCAGAACCCCCTTTTTTTGAGTTTTCGAAATTTGAGTCATCAGAATTCAAGAAGAACCGGTCTACCATTCCGAAACTCGGGGTGTGTTGGGCACCACGGGGGACGTAGCCCCCTTTCGAGCATCAGAATTCAAGGAGAACTGGCCTACTAGTCTGTAACTTGGGGGGGCAGAACTCCCCTTTCGAGTCATCAGAATTCAAGGAGAACCAGCCGTAGGCCAGTCCAGAACTCGGTGGCGGGGGGGGACGGACGGACCCCTCTTTTGAGTTCTCAAAATTCAAGTCATCAGAATTCAAGGAGAACTGGTCTACCAGTCCAGAACTCGGGGGGGGGGGTGGCGCCGTAGGCATCAGGGGGGGGTGGAGCCCCCTAGTATGTGTGTGTGTGTGTGTATTCCTTTTTGTTATGATTTTGCTGCTAATGCCATCTATTAACTCCTATTTTCTCTGAACTCTTTTTTCCTCCAGTAAATATTTTTATATTTGAGTCTAAAGTTCACCTCAGAAAGCTGGTTGACTTTGATTCTTAATAACACTTTTGCACATGTTTTTCTTTTCATAGATCCTCATTTTATCCCAAAGGAGAGGAAAAGACTACCTAAAGCTGCATATTATGAGGATTTCTGGGTTTTTATTTAAGGATGATGATGATCATGATATTCAAGTCCAATGGAAGTTTTTTCACTTGGCTATGCTACCAATTATATATTTGATTTAATCCTTTATATCCAAGTGTAAGCAAACAAAGTTTGCACCTGAAGTATTTTCAGGAGTGGGGCAACTCATGGCAAAGGTATAACTTCTCATCACTTGTCTTAGTATCCCATAATGCAAAGCACATCTCCTTGCGGACATGTATAATGCTATGCATTAAGGGAAGGGTCACTACCCAGACCAGTTTCGACCTTTATTGAGGTCTCATCAGTGGGAGCCAGACCCAGAGGTGGTGATACTAAGGTGGAAGCGATGGAGAAGTCATATTTCCATATACCAGTTGCCAAAAGGTGTCACACTCTATTATTAAAATTCTCTAGATTAGAGATAAGTTGATGGAAGTTTATTCACTTGGCTATGCTACCAATTATATATTTGGTTTAATCCTTTATCCAAGTGACTTCTCCATTACTTCCACCTTAGTATCACCACCTCTTGGTCTGGCTCCCACTCAGTGAAGGTCGAAACTGGTCTATCAAGGAATATTTAGACTATCAGACTATGAGTATTTTATTCATAAATAAAATAGACAATATTTATTCCAATTGAAAGTTGTATGAGGCTCATGCATACTGTTGAGCACAATTGATAAGTAAATTGAGCTGTATCTGAATTTTCAGTTTTTAATTTATTTTACACTAGAAAAGCTTCAGTGAACTCTCATTATATCAAATGCCATTATAGAATCCTTTTGTTTCCCAGCAGATGTAAGTTAAGTAACTTACATCTGCTGGGAAAAAAGGGTTGTACTAGTAATTGTTAATTCTTTTGATGCATTCATATAAATGGATATATTTTGTTAGAAAGGTATTTAAAGCAATATGTTGTTTAGAATATTTATTACTGAATTTTTTCTTCTCCTCAGGTGATCATGGTCATTCTCACAACCAAGTATCTCATTCGCACAGTCATAATCATACTCATGGTAATCATGGACATGCTCATGGTTTTGGTAAGTTTTGGTACAAATTTAAATACATGCATAGGGTATTATGGTTATTTCAGCTGGAATTCATACTGATTGCTGTTTCTTGAACATTTAACTGAGTGTGCTGCTAGAAAGAAAAAAAAAATTACTCTTGTGCTTGAAAAATTTATAAAATTGTATAAGACATTGATATTCTCCTTATCCTACCAGGATGGTGTTAGTGAGAACAAGAAATTATTTTCTTATCAAATTATGTAACTGAATTGTATGTCAGTTTTTCTAATCACTAGTGTTTTTCAATCATGTTGTCCAATTAACTGATGAAACTGGCATTGTGAACATGTTTAGTTCATATGTGAGATTTGTCACCTCTGTCAGTCCTGTCTGTATGAAGCAGCTTGAGAATGGGTGAACCAATTTTAATGAAACTTGAAATTTTAAGACTTCAAGGTAAAACTTGTCAAGCAGTTTGTTACATTCAGAGGCAATAATAATACCTACCACTTTATGTCAAGACCAAAATACATTTTTCACTGAGTCTGTGATATGAGTGACATGCATGCAGTAAAGTTATCCCATGGAATATTAGTTGTGCCCCATATTTTAATCGTGATGCTTTTTCATGTGTGTTACATTCTCTTGTAAATGTCAACATACTAGATTGGTGCTTAGAAAAGACTATTACTGTCTTCAGACTCAAGTGTTCAACTCAGTATAAAGAGACAATCTTAATTATTCTACCTGAGGTCAGTCAAAAATTATTCCAAGTATATCAGAATAGTTTAATCAATAAAATATTTATAGTAATTATATACAAACTCATTAGTCAGCATATGTACACATAAGTGAACTATAAATTAATAATTAATTTCACTTTCACACATTTTTATTTCATTTTAAAGTGCATAATAATAAAAAAAAGCTGTTTAGCTGAGCTCAACTAATTTGAATAATTTTTAATATAATGAGAAAAACATAGGCCAAGAATGACATTAGTGATGCATTACAAAACAGCATTCCAAAGAATTCAAGCATTTTTAACATATCTAGTGGTAGATAGCAGAGCAAATAAATTATTATATTAATCGCTGTATTGAATTATCAGTTCAAGATTTGTTCTTAGTCATTCATTTCTCCTTCAATAAGAGAGAGAGAAATATATTATTATTATTAACATCTGACCTCCATGGAGTCAGACTCATCATGGGAAGTACACACTATCACACACGAAGCTCATCCAACCATGCCTTAAACTGATTCGATGTGTCTACATTCACAACTTACTCAGGCAATGCATTTCACTGTCCATCCAAAAGCCTGCTTCTCACTCTTCTTCTCACACCCTCCTTATACAGTTTTCAGCAATGGCCTCCTGTTCTACCTCCCCCTCTCAAATTCTATGAAAAATCTCCATGTCAACCTGATAACAACCTCTGACTATATGTCTTAATCATAATCACCCCCCCCTTCTCCTATTCACAAGGCTTTGCAGTTTATATCCTTTCAATCTGTCTTCTTACTTCACATTCCAAAGACACTGACTACCTTTGTGAATATTCTCTGGACCGCTTCTAACATACCTCATCACTATGAAAACCTGATGACCAAATCTGCACAATAATCTATATGAGGCCTGACCAAGGCCTTACACAGTGGCTTCATAACCTCTTTATTTTTGCACTTTAGGATCCTCCACATCATTTCCATTATCCAATTTGACATCTTCACAACTTATGCAATGTGGCCCCTTAACTTCAGGTCCTTGTCCACCACCACCACTTCCAAATCTCTCATCTCCTGTACCTCCTTTAAAGTTTCCCCAACAAGTGTATACTTTGCATCCCATCATTCTTGCCAGATTTCAAAACTTTGCACTTTGTAACACTGAACTGATACTTCCACTTACCTGCCTATTCATTACAATCCATTCAAGTCCTCCTATAAGGCCATATTATTATTAACATCTGACCTCTATTGAGTCAGATGTTAATAATAATAATATTATTAATAATTTAAATGAAGAAACAAAATTGTCCCCATCTTCCAGTAGTAATAGAGAGAGAATATTCATTGATAGAAACATTTACTGCAACCTTGTAATATGAAGAATAACAGTACTTACATACTGTCTTAATACTAAGAATATGTCTGCAGTATGATGTTGTACATTCATTTCCTAACTTTGTTTATTTAATATCATTTTTAAAGTTGTAATTCATGATTTATTACTTGTATGGCATTCCTATTCACAGAAGATTGGGAATCTATGTTACTTAGTACTTTGAATGGACCGAGAGAAATCATTTTTTTTTTGGTCTGTCTATAATTTTCTCTTCATCTCTCCTGAACCCAGGTCCATATATGAATCCGGTAGTCAGATGTAGGCCTATCAAAGCCATGCAAAATTGCTAATTCCTTTCTTCCTATACCAGTGCTCTTTTAAGCAGTGCAGTTATCCAGTGTGGTGACAATAGCATTGTGTCCCCCAAACTTGAACTGTGTATACTATCATCCCCCCAACTTTTAGCTTCATTCACTTTGCAACATGTTTCATTAATATAATACTATGCTTGCTCATAGAACCAGTTCATAATCAACTTTGCAGAGAATTTTAATAATAAATTTAGTTTAATCCTTTATCGAAGTGTAAGCAAACATAGTTTGCGCCTGAAGTATCTTCAGGACTGAGGCAACTCGTGGTAAAGGTGGACTAAGATCTCATCACTTGTCTTAGTATCTCCCATAATGCAAAGCACATCTCCATTGCAGACATGTATAATGCTATGCATTAAGGGAAGGGCCACTACCCCTAACAGTTCCGACCTTTATTGAGGTCTCGTCAGTGGGAACCAGACCCAAAGGTGGTGATACTAAGGTGGAAGTAATGGAGAAGTTATATTTACCTATACGAGTTGCCAAAAGGTGTCTCATCTTAGTATTAAAGTACTCTGGATTAGAGAAACATGTTGGAAGTTTATTTTCCACTTGGTTAGACTATAATAATAAGTGATGAGAGCTTAGTCCATCTTTACCACGAGTTGCCTTAATCCTGATGATACTTCAAGTACAAACTTTGTTTGCTTACACTTGGATAAAGGATTGAACTAAATTTATTATAATCTAACCAAGTGGAACTTCCAACATCCTTCTCTAATGCAGAGAATTTTGTATGTGCTATGCCCCTTATCATCATCTCCAATTTTGCATCATCAGGAATTAACTGCATATTTTCTTCTATACTATACCTGATATCATTAACATAAAAGTTAAACAACAATGGCCAAAAGTACAGATCCCTGTGTTGTTCAATAGTCATCTATAGACTCAGCACTTCCATACATCACTTGCTGATATGTCACTCAGCTACTATCCTATCCATGTCATAACACTTTTTATATGGTCATTCCTTTGACTGTGCAATGACTTCTTGTGTTGGAATCCTGTTAACTTGGCAAAACCTGGAACTATCATGGTATATCCATTCCCATTATCCAACTCTACTGTCACTATTACAGAATAAGGATCGCTAAAGCAATATCTTTCTTTGACAAATCCGTGCTCTCCTCTATACGAGATCATAGTGCTATCTACCCACCTCTTGAAGTGGGTAGATAGCACTATGACATAAATGACCACTTTAGAGATACTAGTTAGTTGTATTAGTCCCAGTTCCATCCTTGTTTTGCCTTTCTTCCATTCCTTAAGAATTGTGCTGAGACAGAAGTTAAATCCAGATCAGAAATATTACCACTTTCACATTCCTTCGGCATCTGTTTCAATATTCCATTTGTTCCCAGTGCTGTGTTCAAATTGAGCTCTTGCAATAGCTTTAATATTTCTAACTCATCCCCAAAAGTTAGAAGTATTAAATCCTTTCATCAGTTCCCCTCAGCATCAGAAAGCTTAGCTGAGTATAGATATTCCAGGTCTTTCATGTTATTCTTTTTTTTTTTTTTTACTTACTACGAAGTGAGAAAATTCTCATGACTCTGACTAAATTACAGTCCGTTTTTTTTTTTTCTTTCACCAAGGCAAAAAAAAAAACTGCTCCCAAGTATGGTCATCGCTTTCCTCCTAATACTGCATCTGCAACATTTTCTTTTTTTTATTTGGTTCTTTCTTGCTTTAAAGTTTTTATTCATCCATTTAACTCATGTGATTTGTTTTTCTAACTCTGGGAATTACAGTTAGACATAGCTTCATTCAAACACCCTTTGATTATTTTCCATATGCTTCTTCAAGTGTCTTCTTAGTTTATTGTAATCACATGTCATTCATTTCTGCATATGTCCCATTTTATTTGTAGGAAGTGTTTCACTTGGTTAGAAAGTAAATTATACCAGACAAGAAATTGTAGTTTTAATCTTTCATCTAGGTGTGAACAAACAAAAGTTTGCGCATGAAGTATTGTCACAACTAGGCTGCTTGTATATACATGTTAACTTCATATCAATTGCCTCATTATTCCATAATGCACATCATGTCCTTTCAGATGTTTATATTGCTGTGCATTATGGAAAGAGTCGTTACTGAGACTGTAAACAACAAACTACATGATAACCACAGTAATTAACTTTAATGAAGTTAATTACTATGGTTATTGTGTAATTTCTTGTTTATAGTCATACCGCAGATTTCTTTTAAAGATTACTGAGGCTAGTTTTGACTTGTATTGAAGTCTCATATTGCCTCTATGTTGCCTATGGGTTTGAATCTTACCATAGGCATGGATGTTTTGTGGATGTTTTTAGGTGAAAGCAAATTTCATCACTTGGTGTGAGATGAGATCCTGCCCTACTTATTTGGAGGCCTGATGGCTTGAAAAAGTTCTGTGTTTATTTTCTAGAGCAGTATTTCAGATTATGTAAAAAATAAAATATGGGAAGAGTCATTACTGAGGTCATATCTTTCGTTTTTCATCCTACATTTGGGTAGCCCAACTAGAGGAGCACATGCAATTGATAAAGATAGCTTTCCTTCAGAACAGTACCAGAGGTTTACAATCTTTTGTGAGTGGGAGTTACATAAAAAAAAATGCTTATATATATATATTTTAATGATGACCTCATACATGAAAGGTCACAGGCAGGGCCGCATTTACCATAAGGCACATTAGGCGCAAGCTGGGGCCTCACTCTCTGTGGGCACCACATTTTAAAACTTTATATTTGAAAAAATATTTGAAAATTCGCAGAAAAAAAATCTTCTATGTTATCAGTAAAATGAAAGAATATAAAATTGTCTTGTTCCATTGCACTGATTTGAAGAATAAAAGACAGCAAATTTACTATTACTAAATGGATTCATTGCAAAGGCTGATCTCTGGTCATTTCAGGGTTAATTATTTTCGCATATGTGAAATTCGTTTTTATTTTTGGGAAGAGACACAATAAATAAATTGTCTTTCAATCAAATATCGTAGGACTGTAAAGGAAATTCCAAGTACAAGTACAGTACACGTAAAGTCAAGTGACATAATGGTCGCTCCACCACAGTTAATCCTAACCCTGCGCTAAAATCGTTGTTCAGGGATTAACAACGGAGGGGAGGGGAGGGATAATTGCATGATAAATGGTAGAATGTCAATGAAGTTTTGATCCATGAAAAATGCTGGAGTGGTCTGGCTATTTCATCCACCTCGGCCGGTATGGAGGTTAAGTGTCATTTGTACGCACGCGTAACAACTAATAATTTAGTTACTGTTATTTGGCATTTGTAAAGCAGTATACAAGTGTATATACCTATGTATGATCTATTTTTCATAAGCTGGATGATTGTTGTTAATATAATTTCAGTATCCTAATTTGCTCTTTCTTTGTATGCTGACTTTGGCCATACCTTGGTTTGCCATGCACAGTTTTCAAAATCTGGTCACATATCTTTCAAATTTCCTATGTTATTTGAAAATTCATGGCTATAATCAGATGGTAGAACACTCGGTGTTTCAAATCTTGACACATCTACTGTCATTAGCACATGCCCAAGAATAAATTTCGGTTATAAAATATGTTTTATGAACTCTACCTACTTAAACTGTATAACACAAAGTAGTCATTAAATGCTTTAACAAAGTCCTCATAGTAATTCTATAGAATAACTGAATTGTATACTAAACAGTAATTTATACAGAATTCATTCTTCTTCTTAAGATGACCTTAGTATGCAGTCCTAGTAAACTCCATCTCACACTATACAACAGGAGTGTCAAACTCAAATTGGACAGAGGACCATTTGCTATAAAACTGCATCTCAAGTGGGCCGCAAAAAATTTTCGACTAAAAAAACCTGCACTAATTTTAATCGAAGGGAAGTGAAAAAATGAGCATAAATAAATTGGAAAATTAATAACAAAAATTTTATTTATTCTAAGCATTACAAGACATAAAATAATAGTATAATGATTATGACAACTCAAAAAAAAAATAATATAAAGAATATTATAAACAACACCCAGAAAAAGGTATGTGTAAATTTCTCTTCCTTATGCTACATATACTTTTTGGTAAATTTACATCTACAATGCCCTAATAATCTGTGAGTAAATAGCCAATGACATTTAAACAGGGGGCACTCCTAAACTGAAGCAGGCAAAATAGCCGTAATTATAATGATAATAAAAGAATATTTTTATTATATTAATATTTACAATAGATAGCATTTAATCCAAATTAAACCAAAATTAAATTTTATTTGAATAAATCAAATATTTATATATTTATACATTCTAAAAAAAAAAAGTATAAAATCTCATTAATAACCATCACAAAAATTTACAGAACCTCCTGTTAGTTTGAAATTTTTTGTGTTTGTGTTGAAATAAAATACTTCTATATTTTTTTTTTGGGGGGGGGGGGCTATATTTTGAATTTTTAAGGAGTTTTTAAATGTTACTGAAAATATTTTTGGGAAAAATTATAATACTTCCTGGTTAACATATATATATATATGTATATATATATATGTATATATATATATATATATATATACTTGCATACTATAATTATAGTAATTTAATTTCAGTATTTTATTTTTTTCCCGACACTTGACAACGTTTATTATCAACCAGCCTGTCAGACCTTCATTATGGCAGAAAGGTTGATGTCAGTTAATCTTGACCTGTGAGCTGTTTTGTTATCTTTCATACATGAGAATAATTGTTCACATAAATAGTTGCTTCCAAAATATCATAGAATATTTGCTGCAAACGTTTTTATTTCCGGATATTTTTGACCTAAATAACTGTATATTTTTGGTACACCAATTTCTTCGTATTTCGCTTTTAGAATGGAATCATTTTGGATATTTAAATATTTGAATACAAATAGGAGCTTTTCCGAAATTAAAGGTAAAAGGACCCGTAAAAAGCGAAAAAGCTTCTTGTTGCTCTTTGAAATCTTTAAATCGCCTATCAGATTCTTCTTTTATCTTTTCTAGTTTGGGACAATATTGAGAAAAAATAAAACTTTGATTCTTATTGTTCAACTGTTCACACATAGGAAAGTAATTTAGAATATTCTCTTTTAAATGATTTTGAAACAAAACTAACTTACATCTAAAACTTGCCAGTGCATCATACATGTGTGTTATTAACTGATCTTTCCCCTGAAGTTTGATATTTAAATCATTCAAATATCCTGTAATATCAACTAAGAATGCCAGATCTTGTACCCATGTCTGATCATTAAGAAATAAATGCAACATCATGATTTTTCATTTCTAGGAACAATTTGATCTCCTCTAAAAGTAAAAAAATGCTTTTTAGGACCTCATGACAAGATAACCAACAAATCTCTGTGTAATAAGGTAGCTCTTCAGATTCACTCTCCAAGTCTTTTAGAAATTGTACAAACTGGCAGTGATCGAGGCCTCTGGATCGGATGAAGTTCACAGTATTTGTTGCAGGCTTGAGTACACTGCTCATTTCTAACACTTTGGAGCACAGGACCTGCTGATGAATAATGCAGTGGAAAGATTGCAGTTTTGGAATGTCTGGATACATTTCCTTTAACTTTGCTGCAAGTCTTGACACAAAACCTTTATTTTTGCCTGTCATTGCTGGAGCACCATCGGTTGTCACTGCTACGAGCCTGTTCAGAGGAAGTTGATATTTTTCAAAACTGCCCCACACGGCATCAAAAACGTCTTCCCCTGTAGTGGTTCCATGGATGGGAATCATTTCCAAGAACTCTTCAGTAATATTCATATTGTCGTCGTAAGCCCAAAGAAACACAGCAACTTGAGCCATGTTACGAATATCAAAACTTTCGTCAAGTGCAATTGAAAAGCACTGTACGTTTGCAGATATTTCTTGCAACTGGTCAAGCAGATTATCTGCCATTTCGGTTATTCTTTTGATCACAGTATTTCTGGACAAAGAAATATCGCGAGATACTTGCACATTTTTGGGACAGACGTTTTCGGCTGCTTTTATCATACACTCCTTAACCAAGGAACCATCACTAAAAGGTTTGGAATGTTTCGCCAATAAATAGCTGATTTCATAACTGGCTCTCACTGCTGATGCATTATCTTTCATGATTTTTTAAAATACTTGTTGACTTTGAAGTGAATTCTTCATACTTAATTTTTCTTCTCTCAGTTTACCCTCAAAGTGTGAATATTGTTCTTTGTGAATTTTATCGTAGTGCCTTTTTATATTATATTCTTTGGCGACATTAATTGTTTTGTTACAAATAACGCACACAATTTTGTCCTTTGTTTTAGTGCAGAAGTAATTTAATTCCCATTTTTCTTGAAATTTTCTCCTCTTATCAGCAATTTTTCTTTTTCTTGTTGGCTTGGAAAGCGACATTGCCTCAGTGAATAAATATATTATTAATATTATTAACAATTTTTATAAAAACATTTGAATAAAAACACACAAAACTGTAGACCAGTGCACAATGCTATTGCAAATAAAAAATAATAATAAAAGGGATTCTCTCACTGCTAGGTTGTCGTTGAATCGTGTTTGGCGCACTGACTTCAAAGATCACTGATTGACTGTAGCAGGCAATTATAAACTCATAGCTTATGCATTTTGGGGTGAAAAGAATAGCAGTATATCACATTGGTGGAACCATACTCCAGGAGATTGATGAGTCCAGGGATTTGGGAGTGTTGGTGGATAGGGAATTGAAGTTTAGGGAGCACATTGCAAAAGTGGCTCAATCAGCTCATCAAATCACTTGGCTTCTGAAAAATACCTTGACGAGCAGAGACAAGCAAGTTATTGTACCTCTGTACCGAGCCTTGATAAGACCTCATCTCGACTACTTTGTGTCGAGATGAGGTTTGGCCAGATTTGGTCACCTAGGTTCCTTCTTGATGGGGAGGAGGTTGAAAGGATCCAGAGGCGAGTGACCAAGATGATAGCAGATCTGTTGAATGAACCTTATGAGAACAGGTTGAAGATTTGTGGGTTGCAAAAATTGGTCGATAGGTGGAAAAGGGGTGATATGATTGAGACATTCAAATTACTGAAGGGTTTCTATAGGATTAATCCAGAAGATATTTTTGAGAATAGGACTGGTGGTGGGAGGACTAGGGGCCATACATGGAAGCTGGGCAAGAATGTGGTTAGCAGGGGTGTTAGAGCTAGGTTTTTTACTTGGAGAGTGGTGAATGAGTGGAATAAGCTGCCAGAGTCTGTTGTGGGTGCTACGACCGTGAATGAGTTCAAGGCGAGGTATGATAGATACTGAGTGAATGTTGAATAGTTGTTCTGTACATGATGTTAGGGCCTCCCTCGATGAGTTGTGGACTCCTTGGAGTTTCCCGGAATAATAATAATAATAAATAATAATAGCTGAATTCCCATGCACGCGTATGCTGCACGTCACGTGAATAGCTGGTAGCCAATAGAATTCAACTTTTTCAGTATGCTACCAGCAGCGTGCTATAAATTAAGAATGAAAGCATTAATATAGTTTACGATTGATTAGAATTGGATCTAACATTGACATTGCAATATAGATTTTTATTACTGCAATTATATTATAGCAGGTCATTGCATCCATATTGTAACTAAATGTCAAATGAAAACGAATAAATTGATACCGTATTTACTCGAATACGGTATCAATCAACGCACTTTTTTTCCCCAAAATTAAAACTAAAAAATCATGGTGCAAGATATATACGGGGATTTTTAGAAACTAAAGTTTTCAGAATAAAAACTGAAAATGGGGATGACTTACCAAGAATCTCCTCTTCGTTATAGTTACTTACTCCCTCAAGAGTGGTTTCCTTGTGTGCATTGTCAAAGTCATCTATCCAAATAGAATCATCATCTTTCTCATTGTTCCAAAGTAAAAATTACAAGTAATTTATGAGATTTTAGATACGTAATGAACACCCATCACGAATGTCTGAGATGTGAAAGCAGAACATGAAATAGAGCAACGGTAGGCCAATAGAGATAGAACAGCTATGAAGATGTGGATATGATTGGTGCAGTATTAACAAAAGATCGCATTACCAAAACACAAAGTCAAGCTGACATTTTTGAGCTGAAACGCTAATTCTCTTCAACCAAATTCCATAATATCTGAAACTGTCATAACAACATTCACTCTATATGTCTTAGTTTTAACACGTTTACAAATTTTATTGCAGCTTTGTGCTTGAGTTAGTGGGGCACTCGCACACATCTAACTAAAAACAATAGATTTTAGTTAGATAGATACTGTGTTTGCCAGTGAAACATATGGTTTTGCTTAAGTCTAAACAGCATTGTTAACATGAGAGGGGACATGTGTTTCATTAGTTAATGCCATTTTTATATCAGTTGTCTCTAATCACAGGTGGGGAAGGCATGCTGTTTACCATGGGGAGCGAGTTATCATCCCGACGTGAAAGTGGTTAAACTTTATTTTCGAGTGCGATGTACAGTACATGCAAAACTTTTTAATTTATTTTTTCACAAATTAAAATCAGAGTACATGAGTTTGAGTCATATGCGAGGGCAAGTTATATTCGGTTAAATACGGTATTTCTGTTTTTTTATAAAAAGCAACCATTCTTTTTTTTTAATTTTTCCTTGAGGCATCGGGGGGCCGCATGCAGCTTGCAGGCCACCAGTTTGATACCCCTGCTATACAACCTTGAACCTATTTTCTGTGTTACTTATACTACCACCACTATTTGAGATTTCTATTCTGGTTGGATTTAATTCCTCTGCAATCATTAGCAGTACTCTCTCACACTCTTCCTATCTTGCTCTCCCTTCCCTGAATACACTGTAGTCGTTCCACTTCTGTAAAGATATCCTCTTCTTCAGCAATTTGCTCACCAGTGCCATTTGAAGCTTATATGAACTGGTATTTATTTGAATATGTCAAGTTCATTAAACTTGACCAATTCAAATAAGCAGCCCATATTATTCCTGAGCCAAATTCCCTATTCCATTACTGTCATCACTTCTGTATACATTACTGTTTAGTATACAATTTAGTTATTCTATAGAATTACTATGAGGACTTTGTTAAAGCATTTGTCACCAGTAATGACAGAACTAGTTTTGTCATTTCTGGTGTTTTTCACTCACCTTTATAATCAATGTCAGTAGTGTCTCGTCCATTTTGGTTGGGTGTGGCTTCTGCACTACAAAATTCACATCAATTTGACTGTGTGATTGCATTTTTATCAATGAAGTTTTAAGAGTACATAACGCTCATCTTAATTGGTCCAGTGCAATTAATTGTAGGATAATTTTCAATACTTTAATTTATCAATTAATGTAACCAAATCTGCATAGAGTGGGGGATAATGTGTTTGTTTTAAGATATATTAGAAAACAATAATGAAGGACAATACTATATTTGATTGGTATATTTGAATTGCATAAAAGTTGTAAATATAATAATAAATTTTGAAGAGGAGGACGAGGCTTATCTCCTTCGACTACAATCATACAAAAGCTCTGGCAGAAAATGGGACATTCAATAGATCATCAACAATGTTTCCCCATTGTAAATATGTACAAAAACAGTTATAAATTATTTATAGAAAAGTGTATATTAAAAACTTGTCTATATAGTTGTCCTAAACACATCAGTTCACACTTCACTCATGCAAAATAGATGAAACTCAGAAAACAAAAACAGCAACTCATGAAAAGGACAACGTTCAATTGGATCAGTTGACACAATAACAAATCACAACCACTGATTTCTGGATGCCATTGTCTCAGTACATATTCTGCCTTGCCTTCTGGGTGGTTTAAAACCATCGGAACACTAAGAATTTGACCCGCTGTGCTATCTGTACATCTCTGTTCAAAGGGCTCAAAGGTGTCGTATTAATAGCCCTGCACACTGGGGCTATTAATGGGAATGTGATGCAATGTTTATGCATTGAAAAGTGTCCTCTTCATGAAGTATTAGTATATTGTGTTTCATTTTAGGAATCACGTGAGGCCAGGAAACAATTAGGAAAGTCTTTAACAGGAATAAATGCAAAAATATAACATCGGTGATATTGCTATTATACCATGGGTGTGCACTGCACACCTAGCACATCCTGAATGTATGCCACTGACACACACATATGCACTTGGATGTGGGGAGGGGAGAGTAGCCTGCAACAGTTTAGGCTGAATGTAGCCTTTCCCATGAAAAAAAAGTTTTGGGACACTCCTGTTATATATTCTAGTGGTTATTTGGAGCAACTTGTGAAGTCAAGTGCCTTCAGTACATGAACTAAGTTTATCCACACGTGGACGTTTGCTTGTGTTAGGGTAACATGTTTAAAATAAGAATGTAATTTCTTGTCACATATAATACACAATCAACTCTCTCTATAGCAGATAACTTTATAAATTCTCACTACAACAGACTGTTAGTCCCAACAAAAAAAAAAAAAAGATTCCCATGGGTGCAATGCTATTCTCCAAGAAATTCACAGTAGCAAATTGTCTCCTGAGTTTTCCTGGTGAGAGTTTGAACTATACTTCTGTTCAAACTGGAAAGAAAAGGTTTTCTACAGCTATTGCATGTTCATAGATGTCAAGAAGAATAAAGTTGTAAATATTGTGTTTCTCCAGTTATTAAAATTTTGTTGGGTATCATAATTTAAGGATTTTTCAGGCTAATTTGGCTAATTCTTTGAGTGACAATTAGGGGAGTCTTTAACAGGAATAAATGCAAAAATATTTGACAATATTGAACTATATAAGTTAAGGGGATAAAAAAAAAAAAAAAACTTTTTTTTTTTTATGGACCTCGCCATTTATCAACGCCTTTTATCAACCTCGCCAGAAAAAAATAGTCGTTTTGGATTTTCAATATTGAACTATATTGCCAAAAATTACTATGAAATTTTAAACAGTGATTTTATAAATTAACTTTCTATTGTTGTAGTGAGTTCTATAGCTATAGTTTGTTATTCAAATTTGCCATAGTAAATTTGAAAAGGTTAGTGAATTTTTCAAAACATTTATAAATTTGCTTGCTCACTATAACCAATCACTGACAAGTTTCTGACTAGTCTTTTTCATTTCTAAAAAGAAATTCACTATAGCAAACTTATAACTTCTTTTCTAATATGCCTTTCCTTTGGTCCATTGATTTGTTATACTGATAGTTTACTGTGCTGTTATTGCATATTATAAGATTTACCACGAGATAATGAAGATTGCTGGTTAGTCAAAAGAGAGAAAATCTTCAGTTCCCAGCACAAAACTGCATAATGGTAAACCTTGAATCCAGCTCAGCCACTATTCATTCATGAAAACTGCTTGGATGAAAAGTTCCAAAGCACTACATGTTCTTAAAAAAAAAAAAAAAGTAATATTTCAGAGATTTATCAACATTGATAAAATTACTAACAGGATTTGTAATGATGATGATGCCATAAAAAAAAAAAAAGCACTTAAATCCCATTAAATATGTATTTAGTACATTGATCCTATATATTTTGATTACTATTTCCAGCACTCTTACCTTCCTTTCTATAATATTACATATTAATATAATTTATCTGAATAATTGAAATTGTTAAATTCAAAGTCTTGCACATTTATCACCCCTTTGTTTGCATAATAAATTATGTTTATATATATGTATATATATATATATATAGGATTACAAGAAAACCATTGTGAAGAAAGCCATCAGTCATCTGAAGCATCCCAAAGCCAAATTTTACATGGTAAACTTTATTTTCCTCATATGTTCAAATTTTGATTTGCATTTGTTTGGTTAGCCTTACATCTCCAATACAAATCATATTGATATCAGTTTTACATATTGCTCATACTTTGGATTTTGTTTTATTCCAGGAGTCTTCTTACATATTTTAGCAGATACATTAGGTAGTGTTGGAGTTATAGTGTCTGCCATTCTTATGAATCAGTTTGGATGGTTGATTGCTGATCCTATTTGTTCAATGTTTATAGCAACACTTATTGGTATCAGGTATGTAAGTCTTTGTAAAAAATCAGTATAACAATGCTTACTGCAGATTAGCAAAATAAAATTACTAGTCATTATTATCATCTATTTCCTGATATGCATCCTTGGGGGTGGGGATGATATTATGATAGTCATCATCATGCTTGTCAAGGATTTAGGCTTAGAGTGGCCTGTTCCAGCCTTTGAAGTCATCACTGATTACTGATTCCTGGTTTAATTCTCTCATAATTTCTATGTGATCAAATGGAGTATACTTTGCAGTTTTTCTCATAAACTTCATTTCAGCTGTTATTAATCTTTGTTTGTCTTTTTGTTTTACTGTCCAGATTTCACTTCCATACAATAGGACTGGCAAGACTAATGTATTGTATACATTTAGTGTGGTTTGTTTTTGAACTGGGTTAGGTTTAAATATAGAATTAATTACATTTGTTATTTTTAAGGTTTATATCTTTTTCATTTTCGTATGTAATCATACATCCTAGGTAGTTAAATGAATTCACCTGTTTCTAAAATCTTGTTATCTGTTACTATTTTAGTTCTTACTGGATTTTGTGCTTTAAAGGTCACTGTTTTTGATTTTTCTGTTGATATTATCATTCCATGATCTTTGGCTATCTCACTTAAATTTAAAATATCTTTCTGTGAGTTATCTTCAGAATTTGTAATTATTATTTGGTCATCAGCAAAAAGGAGAGTGTTTAAGTTCACAGTAGAAGAAAGTTTTTTAGCTTTTACTGCTTAACCATTTTATTATTTCATTTAGATAAATATTGAAAAGAGTTACTGAAAGGGGACATCCCTATCAGACTCCTTGGTTTATCTCGCTCATATATGATAGCTCATGATTTAATCTTATTTGTATTTGATTATTTTTATATATACTTATGATAGCTTTTAGAATATTATTTGGTATTTGTCTTTCTTTTAATATGTTAAATAAAATGCTTCTTTTAACTTTGTCGAATGCTTTTTCAAAGTCAATAAATGTAATATGTGTTTCTAAATTGTATTCTCTACTTTTCTCTATTATTAATTTTAGGCAAAAGACAAGGTCTGTACATGATCATCCTTTTCTAAATCTATTCTGTACTTGTAAAATAAAGTCTTCAGAATATTTTATTAGTTTGTTATTTAAAATTCTGCTAAATATTTTATAACAGGAATTTAGAATATTTGTACCTCTATAATTTTTAGGGTCATCTCTACTACCTCTTTTAAAGATAGGGATCACAATTGCTTTTTTCCATTCTATTGATGGGTTACTTGTTGAATAGATTTTATTTAAAAATAATAGGAGTCTTTCTTTGAATCTTATTCCTGCATACTTACCTAACCCATCTTATCCAGGTGATTTTCCATTTCTTGTTTCTTTCAGGCTGATTTCTAATTCTTCTTTATTATTTCATTTTCATTAAATGTTTGCCAGTTATCTTTTTTAAAATATTTATCTGTCCACAGTTCTGTATAGAAATTTAGAAATTCTTTTAATTTCATTTCAGTGTTTAATTTTACGTTTTCTTTAGTATCTGTACTTAAATGTTTCAAAATCTTATATGCATTGGGTCTTATTTTATATAAATCATTTTCTAAATTAGAAACAAATTTGTTCCATGATTCTCTGTCTTTTTCTGACTTTTAGCTATAGCTCTTATTCTTTTATATTCTATTTCATCTTCTAATCTTTTACTGCTTAACCATTTATATGCTTCTTTTTTCATTTTGATTATTTCTTTGATTGTATCATCCCATATCTTATATAAATCATGTTCTAAATTAGAAACAAATTGTTCCATGATTCTCTGTCTTTTTCTGACTTTTAGCTATAGCTCTTATTCTTTTATATCCTATTTCATCTTCTAATCTTTTACTGCTTAACCATTTGTGATATGCTTCTTTTTTTCATTTTGATTATTTCTTTGATTGTATCGTCCCATATCTCAGTTTTTTTTTCTTTTTATTGAATTTTTTGGTCTTTCCTAAGCTTTCATTTGTTGCTGTATTTAGTATCGTTTTTATATTAAGCCATTCTATTTCTATATTATGATAGTGCTACATGAAAAGTTTACATCATTACATCACGTTTACAACTTCCTATTAATAATTTTCCTTCAAATTAATCTCATCTGTCAGGATTCCAGTTTGATGTTCTAAAGCACTTCTTACTACATCAATCTGCCTAGATCTTGGTCTTCCTCTGAGTCTTTTTCTTGCTATCCTGGCAGTGAATACCTATTTTGCTAAACTTTCCTCTCCCATTTTATTTAAGCAACCATACTAACTTAAATTAATCAAGAACTGTCGAGCATATAATACAGTTGAACTAAACTCTGACCACAGGATAATCAGTGCCCACATTAAACTTTCACTAAAAGCCTCTAAAAATAACAGGCCTAAAATGAAACAATGCAATTGGGACAAACTAAATAACCCACAAATTGCAGCATCTTTCCACAGCACATTAGAAGACAACATGGAAAACATTCTTGAAGATCCAGTTAATGAAAAGTATAAGAGTATCATTGAAGCAATAAACATAACATCCAACAAAATTCTTGGAAACAGCAACAAAAAAAAGACTCAGAAAAATGGATTACCCCTGAAACTGAAAAATATATAGACGAAAGAAATAAAGCAAGGAAACTCTACCGCTTAAACAGGAATGAAATAAAGATAAACTAGACATTTTAAATAACAAGGTCAATGAACTAATGATTAGAGACAAAGAAAATCAAATAAATAAATACTGCGAGGAACTTGAAAATTATAATAAAACTGGGGATACTAGAAACGCTTTTCAAATGATACATTCTATCTCCCACCAGAAAACAAAAAGAAGTGGAAATATTGTCACACATGACAAAAACAGTAGACAGCTATCATAAATTCAAACTTGATAAAAGAATGGAGAAACTACTTTCAAGAATTACTGAATGTTCATAATTCCCAACGTTCGAGTCTGCTGGCAGACCTGCATCTAACCACTGCTCTACCAATAAACTGTAAAGACTTCACTGAAACGGAACTAAAAATAGCAATAGATCAAACCAAAGCAGGAAAGTCCCCAGGGATTGATGGAATCAGAGCAGAAGCTTTCAAAAATGCTGGGTATAATACATATTCCAATCTCCTTGCCATAATGAATCAAGCTTTAAACACTGGAATAATACCTCAACAATGGAAACAATGCCTTATTGTCCCTATACCCAGAAAGGGCAGTCTTAATAGAATGGATAACTACAGATATATTACTTTACTATCAACCACAGTTAAAATCTACAATAGGATGATACTCAATAGAATAGAACCTTACTTAACACCACTTTTAAGAAAAAACCAAGCTGGATTTCAAAAAAAAAATGTACAGTAAAACAGATACATTGCATCAGAAGAATCATAGAAGGTTCACATGATAAAAACTTACCACTCATTTTAACCTTTATAGACTTCAAAAAAAAAGCCTTTGACTCCATTAATAGAGAAGCAATGTTTAAAATACTCAGCTTCTATGGTCTACCCTCAAAACTCGTACAAGCAATCTCAGCGCCTTATAAGGATTACAATTACAGTAATCTTTAACCCTCCTACCGGCTGAGGTGGATGAAATAGCCAGACTACCTCAGAATTTTTCATGGATCAAAACTTCATCGGCATTCTATCTTTTATCAAGTATTTACCCTCCTCTGCTGTTAATCCCTTAACGGCAATTTTAGAGTCATTAGCAGATAACTGTGGTGGAGGACTTTTGAGTCACTTGTCTTTACATGTACTGTTTGGAAATTTGCTTTACTGTACTAGGATATTTGATCTTTTTTTTTTCTGCACAATTTATTGTCTCTCTTTCCAAAACTAGAAGTTTCACATCTGTGAAAATAAATAATCAATACTGAAGTGACCACAGATTTTTTTGCAATGAATATATTTTAGTAATAGTAAATTTCCTTCATTTACTGACAATATAGATTCTTTTTCGCTAATTTTCAAATGTTTGTTTGCATTTAAGGCGTTAGCTGATTTTGTTTGCATTTAAAATATTTTGTTAAATATTTATATATTTAAATAACATTTAGTGAAATAAATATGACATTTTGCTTTCTTTCTTTGCAAAATACCTTTATATGGATTGTCTAGTCATGTTTCAATATTCAAAATTAAGTGGATATTGAATACCACATTTCAATTGTAGGAACGATTTTTTTTTTTATGAGCAACAAATGATTATAAACTGCATTCTCGGCTTCCGATATTGTGTATTTTTTAGTATCAAAAATTTATACCTAATGATATTTTATCAGAGACTCTTAGCCTTCTCCTTTTGCTTAAAATTTCAACTGATTTTTTTTTTTTTTTTGTAGGATGCGCATTACTGTAATATCCAGTGCTTAACCACTGTAGATATTTCGAAAATATAATAGGAAAGATATCCTGTATGGAATGATTCAAAATTTATGTTCATTTTTAAGATTTTTTTACTGCAAACCCCCCCCCCCTCCCTTTCCTGTCCTGGAACTCGGTTACATAACTTTAAATTTCTACTGGTTTGAAAGCTTTCAGACAGTATTCAAAATCTCTTATTTCAGTTCACTGTTTTGACCAAAGAAATAAAGCAATATTCGCATATTGCTTTATTTATATTGTATTTTCGTATTGTATATTCGAAGCTTCTAATTCTGTACTCTTTCTTTGCATCTGAAATCAGCTGTTCAGTGGTCTGCTGAAATTATTCTAAGATTTAGAAATACTATGCTATATTTTCAATATATAAAACTGTTTATGCATACTACACAAAAGAAAGTTCAGTAGTATTATTTTTGTTTGTTTTTCTTTAAAAAAATCTAAATATTACTACTTCTGCTGCTGGTTGCTATTTCTGCAATAATCTACGTCTTAGAAATACTTGATAATATCGTCTTAGCAAGATTAAATCTAAAGGCTTATTACTCTCAGTGCTATTGAGAAAGAAAAGAGAGAACACTAAAATGCCTCAAGCTGTAATGCAGAATACATCAAGAATGTCTTGTTTCCTTTTCGATTGTTGATTACAGATATCCTTACAGAAATACTGACATTTCTTTTACATGCTGATACATTATTTATGCCAAAATAATTTCTTAATTTATAATGATCAGTTTCACTTTTATTATCGAAAAATTATAAATTATTTTATTACAATTATCTTGAAAAAGAGGATTTGAATTATTTTAAAAGAAAAGGTGCATATGCATTTCATAATCTTGTTTTTTGGGGGAAGGGTATAGACCTTTTCAATTTACACATATTTCAGAGAATTTATTTCATAAATCGTTCTCAAGACAATTGTTACAAATGTAAATCACTTGGGGAACATACCCATTCATTTTAGTGTAAAATAGTAGCAAAGGTTTAGTTACTTTAGATATCTAACCTAGAAGAAAATGTTGTGTCTGCTAATATTAGAATGTTACGTGAATAATTTTTTTCTGACATGATTTCTCTAATCGTTATAATGTAACCAATTTCCAGATTTTTTCCCCTCCTGCATACCCCATGTTATATGCAGTGATTTCTTCTTTGTTCTAAAAGAAAAAAAAAATCAGATAACAGAAGAAAAATATGTAGTATTTTCTTTTCCACTGGGTGAATTTACAATGTTCTTTCTTTGTGTTTTGAAGAGAAAGTGCAAATGATTTTTTTTTACTATTTTTACCATTATAATATCGGATATAATTATAAGAGTGATATTTTATCGTTTTTCTCTCACACAAGAAACAGAAATAAGGTAGTAATAATATTGTTGATTCTGTCAAACTTCATTGTAGCAGACATTTTTATTACAAAACTTTGTAATATACATATATCTCCGAAACAAGAAATTGCAACCCATGTCACATCACTGTTGAGTGTTGGCAAGGTGAAAATTTTCACATTATTATTTATATATTTTATTTATTATTTTTTTTTTTTTTTTTGTGAAATAATTTACCTGGTATACTCTTTCCAGTTCAATAGGAACTGGAAAGAGTATTCCAGTTCCTCTTATATTTTATTCCTTCGAAAATACGAAAATATAATTCTGTGTTATAAAAAGAACTTAAAAATTCGCCTTCAAGATGAAAAGGAAACAGTACATTCACGTATCCCTCCATCAATATTTGTAGTCCTGAAAAGAAACATTTTTTATTTCATACTGTTCAGAATTTAAATTCTTGAACAGTGTGGAACACCCTAAAGCAAGGGTAAACACACAAAGCAGTTTTACAATCAGGGCACCATATTTTTGTGTTCTTTCTGATATTTTTTTAATTACATACATAACATTTTCGTGCAGGCTTTTTTTTTTATTATTAGAGTTGGAGGTAGATTTTCGGGATAATGGTTGGAGTTAGCAGCATTCACCTCAGGTGCCTGCCAGGATTGCCTGTTTCTCTGCTTGCTGAAGAAGGTGCGTGTGCATGCAGCAATGCTTTTGCAATTTCTATTCTGTATTCTAGACAAGTTATGGTAGACAATCAATTTTTCTTGTGCAGGAGGAAACTGTTCCAAATAACAAAAATCGATATATGTCCAAACACTTTTATGTAATATTTTTTATGCTGTTTCCTGATTACTGAGTAGAATGATTGCTGCTGAAGGCGGAGGCTCCAACTTTTCTACATCGCATGAAGTTTCCTTTGCTTACCCTGAATGTTACTGCTGCTTGCCATCTCGTAAATGAATTGTGTCTTGGGTATACAGTACTTACTAATTATTCCTTTCTGCCCACTCTAAGCTAATGGAGATTACTAACCCACCCCCACTGAGAAGCAAAACAATAGAACATGCAGCACACTAAAGAGCCTCAAGCAATATCTGAATATTTTACAGGCATAAATTACTTGTTTGATTTTTCCATCTTTCTTTATTCTGATATTGAATTTGAAGGATGAGAGTGATTTTAAATATTAATTTCGCCTATAACCGAATATCACATAATTTCCTGATTTATAATATCAGGAAATAATATGTATATTTTCTGATTTATAATAATCACCACATAGTTTCTGTATCGAAAAATTAAAGTTATGTGGAGCAATTATTAGAGAGAAATAACGAATTAAATAAAAACTGCATCTACATTTCATAAGTTTTCGGGTGCATGATAGTGATGCAACGGGGAGGGGGGTAAACTATCAAAGGTGAAATAAAGTTCAATTCTATTGTAAAATTATGGAAATGAAATTTCACATTTGATATACATATTTTGAATGATAAAATATAAGCAAATGTATCGCTTACTTTAAAAATTGGAGTATAATATCTGAATTATACAGAAAATATATACATATAAATTTAAATCATAACTGTTAATTTCATTGTGTAATGACCAATTATACAAGGAAACCAAGAAAATGAAAGTACAAAGAACAGTCTATTATTATTATTATTCGTGACACCTCTAAAGAAAAAAAATTAGTGATATGATTAAAGAATTTCATGTTATTTTCTATAAAGCAAAGTTACTCAAGCATGTCCTAAAGGAAATCTGTGAAGTATTATTCGATTTTGATGATTTAGAACAAAAATAAAAATAATATAATCTGGAACGTCGGCAGCCAGTTTTCTTTTCTTTTTTAAAAAATAATATTTCAAATAATTATCGTTAATTAATTTCTTTGAGAACAAACTAAATGTTTTGTCGAGTAAGCGATTAGAAAAAAATTAGCGCAAAAAAATTAAGAATAAAATTAGTTCTCCAAGGTAAGGCTATATTTAAGTGAAGAAATTATGCACTGATCTTTATTTCATCCAGACATTAGAATTGGATTGTACAATAAAAAGAGAAAACAAAAATATAAATAATTTCTCTATTTTTAGTCTATCCTATATAACTAAGATCCAGTTACCCAGCATAGAACAAGGATGTGCGTTTCTTGTTATATGGCAACTGAGAGGCAGCTACGAACGTTAGTTAATCCGATTAACCGTCCTCTTCAGCTTGAGAGTTTATCACACCTTCTAATGGACATGACGGTCAAATTGCACTTCTTATCCCTGTCCTTTCAACAGGTGGGCTGAATCATATTCCAGATTTAGCTGGACATCTATAGACGTCCTGGCCGTTTGGGAGGTTAAAACAGAAACATCTGAATCCTTTCTGGTGACAACAGGAGTCCTGCAAGGTGATGTACTAGCACCTTATTTGTTTTTAGTATGCTAGGACTACATCTTCAGACCATCAACACAGAAGATCTTGGTTTTAACATTAGAACATCCACCCACACCATGCAAATAACTGATCTTAGCTTTGCTGACAATGTTGTACTTATTGATACAGAACCTACAAATGCACAAAAAACATCTCAGTCTACTAGAGGCACAGGCTAAACTTATTGGCAGATCAACATCCAAAAGTCCAAAGTATTCTCAATAGGTTGTGAAAACTTTATACTTCATATCAACAATAAACCCTTAGAAAGAGTAAAGGATTTTCAATACCTTGGATCGTACTTCAGCAATACAGAAAATGATATTAGAAAACGTAAACAGTTGGCTCTAGTCTTCCATAACAAATTCTGCCCCCATCTGGAAATCATGATTAATATCATTAAAGACAAAATTAAGACTATACCATGCAACCAGTAGATCCATCTTCTTGTATGGTTCTCAAACCTGGACAATAAGCACCAAAAGAACTACAGATCTAATTAACTCCTTTGGAACCACATGTTTCAGACTGATCCTTGGATACACTTGGATGGACAATGTCACTAACTTTGCTGTATTAAATCTGGCTAAGCAAGAACCACTTGTCAATAAAGTCAAAAAACTACAACTCAGATGGCTTGGGCATCCACTCAGACATCTTGAAGTCTCACCCTTTTTGGAATCCCTCATCCTGTACAAACCAGAAGATGGCAATTGCAGTAGAGGAAGACCATGTAAACAATTTTGGCAATACATATGTGAAACCATCGGTAGGCTGAACTGTAAAACTCCATCTGACATCTACCAGTTAGCACAAGAGAGACTTGGAAGACCATAATTTGCAACATTTAATTTTTAATATAAATCTCTTTTCCCTTTTCACATTGTATCATATTGTGTATAAACTATGATGATGACTACCTTAAATTAAATTTATTCATATACTCTTGAATGCTAACATTCAAGGTTCCTTGAATGTTAGCATTCAGTGTAAGGTTTCCTTCCTAATATCTTCAGAATTCTCATACTGCAATTTCTAGTAAATTAAAGATGCCAAGAAATTATATTTTTAGTTTAATCCTTTATCCTAGTATAAGCAAACAAAGTTTGTGCCTGCCCCCCACCCCCCCCCCCCCCCACCCCCCCCCCCCCCCACCCCCCCCCCCCCCCACCCCCCCCCCCCCCCACCCCCCCCCCCCCCCACCCCCCCCCCCCCCCACCCCCCCCCCCCCCCACCCCCCCCCCCCCCCACCCCCCCCCCCCCCCACCCCCCCCCCCCCCCACCCCCCCCCCCCCCCACCCCCCCCCCCCCCCACCCCCCCCCCCCCCCACCCCCCCCCCCCCCCACCCCCCCCCCCCCCCACCCCCCCCCCCCCCCACCCCCCCCCCCCCCCACCCCCCCCCCCCCCCACCCCCCCCCCCCCCCACCCCCCCCCCCCCCCACCCCCCCCCCCCCCCACCCCCCCCCCCCCCCACCCCCCCCCCCCCCCACCCCCCCCCCCCCCCACCCCCCCCCCCCCCCACCCCCCCCCCCCCCCACCCCCCCCCCCCCCCACCCCCCCCCCCCCCCACCCCCCCCCCCCCCCACCCCCCCCCCCCCCCACCCCCCCCCCCCCAAATTTTCATGACTACAGCCAAATATGGATATAAATTTATTGCTAGCATACTAATAAAAATTATATTACACAAAAAAGGTGTTGTAAATTTCGCACAAATTAAATTCCAATATGTTTTTGGCAAAAGTTACACATTTCCTAAAGATGTGGTTAAGGAATTAATTTACAGTGCTTGCAGAAAACTATGCAGAGAGAGAGAGATATTTCAGTATGGAATATGTCCACCCCAAACTGTGATGACCAAGTGATTCAGGAGTTCTTGAGACAAACTGACCAATTCCTAATTCAGAGCAAGAATAAGACCTTGTTTGTTTTCTGGAGGGGAATTTTGAGCAATGCATCTCTTATTGCATCCCAAACATGTTTTGTGGGGTTGAGATCTGGGAAGCATGCTGACCACTCAATTTGATTAATATCCTCGGTCTCAAGAAGTATCTCCACTACTTGTCTATGATGTGGTGTGGTATTGTCATCCATAAAAATGAATTCTTTGCCTACACCATGGAACAATCAAACGTAACTTTGAAGAACTTTTTGCAATATTGTTCACCAGTCATCATCCCTTTTTCCAGTACTCTGTGCATCCATTAAGCATAATGCCTTCCCACACCATGACTTCAGTACCTCTTTATCTATCCCTTTCAAGAACATTCTCGCAATGGTAGGCAGTGAAACTTTAAAGCCAGATCAAGTGTCTTCTAGAATCAGAGGAAAGACTAAAACTACTCTCATCTGTAAAGAGTACATTAACCCATAGGTGTCTTGTCTATTTTCTAATACAATGTTTACAGTAGTGGATACAACACTACTGCAAACATGCTCTATGACAAACTGTGGATAACGGGACGCAGATTACAGGCTTTTAGGCATATAAGCTACTTGTTACAGATGTCTTGCCACAGTTTGTCAAGATATCTGCATGCCTGTGCTTGAATGGAGCCGACTTGCAAGCTTAACCTGCCATGGTGCGTTGATTATATTTTGCTGTCATAACCAAAAATCTGTCTTCATGCTCCTGGTAGAGTGAGGGTGATCTCTTAGCAAATGTCTGGAATACATTCCATTGGTTTGAAAGCTGCCTAGATATGACACTATGTGAGATTCCTAATTCTCTGATAATATCAGTTATTCTGCAACCTTCTTCAAGCTTTCCAGTTATTCTTCCCTGTGTGATGTCTTTGAGACATTACAAGACATCCAACTTTGCAAATTTATTCCTTCACGAAAAGAGCTTTTTTCAAACACAATTCACTTAGCATAGCGAGTGCTACTACATGACCCCTTTGTGCACAGTTCAAAAATTTGAATGTGTACCCACTTTCTAGTTGAAATCATCACTTACACAAATTGCCACAGGCTGATTCATCTGAATTTGCAATTGCGATCTTCAAAACTTGTGTTCGTCCTTGGTTTCGGACAACAGTGTGTATATGCATATGTTCATATTCAAAGAAGTATAGGGCGAGTCTAAATTATTGTCAGGGTTTCCATGGCCTATAATTTTTAAACCAGAAACAACAAAATAAAACTGCTTACAGAATATGAAAGCATAACCCAAGTTTTATTTGGCAACATTGTACTCGCCACATTGATGTCTAGGAGATAGTATTATTATTCAGGCCTCCATCGAGTCAAAAGACTCATCATGGGAGGTTCTTTCTAAGAAACACAAGTCTATAGGCTCATCGAGGGAGGTTCCTCCTAGGAAACACAAAGTCTGTCATACCACTCCTTAAACGCATTGATCGTTCTCTCGCTCTCACCACTCCATCAGACAATGCATTCCATGGTTCAACCACCCTCCATTCAAAGAAACCACTCCTCACCTTCTTTCTCGCAGTTTCCTTTCATGTAAAAATATGGTGTTGCATGCTACACCATATGAAGTTGTACTTCAAATGGTGACTGTTCAGGAGAAAGCAAAATGCGTACTTTGGTTTTTTGAAATGAAATCCATTATTACAATGTAACGTCATTACAGAACTCAGTATGGAAAACTTCCACCTTCAGATAATGCTATCTAACATTGATTAAAGTAGTTTCAAGAGACTGGTAGTGTTCAGCACTAAAAAGGAGCGGGAAGCCAAATATTTTGCAGGAAGATGTTGATTGAATCCAGGAAGCATTATATTGATGCTCACAAAAATCAACTAGGTGAGCTTCTTTGCAGTTAGGTATACCACAAACAATAATACGAATAAAATGGCAAGGATGATAAACCTTGCCATTTCCAATTTGCCCAAGACATTTTGTCAAAAGTCAAAGCTCATGAAAATTACTTTTGGAGATGGATATTTAGTGATGAAGCAATGTTTTGGGTATCAGAGAGAGTGAATCATCATAACTGCAGAATATGGGGACCAGAAAATCCTCACATCATTCGAGTATTCGAAAAAAATAGTCCAAAGGTGAATGCCTGGTGTGCTTTTTCATGTTTGGAAGTTTTGGGGCCCTTTTTCTTTGTGGAAAAAAGAGTGACAGCAGTGAACTATCTGGACATGCTACAGCTGTATCTCTTACCCAAATGGGAAGATGATCAGTGAAATGTGGTGTTCTAGCAAGATGTTGAAATGCCACATTGGCTATTATTGTCTAAGAATTTCTTGACATGCATTTTCCTGAGTGCTGGGGTTGGGTGTGCTGGACCGATTACGTAGCCTCTACACTCACCCTGATATTATGCATCTTGATTTCTTCCTGTGGGGGATACGTGAAGGACATTGTTTACCAGACCCCTGTGACCTCCCTCGATGAACTAAAGGTGCATGTTGAAGTTGTTTACATTCTGCAGTATTGATTCTATAGGTTATAAAACTTCTTGAGTTACACTTGCATATTCTGTAAGTAGTTTTATTTTGCTGTTTCCAGTTTGAAATTATAGGCCACAGAAACCCCTTACAATAATCTAGAATTGTCCTGTATAACTTACTACTATTTCCAGGGAAAAAAATTGCACTATACAGATTTGTTTGGAACAAAATAAAACAAATGGTAGTTGAAGAGCTGTATTTAAATTTTGCTTAAGACTCAATCCTTTAATACAGCCAGTCTGCTCAAAATCATTTTTTGAAAAGATACTCCTCATTTCTTAGAAAAATAAATATTCTTCAATCCTGTTTTGTATTTATTTTGGTTGTCTTCATTTCTTCTTAATAAAATAGGGTATTGAATATTTTTGGTCCTAAATAAGTATGTTTATGTATTGCTTCTTTATGCGATTTAAGAACTATACAGAGTCCGTCAAAAAAAAAATGTATACACACTTCAGCAAAAGAAAAACCTGTATAAAAATTGTAATAATAAATTTATACAGACATCAAGGGATGAATACAAGTTACCTTTTGACTTCTACAATTACATGAGGTGCTCAAAGTGGTTACCATTAGCGTCCAGACACTTATTATTATGGTGAACTACTACTTGGGCAAAATTTCTAAAGTATTTTCAATGTTGCCCAAAGTATTTTCAGCATTTAGCTGTTGTGTGATAACTTTCTCAAGCAACATGTGAAAGACTCAAGGACACAGAGTGTTAGATTTGATCATAGCATTGGAAGGTTCTCAGTTAAGGATGTGACTGTTTTGCCACAGGTTGGTGGCAGTGATCTTGGAAGTAGCCAACTATTGATGTTCCAATTATGACAGGTTATATGCTCAATAAATTATGACAAACTCAAGAAAATACCATCTTTAGTTGCATGATTATTAAATAACTTACGGAATTAACAATGTATACTAGAATATAAATTAAATTAAACTTTAATATATATTTCCAATATTTCGGCAACGTCATGTTGCCATCTTCATGGGAACTTAAGATAAAGACACGTGCAGATGGGCACTACACACAGCAAATGAGGAAGAAGCGAGGAAGCTACCAATTTTCCTAAAGTCCTGATGGTGTCCCCTAGCAGGCTATGTAGGTATTCTTGGCCGTTGGCCTGAAGTTCTTCTGATCTATGTTTCCCAAATTTGGGGCAGTCTCATGCATACAAATTTGTTGAGGTTTGGCATGTTCCTAAGGGCTGAGGCTGATTCCATGTATAGTCTTTCAAATTTGAACTTGCTCTGGTGTATTACTGTGGCTTTCTTTCACCTTATTCTGTGGTGTGTATCCAGAGCATGGTCTGCAAGCCCGAAGTGGCTGTACTGGTGAAACCGGATGTAGTCCTTGTGTTCTGAAATTCTGATATTCGCTGTCCTGCCTGTTTGGCCAAAGTAGGACAGTTTACAGCTGCAAAGGACCTGGTATACACCAGGTAGGTCTAGGGGAAGTGGTTGGTCTTTAGCGGAGTGGATAAGGGATGCCAATTTTCTATATGGTCTGTAACAAGAGGTCATGTTTTTTTATGATTTTGGTAATTTTTTCTGAGGGGCCCCAGATGTAGGGAATGGTGATGGATTTAGAGTAATCTTTGTTGTGAAGGGGGATTGTGGATTACTGGTTTTATTATTTTTGGGATTTTGTGGGGGGGGGGGGGGTAGCCATTGGCTGAGAAAGTGTTAAGGATGTGATTTAGTTCAGTGGTTAGGGCTTTGTCATTTGAACAGATTTGTTTAGCCCTGTTGAATAGTGTCTTAATAACTCCATATTCTTGTGGGGGAGAAAACCTTACAGTCCAACATACTAACATAATGGTCAGTTTTGACGTCTCCTTCTTATTTACAAATGTCCCATGCAAGGAAACCTTAGAGCTAATCCAAGCAAAATTTCCTCCCAATATCTCAGAACTATTTCAGTTCATAATGAACTCGGGCTATTTTGTTTGGCAGGGAAAATTCTACAAACAGATAGAGGGGACAGCCATGGGTTCACCACTTTCCCCACCCTTGACCAACTTCTTTATGGAGACTTTTGAAGAGAAAGCCTTAAACTCTGCCCCACAAAAACCTACCATATGGCTTCGCTACGTAGATGATGTGTTTGCTATTTGGCCACATGGCTTTGATACACTCCTCTCCTTCTTAACACACTTAGACAACCAACACCCCAGAATCAAGTTCACCCTGGAAAAAGAGGAAAACAACAGCCTCCCTTTCCTAGACACACTAATCACCTGCCAGCCTGATGAAACCTTGATTTTCTCAGTTTATAGAAAACCCACCCATACAGGCAGATACATTCACCAACAACCCCCCCCCCCTCCACCACCACCACCACCTCACAACAATATGGAGTTATTAAGACACTACACAACAGGGCTAAACTAATCTCTTCAAATGACAAAGTCCTAACCACTGAACTAAATCGCATCTTTAACACTTTCTCAGCCAATGGCTATCCCCCCCCCAAAAAAAAAATCCAAAAAATACTAAAACCAGTAATCCACAAACCCCCCCCCCCTTTCACAACAAAGATTACTCTAAATCCACCACCATTCCCTACAACTGGGGCACCTCGGAAAAAATTACCAAAATCCTAAAAAAAACATGACGACCTCTTGTTGCAGACCATATAGAAAATTGGCATCCTTTATCTGTTCCACTAAAGACCAACCACTTCCCCTAGACCTACCTGGTATATACCAGGTCCCTTGCAGGCTGTAAACTGTCCTACTTTGGCCAAACAGGCAGGACAGTGAATATCAGAATTTCAGAACACAAAGACTACATCTGGTTTCACCAGTACAGCCACTCTGGGCTTGCAGACCATGCTCTGGATACATACCACAGAATAAGGTGGAACAAAGCCACAGTAATACACTGCAGCAAGCTCAAATTAGAAAGGCTATTCATGGAATCAGCCTCAGCCCTTAGGAACATGCCAAACCTCAACAAATTTGGATGCATGAGACTGCCCCAAATTTGGGAAACATACATCAGGAGATCTTCAGTCCAACGGCCAAGAATACCTAATATAGCACACTAGGGGACACTATCAGAACTTTAGGAAAATTGGTAGCTTCCTTGCTTCTTCCTCATTTGCTGTGTATGTGTAGTGCCAGGGAGCACGTGTCTTTATCTTAAGTTCCCATGAAGATGGCAGCATGACGTTGCCGAAATATTGGAAATAGATATTAAAGTTTAATTTATATTCTAGTATACATTGTTAAATACTTAAGTTATTTAATAATCATGTTTAACCAACGTATAAGCCTGTCTTCAAGAATTTAGTTGCATGGTATCATGGATTGAATGGGAATGATATCAACAGTGCATAGGAAGTTTGAAAACATGCTTAAATGATGCAGTATCTGACTTTGTACCCAGTGTTTGATAGACAAATAGAATGGTAGTGAAATGAGTGTGCAATCTCATTAAATAAGAGATCCATAAGAAGACGTGGAAAGAATATCGTGGGGGTGGGGGGGGGGCAGCACTACTATCAGATTATTTCAGTCCAGTTAGAATAGCAGCACATGAAATCGATAATGATAATATATGTCCTGTGTAGCACTGAGTTTGAGGCTATGAGTGAGAGGAGTTACGAAATATATAAAGCTCAGACCAGAAAAGTTAAAAGTGTTGTACAGAAAGCTAAGTTGGAGTATAAAAAGAAATTGACTGTACAGGCTACAGGCAAATGAAATTAATTTTATTGTTATGCTGCAAATAAAAGGAAGGAATAAAGTACCCTAGTATCAGGAATAGATAATATCTTGGCAGAATGGTCGAGGGCTCTCGATGAAGGACTGAAATTTCTAACAAAACTATGCAATAAAATATATGAGACTGGATTTCTACCCAAAGATATTAATCACTCAATTTTCGTTCCAATTCCCAAAAAAACAAAAGCTACAAGATGTGAAGAGTTCAGGATAATTAGTCTCATCAGTCAAGTATCAAAAGTCCTTCTATACATTATTCTTGAAAGAAATAAAAGAAAAATAAACATGGAAATAAATGATATACAAAGTTGCTTCAAGGAAAATGTAGGTACAAGAGAAAGTATTTTCACCATCAGAACCATCATAGAAAGATATCTAGAAAAACAAAAAGATGTGTACCTCTGCTTCATAGGTTACAAAAAGGCATTTGGCAATGTTCAATATGAACAATTAATTGAAATCCTTTCAAAAATAAGCATGGATGGAAAAGACATCAGGCTAATAACTAATCTTTACTGGGAACAGACTGCATCTTTGAGAATAAATGGAGACCTCAGAAGAATTCCCAGTTCAGATAGGTGTGAGACAAGGCTGTGTCTTTTCTCCGATTCTCTTTAGCCTGTACACAGAAGAAATATTTAATAAAATTAGTAACCTCAAAGGAATCGCTGTAGGGGGCAGAAATATTAATATTTCTGCCCCCTACAGTGGGGGGGAGCAGAAATATTAATAACCTCAGATATGCAGATGGTTCTTCTAGCTGAAAATAAATATGACCTCAAGACTCTTATAGATGAAACCCTCAAGTACAGCAAACAGTATGGCCTCAGTTTCAACTTTAAAATGACAAAAATATGATAATTTCAAGAGAAAAGGAAATACCAAAAATATGCATGAATATAAAAGGAAATAAATGAGGACAGGTGCAAACATACATATACTCGGATACTTGATCACAGAGAATGGCAGGACAGAAGATGAAGTTAGAAAAAGGATTGAAATGGCAAGGTCAGCTTACAATAGTATGAAAAATCTACTGACATCTAGAGAATTAAATCTGAAAACAAGACTAAGAATCTCCAAATGCTGCATATGGTCCACATTATTATATGGAGTAGAGACATGGACACTCGCCAATCTGAGTGTGAAAAAACTGGAGGCCTTTGAAATGTGGATGCTGTGAAGAATTATGAGGATATCATGAAAAGACAAATGAAGAGGTACTAGAGATGGTAGGCATAAATAGGAGCCTAATGAAAGAAATTAAAAAGAGAAAAGTCAGCTATTTCAGACATATTCTGAGACATAACTGCCTACAAAAGACATCTCTCGAAGGAACTGTTGAGGGAAAGAGAAGGAGAGGAAGACAGAGACTGGAGTGGATGAAAAATATAGAAGACTGGACCTATCTCTCATATGAGGAATGCAGCAGAGAGGTGCAAAATAGGACATGGTAGTCAGTCTCCTGGAGGGAGAAGACACCTGACAGGAGTATCAGAACCATATGAGGTAGTTCAAATAATGAGTGCTCACTTGCATATTCACCAAGATCTATCAACCTGGTGTATGTAACATGTATACAGCACTACCACTGCATTGGATGAAGAGGAGGGAGTTGCATGAGAAGGAAGGTTCTAGCTGTTTCTTAACCAGCATGAGAATTTGACAATTGGGACAGATAGGATATCAGCATATCTACTACAGGAATGTTCAGCTCAGCTGACTAGGTCTTTGACATGTTTGTATAATTTGAGTCTTAGTTTAGGAAAGAATATATGACCATTGCATAAGGGTGGTGCAAAGACTGATGTATCTAACTATTGACCTATCAGTATCTCTGGAGTAATTGTAAAGATTTTAGAGAAGTTGGTAAAATCTTGCATACAGACATGGGTGAACAGTCTCAATATACTTTGCAAGGAATAGCATAGGTTTACTAAATGGAGGTCATTCTGAGCAAGTTACTCATGTTTTATAATAACGTTATGGCAAAGTTGGATAAGTGGAATGAATATATTTTCATACTGCTGAGTTAAGGCATTTGATAGGATACTGCATGAAAGGACATAAATTAGAGAATATGGAATTGGAATATAAACTATTACCTTGGATAGCTGACAGGTATTGGAAAGTGTTATATGGAGGAATGTGAATCTGCCAATATGTAAGCTGACCAGTTGTATTGCCCCAGAGATCAGTCCTTGGACCATTGTTATTTAATCTATATATCAATGATATTGAAAGGGTCTGACAGGAGATCTTCAATTGTTTGCTGATGATGCAAAGATGGGTAGGGAAATCAGAGATTCTACTGATATATATAGTATTTACAGGGTGATTTGAATAGGCTGGAAGTGTGGTAATAGTATGAGTGTAAAGTTATGCACTTTGGTATGATGCAATATCCAACAGTGATTATTCTTGGAGTAACTGATGAGGCTAGAGATATTGGAGTTATGATGGATAGAAAGTTGAAGTTCCAAGGTCACATAACAAAAATTGCAAATACAACTTAGAGAATAATTGTTATGAATTTGTAAGGATTTGGAAGTTATTTTGCTTCTTTACAAAGCTTTGATACAACCACACCTAGACTACTGTGTATAGATGTGATCTCCTGGGTTTTAAAGGATAAAGAAGCTGTGAAAAGGCTCAAAGAAAAGTTACAAAGATGATATTGGGAATATGAAATGTAGATTACAGTAGAGAGTATGTGGAATACAGACACTGGTAGACAAAAAAAAAAGGGGGGGGGGTAGTAATATAGCAGAACCTATAAACTGTTGAGAGAGCATTATTGGATATTGGTTGATAACATTTTTCATTATGTGGAAAGTGGAGAGAGGGCATGGGGGACATTCATGGAAGTTAAAGTTTGAATGCAGTTAAGAAAGGGATGAGAGAGCGACATTTTTCTCTCATAGAACTGAGTGAGCAGAACAGTTTTCGAAGTAGTGAATGCATGTAGTGTGAATGAGTTTAAGAGAAAATATGACAGCTGGTGTGGGTGATGTATGGCTTCCCTCAATGAATCATTGACTCCCTGAAAGTCTAATAATACTGTAATAATAATAAAAGTTGACAACTTTTATTATTATTAATATCCACTAGCATATAGTGGATATTGCATCTAATATCCACTGTCTAGATGCAATCTTTCAAGTGATGATGCTGGTGAACTATGCTTTGATATTGCTGCCCCACTATTAAAATCCAAGTTACTTTCATTTAATTTATATGCTACTGAATTCTGTGCACTGCTTTCACTGAAACAAAAGAACCATATATCTGTTTCAAAAGTGAATAAAAGAAAAGCCACAGTGGTCATGAATAAAGATGATTATGAGAGGAGGGGGAGACTGCTACTTATCAAGAAATTAATTATTACCCTACCAAATTACGGATCGGAGAAATAACTTCCTTGATGAAGTTGCTATCTGGGATGTGACAATACTTTGAAGAAACTACACACTAATTTTGGAAGGACTCCTTGTTTATATGGTCTTCTGAAAATCCATAAAGAAGGCTGTCCTATGAGACCCATTATGAACTGTACTGGCTCTTCCACATATAGAATGGCAAAGTTTCTTTCCTGTGTAATAAGTGAATGTGTATCAATCCAGATCATTTATCAAGAATTCCATTTTTTCTTGAAAAAAAATCAAGGTTATTTCATTACAAGCTTCTAATATTTTGGTCAGCTTTGACATTATTTTTTTATTTACCAATGTTCCCTTTTCTGACATTGTCTTCTGTATGATTATTTTCCTCTGATGTTGTGTGAAGATATTTGAGTTTGTTATATAATCAGGATATTTCAGCTGGATAAATAAAGATCTATAAGCAGATTGAAGGTACAGTCATGAGGAGACCACTGTCCCCACTTCTTATGAATTATTATTTAAACCATCTAGAAGATACCTTGTTCTCAATCATTCATCCTCAACTCTCTTTCTGGATTTGCTATGTAGATAATACTTTTGCCATCTAGTCTCATTCAAAAAATGAACCAATGAAATAGTGTCTACAACTCTCATCAAATTTAGTGGATAATTGACACCTACATTTTTACATCGAAGGATGCCTCCTAGAATGTTGGGTGCCACTCCCATATATTTCTAGCATCTCCAAACATATAATCTTGAAGATTCTCCTCATACCTACAATATTTCTAATATCTATCCACTATCTATGAAAGATAATGTTGTCTCAGTCTCTGAGCTGGTGTTTACTAGATTCCTTATGAATATCATCTAACATACTTTGGCCAAACTGGCCACTCTCTGGAAAAAAAGATTTAGCAGACACATTAGCACTGCATTGGATACTTTAAACCTCAAAAGTCTGGTCTTGCACAACATAGTATTGATATCAAACACAGTATCCTTTAGAATCAGGATGATCTTCTGCATAGAAGCAGTTTTAAATATAAATGTCTCTTCAAAGAAAGTTGAGGCCATTTTAAACTGGCCTAATTTGAATCAAAATGATTGTCTTCCCCACCAAAAAATAATAAAAAAAAGTTTGGGAGATTCTCATCCTGTTTATATCAGAAATAATTTTTAATAATTTTCAAAATGGCCTTTATCATGCTCCTTCTAGCATTCCACAACCATTTCATTGGTTAATTGATTGTTGTATTTACTTTGAATTTGCGTGTTTATTCAACACACATATGATGTACTGTTAATTTCAGTATGAAATATGTGTGCTATTTTCATCAAAGTTATTTACTGTGTTTAATGTGTTTTTTTTCTCTTGATCGCTATGCCACAGGGGCCATTAAAGCTTGGAACACCTTCTAGAGATAGTCAAGACATTTTAGTCTGCATTTGTCATACTTTGATTGAGCTTGAATTTGTAACCTAGACAGATCAGTTAGTTGTAAGAAAGTTTTATACTACATTTATAATCTAAGTGCTTAAAATATTCCAGAGTTAAAAAATGAAATGTTTAAAAATATTCATTATACCTTACATTTATCTATCTTTTCATATAGCATATAAATTTTTTATATATTTTTACTTATTTTTTGTTAAATATACTTGACTCCACTTTTTAGTGTTCTTCCACTTATCAGTGACTCAGTGTGTATTCTCATGCAAAGAACACCCAAAGAATTAGATAAAGTGCTTCCATCATGTTATCAAAGGGTAAGTTTTTTATTATTATTATTATTAGTTTTCCTTTCATTTGCTGCACATGCAAATACTTGACGCAAGTATTTTTCTGACTTGATCACATGAAAATTTATTTCATTATCACAAAATGGCCTTTATCATTATGTTGTATAACTTTTTTAACTTTTAATATTCCTGAATATAAATCTTTGTAATCTTTAATATGCATGCTAAATTCATTATTATTATTGCATGGGCATCTGCATAAAGTTTTAAGACTTATTATGGGAGACACAAACTATCTACACAATATCTATCATATCTTTCCTTGAAACCATTAATGGACAAAGGCACTCACAACTGACTCAGGCAATTCATTCATTCACCACTCTCCAAGCGAAAAATCTAGTCATTTGTGTCGAAGTTTCTGGAACATAAAACTATGTGGACACTGGAATGTAAATAAATAATTTATTAGATTAAATTTCAATATTTACAGCCAATGTTTTGCTAACTTAAGCTAGCAATATCAGACACAATTTAACACTATACAATCAGTGAAGACAAATTAAAATGACCTGGATACAAGGACAGCCATGTGCTTGGAGATCGACAGTGGCATTCTTCATGCTGATGGGTAGATAAGGCAGGGCACCAAAATCTGTTTAAAATCATACCGTCCATTCTGTTGTAGAACTTGTGCCACTTCAAGGAAAAGTGTCTGATTTGAACCCGGATTTGTAAAGTAGTCAGGCTTCCATCTTATGAAGTGGTCTTTCCCTATGGCTTGTTGAGATTGTCTGCTTTTTGGTTCTCCATTCTGGATGTATTTTTTGTGTTTTCTCCTGACCAAAGCAGTTTGTCCTGCCTGTCTGAAATAGTTTCACACTGACAGGGGATGCTGTAGACACCAGGGAAGAAGAGAGGGTCTAGTTGATCCTTGATTTGTCTTAGGCAGGTAGAAATTTTGTTTAGAGGTTGGTATACAGTTCTGATTGTGTGTCGTTAAGAGGGAACCTAGTTTATTTGTTGTGCCTTTGATGTAAGATAAAAGATATAGTCTGGTTTTGAAGGTGAGGATTTGTTGTTCTTTTTGAAGGAGTTTGGCTAGTGTTTTTTGTTGTATCCATTTTGTTGGGAAGATGAGCCCGTTGTTCCAGTTGCAGTGCTTGCAATGAGGACAAAATTTGCTCTGTCCTGGAGGCTAAGGTTTTTAAAAGTAAAAGCTTCTGGGCAGAATGGTGGTGTGGAGTGGCATGTAGGTATCTTCCTCTGTGTGTGTGTGCAGACAGGCAGGCTTATGTTAAACTGAACATATGAGGGACCCATCTGCTTGCAACTAAAGTATCCAAGAAGGCAAGAGCTCCTTCTTTATCATCTTCCACAGTGAAACTAATATGAGAATGGATATTATTGAGGAAATGTACAAAGTTAGACGGAGCCTGTGGGCCATGCAGCCAGATGGCCCAATCTATATACCTCAAATGTACTTTGGGCTTGAAGGGAGCAGAAATAAGTGCCAAAGATTCTGTGTATAAGCTTGCAATGGGGGTGAAAATGGGGAACCCACTGCTACACATTCAATTTGTTTAAAGTGCTGTTCCAGCTAAAATACCCTGATTTAAGACACTGCTTAAAGAGACAGAAATGTTAGGGGGATAAATTTTGGACAGGAGAACTAGTGTATCATCTACTGGAACATTTGTAAAAAGGGATGACAAATCAAAGCTTACTAAGTGATTGTTTTCCTCTAATTGAAGGTTTTGCATAGTGCTTTAAAGCATGTGAGTTTTTTATGTAAGATTATGTCTTATCAATGTGTTTTGTTGAGTTTGGATCAAGTGTTTTGTTAAATTTTTGCACCTTAAGCTTTCTAAGCTTTTGAGACTGATATTTGAGTGTTCTTAGAACGCTTATTAACTGAAAACAAACTTAGAATACTTAAAGAAAATAAGAGTTTAATAAGGAAATTCGACAAACTTGCAAGGAAGAAAAATCTCCAGCATCTTCTGGCAGACAAGGTGATCTGCAATTTGTCTGATTATAGACTTTGGACAATGAAATAAAAAATTTTAAGCAAAGGATTTAATTTTGCTATTGCTCCAGTAAAAATGCACAGATAATGGCAAACATTGAATTCACCATCAAAACATCTGCTTCAACTTTCAGCAGTTGAAGCAGATGTATTAGATCAGAAGCCACTGCCATACTTAAAAACACAAGCCCTCCAAGAAGCAACATCTCTAAAGGAAGAAAAGCAGCTCTTAAAAATTTAAAACTTCACACTACCATCCTGTCTAGAAGTTTGGAATTTTCAAAAACTTAGCCACCAGGGCAGAGCAAATTTCGTCCTCAGGACAAGCACTGCAACTGGAACAAAAGGTTCTACTCGCATCTTTCTAACAAAATGGATAAAAAAAAAGAACAACAGATCCCCACCCTCCAAACCAGACTATAACTACATTATATCTTTACCCTACATCAAAGGCACAACAGATAAACTGGATTCCTTCCTAAAACAAAACATAATCAGAACTGTATACAAGCCTCTAAATGAAATTTTTACCTGCCAAAGACAAATCAAGGATCACCTAGACCCTCCTCCTTCCCTGGTGTCTATAGCATCCCCTGCCAGTGTGGAACTTAGTATTTTATACATACAGCGGACCATCTCAACATATCACAGAGAAAGGCCACTTCATATGATGGAAGCCAGGCTACTTTACAAATCCCAGTTCAAATAGGCGAGATTGTTCTCAAAGCTGCACAAGTTCTACAAAACCCAATTAACTGCAACAGAATGGATGTTATGATTTTAAACAGATTTTGGTAATAATAAATAATAAGCTAACATCTTTATTCCCTTATAAGGAGTAGGCGAGTGCATGGCCCTATCTATTAATCATCATTAACAGGAATGACCATGAAGAGCACCACTGTCTCCCTCTAAGCATGTCAATCTCCTTTTTATCCAGGTCATTTTAGTTTGTTTCCACTGATTGTGTAGTGTTGAATTGCCTCTGATAATGTTAGCTTAAGCTAGTGAAATGCATTGGTTGTAAATAATTAATTTAAGCTAATAAATTATTCTTTTATATTCGAGTGTCTATGCTGTAAGAACGGCTCTAGAGACTAAACATGGAACTTTTCCAAGCCACTTCATACCTCTAATAAGCAGGATAATGGTCTCATACCAGGCAGCAAAATGTATTTACTGCCAAAAGACATTTACAAACATCCCTGTGACAGTAGAATCACTGAAATGTCAGATGGGGCCGAGACACTTTACGTTCATCCTAGTTACCAGACTGTCTGGCTGAGTGTATAGTGTCTCTGTACACTCATCCAAACTAAAAATAAGAATAATAAATAAATGTATGGCAAAATGGGAATTGTGATATTATTCTTATTCTAAATGACTTCTTTTTATTGAATATGTTCTCTAGGATATCACATTTCCTTAATGTGAAATTTAGGATGTATGAAAATGGACAGTAAATAATAAAATGGATAAGCATTATTATCAACATTTCAGTTCAAGAAGTGTTTAAAGCTGGATAATTGGGAGGAGACCTTTTCATAGCCTTTTAAGGGATGCAGAAAACTGACCAAGGCTTCTGACCAAATGTTCAGTCCTCACCTCGTAGTTGCACTCCATTAGTGGGTATCTAATAGAATACTGAACAGATGGCAATGGGCTGGCAATTTGAGATTTAGCCAACCAAGTTGCATTCTTATTGGCCTGAATCAATATAACATGATAACAACATAATAGAAAGATTCCGGTAATTGGACCACATGTTTATTAAGATAAATAACAATAAAAAAAACCGACAAGTTTCGTAAGTCGTTTGACTTGCATCTTCAGGGGTCAAAGGTAACTAAAAGTTTAAACACAAGAAATTAGAAATTACTCAAATTAGTTCATTCTATGCAGTTGTGGCCGTCTCACTGGCCATTAAATTAAATATCCGAATGCAGATTCAGTGCAATGCTAAGTTTGAACAATGCTGGATGCTGTCATGTTCTGTTGTTCACGTTCACATTGTCCGAGGTCTGACTTGGGTATATTTTTTATCAATGCTGACCAAACTTGGTGTAGAATTAGGCCCCTGGTTTTTGTTGCATTGCATTGGAATTCTAAGCATGTTTGTAGCTTCTTTAAATTTTCTTATGTAACAATTTTTTTTCAATGTAAGACATGTTTGTTTTTTGCCAGAGTACATTATGGCCAGTGGAAGTTGTATGGTATGCTAGGCCTGATTTGTGTTCTCTTCTTTTTTTGCACATCTTTTTGGTGTTCGTTCATGCGAATTTCCCCTGATCTTCCCGTCTGGCCTACGTAGCAGATGCCACAGGAACAATGAATTTTATAAACACCTGGTTTTTTAAAGGATGATGTGGAGGTTTTGGGGGATGTAGAAATCTTGAAATTTTTTCCAGAGGTAGAAAAACAACTTTGATGTTATGTTTGTTTAGTAATTTGGCCATTTTGTCTGTAATATTCTTGATGTATGGAAGCGTGATTGCCTTCTTGAAATCTTACTTTTGTGAGATGCTTGTAGGAGGTGTGTTGAGGATTCTTTTTATTGTCTTAGATTCATAACCATTTTTTTTGAGGATCTGTGTTAAATATTGAAATTCTTCATTTCTCTGTTTTTTCTGTGCTGGAAATATTATAAGCTCTGTCCCTCAAGATTTTAATTAAACTTATTTTTTGCAAGGGATGGTGGTGTGAGGCCGCATTAAGAAATTAAATGTGCACTGTTCTTAATGAAAGATGTTGTTCATATATTCTTGGAACTAATGGGTGTTTTGATTGTAGAGTTCTTTTTAGTTCTTCAGTCCAATTGGGTATCTTTTTAACTAGATCATTGGTTTTATTGTGAGCTCGCCAGGTGGGATCTCTGTCTAGAGGTGTATAGGTATTAGAATCTTCAAGAAGAGTTTTCATTTTTTTGTTATAATCCTCAGAGTTCAAAACTACCATTGCATTCCCTTTATCCGCCTTAATTATAATTTTTGATATTTTTGTCTCTTTTTAGTTCTTTGAATTGTGTTCTGTGTAAGGTTCCTGGGTGGTAATTTGTATATGAATGATTATTGTTGTTGTTATTACTCTTTTTAGTTCTTTGAATTGTGTTCTGTGTAAGGTTCCTGGGTGGTAATTTGTATATGAATGATTATTGTTGTTGTTATTACTCTTTTTAGTTCTTTGAATTGTGTTCTGTGTAAGGTTCCTGGGTGGTAATTTGTATATGGATGATTATTGTTGTTGTTATTATTATTATTTTATTGTTATTTATCTTAATAAACATGTGGTCCAATTACCGGAATCTTTCTTATGAACCGCTAAACTGCAGAAACCTACAACATAATAGAATTTCATGTCAGCTGGGACATAGCCAGGTTAGAAAGGCCTGCTTGTTTTCGCCAAGAAACCGGGGTGAGCACCAAAAAAAGTCAACTACTGGAACAGAACCTAACTGAGCACAGTTCAAGATTGGCATGAGCAGCATCAACAGGAAAGAAATGAAACCAGCAAAAGAACTGGAAAAGTCTCATATAGACATAATAGGTGTTACTAAAACATAAACAGGTGAGATTTTTCTAAGCAACAAATGCAAGATGTTATATTCAGGCAATAATGATCAGGAAAAAGGGATATCTATAGTATATCCAACACAAAATATGAACAAATCAAGATGTTATGTTCAGGCAATAACAATCAGGAAAAGGGAGTGGTAGCTCTAGTACTCGACACTAAATACAAGAATAGTCTTCTTGAATGGCAGGCAGTATCAAGCAAAGTGATGTGGACAAACACGGAAATAGAAAACTGGACAATGATATTTATTTGTGCTTATCGTCCAACACAAGGTTCTAAAGAAGTGGAATTTTTTGAGTCATTATAGAAGGCAGCTGATACAAAGAAAAAGTTGGTCCTTATTGGAGATGTAAACAGCAGAGTCCAAAATGATTACCAGACATATAGAAATGTTTTGGCAAAAGTTAGAGAAAACAGCTAAGCTAATAACAATGGTAAGTACCTACTGGATTTCTGTTCAGCATAGTCTAGTTATTACTAACACCATGTTCCAACATACAGGTGTGCACAAATTCACATTATGGATTCAAAATGAACATGCTGGTTCAGGACATGAGGATTCAGCAAGATTTAAAATCATAATTGATTTATGAGCAGAATAAAATTGAATATCATATTGAAGAGAAAGTTTTAAAACGAATCAAAGTTCAGCAGCTTTCGGAGGTTAACTGTATACTCATATACACAAATATTTATATCTAAAAAAAAAAAAAAAATTTCAAGAATTTGAAACCAAGAATGAAACCTTGAAATTCTCTGTCAGACTGTGAAGTAAACATTGATTCAGCTAGAAAGGAATGTGGCGGGGTTGTTTGCAGGGAATAAAAAAAATCAGAACTCCATGTTGGACTCAGGAAGATCAACAGGCAGTTGAGGAAAAGAAGGAAGTATATTGAAGTTCCTGGCAAGTAAGTTAGCTTGTGCTCTTAGAGAATGCAGAGAAATATGTAAAAAAAAGTGAAGCACTGTGTAAAACTAACTAAACAAATGTCACAGGAAGACTTTGGTAGGAACATAGAAAATAAATGTCAGGGAGATGGTAAATATTCTGGAGGGTGTTAAAGGGGCTTAGAAGTGAAAAAAAGAAGTTGTAAAAAGAATCATAGATGGTAAAGGCCACATGAAAATTAAAGATAGATATTCCAGAAGTCTGGAGTAATTACTTCTAAAGATTACTGAATGAAATGGGGAGTGATAGAACAGTGTTAGAAAACAGTCAAGAGAAATGAAATCAGGAATGTATATATCAATACTTGAGGCAGAAAAGTCATTAAAAACCTAAAATGTGGAATGGCTGCAGGAGTAGATGGTATTCAACCAGAAATGCTCAAATATTGAAGATATAATAGTTTTACAGTGGCTACAATGCATTATTTAGAGGGTCTGGAAGGGTCTAATTCCAGGATTAGATTAGTGATTGGAGTAGAGCTCTCATAGTACTCATCTATAAAAAGGGAAATAAAACTGAATGTAAGAATTAGATTAATTTCCATTCTGAAAGTTCCTGTAAGATTTATGCAAGTATAATTTAGAAACACCTAAGAAAAATTGTGGAATGGAAGCTGGGAGACACATTTATTATAAAATGTGAATAAGTTACTATGACAGGGCCTACCCTTTACAAAGCCATGCTGCCCACTATAGAGTATCACATCCCTATCCACCTAGTGTTGTATTTTACCTTTTATCAACTTTTCCAATCATTGGTGCACTCAGAGAGGGGGGCCAAGGGGCCCTTGCTCCTCCCAAAAGAAAAAGGGAAAAAAAAGACTAGAAAATTTTCCAAAAATATTTTCCTAATGAAATTTATTATTAATTTTATTTCTGTTGTGTTGTGTCTTCTATTCCTATACTACTTATGAATTAGCGGTCGCATAAGGTGGGAATTTCCTCTGGCTCTCGGGAATCATGGCCGTTGTTGAATGCAAAGAAACGAAGTAGTGCTCGGGAAATACTTTTGTTTGTCCGAGCCAAGCCAGAGACCACAGGTATCGTGTATTGGCGATCACTGCAGATGCTTAGTCATAGGTCGTATGCAATGCATAGTGTGTATTCTCAAATCGTCTACTTATCTCTGCCCCCCCCCCTCCCCAAGATTATGTTATGAGTATTCGGCCCCCTCCAAGATTAAATCCTGAGTGTGCCACTGTTTCCAATACTTTAACAACCTCTCCCAATATATTAATTGGTCTGTAGTTTGCTACCTCTGTGTTGGAGTCACCTTTATACAATGGTACTATCTCATCCTCTCTCCACTCCCTTGGAACCCTGCCAGAGATGAGACTTAGATTGAACAACTTTGTCAGAGGTAATGCCAGTTCTCTTGCACATTCATGTAGTACAAGGGCAGATATGCCATCCATTCACGTTCACATTTTTTAATATGCTGAACACCTCCTATTCATCTTCCTGAATGTTGAATAAGATCCACAACTGACGGGGAAATTCTATCATGTTGTATGATTGTTTTTATATTTTGATTTAAGTCAGTAACAATATAGTGTTGTTGGCTAAATCCCAGATTGTTATCCCATCCTCATTCCTTCATTATCCAGGTGGTACTTACTAATGGAGTGCACCATGACAAGAGGAAGATTGCACATTTGAGTCAGAAGCACCAGTCAGGTTTCAATAATCCTTCTCTGATTATCTGGCTTTGACCATTAAGTGATCCCCCTTAAAGTATCATAAGGCATTTATCCCTCACCTTCCAAGGATCAAGCCAAATTCATATGAATTTTATCTAAACAAAAAGGAGCTGTGACTTTCAAATTTGGTATACAACCACTTTTATCACAACTTAATGTTCTGTAACACTTTGGCTCTCCCTTACCCTGACTTGAAGGTTCATACCAAATACTTGTAGATTTTATCCGAGCAAAAAAGAGCTGTGATCTCTAAATTTAATATAAGAGATTGTTCATATCCATAACTTGAAGACCATAATCGTTTAGCTGCACACCTACAGATCTAGGTAACTATACCAAAATTTTGTACTTACCTCATAGTCACCAAATTGTGTATATAGCTTTCTCTTATTGTTACTCAAATCATTGTAAAGTTTTTATTCCCTTTTCTACACTTAGTGTCAAGTCAAATTCTTGCAGATTTTATCTAAACTAAGTAATAAAGGGAAAATACCTACAATCTGGAATAATGCAATATTAACATTAATTTATAAAAATAAAAAATAAGGAGATAAAGAAGAAGCCACAAAAATTATTATAAAAAATTACAAAAAATATTATCAGTTCTGTACAAAATACTTACAAAAACAATAACTAACAGAATAACACCTATTCTAGATTTAAAACAACCAGTAGAGGCAGGCTGGATTCCAAAAAGGATATAGTACAATCGACCTACATGCACTGAGGCAAATCATGGAAAAAGAGAGAAGAATATCAAATCCCTCTGTTTAGCATTTATAGATCATGAAAGAGCCTTTGACAGCATTAAAACTTTTCAATAATAGAAAACCTCTAAAAAATCAGTCCATACCAAGTGAATATGTGTGGAACTGTTTTTAAAAGAAATATACAAGAATGGAACAGCAACTATAAGACAACAAATAGAAAACAAGGTCCCTATATAAAGGGGATAAGACAATGAGATTCTGTATCCCCCTAAAATTTTTACAGCAGCACTTCAGGTGATGATTCAAAAAATTAACTGGAGTTTCAAAGGCATGACAATAAAAAGTGAAAAATTAATTAATTTAAGTTATGTGATGATATAGTATTAATTTCAGAATCAGCATAAAACTTAGGAAATGATAAATATACTGAACATAGAAAACAAGAAGGATAATTTTAATATAAATAGAGGAAAAACAAAAGTTATGTTCCGTAGGTACTTAAGAGCAAAAACAATAAAACTTGATGATGAACCAATAGAAATAGTCTCCTCTTATGTGTACTTGAGACAACTTTTTGACATTGTAAATGGATTACAGAGCAAAATTAAAAGAAAATACAGTTAGCCTGGTCTTCATGTGGGCAATTGAACTAAATCTTCAAAAATAACTTGTCCATCTGCCTGAATGGCAAAGTATTCCACTGGTGCATATTACCAGTACTCACCTATGGCTCAGAAACATGGGAAGAGGAAGGAATGGATCAGATCACAGACAAAAGTCTTGAATGCAATAGAAATTGTAAAAAGTATCCAAATTGAGATGGGCAGGACATCTGACTCGAGAAATGGACAATAGATGTAACAGAAAAGTAACAGAATGGATACCAACTAGAAAGAGAATACAAGGACACCCAAAAACAAGATAGAACAAAATTTGAGATCATGGGTGAGGCTTTCATTTAGCAGTGGATCAAAAATGGCTGAGGAAGAAAAATAAGTAGTATTGCAATTGCCAGATTTAGTGAATGAAGGTTAGTCCTGAATAAACTACTTTCTGATATCTCTCCATCAGCCAGCCTCTTATCTACCCTTCACCACCCCTATATCCGTCCCCCATGCGCTGCAGTTTACTTTTTAGAAATCCATGTGGTATCCTGTCAAAGGCTTTTGCAAAGTCCAGCAGTATCACTGTAAATCCATTAACTTTAACTCAGCTGTTACTGTATTATAAAACATAAGCAAGTTGCTGAGGCATGACCTACCCTTCACAAAATCATGTTGTCTATTTATCCGATTTTCATCTATCCACTCCTGTATTTTGCTCTTGACCAACTTTTCCAATACCTTGACAACAACTCCTATATGCAATGGAACTTCTTTCTCCTCTTTCCATGTCCTTGGGACTAACCTAGAGCTGAGACTTAGATTAAACAATGTAGTCAAGGGCACTGACAATTCCCTAGCAGCTTCACAAAAAATTCGAGCTGGTATACCATTCAACCCCACAGCTATATTCACATTAAGGTTCCGTAATATGCTATGCACCTCCATTTCATTTACCTCAATTCCTATATAAGCCTTTGTCTCTCTCTCTCATTACTGCAATAACTAAACCTGGATGATACACTCTTGCAAAGTGTTTGTTCATTTAGTAATTCTACTATTTCGACTGATTCTGTTATTCCCTACCATCAGCATTCGTTAAAATCATTCTGCCGTAAACATTCTTTCCTTTCATATCAAAAGACTGTTTGGGATTATCTTTAGCCTGCATTGCTAATTTCTTTCATTACTCTGCTTTTTGCCTTTCTTACTACACTGGTTATCCTTTTAGCCTGTACTTTGTACTGTTCATGTGCCTGTTGTCACCATTCTCCTTGATTTCCCTCCACAATTGTTTCTTTTTTTGCAGCTCCCACTTGGTGATGATATTCATCCATTTAACTACCACCTGATTTACCTTCCTGACTCTGGGTATGTAATCTGCCATTACTTCCCTCAAACACTTCTTTACCACTTTCCATGCACTATCAAGATCCAGAGCTTGTCATATTTACCAGCCTTGTAATTCCATATACACCCCCCCCCCTTTACTGAAAATTCCACACATTTAGTCAACTCCCAGGTCAAGATCATATGATCACTCTTACCAATTGATAACAATGTCATATTTGTTATAGACAAGTTCTCAGATGCAGTTACTAGATCAAGCACTCTCAAACCCCTAGTATTTTCCATCGCATGCTGTTTCAGGTAATTATTCCTTAGTAACTGCATAAATTCCATTTCCTTCCTCCTTCCAATCTATGTTTCCATAGTTGAAATCCCCCCATAATAAATACCTACCCTCCACTCATTAAGTTTGTATGCCAATGCATACTATCCCCATTATCTTTTCCATCCCCAGATCTATAGCAGTATCCAACTGTATATTTTTTTATGCTGGCCTCTATCTCACATCAGATAGCCTCAGATGTGCTCTATTCACTGGCCTGCAGTTAAACTTCTCCTCTCTTTGGTTGCAGTTCATCAGCTATCATCAATAACACTCTACCTCCCCTCCCCCCATTATTTTCTCTCTATCTTCCCTGAACACACTATACCCTTTACATTCTATCCCACTGACTATATCATCTTCTGCTGTCAGCCATGTCTCACTAATGCCAAAAACCTTGCCAAGATGAACTAACCAATCCCAAAAATTCAACCTGCTTGTTCCAAATGCTCCTGGCATTAGTGTACATAAAGTGCAAAAGCCCCTTGGGCCCCATGCTATCCTGACGCTTTATACTAACTATCCCATTCATTCAACACTTTTTCCAGACTCTGAACACCAAATCCATTTGGATGAAACCGTCTTTCATGTATAAGTCCTTTCACTCATCAAACTCACTCCACATGTCCACAAATTCCACACCACTCCTCCTGCATAACCTATGCATAGAGTCATTCTCTATTATGGCCCTTCTTCTCAGATATACTCTGTCGTACCGTGGCAACACACTTACTATCTTAACTTTCTCTCTCTCGCTCTTTTCTTTTGTTACTTCCAGTAATTTTTTCATGTCCTCTCTCATGCCATACTTTTGTCCTTTCAAATCATTCATTCCAGCCAAAAGTATCATCGCTTTCACTTTATCAGTGAAATATTAAACGTTCACTTTGGTGAAAGTTTAATATCTTTTTAGTCCTGAATAAACTTATTAAATTTGGTTCTGAGAGACCAAGTTTAATATTCACAGTGTGACTGAAAATCAGATAAGGTGAATACTGTCATCAAAACTTGCTTTGGCTAGTCATATATGAAGAGAGAAAGTAATGTGATTCCCTACATTGCAATGAGGCATCTGCATGAATTTTTAATGACTAAAGGTGAGTGGAGATTATGTAGCACACACTGGTGCATCTACATGGACTGAAATTTGCACAAGAATTAAAGGCATGCAGGCTCTCAACAGCATAAATAGCTTAGTTGTACTCAGTAGATTACCTGTAAAGAATTAAAGTGCAGTTACTTATTCCTTGTGGTTTTTTGTTGGATAACTGTATTTTTTTTAACTGACATTTATTTTTAGCCTTCTTAATAGTGGGAAACAGCATTGAGGTTATTTTGTGTAAGCCTTTTTAAAACTGATAATATTAGGTGAAGTTAAAAAGCGTTAAAGATGATAAACCACTTCTGTCTCTTCCAACTTTACACACTTTTTACATCTCAGAAATGAAGGATTAAACTGAGGTATAAATCGAACAGTTTTTTTTTTCCTTAGCGAATTAAGTTTAATATACAAATTCATAGGGGGTATTCCAGTGGGTGTGCTGTAGTAAGGCAACATTATTAAAAATAATTAAATTTTTAAGTTGTTTTTTTTTTAACTCCTACCTGATCACACCTAATTTTTGTTGAGGATGATGGAATGAGCTTGCCTAGAGGTACCTGCCTGTGTGGGTTTCTTTCTTGTAGACTTCTAATGATAATCTTATTCATAGAAAAGGATGGTGTAAAAGAGCAGAGGGAAAATGTTAAAGTTTTGAAAAAGAGAATGAGCAATCTGAGAAACTTAACGATTGATGGCAAGAAAGATGAAAGTGATGCAAATGTGGTGGAAGTTAAAAAAACAAAGTGCAGTTAAAGATAAGTTGCCGAACAGTGTTGACTGCGAACAAGCGTGTGTGGCTGGCAACAAAACTGAGAGAATGAATGAGAGAGCAAATGTGATGTGAGGATTTGAAAGTTGAGTTGGTTAAGATGAGGCAAAAGATTAAATGGATGTGGAATGAAGTTAAGAGAATTCAAGATATGTATGGAAGAGTGAAAATGATGAAAACAAATAATGTTGGTATAAAAGAGGTAATGAAAGACCTGCGAATGGCACTGCATGCCGATTCAATTATTAAAGGTGTGCTGGATGAGAGGATGCATAAAGTATGTTTTACTGGAGGTAGAATGAGTAGAGTGATTGAGGCATTAGATACAAGAAATAAGCGTGCAAAAGAGTTGGTAGTTGTAATAGGTACAAATGACTTGACTGCAAACAAAGAACATGTCAGATTGATATCAGGAGGTTGTTGAGATGGATAAAAGAGAATAGTGTGATAGGAAAGGTAGTAAACATGTTGCCCAGGTATGACAGTGGTGAGATGAGGTGGAGAGTAAGGATTATTAATGATATGTGTGAAGAAAAAGGGGCACAGTTTATTAATGTGTGGAATGAGTTTGAAGGAAGAAGTGAACTGTATAGGAGCGATGGACTACATTTGAGTCGTTTGGAGAGACTGCTGCTGGAAGGTATAGAAGTGAGTGCAGAGAATATATCTTTCTTGCCGAAGCAATGTGGAACAACGGGAGATGATAAAGAGATGATTATGAATGAAGAAGTGAGTGGCATGAGTATAGAGAATGAGAGAACAAGTGTACAAGACAGACAGGGAAATGGGGAGGCTCAGGATGGACTGAGGAACACAGCGTGAGAAAGGTAAATGCTCCAAGAGGATGTGAATGCATATGTACACAAAAAGGAAAGGGGATGACTTGGGATCAAGGGAAAACAGTTGGATTTGAAGAAGGTTCTAAGATGAATAAGGAGAAAAAGAAATGGCTCGAGTTAAGCATGGAGAAGTCTCATCAAATAAGTGGTATCAGTAGAACTAGCTATAGATCCAGGAGTAAGCTGCTGTGTTTGTATAAAAATCCTAGAAGTATAAGAAACAAAGCAAATGAAATGGTTGCATTAATTGAGTCTGTTCACCCAAAAATTGTTGGAATAAGTGAGACATTGTTGGATGAGGACAACATCCTGACAGGAAAGACATGGAAAGGTATGATGTGTTTCATGAGAGTAGAAAGGGTAAAAAGGGAGTGCTATTGATGATAAAGAGTTATATCCATACAAAGTAGAGATGCAAGAGGGAAATAGTGCCAGTGGTTTTGAGGCAGTATGGTGTGAGACAGAGGTAAATAGAATGAAATACTTAGTTGGACGTTGTTATAGACCTGGTAATGTGGATGGCAGCGACTATGAAATGTATAATCGAATTAGCCAAGCAAATAAGAAAAGGGTGATCATTATGGATGATTTTAATTATGGCAATGCAGACTGGAATGATGAGATAGCAGCTGGAAGTAAACAAAATGGGTGAGTTTTTGAGGGACAACTACCTCAGACAATATGTAATGGAGAGCACACAAGGATTGAGGGTCTTGATTTGATCATCTCATCAGAGGATGTAATTATAAATGAGATGTCAAATAATCATCCTCCAGTTGGTGAGAGTGACCATGAAGTGATTACCTGGGTGGTTGCCAGCAGTGTGAGATCTCTATGAGAAAAGCATGTAGGTGGAACTACAAGGCTGGTGATTATGAGGAGCTCAGAGGACAGCTTGCTGCAGGTGTAGTATGGAATGAGGAGTTAGCTGGAATAGAGATCAATCAATGCAGCTTGGGAGATATTCAAGAACTATCTAGTAGAAGCAATGTCTAAATGTATTCCGAGGGTGAGAAGGTGAAATAAGGTAGGTGTAAAATGGATGAATGAATAGATTAAACATGCGATACAGAGAAAAAAAGGCATTATGGAGGCAGCACAGCATGAGAGAAGTGGTAATAACCAATTCCATGATGATTGCAAAGAACAGGGAAGGAGGATGACTTGGTAAGGGTAGCAAAAGTGAAATATGAGCAGCAATTAGCTAATGAAGCCAAAACAAATCCTGGTGAGTTCTTTCAATATGTAGCTAGCAAAAAAAAAGAATGATTATGGAAGGATGACACTGATTGGAGAAAATGGTATAAGGACAACTGCTGCAGAAGATATAGTGGAGATACTTAATGAGCAGTTCATAAAGGTCTTTCATTCTTGTGAATGTGATATCATGGAGAGTTTGAGAGCAATTGGTGGTGATGATGATGGGGATGAGAGACTGACTGTGAGCAAGAGGTGTATGGGGAATTGAGCAAACTTGATGTTAATAAGGCTGTGGGACTTGGTACTATATCACCACGTATTCTGAAGGAATGTGCGAGGGAGTTCACATTAAAACATATGCCTTGACATATGTTTTAATGTGAGTCTTGCACTGGGTCGAGTTCCAAAGTAGTGGAAGGAGGGCAAAAATGTGCTGTTTCATAAGGGAGATGATAGAACTTGAGCATCAAATTATAGGCCTAACTATGTGTCGGGTGTTGTAGTTAAGTTGTTGGAGAAGCTGGTGAGAAAAAGGATCCAAAATTGGATTGACAACAATGGTATTATCCTTGATGGACAGCATGGATTTGCTAAAGGGATGTCATGTTTTAGTAATCTACTTATTACAATAAGGTGATGGCTTCCTTGGACAGAGGAGAGGGATACACGGTAGTATACTTAGATTTTGCAAAGTCTTTTGAGGATTACCATCTTATAAGTTGATACTAGAGCAGATGGGGTTGGATATTAGATTAGTGCATTGGATTGGAGACTGGCTATCTGATAAGTATTAGCAAGTTGTGTATGGGTAGCAATATCTGGGAAGAGGAAAGTCATTAGGTGTGCCTCAGGGGTCTGTTTCAGGGACCGCTGTTTTTTAACCTGTATGTTAAATGATATTGGCGAAGATTTGGATGGGGATATTCAGTTGTCTGCAGATGATGCAAAGTTGGGACGAACTACGAAGAGTAGAGATCTTGTGGCCCTACAAGAAGACTTGAATAGATTGAGTGAATGGGCATGGGAATGTGGATGTGAGTTCAATATTGCAAAATGTAAAGTTTTAAAATTTGGGAAACAAAGATGAGATGGAGAATTTATGCTCGGTGAGTATATATATTGTTGGAGGTGGAAGAAATAAGAGATCTTGGGGTGATAGTGGATAAGGATCTGAAATTTAGGTTACACATTGCCAAAATTATGAGGACAACATAAACAATTCTGGGAATGATGCAGAGGACACTGACTTGTAAAAGTAAGGAGATTTTTGTTCCATTGAATAAGACTTTGATTAGGCCACACATGGAATACTGTGCACAGATTTGTCACCTGTTTTCTAAAGGATGAAGAGATGTTGGAAAGGGTCCAGAGGCGACTGACTAAAGTAGTTTCTGATCCCCAGAATGTCAAATATGAGGAAAGGTTGAGAAGATGCAATTTACAGAATCTAGTGGATAGGAGGAAGAGGGATGATATGATAGAGACCTACAAGTTAGTAAGTGGTTGTTATAGGATCAATGTTGGAGAGACTTTACAGAAAATGGTGGGAGATCAGGGGGAGAACCACAGGTCATCTCTGGAAGTTGTATAAGGAGGGTGTGAACAGGGGAGTGAGAAGCAGGTTTTTCGCATGCAGAATTGTGAATGCTTGGAATGCTAGCCTGAGAGTGTGGTGTCTGCAGAGAATTTGAGGTGTTTAAGGCATGGTATGATGAGCTGTGTATGACAAAAGGACCTCCTAGATGAGTCTTTGACTCCACGGGGTCTTGGGATGATAATAATATTTGGAAACATACCCAAAAAGACATATCAACATAAGAAGTCTGAATGGCAAAAAAAATGGAGATAGCTGAGGAATTGGATGAGTACCAGATCGACATAATAGGAGTCACTGAAACAAAAAAGCAAAAACTGGCAAGGTCTTTCTGAGCAATAAATACAAAATGTTATATTCAGGCAATGACAATCAAGGAAAAGAAGGAGTAGCCATAGTATTCAACACCAAATACAAGGCTAGTCTTCTTGAGTGGTAGGCAGTCTCAAATAGAGTGATGTGGGCAAATATGAGAATGGGGAACTGGACATTGAGACTTATTTGTGCCTATGGTCCTACAGAAGGTTCTACTAAGGTAGAAGTGGAGGAATTTCTTGAGGCTTTACAGAAAATTTTGGGAAAATTTGGAGAAAAGAGCAAAGCTAATAATAATGGCAAATACCTGTTGGATTTCTGCTCAGGACATGGACTGGTTATTGCTAACACAATGTTCCAACATAAAAAATGTGCACAAATTCACATGGAGAGAAGAGGCAAGGAATAAGAATAAAAACATCACTATCATTGACTATGATAGTGATGTTTTCTCCCTGGTGCAGGACACCAGAATGTACAGAGGATTTGAAATTGGAAGTGATCACTATTTAGTCTTGAGCAGGATAAAATTGAATTTCATATTGAAAAGAATAACATGTAAGAAAGTTTTAAAGCGAATAAAAGTTGAGCAACTCTCAGGTGTGAACTGTAGACTAAAATACACAAAGATTATTGAAGAAAAAATGAAAGAATTTGAGAACAGGAACCAAACCTTGGAAATTAAGTGGCAAGCCCTGAAGAAAACATGGATGATTCAGCCAGAAAGGCATGTGTCGAGGTTGTCTGTAAGGATAGAAAAATCAGAACTCCATGGGCAGTGAAAGAAAAGAAGAACGCATATCAAAAGTTCCTGGCAAATAAGTCAGCATGTCCTCTTAGAGAATACAGAGACAAATGTAAGAAAGCTAAACACTATAAAACTAACTAAACAAAAGTCATGGGAGGACTTTGCTAAGAACATAGAAAATAAATATTAAGAAGGTGGCAAGATATTCTGGAAGTTGTTGGAGAAGCTCAGAAATGGAGGAAAGAGTGCTGTAAAAGTAATTAGAGATGATAAAGGTGACATGAAAACTGGAGAAAAAGATATCCTTGAAGTATGGAGTAATTACTTCGAAAAATTGCTAAATGAAACAAGCAGTGATAGCACTGTGGTAAAAAAAACACTGACCAGGCATGCAGTCAGGAATACATATCCATACTTGAAGTAGTAAAAGCCATCAAAAGCCTGAAATGTGGAAAGGCAGCAGGAGTAGATGATATTCGACCAGAGATGCTCAAGTATTATTATTATTATTCGTGACACCTCCAAGGAGTCTGAAGACTCATCATGGGAGGACACCTACTGTACAACTCTCAGTTTTCACCGAACCTCTAATACCAATCATCTACATCAATGCCATATACAGTCCACCACCACCACCACTAGTATTTTTTGTTTGTAAATTGCGTGTGTTCTGAAAGGACGATTTGTCTATCTGCGGGATGAAAAACCCAGAGTTTCCGTGAGAAAAAACCCTGCTACCTCTGTATGAGATCGGCTAACTCACTTTCGATTGAAAAAGTCCATATAAAGTATGGAGGTATAAAAGTCCTACAGTGGCTGCACTGCATAGTTCAGAAGACCTGGACAGAGGGACGAATTCCGGATGATTGGAGTAGAGCTCTCATAGTACCCAGATACATAAAAAGGGAAATAAAACTGAATGTGAGAATTACAGAGGTATTTCTCTACTGAGTGTTCCTGGTAAGATCTATGCAAGTATACTTGAGAAACGATTGAGAAGGATTGTGGAAGAGAAGCTTGGTGAAGAACAAGCTGGATTCAGGCCAAATAGAGGTTGTCAAGATCGGATTTTCACTTTACGACAGATAGTTAAGAAATCATGGGAATATAACAAAGATCTGTATTTAAGTTTTGTAGATCTGGAAAATGCATATGACAAGGTGCCAAAAGAGAAGCTATTCAAAATGCTAAAGTTATATGGTGTCAATGGGACATATATCAGGCAATACTTAGTCATTATTTGAGTTGTAAGTCAGCAGTTAGAATTAAAGGAAGTACAGGAAGGTGGTTTAATGTTAAATCTGGTGTGAGACAAGGATGTACATTATTCCCTCTGTTATTCGTTGTCTCTATGGATCACTTTATGGAGTAAAGTGGTATTAAACATGATATCAAGATTGGAGATGTTAATGTCTGCTCTTTGCTTTATGCTGATGATGTTATACTTCTAAATAAATCCACTACAATTCTGCAAGATTCCCTGACTAAATTGAATAACTGTTGTAGTAGATATGGTATGAAGGTCAGCATTAAAAAGACAAAGACAATGAAAATAGGCAGAAACATTGAAAATATCCACTGCATTGTCAATGGAGTACCTATAGAACAAGTGAAACATTTCATCTACTTAGGCATGATTTTTAGTGAAGATGGTAAATTACATATGGAAATAGACAACAGGTGACTGCCTACTATACCAACAAAGCTGGTATGGTAGGTAGTCAACTGAATAAATTTATATGGATTAAGAGAGAAATTAGCCAAAACACTAAATTAGTTGTATACAAGACAGTATTCAAGCCAATTTTAACCTATGGATCTGAGACTGGGTCAGAAGTAAAACACTTGACTGAAGAATAAAGACTGCAAATATGAGAGTCCTGAGAAAGATTAGGAGCATGAAGATGGCATCAATGGCAATATCATATTAAAAATGAGGATATCATGAAAGAACTTGCGACTGTCAGCATCCAGGAATATGTTAGCAGAACTACGTCTTTTCTTTGTAGGGGTTTGGCTCCCTGGAATCGGTTCGTCCGGAGATAGGGATGCTATCCCCGTAAAGCACCGCGCCTCCTGCGGTGTCCGGGCTGGCCTGGTTGGCTGAGTGGTCAGCGTATCCACTCTCCAGCCAAAAGGCTGCAGATTCGAATCCCGCCGTTGGAATGGATGCTTGTCTGTGAAAATACTAGTGGTGGTGATGGTGGTCGGTAGATGGCGTTGTTGTAAATGATGAAGGTAGTTGCGGTTGGTGAAGACGGAGAATTGTAGAGTAGGTAACCTCCCATGATGAGTCTTGGACTCCCTGGAAGTGTTATGTAATAATATTTTGCCAGCCTGGTTGGCCGAGTGGTTAGCATATCCGCTCTCCAACCAAAAGGCTGTGGGTTCGAATCCCGCCGTGGGCATGGATGTTATGATTGTCTGTGAAAGTACCAATGGTGGTAGTCGGCGGTAGATGGCGCTGGTGTTAGATAATGAAGGTTGGTGGAGTAATGAGACGAAGAGTTGTAGCGTAGATGCCCTCCCTCGATGAGTCTTTGGACTCCCTGGAGGTGTGATGTAATAATAAAAAAAAATAATAATAACTAATCTCAGGTGGTATGGTAACTTAAACAGAATGGGAGAGGAAAGATTAGCAAAACAAGTGTTCTCTGCCATGTTGACAGGAAAAAGACCAAGATATAGGTTAATTGATACAGTAAAAAGTGCCTTAGAAGATAGAAATATAAGATCTGATAATGTTTAGTCTTGACAGATAACGGACTGATTTGTAGAAAAATTGTAGATAGGAAAGTAATAATAATGTAAATTTTTCATGTAGTACTATCATATCCTGTATATGATAATATACATGAAAAATTTATCATGTAGTAAATTAATAAAAATATAATTAACACATCAGGAAGTTGATGATGACCCACAAAGACCTTGAAGATTCTGCATATTTTCTGAATAGTCCACATCCAAAAATCAAATTCACATTAGAAGTAGAAAAGGAAGGGAATTACCATCCCTAGACATTCTTATCAACATAAACATCTCTAGAGGATTATTAATTTCTTTTTTCTTTTTAACCACTTGAGAGGTTAAGCAAGGTTTTTATCTACAGTGATTCTTCAATTATCTGGCCTTCCAACAGCCAAACTTTCAGTTAACTAATCCTTGAATGGATAGGAATATCAACTGAATTCTGGTAGAGTACCATGTAACTGTACTTTCAGTTAAATGTGCTTTCAATTATCTGACCACAAAGTTGATTTACGAAGGCAAATATGTAACTGGGGGCAAATGTATAACACCAATGTTTGTCTGAAAAGCTCACTAGACTTCTATATCAAATAGTTCTTCAAATCCCTTCTATCCTCAGAATCCAGAAATGAATCCACTGCATGAGTTGATAAATGAGATCTTGACTGTCATGCCATTTCTACCAGACACAGTACTCATCAATACTGTGTCTGGTAGAAATGGTTCTTTATATAATCTTTTGCTAGAAAGATTATATAAAGAAACACATGAAGGTCTCATTTTTCAAATGAATTTAAATAGGAATGATTGCTTACAACTTTTCCAAAACTGGGAACTATCTTCCTTAATATCTCTCATTTATGTTAAGACTTCTTAACAGTAACTTAAATTTTGTTTTGAGTAATGGTTTATAGATTGAATTGTCCTCTAACATTTAACATAGGATATTCAAAAATGCACTGTTTTCAATTGTTATTTTATATTCTCAACAGGGGATGATGTTGTCCCCAGTGGGAAATTTTTTTTTGAGGGGGGACAATAATTAGTATTTGGTGTGAAAAAAATTTTAGGAACCACACCAGCCAGCAATGTAACACTGCCAGATAAAAGATAAAATGGGCATATATAACAAAGGAGGAAATATACACGAAATTTGTAAAATATATTTTTGAGGCATGCTATATAGGGCATGATTCATAGGCACTGGTTAAAGATATACTGCTTCTTTATCACCATGTTTCATATGTCATGAAATAGGAAAGAGAAAAGTGCTGGCTTCAACATAGTCATACAATATAGAGATTTCCTCATTCCTATATGACTGTTATTCTCCATGTTTTGCAGTTGAAGCTTGGTGAAAAAAAGCACAGTAAACTTTTATGAAAAAATACATTGGTACAGGAAATTATGGAGGGCAATTAGAAAAAAATTGACTTAAAAAAAGTCCTTTAGGGTGAGATTACTAAAAAAAAAGGTTGAGAAACACTGTTCTATATTTTATTTTTTCTTTAGTTGTTTCTAAACATTGCTTTTTAAAGGTCAACAAACTTGACTGAAAATTTTGCATTAATTAAATGTTATTCTTAATTTAAGTGAATTCTAGATGAATACATAATTTCTTATCAGCATGTTTACTGCATGTCGCTTCTAAAGCAACATGTATTCTTTTAGTATTTTTTTCCATATGGTTTCATACATATATAGTTTTGGTACCCCTTTTTCTTTGTTTAGCTGTAGATTTCGATCAATTGTCCAAAATGTTCAAATTTACAACAGTGTATTCTCTATACTCTTAGTAATGATAATGGATGGATTTCATCTTTAGGAGAGCGAATAAGGGAAGCTAGCTTGAATATCGATTTATAGAGTACTTGTTATTTATTTCAGACCTCTCCATGTAAGGAATTACTAGTGTTTTTGGAATGGTCGACCATTAATATACATACTAGGGAAGAGGGTTAATTTTAACTTTTGTAGGATTGTATCTCCAGCATTAGTGAAAGTATTTAAGATATACTGTAATTCTTTATTTTAGGATACAATGACATTGGAGCAAATTGCTCTATTTGTGTTTGTTACTGTAAATTATGTAAGCAGTTAAAAAAAAAATGTTTCTCATTAGGCAAACGATTTTAATAAATGACAAAAGCTTCTAGATTTTACCAATTAGTAAAATTTGAAAAAATGGGACATACAGTTGTAGAATGAACTAACTCAACTCTTACAGTGCATTAAATTACAATAAGTGAAAGCTGTATACCAAATTTAGTAATCATGGCTCTCTATTTGTTGAGATAAAAAGTACAAGACTAAAGGTGGACACCATAAATCATCAAATTTGGTGAGGGTAGCAGCTTTTGTGTAGTAAAGTGTGTGTGTGAGTGTTTGGTTCAGAGTCCTAGATACTGGAAAACATTTAAGATGTTTTAATTTACAAAAATGATAAGCTGCATACCAAATTTGGTGATTGCAGCTCTTTTTTTCATTTAAGGAAAATTTGCAATAGTTTGATTTTTCATACAGGTCTGGGGAAGAATAAAAACCTTGAGATGTTTCAAGTTACAATAAGAGAAATGAAAAATTTCATCAGATGATATCATATAATACCCATTCAAAAATTTGTAGACCTCTATCATATCACTCCTCTTTCTCCTGTTAACCATTCTGCAATCCACATACTTGCAATCTGTCCTCATAATCTAAATCTCATAATCCAGATATAATCTTTGTAACTCTTCTTTGCACCCTTTCCACAGCTTCTTTATTCCCTTGGAACCAGGGAGACCAAATCTGTACACAATAATTCAGTCCAGATGTGGTCTTATTAAGGCCTTATAAAGAGGCAAAATGATTTCCTTATTCTTACATGTCAAGGTTCGCTTCAACATCGCAATTATCCTCTGAGTTGTATTTTGCAACTTTCAATGTGACCTTTGAACTTCAAATTCCTATCCACCAATACACCAAGATCACTAGCCTCCTCAGTTTCTTGTAGCATAATCCCACTAATAATATGCTGCTGGAGCTCTAATCATGCCAAAGTGCATAACTTTACACTTACTAACATTAAACTGATAACCATTTTCATTTGCCCAAATTTCCAGCCTATTCAAATCATTTTGTAAGTGCTGAACATCAGTAGCATTCCTGATTGCCCTACCTATCTTTGCATCATCGGCAAACAATTGCACATCTGATGTTAGACCCTGCCTGATGTCATTAATGTATAGATTGAACAATAATGGCCCAAGGACTGAATCCTGAGGTACACCATCGGTCACCTTAAATCTGGCAATTTACACCCACTGTATACCACTTTTTTGCTATCTGTCTGTCAAGCACCCCCGATCCAAGTTAAGAGTTTATATTTCAATCCCATATTCTCCAGTTTATGCAACAGCCTTTCGTGTGGTATCCTATCAAATGCCTTAGAAAAATCCAACATCATCATAGTGTATCCATTCCCTTTATCCAACTTGGCCATAACATTGTTATAAAATATGAGCAAATAAAAACTCGCATCCATTTCTTCTGCACAGCCTGCATGTGAAATCATTTGCTATCATCGCCTTCCTTCTTAACTCAGTATTGTCATATCTGGGTAGCAAACCTACAATTTTTACTCTCGCATTTCTTTCTCGCTTCCAACAGACCTTTCATATCTTCTCTCATACTATATTTGTCACTAATTAAATTATTAGTACCTACCAGTTCCATCATCTTTTTTACTGTTCTTTTTTGCTTTTCAGTTACATTTGTCACATTTTTAATTTTTGCCCCTGGGAAACTAGAAGTGGTGACTCCCTTGGCAAGTGCAAATTTTAAGATTGAGTCACCATATCATATCATCTCTTTTTTTCTTACATTTTCAGTGACTTAGCTTGTTATTAATATTGTGATTACCAACTTCAGTACTTTCTTGACTGTTCTTGTTCTGATCCTTTTTCTTATCGTTTATAAGTTTAGTCATACGTTTTTCCACCTTTTTCAATTCTCTGATCGATTTTCTAATAATCTCTTTTAATCAAGATATTTCTAATGTCAACTTATCCTCAGATAAATTAGCGTCATCACTGCAGTAGTACTCTTGTTCATCAGGACAAACGTTCTCCTCAGTAGTAAGAACTTGAGCTTTAGGACACTGCCTTGTTATGACGAGTTTTCACAGCCATTCTTAAGTGTAGTAAAACTAATAATATTTCTGCAATAATGTTTTAAAATGATGTAGTATAATAATGACACTAAAAAACTACAATAATATACAAAAATAATATACTAAAAATTAAATCCGAGAAAACAACTTAGTCCACTTTTACCAGGAGTTGCCTCAGTCCTGAAGATACTTCAGGCCCAAACTTTGTTTGCTTACACTTGGATAAAGGATTAAACTTAATTTATTATAGTCTAACCAAGTGTGTGTGTGGGGGGGGGAAACTTCCAACTTAATAAATCAACAAAATCACAGATATTTCAGAAGCTTTCTAACAGCATTTGTGTCTTTTCACCTGATAGCCTTGACACCAATAATTAGCAGAGAGAGAGAGAGAGCACGCACCAATTTTTAAAAATTTTACTATTGCTGTTGTTCATAATTTTAGGTATTACATAACCTGTCAGTTACTGCTATATGACATTCAGTAATCTTTATCTGAAATCACCTTTAAGATTTTAAATGTGATACTGAGCATCTTGGGTTCAGATATTTTTGAATACCATATAACACAGTTGAATAAAGATTTTGAGTGATTACTGAGATATTGATTTTGCCTAATTTCTATTTAAATGTTATGATTTCATTTTAGGTGATGCAATTAGAAGGAGTATACAGTGTTCAAGAACCTCATTTTTGGACATTATGCAGTAATGTTTTTATTGGGACCATTAAACTAGAAGTTGCTTCCACGGCAGATGCCAAATATATCCTGAGTCACACACACAGTACATTTACACAGGTGAGTTTTATGAAACATATTTTTGAATATGATGGTGAAAAGAGAGAGAGTTATGCTATCATGAAAATAAAGCGATTAAAATACTACTGAAATATAGATGAGAAAAAAAAAATTGTTCTTCAGATATTGAAAGCAAACCATGAGGGTAATAGTTAACAGAAATTGCATATGCAGGATTTACTTGTAGATTTAATATAATAATAAACAGAATTTGTCTAAGCTTCATGACTGGTCTACAAGTGATCTAGTTAGGAGGATAAGGCACATTAATGTCATTTTAATCCTTAACACTTTGGTAAAGATTTAAATAAGAATATAATTTCTTGTCAAGTATAATATAATATATTCCACATCTGTCACTGTTTGTCGGCTAACAGTTTTAACTAGAGAATATACAAAAAATATGAACAATTCTAATAGTGATTGTTTTGAAATTTTGTTTTCAATTTTCATAACAACTACTGGAATTGTTAAAATTGCTGGGATTTTTTTTGTATATTCTCTAGTGCATTTATCTTCCTACCAAAGCTGTTAATTGGCAAACAGAAAATAGAAGTTTTGTTTTTTACTTTGTTTATTATTGAGTCAATCTCACATATGTTAATTTCTTCAGATATCATCAGTATAATTTCTGCTTTGGCTCTGTTGGTTTACTTTACTATGCTATATATTTGAATATGATAATTTAATTTTTAATCCCTTTTTTTTAATGTTTTTGTTATGATGGCTATTTTCATGATTTACTTTTTTTCTCTAATTCTTCATCTTTACAAACTATTCCTATACCATTCCACTGTTAAAAATCTAATGTATTGATTGCATTTTTCTGTTTTTTCATATATCTTTTTGTGTCTTGGGTTTGTTTTTACTTTGTTTGCCTAGTTTCAATTTGTATGAGACTTGCAAGTACTGAATTGAGTTCTCTGGTTTGGTTACGAGCTATCTCAGATCAAGGCTGATGACCAAAGTGCTCTTTATAGTTTTCATATCAGGTATAATATCTATTCCATAAAATCAATTTTGTCTTGATATTGGTTTCCATTTTGTGAGCACAGAGATTTGCAAGTCAAGAATAAGGTAGTTGATGAAATGCCAAATGCTTTTTTTTTAATTAATTTTTTTTCCAAAAGCTCCTGGATTATGCCAGAAAATTATGACATCACTCTGCATTACATGGATTGTGTATGATGCATAATTACAACATAGAAATGATCATGTTATATTTTTGTGATAGAAGTAGTTATTTGTGAGGGGGGGGGGGCATTAAAAGAGAAGTGGGTAGGCAAATGAGTGTAAATTGTTGATATTGACTTAAATATGAAAACAATGTATTTAAAAAAATTGAATTGTACTGTACAATGTATTTGGAAATTTCTCGCTCTGAGCTGGATAACAAGATGAAAATAATGGTGCGACATGAGATAGATATTTGTCTTAAGTCCAGCAAACAAAATGTGACATTTCAAATTAAAGTGAAAAATTGTAGTTCTTATATAACAGTAATTATTTTCAACATCAATATTTTCTGGAATGTAATTTCCAGGAGTGCATACAGGATATTATTGATAATCATACCATTACTTTCTGTCAAGATAGTGAACATTTTCTGCCACATCATTTCATCCATATCTTAGTCTTCCTTACATTTTTCTAACTTAATTGCTTTTAACTCTTAATTTTTCATCACATTCCATTTTAATTACTTTATTGCCTTATAACCTCATTTCCTAGATGTTTTGCAACTGCATCAGCACCTCTCAAGTTTAATTTTGTCTATTCATATGCACATGAAAGTATCACTGCTAGCTGTATGGATTTGTTTGGTATTTGTGATCTTAACTAAAATTTATCTGGCCATTTAATCATGATTTGGGACAATTTCTAGTATCTCAAATGTGCAGAATGATGTAATAAAGTTGTATACTACAGTGTTATAACAAAATATGACATTAAGTATACAGCTGAAAGTGGACATTTTGCTACATTACACTGTCTAATCTTAATTATATTGATAGATTTGATATATTTTCAAAGTTTAGGAAACTGTAATTACACATTCTGTAAAACAAATTTTTCCCCCTTAAGATTCCTAATGGTATTGTAGTTTGAACTTAGTACACATACATTAACATTATACTTTAATGAAACCATTCTGTTGTTGGGTTGTAGTTAAAATTGATCATCATCAGATTCCTTACATTTACCCTGATGGGGGGGGGGATGTGCAGGATATTATGATAGTACTACATGAAAAAGTTACATCATTACTAACTTCTTATCTGTCAAGACTCCAATATTATCAAATCTTATATTTCTATCTTGCTGCATCAGTCTTCCTATGGGTCTTTTTCATGTCATCTAGCTTCTAACCTTTCCTCTCCCATTCTGTTTAAGTTGCCATAAGATCTGATATTAGCTCTGCTAACACATTCCTGAATGCTAACAATGCCAAGTTCTTTCCTAATATCTTCATTATTGATATGATACTGCCAGTTGATGACATCTGTTCACTCCGTTAATCTTTCTAAGAACTCGCATATATGATGTAATCTCCAGTCTTTGAAGTGTTTTATTTCTAATCCAGTTCTCAGATCCATAAGTTAAAATTGGTTTGAACACTCTTATATACAGCTAGTTTAGTATTTTGACTAACTTCTCTCTTATTCCATGTAAATTTATTCAGTTGACTTCCTACCTTACTGGCTTGGTTAATTCTGCTCTCTGTTTCCAAATTTAATTTACAATCTTTGCTAAAAATTGTGCCTAAATAAATGAAATGATTTACTTGTTCTATAGGTTCTCCATTCAGGATGCACTTGATGTTTTCAATGTTTCTGCCTATTTTCATACCAAATTTATTACAGCAGTTAAATTAAGTAATTTAGTCAAGCAATCTAGAGTGCTTGAACTGGATTTATTTAGAAGTATAGCATCATCTGCATAAAGTATAGAGCTGAGATTAATGTTTAAAATTTTAATATCAGATGTAATAGCACTTTATTATGTGATCCATATAGATGGTGAATAACAGTGGAGATAATGTACATCCTTGTCTCACACCTGAGTTAATATCAAACCATCCTGTACCTCCCAATTCTAACTGCTAAATAAACTCAAATATAGGCTAAGTATTTCTGGATATAATATCCCATTTACACCATATAACTGAAGCGTTTCGAACAGTTTTTTGGCACCTTATCATATGCCTTTTCCAGATCTGCAAAACTTAAATACAAATTCTTGTTATATTCTCAAGATTTCTATTTGTCTTAAAGTGAAAATCTGATCCTGACAGCCTCTTGCCTGAACCCAGTTTGTTATTCTCCATACTTCTCTTCCACAACTTTCTCTCAAGTATACTTGCATATATCTTACCAGGAACACTCAGTAAGGAAATTCCTTTGTAATTCTCACATTCATGACATGGTATGCATTTATATGCATGCCATGAGAGCTCGACTATAATCATCTGGAATTTGACCCTCTGACCAAGCCTTCTGAATTATGCATTGTAGCTACTGTAAAATTTTTATACCTCTGTATTTAAGCATTTCTGGTCTAATTTCATCCCCTCTAGCTACCGTTACACATTTCAGATTTTTAATGGCTTTTTCTACCTCAAGTATTAATATGTACTCCTGATTGCATTTCTCTTAACTAATTTCTACCATTGTTCTGTCACTTCCTGTTTCATTCAATAATCTTTCAAAGTAATTACTCCAGACTTCTGGAATATCTTTATATTCAGTTTTCATGTGGCCTTTATCATCTGCGATTCTTTTTACAGTATTCTTCTATAGCCTCCAGAATATTTTGCCACCTCCCTAATATTTATTTTATTATATTATATATTTTATTTATTTGTTTAGCTAGTTTTACACAGTGCTTCACTTTCTTACATTTTTCTATGCATTCTCTAAGAGCACAAGCTGGCTAACTTGCTAGGAACTTTGATATACGTTCTTCTTTTCCTTGACTGCCTGTTTAACTTCCTGAGTCCATCATAGATTTCTGATTTTTCTATTCTTGCAAACCATCTCAGCACATGCCTCTGGCTGAATCAATCACTTTGTTTTTTTATTTTGTTTTGTTTTTCCAGGGTTTGCCACTGAATCCTCAATCTTTGGTTCTTGTTTTCATACTTTCTCATTTTTTCTTAAATCATGTTTGTGTATTTGAGTCTACAGCTCATCTCTGAAAGGTGTTCAACTTGGATTCATTTTAAACTTTGTTATATAGACTTTTTTTTTCAATATGAAATTCAACTTTATTCTGTTCAACACTAGGTGATCACTTCCAATTTCAAATCCCCCTTTATGCTCTGAACCAGTGGGGAAAACATCGCTATTAATAATAACATAGTCAATGAGACTTTTCTTATTTCTTGTGTCTTCTTGTCAAGTGAATTTGTGCAAGTCTCTATGATGGATCATGGTATTAGTAATAACTTGTCCATGGACAACAGAAATCTCATAGGTACTTATCAATTATTAGCTTTGCCCTTTTCTCCCAATTTTCCCAAAATATTTCTATATGCTTGGTAATCATTTCCTACTCTGCTGTTTAGATCTCCAATAAGAATCAATTTTCCTTTTTAGTTATGCTGCTTTCTCTAATGCCTCCACTGCTTCCATAATAGAACCTTCTGTGGTACCATAGGAACAAATAAATCTTTGTCCAGTTGCCCACACCACTCTACTTGATATTCAAGATTATGCTCGTGTTTTGTGTTGAGTATATAGCTACTCCTTTTCGCTGATTGTACCTGAATATAACGTCTTGTATTTGTTGCTTAGAAATATCTCTTCTGTTTTTGTCTTCTTTGTTTTATAATACCTAGTATGTTGAGCTAGTACTTATGCAATTCTTCTGCTAGTTCCATTTCTTTTTCATTGATGCTTCTTATATTGAGAGTACCAGTCTTAGACGATGCTGTGCTGAATTTTTAATTTGTCTCTGTAGTTGATTTTTCACTGTTAACCCTGGTTTCCTGACAAAAACAATGGGGGGAGTGGACTTGCTTAACTGAGTGACACCTCAGCCAGCATGAAATTCTGTCATGTTATACTATCATTTTCCATTATGGTTTAAGCCAATAAGAACAGTTTGGTTAGCTAAATCGCAAGTTGCTAGCCCTTCCACATTTCAGTATGTAGAGCATCAACATAATGCACCACAAGAAGGTGGAGATTAGACATTAGGTCAGAAGCCCTAGTTGGTTCTCTGCCTTCCTTCCTTGAAAGGCAACATGGAGGTCTCCCAGTTATTCAGCTTTGATCCTTAAGCACCCCATTTACAATTGTTTTTAAATTTCTCATTGTTCTCTTAGTTTTATGAGCTGTTTTCTCCAAACACAGTGTTAACCAGTTTAGTTAATTAAATATTCTGCCTTTTTGCTGTGATCACATGTTCTTTCGTTGAACATCAGGCCATTATATTTTCTGGTCATAACAACTATAATTAAAATGCAAATATGAATAGAGACATAAATCTTGGGATTTTTGTGTGATTAAAATCCACAGCTTTTTTGTTGTTGTTTATATTATTTAATTTCTAGAAAATAAGCTTTTTTTTTTTTCCCTCCAGATTGGTGTAAGACAACTATACGTCCAGATAGACTATGCTCCTATGTGACATCAAGGAATGTAACCCCGGTAATCATGTGACCAAATATTTTATAACATTCTAGTGTTTGGCTGTTCTGGTAGCAGTTATTCAGCAGTTAACTATTCAGCTGTCCTGAGTTTGCCAGATACCAGATCTTGCCATACCAGTGATTTTGGACATATTAAAAGATTTGACCATGTTGGGAGTATGAGTATACAGAGAAACCTTTTGTTATTAAAAGATGCTGAGGACCATTGGATTTCTCTGTGTATTTCCTTATTGGAAACATTCATTTTAATCTCTATAATATAATATGTTCAAAAAACCTTTCTTCCATTACCATAAAACAAATGTTTAAACACAAGCCAGTTCAATAGCAGCAGTGACACAGGTGCGCACGTGCACACACACAAAGTAAAATCTGTGATATTCACTTGGATACATTAGCTCTTTTTAAAACTTTCTAAATGGCATTGATTTATCACATTAAATCCCTTAGCTTGTCTGATTAGAATTTTGATGTCTTTTGTATGTGGGTGAGAGAAATCTGAACAAGGATCTTTTATCCAGATCCTTGCCTCAGGGCTAGTATGAGAGCTTTCTCTATGATGTAAAGAGAATGTATGAGAGCTTTCTCTATGATGTTTATCTGTTTATTTTAAAATAATGATAAAAAAAATGTCATAAGACAAACATTATTAAATAGCCAACTATTCACTAAATATAGCACTAAGGTTGAACAAAATATCTAAGCAACAGTGGCTTACTGAAAACCCCATCTCTCCCCTCCCAAAAAAAGTACTTTTTATTAGATTAATTACAAAACTTACAGTATTATCCTGTATATATGCACTGTTTACATTTTGTTCCACATGTAAAATTGAAATTCATTTATCCCAAGTCCATAGTCAAAAATCTATAGAATAAAGATAAAAACATAGCTACAAGAAAGAAAATATAGGATGGTAGTTTGCCGAGGATGCCTCAGATATGTCAAGGGTAACTCCATGAATTTCTCCAAACCTTTCCATGGCATATATCAAGAGGTAGGTGATGTAGGTAAAGGCATGTTCCTCTTGCGCATCTCTTTTTTACTTAGTTCTTTCTCTTTTTTCAGCTATATCACTCACCAGATGTTTGCAATTTCTCAAGCTCATGCTTCATTCTGTGATGGACTTCCCTTAAGTGCATCATCTCTCTCTCATTACAGCCGACTCTTCATTCTTTGCATCATTCATACTATCATTCTTATGTTGGTCACTTTTAGTTCTCATTCTATCCTGTTTCTCTCCATCACTTACATTTTCATACTTGTTACATCTGTTGCCTCACTCTCATTCTTTTGAGAGTTAGGCACCCACTCTTCTGGCACTTGCTCTCTAAATACTTTCCTTTACACTTTCTCACCGCCCTCACTTTTAAACAAAAGTCCACTCACTCTCGAAAAATAATACATTTCACAGATGCCACACAGCATAATGTCTTTAAAATTGAACCCTATAAACAAAGAAGACTTTAGATGTCATTGCTCTAGTTTAATAAATGCCAATACCGACTTATAAATTTAGACTTATTGAAGTTATTTTGAAAGAGTTATGGAAAAAAATTTCAGTTGGCATTTATTAATTTTATTAAACTAATAAAATTAATAAATGTTACTTGCTTATGTAACATGTTACATAAGCAAGCCAACTCACTTATGTTACTTGCACACCACCAAAAGCCACTTTCCACAATACAGAGAGCACATGCAATGATGCTTGTGCCTTTCTCAAGTCTCACTTTGTTTACTAATGAACATGGAAGTGAACCCATTCATAAATGCAGCAAAATTAATGTGGAGATGAAAATTATAAATAAATATGATAGTGGGTAAAGTGACTGGAGAAAATAAATCCTAAGGCCTTGTGTTTCTGCAGTCCAAATAAAAATAAATGACACTTCAGCCTGTTATGGAGAGATTTATGAAGAGAAGAAAGTAATCACTGTTCAGTCATCTCTTGATAATTTTATAAGGAAGATGAGATGGTCAAATAATATCATAATTAAATTTTTATTATTTTTTTTATCTTTTTTATTTTTCTGTTTTCTCATGCTATTTATACTTTGTTATATTACTTTGCATTAATAATTACATATTGAAATGTAACTTCTCTGAATGAAACTAACAAGAATAGCATTTAAAACATGTTAATGTAGTAATATTCATGTAAGCAATGTGGTGCATTTAAACAGGGGGGTTTGTTAAATCATACCGACATAAAATTTGCAAAATGTAGCTCTTACATATGTCAGGGATGTGTCTGTATATCTAAAACTAATTTAAATCTAATTGAAACTACATCTAAACTATGTGTAATATTTGAAAGCTTCTTTTAGATGTATCTCATTTATTATAAGCTTTGTCCTTTTGCCAAAACATTTTTGTATGTCCAGGATTCATTTCTAGCTCTGCTGGTTAGTTCTCTCTTTTTTCTTTTTGCTTTATGTTAGCTGCTTCCTCTAATGTAACCAAACATTTCTAATGACTAAGAAAGACATCTCCATTTCTGTACTTAACTTTCTGTGGGACTATAGACACAAGTAAGTTTCATGGTCAATATCCTATTTTGAAATTTGTGCCCATCACTCTACTTGAAATTGCCTACTATTCAAGAAGTTTATGTGTATGTTCAGTGCTGGATGCTGTAATCCATAGCCTCCCTAAATAGGGAGACTTTACAGGCTTTAGAACTTAAAATAAATAGTATAATAACACGATCAAGGAATATTTATTACTTCTTTAATTCTGCACAATATTTCTCTCTATTATCTCTATACAATGAGATTTCATGCCAGCTGGGGCATTGCCTTGTTAAACAAGGTCCCTGCTGTTTTTGTCAGGGAACTAGGGTGAACAGTGAAAGGTCAGCTACTGGAACAAGGTCCAACTCAACATATAGAAGAAGAATGAACTCAACATCAGAAGAACGGGTGATAGGAACCATCAATATAAGGAGTATTAATGGAAAGGAAATCAAACTTGCAGAAGAAATAGAAAAGTACCATATGGACAATAATGCCAATTTCTGAGACAAAGAAGACAAAAACAAATTGAATAACAGCTGTGACAAATTTGGCATGAAAATCAGTAATAAAAAGACCAAAACTATGAAAATAGGCAGGAACATAGAAAACTTCAGCTGTATTCTAAATGGAGATCCTATAGAACAAGTAAAATATTTCAGCTATTTAGGCACAGTGTTTAGTGAAGACAACAGGTTAAATCTGGAAATAGACAATAGAATAAGCAAAGCTTGTATAGTGGGAAGCCAGCTGACTAAATTTATATGGAATAAGAGAGAAATTAGCCAAAACACCAAACTAGCAGTATACATGATGTTTAAACCAATTTTAAGTTATGGATCTGAGAGTTGGGTTAGAAATAAAGCACTTGATTGAAGACTAGAGACCACAGGTATGAGAGTTCCAAGAAGGAACTCTCTTGTCTTAGATGTCAACTTCCTAAGATAGTAGACAGGAAGTTGACATTATTAGCATTCAAGAATGTGTCAGCAGAGCTAATCTAAGATGATATGGCCACTTAAATAGAATGGGTGAAGAAAGGTTAGCAAAACAGGTATTTTCTTTCTTGCCAGGATGGCAGGAAAGAGACTCAGAGGAAGACCAAGGTCTAGGTGGATTGATTCGATCAGAAGTGCCTTAGAAGCATGAAATGCTAGATATTGAAGTGCTCACAAGTAATAGGTCGATTTGGAGGAAAGTTGTTGATAGGAGGTTAGAAATAATGTAAACTTCATCATATAGTGCTAACATAGTAACCTGAAAACATCCCTTGGGGGTACATATCAGGAAATTGATGATGATTAATTCTGCAGAAGCGTTAGAAATCATGCATTATAAATATTCCTGTATAGCTCAGATCTTGTAGAGCATATTTAGCAACATTTTGGAGTTATTCTTGTAACTACCTTTCCTGTGCAGTTGTATGCAAATTTGACAGATATCTGCAACTTTTGCTGGTTATACTTGATTTGATAAATTCCCATTGGCTGGGCTTCTGTTAAGTCAAGTTGAAAGATGGTTTACAGGATTTTTTTGAATGGGGAAATTCAGAGATTTAATTGCTGGGTATTGCCATCAGCTTGTACAGCCAAGAGTGGGATGAGGTGCAACCTGATATTTTAGGTTTCTCTTCATTGATACGTCATTGATATTATGTTGTGAGACTCTTCGATTTCTGAACATTGATCCATCATAAACAGATCTTGTGTAAAATTTTTAACAAATGTATTTTTTCCATAGTATTAGGCTTGAAGTTTTCTTTCAGACAATTTTTATAATTTCTATTCATTTAGTTTCTTCTATTGTTACAGCATTGTTTCAGTATTGTTACAGCAACATCACATGTTATTCTGTGATGTAAGGGGAAAAAAATATCATTAGCTTACTAAAATAGATTTGGAACTCTTTTGACATTCTGTATGATTTAATTTCCATTGATTTGGTAGTAAGATACTTTTCATTTCCAGTGAGCAGTGCTTGTGCTGCTAATCAGATATTATCTGTTACTGAAAATATGTGCTTCTCACATAGCAGCTAAGCAAAAAAAAATGTCATCATGATCATAGATCAACACAATACGTTTTTTTTTTTTTTTTTTTTTTTTTTTTGTATGTTTTTCAATCATAAGAACATAATTCACTTTGAATTCATTATGCAAGGATAAACAGTGAACTAATATTGTTATTTAGTTCTGTCAAGGCTACCAGAAGCTATTCATAAAGAAGAGATCTGAACTTTGGCTAAACAATTGGATCATTAAGGATTAAGGATTGTGTAAAAGATTTTTTTTTCCTTTTACATACATGAGAATAATTTAGCTAAGCACGTATAGTAACCCTTAAATAATTTTTTTTTCTCAAGCAACTCCAAATTACTCAGTCATGGCAGACAGTGCATTGGCTAACAAAGATCAGGCAAGCTATTAACAAAACCAAACATGTTTACTTTAACTAAGACAATTAATGTACAAAAGGAATGGGACCTATCACATACTTGATTCTCCACATGTTCTGTCACATATTCAGTAAGACAACTCACTTAAAGCACTAGACAAAAAATTTTTTTACACTCAACTTATTAGACACGTGGATGGAGTTTATCATCATATCCCTACTCTCAATCCTATTAATATAAGCAAAATTATACATAACAAGTTCTAAGCATTGGGTAACACAAGCAATATTCAGGTTTACAGTATTCTTTTATGCACATTCAGACTAACGTTCGGCTTTCTGACCTCTTCAACACATTACACCATTAATTAGACAAAACTAACATCTATATACACAATCTTGGACATTAACATAAAGCAGTCTACTTACTAGTTCACAATATCTTGTAAAGTCCTGTGTCCTCAAGGGATAAGGGTGAATTCTGCTGTTTCCTTTCTCATTCTTGCGTGATGGCTGTGATCGGGCACTAAACGTCAGTTGTTGTCTTGTAAATTCCTTCCTTGGAAAAGTAATGTATTTCTTCGATGTTAGGAACTGCTTCGGCTGTGACAAATCAGCATACATGTGGATCGGTACATTCGTCGCAGAATATCTTGGAAGGATATCTTGAAATACGCCCTCTCCTGACACTAGGGATATCTGCCAGCAAACTCCCCACGATCTCCCGGGCGACTCCCTCGCAGGACTCTGACTCTTCTTCCCAAAAAAAAAAAATGAGAGAGCTCTCGCCACCCCCCCCCAATCTCCGCCTTTTGTATCATTGGACGTCCCTTGGCTTATCTTCTAAACTTCCTGGATTTTCCAAAAGCATCCTGACGTCACCCAAGCTTACCTCTTGGTGGCAAAACTCCTATAATTCAGTGATCTTTGAGATTATTGTTGACCTTCAGTTTACTAGCATAATCCTGTCTGATTCTTTTAGTTACAAATGCTTCAGAGAGAGATTGTTATTCTCATAATATATTACAATATTTGTTACATTAAAGCATGCTATATATACTTCTAATTATAAGTATTTTATGGTCCATGTAAAATCAATATAGGCAAAAAAATTTTCTATATTTCACCACAAGAGATTTTACAAAGGCCTACCCTCTCTCTCTAAAAAAATTTTTTTTTCTTAACCTAGTGTCTACACATTTTCTGGAGAAGATATGACTACATTTTTTCGATTTACTCTCTCTGTAATTTTATTGTCAGATCTCCCAGCCTTGGTGTCACTTTCTTTTCCATGCCCAAAATTTTTTATACCCACAGTCGAGATTCTATGAGTAAAATCCCACCTCTTGTTTTTAGCTTTCGAGCAGTATGCATTGCATCTCGCCCTACTGCAACTGTACGTAGGATTTCCAGTATAGGCCTCCACAACACTTTGCCTATTCCACATGAATTGGTTAGAAGATTTGTTGATCCTTCTCATGTTCACCTTGATCGTGCTATGTTTACTTCCCCCAAATGGCTCTACCATTTCTTCCTGATTATTTACTAATTTGACGATCGAGATATAATAGGCATCATTCAAGGCTTCCGAGTGAAAAGTCGGTGTGGTCGTTGTGACATTCTTCTCTATCACTCTCAACCTGTTCAATAAGTCTGACCTTATAGTCACTTATTTGCTCTCTCTCGTCAAGTGTTCTCCCTACTTGATCTTCTAAGACATTCATTCCCTTTCCTGACCATGTGATGCCTATTAGGGAAATCTCATTTGCACCAAAATTGCAAGAGAACTTGTGTTTCTCTAGAAAGTCAGTTCCTAATATTATTTGCATGCTCGGGCAAGATTTCCTTGGGAGGACCAATAACTTTTGTGAGACACACAATTTGAGCTCTGATAAGTATACTCTAACTCTTACTCTCCTTGTCACACATATTCCTGGTGTTGAAATTCCTGTTAACTTAATAGGCCTCTTAAGTTCAGATACACAATTCCATACACAGGATTTTATTCTCTGAAAAAAAAACTTCCTGTTATGACAGAGGCCTGGGCACCAGTGTCCAACAGGGCATTCCTTGAACTTTGCCCCGAATGGTTATCATAGATTTTGTGGGATGCTTTCTGATCTTGTTCTCTCTCTTCCATGGTCTGTCTGCATAACCATGATGAGTAAGCACAAGATTGGACTCGTATCTAGTATTTCTGTTGGAGGGTCTCTTATTCCAAAAACAGTTCCGAGCGATGTGCCCATATTTGTTATAAATAAAACATTGGGGGGGGGGGGGCTGTTTTCTGATCTTTACCTCGTTATTCCCTTCTTTATGACGAGTTATTTCAGAGGTCTTTGCTGTTAGTTCCCCAAGCTGCTTAATAACCACATCAAGCTGCTTCATCATAGGCTGCTGCAGCCTTTCTACCTCCTGCCTAATTATCGAGTGTAATTTCCCCAGGTCAGTAGGGTTTATTTCTCTTGGGATGGTTATTTCATTGTCAGTTATATGTTTAATGTTGAATGCATTTCGTCGTTCCTCCTCCCTTTCTTTACGATCTTTAATGGACTTTCCTTTAATCATACCTTGGTTCTTCTCACACTTAACTTCACAAGAGAAATCATTTGTGTTTTTTATTACATGAACTTGATTGTTAGAAGTGGGATGAATGTCCCCAAGCTTTTCCTCCTTTTCCATCACGGCGAGATAACATTCTTCCAAATTAGTAATCCTCCTTTTGTATGCAGTATCCTTTAGTTCATCTTTGATTCTTAACCTGAACTGGTGGAATACTGCCCAGGCAACATGAAGTTTATTGTCTTTGGAGATGCTTAGACTATTTGCAATGGTCAGTAGTGTATTGTAAAAGTCCGTTACACTCTCCTTCTTTTCTTGAGTGCACCTCTGCAATTTCCAAAGGTTTGGGCTTACGCTTCTTACTTTAGAGAACTTGGAAGTCAAGGTGTCCTTGACCTTAGTGTATTCTAAAGTGTCCCTATGTATCAGAGATGAATACAGAAAGTTCTTGGCCCTTCTGACCAGTTTATTCCGAAGTAGAATTAACAGTTGAAAATCCGACCGATTACAACCTTTGTCAGCTCCTCAGCAAAACTAAAAAATGATAATACGTTGTCATTGTCGTCACCAGAAAATTGCGGGATGACAAGGTGAGAGTTTATAGTAAGAAAAAATTCCTTGTTCCCATTGTAGCATTATTTGATGGGTCACTATTCGTAACTTTACTATTCATGATTATCTAACAAGAAAAAGTTTCTCAAAAGTTAAGCCTTACCTGTTACCAAAACTGTCTCAAAATCCATAATATTCTCGGTGTTATTTAAGTGGATTGCATCCTGTCGACTGCTGCACCATTTGTAATGTTTTTATATTTGTTATATTTATTCATGTTTGTTTATGTACATATGTGTATAACGTTACTTTTATCCCCAATGTATTTCCCCTCTTACGTTGTTATTTTCGTGTCTACTTGAGCTTGTGTAAAATGCCTATGTGCTCTAACCTTTTTTACTTGGAGAGTGGAGAATGAGTGGAATAAGCTGCCAGAGTCTGTTGTGGGTGCCATGACTGTGAATGAGTTCAAGGCAAGGTATGAAAGATACTGTATGAATGTCGAATAGTTGTCCTTGACATGATGTTAGGGCCTCCCTCAATGAGTCTGTCGACTCCTTGGAGTTGCCCGTAATAATAACCTTAAACTCACGAGTAATACTATTATTTGAATTCAGTCTGCTCGTAATCCACTTAGCTTGCTCTTTTAATGTCATAAAGTATATTCTCACATGTGCTAATACTGTAGACTGAAAAACCTTTGTTTGGAGCAAAATCCTCAATCTAGGTTACTATAATTCAACTGTATTAATCCTTAAAAATTTATTTTTGTTAACGACTGCACCATTAAGGATTGTACAAAAGATTTTTTTTCTTTTACATACATGAGAATAATTTAGCTAAGCACTTATAGTAACTCTTAAATCATTTTTTTTTCTCAAGCAACTCCAAATTACTTAGTCATGGCAGTTACTTCACTTTGGTCACACAGGTTCGATTAGTTTTTGTGAGACTGCATTGGCTAACAAAGATCAGGCAAAACTAAACATGTTTACTTTAACTAAGTAAACATACTGTTAAAGTATGTTTACTTAGTTAATGTGCAATAGGAATGGGACATATCATGTGCCTGATTCTCCACATATTCAGTTAGACAACTCACTTAAAGCACTAGACAAAGAATTTTTTTACACTCAACTTATTAGATACGTGGATGGATTTTATCATCATATCCCTACTCTCAATCCTATTAATGTAGGACAAAATTATACATAACACGTTCTAAGCATTAGGTAACACAATCATATTAAGTTTACAGTATTCTTTTATGCACATTCAGACTAACGAATAGTTGTCTGAATGTGCATAAATCGGCTTTCTGATCCCTTCAACACATTACACCATTAATTAGACAAAACTAACATCTATCATCTATACACACAATCTTGGACATTAACATAGAGCAATCTACCTACTAGCTCACAATATCTTGTAAAGTCCTGTTCTCAAAGGGATAAGGGTGAATTCTGCTGTTTCCTTTCTCATTCTTGCATGATGGCTGTGATCGGGCACTAAACGTCAGTTGTCTTGCAAATTCCTTCCTTGGAAAAGTAATGTATTTCTTCGATGTTTGGAACTACTTCGGCTGTGACAAATCAGCATACACTTGGATCAGTACATTCGTCGCAGAATATCTCAGAAGGATATCTGCTGGCGAACTCCCCGACGACTCGCTCACGGGACTCTGACTCTTCTCCTCCCCGAAATGTTCTTCCAAAGCCAAAAAAAAAAAAAAAAAAGAGAGAGAGCTCTCCCCCCCCCCCCCAATCTCTGCCCTTGGCTTATCTTCCAAACTTCCTGGATTTTCCAGAAGCATCCAGGCGTCACCCAAGCTTACCCCAACTCTTGGTGGCAAAACTAATATAATTCAGTGACCTTTGAGATTATTGTTGACTGTCAGTTTACTAGCATAATCCTGTCTGATTCTTTTAGTTACAAATGCTTCAGAGAGAGATTGTTATTCTCATAATATATTACAAAATTTATTACATTAAAGTATGCTATGTACACTTCTAATTATAAGTATTTTTTATAGATCATGTACAATCAATATTGGCGAATAATTTTTCTATATTTCACCACAAGAGATTTTACAATACTATAGTTACAACCTTTCTATAGAGGCCAAGATAAGGAAAGAATCAGTGGAGTTGGATTCTTGATCGACAAAAAACTGAAGAACAACATAATAGAATTTGGCAGTGTATCCGATTGAATAGCAAGTATTGTTCAAATCTCGTAAAGATACACTCTTAAGATCATCCAAGTCTATGCACCAACAATGAGTCATACCGACGAAGAAATTGAAGCCTTCTATCATGATGTATCCCAACTCTGCAATAAAGGAAAACATCATTTCAGAATTGTAATGGGAGACTTTAAGCTAGAATTGGTATTCAACATTCAGATGAAAGTTCAAATGGAAATTTTGGATATGGCATGAGAGACAATAGAGGAGCAAGGTTAATAAAATTTGAAGAAAAAGAAAACCTGTATATCATGAATTCCTTTTTCAAGAAAAAAACACACAGAAAGTGGACATGGAAAAGTCCAAATGGAAAAACTAGTGAAATTGACTTTATCCTCAGCAATAAAAAAAAAACATCTTTCAAGACTGCTCTTTTATAAATACCTTCAGCATTGGAAGTGACCACCGTATGGTACGCAGTAAAATCCAAATAAACTGCCAAAAAGCAAAAAGAAATGTTTCAGAGTTCAAAGCAAAAAAATAGATGTATGCAAACTCAACATTAAAAAAAGATATATTCCAACACGAATCTTATTATAGACGACAATGCTGATCTATCAGAAAATAATGTCAGAAAGAAAGTTCGGAGTTCAAAGCAAAAAAAATAGATGTACACAAACTCAACATTAAAAAAAGATATATTCCAATACGAACTAAACAATAGATTTAAACATCTTATTATAGATGACAATGCTGATCTATCAGAAAGTAATGACATCTATAATAAGATGTTTAAATCTATTATAGATTGTTTTCAATGGAAAACAACCGTAGTCTCAAAAAAAGCCAAACACAATAAACAGATGGTTGCAGTCAAACTACAAGACGGGACCATCACAAGAGATACATATGCTATAGCAAAAAGAGTTGAAGAATTTTACTCAATATTATATCAGGATGATGAATTAAATGAACAAAAAGACAACTGCGACACAGCTGAAGTACCACAGATTCTACCAGAAGTTATGTGGAGCATCCAAAGCTTGCAAAATGGGAAAGCTGCAGGTGAGGATGGAGTTATAGCTGAACTTCTAAAAACAGGTGGAGAAATAATCTACAAACTCTTAGCAAAACTATTTACTTTATGCCTGAAAAAAAAATGATGTACCAACAACATGAGGCCATCTCTGGAAATTGCATAGTAGTATTAAGAAGGGAGGAGCAATTTCTTTATAGAAAGACGACGAACTACCAACCTATCAGTGGTTTACAAAGTGTTTGCAAAAGTCTTATCTCATAGGCTTTGTGCGACTCTAGACCTAGCACAACCAAAAGAACAGGCAGGCTTTCGAAGGGGCTTTAGTACAATGGACCATATTCAAGTTCTACAACAGATTATTGAATGGTGTAATGAATATCAATTATCACTATGTCTTGGTTTTATTGACTATGAAAAAGCCTTTGATTCACTTAAAACTTGTGCAATACTTAAAGCATTACGAAACCAGCAAGTGGAGGAGCCATACATCAGGACCATCAAATCATCATACACCAATGTCACAGCAGCAATCCATTTCACCAGGACCATCTCTAATGTGGAAATACAGAGAGGTATAAGACAGGGTGACACAATACCTCCAAAATTATTCACAGCATGTCTAGAAGAGATATTCAAACTTCTTGATTGAGAAGTGAAAGGTCTGAAGATAAATGGAAGATATTTAAGCCATTTATGCTTTGCAGTTGACATAGTTATCTTTACTTCAACTGTGCATGAATTATAGAAGTGCATCCATGAACTCCAAATTGCTAGCTAAACAGCTGGCCTAAAGATAGACCTAACGAAGACCCAAATTATGTTCAATAGCTATGTCCAACCAGAAATTATAAAAATCAATAATGAGGAAATTAAACAAGTAGATCATTACATATACTTAGGACAACGGATATCAATGAAGCAAAATATCATGGATGAAATTAAAAGGCACATGATGCTTGGGTGGAAAGCATTTGGAAAATTACATTCAATATTCAAAAGCCAACTACCATTATGCCTGAAGAGAAAAGTTTTTAACCAATGTATTCTTTGTATATTGACATATGGCTGTAAAACATTGACACTGAATGCAAAGGAAATTCAAAAATTAAGAACAACACAATTTAGTATAGAAAGAAGTATGCTTGGTATCACAAAAGGAATACAAAACCAAAGTCTCTGACATCATACAAAGAGTGAAACATCTGAAGCTGTAATGGGCTGGGCATATTGCTCGAAGAAGAGATCGACAATGGACAAAAGAAGTACTGGATTGTATTCCATGAGAGGAAAAATGACCATGATGGTGACCTAAATCAAGGTGGATTGATGATGATATCAGATTTGCAGGAGTGACATGGAAAAGGAGATCCATGGACAGACAGTTTTGGAGTAATCTTGGAAAGGCCTTCCTTCATCCAGCAGTGGATTGATGATGGCTGATGATGATATATGTATATATATCCAGAAACCTCATAACTCAGAAAAACTGACCATTCAGACAGTATTTCAACTAATTAATTGTTTAGGAATGCTAGATGGTAGCAATTTTCTGTTTTACTCTCTCTTCTCACCTAGTCTTTAAATTGTTAGTAGTTTTGAGCTCAATTACTAGTAACAAATTTTGGTACAGACCAACTGTGTACTGATTTTCAAAGGTTATGGCTAAATGAAATTCACCCTACTCCTTTTGAGAGAAAAAGGCATTAGAGGATTTTATTTTACTTTTATCATTATTATTATGGCAGACTCATTTTTACAAGTGAAATGGCAACTTAAAATCATTGTTAGATATTTCAGCTACCATTCGCAGCATGCAGGATTTAACTTTAAATATCTCATTCCCTGAAATAGCATATTACAGCTTCCCCCTCCTCCTCCTCAATAATAAAAACAATATTGGGACATATGACTTTGTCTTTTATGGTACTTAATTAACTGGTCTTCTCATACAGAGGTGGCTGAAAAAATTTCCTCCTTGAAACTCAGATTTTTTATCTTGCAAAACAGACAGACGATAAGAACTCATGCAATTAAGACATAATACACTGGCTCCATAGTCTGGGTTACTTCAGTTGTAAATCCAAAGCAACACGATTAGACCTCCATAAAAGCCTCATTGCATGAAATACAACTGAGTTTAAAGCACAGTCTGACAAAGGTCAGAATGCTTTAAACTCTGGGAACAGTAGGACACCTGCATAATTCATTCCACTTAAACCACTCTTCCTGTAAAGAAATTGCTCCTCCCTTCTTACTACTTAATACTACTTAATACTACTATGCAATTTCCAGAGATTATGGCAGACTCATTTTTACAAGTGAAATGGCAACTTAAAATCATTGTTAGATATTTCAGCTACCATTGGCAGCATGCAGGATTTAACTTTAAATATCTCATTCCCTGAAATAGCATATTACAGCTTCCCCCCTCCTCCTCAATAATAAAAACAATATTGGGACATATGACTTTGTCTTTTATGGTACTTAATTAACTGGTCTTGCTTTATCTCAGTCTGTCTTCATTCACCACATTCCAAAGACACATTCTTAGTCTTTCTCTTCTGTACACTTTCTGATATATCCTCATCCCAATGAAAACCAGGTGACAAAATATGCATATAGTTTGCAATAAAATTTGCAAAGCCTTATGAAAGGAGGAGGAGGGGATTTGATTGAGACATAAGTTGTAAATAACTTACCAGGTTAATAAGTAAGAAAATTTTCACAGAATGGGTAAGGGGAGGGTAATACAAGAGGCCATCTCTGGACACCTGCATAATTCATTCCACTTAAACCACTCTTCCTGTAAAGAAATTGCTCCTCCCTTCTTACTACTTAATACTACTTAGTACTACTATGCAATTTCCAGAGATGGCCTCTTGTATTACCCTCCCCTTACCCATTCTGTGAAAATTTTCTTACTTATTAACCTGGTAAGTTATTTACAACTTATGTCTCAATCAAATCCCCTCCTCCTCCTTTCATAAGGCTTTGCAAATTGCTTTATCTCAGTCTGTCTTCATTCACCACATTCCAAAGACACATTCTTAGTCTTTCTCTTCTGTACACTTTCTGATATATCCTCATCCCAATGAAAACCAGGTGACAAAATATGCATATAGTCTTTATGAAACTTAATCAGGGCTTTATACAATGGAACCATAACCTCTCTATTTTTGCATGTCAAGGTCCTCCACATCATTGCATGATCTGATGTGATGACTTCACAACTTGTGCAACATGACCCCTAAACTTCAGGTCTCTGTTCACCATCACTATTAGATCTTTTTTCCCTTTTTCAAAATTTCCCACCACGAGTATACATTACATCAGATCCTTACCAAATTTCAGAACTATAACACTAGGCATTGATTAATTTTAACAGTTTAGATGAGAACATAGACTGATAAGAAAATAACTATTTATTAACTTATTGCTGATATTTCACTGGTATTCTATCCAGCATCTTCAGAGCACAAAAAACAGTTTGTTTTTTGTTCTCTGAAGGACTTTAGTCTTGGTGTTGTGCGTTATGACTAGTTTGAAGAGTTATAACGTACAACACCAAGACTCGAGTCCTAATTAGATGCCATCTACATTGTGTGTGTGTGGGGGGGGGAAGCAGGTATTAATTAGGTATTAAGATGACTGTTTCCCAAATCTTTAGCAAATTTATACAGCCATACCTGTTGAGGTTTGGAGTATGTTTGAAGGCTTCTGCTAATTCCAAGAACAATCTGACTTATAATGACTTATGTGCAGCAATTTTGTTTTTTTCCAATTGATCCTATATGCTGGGGTATCCAAGGTATGGTCTGGTAGACCTGACTTGTCGTAGCGATAGTACCGGATGTATTTTATATGTTCAGTGAGTCAGATGTCTACAGTTTTTCCTGTCTGTTCATAGTAAGCTCGATCACACGAACAGGACACTTCGTAGACTCCTGGATGTGATGAAGAGATTCTGTCTTTGGAGGAAAGTTGCCAATTTGACATACTGTTTAAATACAGTGTGTAGTTGATTATTAATGTTTATTAAGTAATAAACATCTGAAAAGACACTCTAGATGTCTTTTCAGATGTGCCAACAGATGTGTTAAACAGAGGGAACACTGTTTAACACCAACACTAGTGTCCTCATTGTATGTCTTAAGCACACATAATAATATCAATTCCCACTAACTTATTATTATCCTAAGATCCCATGAAGTCAAAGACTCATCTAGGAGGTCACTTTGTCATACACACAGCTCATCATACCGTGCCTTAAACACATTCGAATTCTCTGCAGACATTATACTTTCAGGTAATTACAGCTCTCCGTGCAAAAAACCTTTATCTCACTTTCTTGCTCCCATCCTACTTATACAACTTCTAGGGATGACCTCTTGTTCTCCCCTGATCTCTCACCATTTTATGAAAAACCTCTTCACCATTAATCCTATAAGCATTATACAATGGAACCAGAATCTCCTTACTTCTATAACTCTGTGTTCTCCTCATCATTGCCAGATTTCGTTGTGTTGTCCTCACAGTTTTGGCAGTGTGCCCTCTAAATTTTATATTTTTATCTACTGTCACTCCAAGATCTTATTTCCTCCACCTCCAACAATATATCCCTACCAAGTGTAAATTATACATCGATCTTTGTTTTCTAAATTGTAAGACCTTACATTTTGCAACATTGAACTTGCATCCCAGAAGTCATATTTTCGTATAGGAGTAGCCAAACTTCATTACTTTAACCTTAGTATCGCCTCTGGGTCCCACTGATGAGACCTCAATAAAGGTCGAAACTAGTCTGAGTAGTAACCCTTCCCCATAATGCATAGCATTATACATGTCTTCAAGGATATGTGCTTTGCATTATGAGATACTAAGGCAAGTGATCTGAAGTCATTAGCTTCTATATATGAGTTGCCCTAATCATGAAAATACTTCAGGCACAAACATTGTTTTCCTTACACTTGGATAAAGGATTAAACCAAGTATATAATTTCTTGGTATCTTTAATTTATTATTATGGATATCTCCATGGAGTCAGTAGACTCATTGCGGGAGACCCAAACTATCAAAACAATATCTATCATATCTCTTCTTGAATTCATTTACAAACTCACAACTGAGTCAGGCAATGCATTCAACTCATTCACCACCCTCCAGGCGAAAAACCTCATTCTCACACCCTTGTTAACCACACTTTTCCTTAATTTTCAGGGATGACCTCTTGTTCTTCCATCACTATCACGCAGCTGAAACATTTTCCCTGCATCAATTTTATAAAAAACCTTTTAGTAATTTAAATGTTTCTATCATACCCCCTCTTCTCTGCCTATTTATAGTATAACCAAGTGGAAACTTCCAATAACTTTCTCTTTTCCAGTACTTTTACCACCACTCCTGAGCTGATGATATAGTTTCTAACACAGATCTATACACAGTCTATAGTTTCTAACACAGACTTAGATTCTCCTTTATTGCAAAGGAATTATTTTGCCCTCCTTCCACTCGCTTCATACTTTTCCAGAGCTGAGACTAAAATTAAACAACCTAGTCAAAGGTTTTGCCGCTCCCCTGCAGATTCTCTTAAAATGCAGACTGGTATCCTATTCAATCTCACAGCTGTATTTGTATTCAGATTCTGCAATATCCTAAGTACCTCCAATCTATCAACCTCTGTTCTCACATCAGTCTCTGTCAACTCTGGCATAACAATATCTTCACTTAGATGATATACCTTTGCAAAGTGGTTACTCAGTAGCTCAACAATTTCATCTGCTTCTGTCACCTCTGTATCATCTGCACTCATTAAAGTTATACTTCCATAATCATTCTTCCTCTCACTTGCCACATAACAAAAAAAAAAAAAATTCTCTGCAATTTCCTTTTGCCTGCTGAGCTAATTTCTTCTCATAATCTGATTTTGCCTTCCTTACTATGTTGGTCAGCCTTCTTGCCTGATCCTTATACTGGTCATGAGTTAGCTGGTCACCTTTCTCCTTACATACCTTCACATTTTTTTTTTTTGAAGCTCATGTTTAATGGTACTACTCATCTAACTTATACCCGATTTACCCTCATGACCCTGGATATACAGTGTGATATTGCTTCTTCCAGATATCCCTTAACTATCCCTCGCACTCCCATTCACTGTGCACAACTTTCCTTGCAGATCTTGATGCCATTGTATTGCCTCAAGCTGCCTTGTAGTTCCATATACAGTAATCCCTCGATTAGTGCGTCATTTTTTTCGATACCCAAATTCGATTAGTGCGCCTATATACATCTTAAAAATAAATGGTACAAAATTTAAAAATTTTCTATCTATGCATTTTTATGGCTAACTATTTTAAAAAATCGCTGACCAGGATGAAATAATTTAGTTACCGATTTAAAAAATTTTATAAAGTTATTTTTAATGGCATACTACACTACTTTCATGTACACTGCATACTATGTTCCAAATGTTTACCGCCGAAATTTGTCGTCTGCTATAGTACGCCCACAGATTCGAGACCCTTCGACACTTCTGCACGTCACAAAAAGGAGAATCCATTCTGATAATATGGTAATCAATCCGTCTTCTGGGAGGATGAGTTGTTTAGTATATATACACGTCGGAAAATTAACTTCTCTTTTATGATCATTGTAGTTTTTAAAGTGGTAACTATTTTGCTTCTATAACAGTTGGCAAATTTAATCTATAAAGCACGTGATTTCGCGTGTTTGCCGATCAATTCGTATGCCCTTCATTTCTTTCTCCCCTATCTTCTATGATAATGTCCAAGAGTTAATTAAATTTCATTCTGAAGAATTGAGTAATTCCAACCTGCTAAATTTAGATGCACAGTGGGAAGAATATGAAGAAAATTTAACCACTGATAGTCAGCCAAAAGAGATTTCACAGAAACAATTTGAAAATATTTTTCGTACAATTGAAGTTTTTAAACAGCAATGCTTAGAGGCTGACCCTAATAAAGAGAGAAGCAGTAAAATTTGCAGAAGAGACAATAGGGCCATACCGTCAGTTGTATGAAATGAAGAAACAAAATGCCCACCAAACTACGTTAGCTCAATTCTTTGTTATGAAGCAGAATAATAAATGTATATTCTGAATATGTTTTGTCTTTCAGCTTCATGGTTTTCCTTAACTAGGCTCTGAAACATACCTTAATTCTTTTATAAAAAAAATTAAGATTCAAAAAAGAAATTCAAGGAACGAATTATACTTTTTCCCATAGGTTATTATATTCGATCAATGTGCCTGTTTTAAAGAACACATTAGGTGCACTAATCGAGGGATTGCTGTATATATATATATATATATATATATATATCTTCTTAACTAGAATTTCCACAATTTTCTACCTCTCAAGTCAAGACCACGTGATCACTCTCCAATTATAGGCAGTGTAGATATCTTAGTTATGGATAGATGTTCTGATCCTATAACAAGAACCAACACTCTAGTACCCCAAGTTCTCTCCATCACATTTTTCAAGTAAATATCTCTTAGTAAGTGTATAAATTCCATTTTCTTCCTGCCATGTGATCTTCCTCCTAATTTGTCTTCAAAGTTGAAGTCTTCCCCATAATAGTTACTCGACTTGCCCTTGTACTAATCTGCTGATGTATGTCCTCTATGCCATCCCTGGCTTATAGCAGCAACCAATATTATATTTTCTCTTATTTGCTTCAATCTCGCACCATTTTAACTCAAAAGAACTGCCATCTGCCCGATTCCTACTCTTGGCTGCAATTCATCTGCTATCATCAGCAGCATCCTATCTAAATACTAAATCCATTACATTCTATCGTAACTGTCATCTACTCTGCTTCTTGACATGGTAGAGGGGCTTGTGTACTTCAGTGAAGTTGAGAGCTATGCTGACAGTAGTGTAGCTGCTAGAATGGCCTCCCAAGCCAGACAGGTCCCAACTGAGGGGACAGACCAACTGTGTTCCCCTAACGTCAGGCTCTGCAACAAGCCAATTGGAGTCTCCCAAAATCACATCATCATGTATCAAATCCAACAAGATGTTCATGATGCAGCTAAGACCTAACCTGCATGTGGCACACCCCAGCCTCACCTGATAGGTGCAACAAGCGGACAAGGGCTACCTGCTTAAGGCCGGTGGCCAAAGAAGCTAAGCCATATCTCTCAATTTGCAACAATTAACATTGCAATGCTGACTGGATGAAGCCACAAATTGGCTGATATATTCAAACACAGGCATGTTGACGTCGCTTGCATCCAAGAAAAAAAATGGAAAGGAGCAAAGGCCTATGACATTGGCAATATAAGATCCTATACTATGGAACTACAACTCTCCACATTGGAGTAGCCATAGCAGTTGTGAGTGCCTATGGGACTGCATTACTGAAATCAACTATCTCTATTGTCTGATGAGCATTCAGATTGCCACAGAGAGCACACCTGTGTGCATTATCTCTTGCTATGCACTTCAGCCAAGATGCCCAGGTGAGGATCATAACAGACCTGGAAACATCCACACCACCACTGCCAAATCTGATAAACCACTAATAATTATTAGTGGAGACTTAAATGACCATGTTGACCCTTCTCAAGATGTTTTTGACCATATACATGGTGGTTGTGGACATGGCACATGCAATGATGGATGTGAATGCATCTTGGAATGTGCTAAAACGTGTGACCTGGCACTGGCAAACATTTTTCATGCAATGTCCATCCCACACCAGTAGTGGTGACCATGAAACACAAAATCGATTGCTGGATGATACAGAGAAGAAACTTGAAAGTAGCAATAATAGATTCCAAGGTCATTCCCTCTGACAATATCACTCCCTAACATTGATTTCTGGTCCTCGATTTCCATCTCCGATTAACTTTGACCACCCAGCCAACTAGTTAAGTGGGGGAAACTTTCTAACCACTTGCAGCAACTTATAGGTGGCGTCAGTCTCCTCAAAATAGAAACTGGCCACAACCAGAGAAATATGGAATGAGACCACCATGAAAATCCAGGCCACTGGTTCATAGACACCCAAGTTTGATGATGTAATGAAAATGTCCAGCATATAGTGAAGGCCAAGAAAGATGCATACAAGAACCAGCTACAATCACTACTGCCAACTCAAGACAATTGCCAAACCAGAAGTATCAGCAGTAGTACTCAGCAAAAGCTGAGTACTACCACAACCTGAAAGTGCTAATGACATACAGACTAACCAAATTTAAATATCCTGCACCAACGGATATCATACATGTCAAAGATGCAAAAGACAGCTACTGTAAAAACCAGCAGACATCCTCCAACGATGGCATGATTATTTTAATGCAATATGCAATGAAGAGGACCCTGTTCTTGAGGCTGTATTACTTATCACACCCAACGTTGCAAATGCCATCCTTGCTATGAAAAACCACAATGCAATGTGGCCTGATGATATCCCCATAGAAGCCAGAGAAACATTAGGACGAGGGGTAGAGTTTTTGATGGGACTTCAACAAATGCTTCAAGGAAAACAAGATCCATCTGTCTGACTGACAGACTAGCTTTACAGTACCCATTTAGAAAGGCAAAGGTGGCGTCACTGCACTAACTAATGCCCATTTAAGAGACATTATTACTAATAAATGCCGTCCACCTACGAATGGAATGACATGGAGGAAAAAAAGATATCCACATGGCCTTCCTGAACCTGGAGAAGGCATTCGATCAGGTCCCACATGAACTGATTTGGTACTCTCTATACATCCATGGCATCCCTGAAGCTTATATACGCTGGGTGCAGTTCCTCTACACCAGACATGTCAAACACGCGGGCCACATGAGGCCTGCCGACAAGTAACAGGCGGCTCCGCCAAACTTTGTAACCAATGTGGTTATTTAACTTTTGACAACACCGATTTAAATAAACATATTTAAAAAATTAACATTTCCACTTAAGATTATTTTATACGCCAAACTACTCTACAATTTCTAAAGGAAATGATGTTATATTTGTCATTTCAAAGATCTTGTTACACTACTGCATAAATATGGAATTTTAACGAGAAACGAATTTTTACAGCTAGCTTGCGATTGCTGTGGTCAGCAATCGGAGGCTAGCTGTTAGCAATTTTCAAGTCGTAAGAAAGTATAGTGTTTTCTTTATAATTAATAAAGAATTTATAAAAATAATGTCGAAATCTTCAACCAGTATGAGTACAAAACGATTAATTGAAGAAGAACATCGTAGTTTTCAAGAAAAATGAGAGTTACAATATTTTTGTATTCAAGGGGAAATAAAAATTATGCCTGATATGTAAAAACTCTACTGCAGTTTGCAAAGAATATAATATTAAAAGGCATTGCGATACAAATCATAAAGAAAACTATGACAAATATGTTGCGAAACTTCGTGAAGATAAATTATCAGAATTAAAGTTGACACTTCAAAATCAACAAAGTGTATTTACCAAATCTATTGAAGATAATAGAGCTACGATAAAAACCAGTTATTTGTTATCATATTTAATTGCAAAGAGGTCGAAACCATTCACTGAAGGGGAATTTATTTGCGAATGTATTATTAAAGCAGATGAAGTGTTGTGTTCTGGTCAATTAAAGAAATTTTAAAAATATAAGCTTATCTCGAAATACCATTGCTAGCAGAATTGATGATATAGCCGGGAACTTAAGGAATCAACTAAAATCAATAATTCCAACATTTCAGACATATTGCCTTGCAATTGGCGAAAGTACAGGATATCGCTCAGCTGGCTGTTTTTATTTGTAGTGTGATATGAACTTAAACGTAAGTGAAGAACTTCTAGAAATTATTCGTATGCACGATACAACCACTGGAGTTGATATTTTTGACGCCCTTATGGAGGTTTTGAATGAATACAATTTACCGTTAAAAAAGCTAGTTTGTCTTGCAACTGATGGTGCTCCTGCCATGACTGGTGTTGTTAAAGGAGTTGTTACAATTTTAAAAGAAAAATGCGAAGAACAAGGTAATAATTTGCATTGCATTTTATTCATCAGCAAACTGTGCTCCAAAGGTTTTGAATATTGGACATGTCCTAAAAAATGTTAGTAAAATTGTAAATTATATTCGTGCACGTGGGCTTAATCATCGCCGATTTAGTAACTTGCCAGAAGATATAGAAAGTGAATATAGCGATCTACCTTATTATACAGAAATTAGATGGCTTTCCAGTCATAAAGTTTTAAAGCGATTCTTCGAATTGCTGGACGAGATTACCATTTGTTTAGAATCGAAAATTATGAATGTGAAATATTAAAAAATGATCAATGGATAAAGGACCTGGCTTTTTCAGTTGATATTAAAAGTCAACTTAATCTTAAGCTACAAGGCAAACATCAAGTAGTTTACCATGTTATTTAACATATTAACATTTTCAAACAGAAATTATTACTTTGGCAAAAACAAATTCAAGAAGAAAATTTATCCCATTTTGAATGTTGTCAATCATTATTACAAAAATCATCGAAATTGAAATTTTAAGAAATATGAAAATCAGTTTCACCTATTTACTTCTCCTCTATCGACTGATGTTGAAATTGTTGATGACAATTTACAGTTGAAATTGAACAAAATTCAGTGTGATTCCGTATTGAAACAAAAATATATGGATGTTGGAATTCCAAGTTCTGTAATTATTTATCATTCGTTTGATACCCCAATGTGTTATGTGCAATTAGGCGTATTTTATCTACGTTTGGTAGCACATATTTATGCGAACAACTTTAAAGAATAAGAAAACTGCGGAAAGATCAAGATTAACAGACCAGCATGTGCAATCAATATTGAAAATAATTACAGATCAACAAATTCAACCACATTTTTAAGATTTCGTTAATGAAAAACGCTGTCAAGTTTCTTCAAAAAAAATGATATGTATAATTTTATTTAAATATGTAAACTATATATGTATTTTGTACTTATATACTCTGTTAATATTAAAAAAAATTCTGTTTCCTCTTAATTTCAAGATTTTTTTCTGTTGCGGCCCGCAGCATGATGTATAATTCTTAATTTGGCCCCTGGAGGTAAACGAGTTTGACATGCCTGCTTTACACTAACACCACCAGCTTCATCTGCTGTGCTGCTGGTGTCACCAAGCCATTAAACATTCAGGTAGGCGTCCACCAAGGATCTGCTCTATCACCACTTCTGTTTATCCTATGCATGGATACAATGACTGCAGACCTGCAACCACCTTACCAAAAAAAAAATCAGCTAATGCCTTTTTATTCCCGTTTTTAGCCCTATCTAACTTTTGGAGACTGAGTGGGCAGTTCAATCTCCACTGGTACCCAATCAGAGATAGCTTGCCCAAGGCTATCACTAATTAAGCAGCACGCAGTGAAGAGAAAGAGAGATGGCTCTACAGGTGCCGCCATCTCGTGGTCCCTAACACTCGTATTTAATGTCTGAAATAATGTGGGCTCTACGGTCGATTTTCTTGAGTTTACGGGACGAAAAACCGAGTTTCCGAAAGAAAAAACCCGCTTGCCGTGGCAGAGATCGACTAACTCGGGAATCGGTCGAAAAAAGGCTTAGAAAAATTTCCTTTAGTTGCCGACTAGACTAGAAACCAAGTCTTCCTTCATGTGGGCAAGCACCGTGGTATGCAAACGCCACATCCACTGAGCTACACAGGCTCTTACCATGGAACCATACTGTATGCTGACGATGTCCTGCTAGCCCACAAGATCAGAGCTGAACCTGAATTACTGATTAACCAGTGGAAGACGCGACTTTGGTTTGCTACTCAAGGTGACAAAAACAATATTTAGAATGTGGCATCCAAACAGATGGCACAATCTAGTTAAAGGTACTTTAACTTACCTTACGAAGATTTTTAACTTTCAGCACCTTGTATCCCTGTGTGACATCTGATAGTAGTATCCTCCCAGATGCTAGAACACCCATTAATGCTGCTGGCTGAAATGGTGCCAGGTCACTGGAGTCCTGAGTGTCAAGAAAATACCTCCACGTCTCAAATCCGAGATCTACCGCACATTCATCTGATTAGTTGCACTTTATGGAGCAGAGTGCTGGTCTGTAACAAAACAGCATGGACAAATACTACATGTAATGGAGATGCGGATGCTATGTTGGACACTGGGAAACACATGGCTAGACCTTATTACAAATGACATCTGGAAAATCCTTTGTGTTGCCCCAATCCTAGAGGAGATGAGGGACGTATGTCTACAATGGTATGGACATGTTTCCAGGACTGACAAGAAATCTGTTAAGGACGGGTCCTTACACTTAGCCCAGATGGCCGACGACCTAAAGGGCAAAACAAGTGATGGATGGACAGCCTAAAAGAAGATATGCCGGCCATGGGTGTCTGCACCAAGCAGGACATAATCCCATGAAGGACTATGCCATCTGCTGTTAGCCAAGTCTCACTAATACCGAAAACTCCTCCCTCTTATTTCTGATGCTTCTAGCATTAAGTATATAGAAACCTCAGCATCCCCTTAAGCCTTCAACCACCTTTACATTCTTAATTGACTACCCCATTCGATATTGTTACCTGATAGACTAGATTCCTCGTTTTTTGTTCATTCACACTAATTTGCTTCATGGGTCACACACTCTCTCCTTCATCCATCCTAATTTCATTAGTTTTCCTGACTTTGCACTTCCTCACTCGTAAGTGAACAAAACTCTCTAGACACCTACCTGACTCTGAGTCCATTTAAGCACAGTCCATCAGCATTGTACAAATCTTTCTGTCCATCAAACTCGGGCCATAGGTCCACAAACTCTACATCATTCCTTCTGAACAACCTGTTTATTGATTCATCAGTTATTATCACCCTCATCAGTTCTCCATAGTCTAGTAGTGGACTCACACACTTCACCTTTTCGCTCTTCTTTTTTTTTTTTTCACTTCTTTTCATAATTCTTTCCGATCCAGTACAGTACTTCTCATGCAATTCTCCTCAGGTATTGATTCCAGCCAAAACAATCATTTCATTCACCTTCCCTTTCAATGAAAACAAACATTTCTATGTACACTAACACGCCTTATTGAATTAGTGAACTATATTTTATCATCAGTTCTTTTCTATCCACTATTATTAAAGGAAGGCCTTTTCATGACTATCTTTTCTACCCCATCTGACTTCTGCAAATGTTACGATTTCATTCGGTTTTTGATTGATGTACAAATATCTTACTCTTTCAGTTATATCAGATTTCGGTTTCATTTTCTTATTGAACTGTTTCTTTTCCGATTCAGTCTTCTAATACTTAGTCCTGTCTTTCCATACTGAATTATATTATTCTTAGTTTTTGAGGTTTCCTTTGAATATACACTTCTCACAACCATATACTAATATAGTGAGAAAACACTAGTTAAAATTTTCCTTTTTAAGAAGAGAAGTTCGAAAATTACTGTAGGCGTCGAAATGCTTTCGAGCATCATTAATCGTTGTTTTGATTTCTTCCATGCTATGTTGATCCATTGATATTCATTTCTTCTGGATTGAAGTACTGTAGATATTCACTTATTCAACTTCTCACTAATTATCATTTTCGGCTGCATACAGCTTATGAAGGCGTTTATCTTTAAGCCAGCTGTTTTGCTAGCAATTGCAGTTCACAAATGAGAGGCTGCACTTCATCAGGACTTGATATTTGTCACCTGCTTAGCATATTCATTTTTTTTCGCAAATCATCAAAATGTTTGAACATTTTTTATGGGCATACATACTGTTAATTGCTCTAGAGAGATTGTATCACCTTGTCTCATCTGTCTGTATTTCGATAGATGAGATAGGTTGTCATTGAAATGAAGTTGCTGTCACTTTTATATTTGATGATCCTTTCATATGGTTCCTGCAGTTCATGATTCCGGTACCTCAGATATTGTGAAAAAATTTTCCAAAACAAATGCTTGCTCATAACTAAGATGTTCCATAGCTTGTCTGTGTTTCATTGTGTCTTTAGCTTTCTAAATTCTAAAGTTTACTTGTGTCTTTAGCTTTGCAAGTGGCAGAATTTTACGAAGCCATGAGCCTCAACGTTTGTAAAAGCTTTTCGATTTTATTTGCCTGCTTAGGATCCTTCACTTATTCTAATAGTATTGCTAGCATATTATTATTTCGATTTAATAGAATTTCGGCATAGAATAAGAATTTTCAATCGTTTTTGCTGAAGCATATATCGCTGATTATCCTCCCTTCTTGAAGTTCGACTGCGCCAATTCCGTTTTTTGAATTTCGTCACTGCTATTTGACTTTGTCCTCAGTCCTCTAATGCCTTTTAATTCTCAAATGCGGACTGGCCATTTAGCACCAACTTACTTTTGAAGAGTGATAAGCATCTGGGGATGGAGAAGAGTACAACAGACCACCGCTGCTATCCCATAGTCACTAACACTCCACCCATTTGCTGGTAACGTGGGTCCAGAGCCTTGCCGGATTAAGCGCTTTATCAGACCAACTTAGGTGGCATAATAATACTAAGTACACCCCTCCCTAACTAATTATACCCCCTCCCACGAATCTAAAGCATCATGAACCGCTAGAAACTTAAATATTAAGTAAAATGTAAATTGATGTAAAATAGGTGAATAATTAAACAAGTATTAAATGCAAAAATATGAATTAAATAATACGAGGGGAGTGAAAAGTTCTGATAAACACTTAGAACAAAAATGATATTAAAGCAACTAATATAACAAAAGAAAGAACATATCTTAAAACTCTTTAACTCCGATGTTTCATTAAATTGTAATAATTGGTTCTTTTAGGATATATAAGAAGACAGAGACCCATTCTATTTCGGATATTAAAAATCTCGTTAGGATTAGGTACCACGAGATGGCAGCACTTGTTAGCTTTCACGGCATGCCTCTTAATTAATGATAGCCTTGGGATGGCTATCAGGAGAGATTGAACTGCCTACTCAGTCCCTCAAAAGTTATATAGGGCTAAAACGGCCTTGCCCACTCCCTATAATGAATGAAAGGCGTTTGCTGATTTTTTTTTTTTTTTTGTGTGATGAAGAAAACCTAAATTCCTTCATGGTAATTATCACACATAGTGGCCACTGAATTAGAAACCGTTACGCAGATGTACATAAACGTCTTTTTGCAGCCTATGTGCAAAATACTTGGGCAGTGCGTTGCCACGTTCTAGGCCACTATTGAACAATGCTGGTCATTAATCGTCAACAGTGTTGATCACAATGGGAAAAACATTATCTTTCGGAGTTCGATAAAGGACTTATTGTGGATGCCCGTCTGGCTGGAAGAATGATTTTGAAAATAGCAGAGCTGAGTGGTTTCTCAAACAGTGATTTATCACGGGTGTTTAATCAGTTGGAAAATAATCCACGTTGCTTGTCTGTCTTAGACATGTGGTCCTAGGAATCTGTCCGAAATGGGTCCGTCTGAGAAGGCTTGTGCGGACAAATAACTTCCTATGTGCAGTTATTGACCAAAGCATTTAATGAAGGCTATTCTTGACCCTATCTCACCGAACTATGTGCATGGAATTGAAAAGATTGGCAGTTGTATGCCTATGTGGTAACCACTGATTGCTGCAAAGTTCCTAATTCAGTTTCCAGTATGTTGTACAGTACAGGTAGAAAGGATACAGATTTATCAGTACAGTACATATAAATGGCAACTTTGGAAGGGTACTATTGTGTGTGTCAGTCTAGTGAACTAGTCGTGTGTTGCCGAGAATATCATGTATACTTTCGTAATTTTATCCTGACTGAAGGAAGGCCCGAACCATCCGTTGCCAGAAAATCGGTAGTGTATCTATATTGTCTCTAATAGTGCAGTGTTCTACTGACGATTTTCTTGATTTGTGGGATTAAATCCCCCCCCGTTTGTGGGGGGATTAAAACATACTCTACTCGCCTGTGCTACAGATCGAGACACTCGCAAATAGCACAAATAATGGATGCTGGGTGTGCTGAATAGCCATCATAGAAATATTTCTATGATGGCTATTATAAAAAAAAACGCGAATATATAGACGCCTATGTCTTTTAAGTAGTCCACACTAAGGCAACTAGTGAATGTGTTCCTGCAATCTATCTGGTCAACTTACGAAACTTTCATAGTTTCTGCAAACATTTAAAAAAAAAAAAAAATCAGCTAACTCCTATGTTGTTCCCGTATAGGGAGTAGGCGGGGCCGTTTACCCTATCTAACTTTTTTTTCTTTTTTTTTTTGAAGACTGAGTGGGCAATTCAATCTCCACTGGTAGCCAATCAGAGAAATAGCTGGTCCAAGGCTATCACTGATTCATCGGTACGCAGTGAAGGCAGCGGCAAGCTAGTGCCGCCATCTCGTGGTCTCTAACCCTAACACAATATTTTTTTAATGTCTGAAAATAGTGTGGGTTCTACGGTCGATTTTCTTGAGTTTACGGGACGAAAAACCAGAGTTTCCGGGAGAAAAAACCCGCTGGCCCGTGCCAGAGATCGACTAACTCGGGAACCGGCCGAAAAAAGGCTTAGAAAAGTTCCTCTAGTCGACGACTAGACTTGAACCACCAAATCCTCTCTTTGTGCAGTCAAGCGCTGTGGAGTGCAAACGCCACTTCTGCAAACATTCGGCTTTGAAATAATGATGGATCTACTATCCACTTCGCTTACGTAATTAGATACTTCCCAAGAAAGCACAGCATGATCACTGTCACCAAATGGTGGTAAAATAGCCATATTCGTAACAGAGACTCCTTCTGACGCTATGAGCAAATCCATTACTCTTTGACCTCGGGTTCCTTCTTTCACATGATGCTTGAGAAAGTTGTCTCTCAATAATTCAATAAATTCCTCTTCTTTCTTAACATGGGATTTCTCTTCTACCCAATCAATGTTTGGAAAATTAAAGTCACCCATAATTATCACTCATTTGGTTCCCATAAGGCTAAATTGGCGATGCATTTCGTCGTCCATTGCAACTGAGCCGCCAGATCTGTAGCAGCATCCCACCATATATTTCATTCTGTTAGCCTCCACTTCACACCAGATGATCTCAAACTCACTGCTACAAAGGACAGCGTTGTTTTTTTGTTTCTACCCTAACTGGACTTAAGTCATCTGATATCATTAGTAGCACTCCTATCATTTCTAAAAATAGTATACCCATTACACTCTATCCCAGTTAACATATCTGATTCTGATAGGTTTCATTAATGCCAACAATCTTAGTCCCCATCATATTCAATAAAGTAACGAATTCAACCCCTTTGTTTCTGATGCTCCTGGCATCTGTGTATAGACAATAAATTACCCTCCCCAGACATACATTCATCTATAACCTTATTAAGTCGCACATATAAATTATTTATCAGAGAATTAAAGTTTTGAATGCAACATTTAGAAGAGGAAATGGGATTTAGGAGAGGGAGACCTACACAACCTCTCTTTTACAATTGGCTAAATTAATGTGGAAAAAAAAAAAAACTCCCCAAAATCTTTACTGCTGTTTTATATACTTTTAAGCACGCATTTGACTCAAGTATTAAAAAATGCTCTCCTCCAGTATTAAATACTATTGCAGCAATAAACACCTCCAAAATAAAATTTTAGAGGTGTCAATGCAGGGATATCCACTTTCGTCATATTTGTTTAACCTGTGTCTAGAAGAACCAGTAAAATAGTCTATTCCAGAAAACATGGAAATAACTGTGAATGGACAAAATTTACACGATATAGCATTATATACAGATAAGGAAAACTTAAAGTACATGATTTACGTTTCCAGAATACAATTAATAAACAAAAGTAGACTATACAATGAAGATAAAATTTTAGCAAAACCAAAAAAAGGCAACAGGGAGAAGTTAACAGAATTACAAGGAATTTAAACTGGTACAGGTTAAAAAATTCAATTACCAGGCACTTTGATCACAGACATGCTAAATTATGAAGAAACTATTAAACACAGAATAAATCTAGGGTGGTCTACTATGACAAAACTTACAAATACAGGTAACCCTCGTATAACGCTGATGTTAGATTCCACAGAAATGCCGCGTTATATAAAACGCGTCATGCGAGACTCAGATCACATAGAAAAAGTAGGGTTAGGTTCCAAAAAAATTTTTTTAATTATATAAACAATGACATATCCAACAAAAAAATATTTTTATTTAATTCATGTAAATTAAGAAAAACTATGGAACAAATACATAGTATAAAATTATAAACATTACAAATTTTGTGCGTAAACTTCATTGCAAATAATACATAAATGTTTTAGGCAAAATAAAATGAAGTGAATATTTTAATCATCAGTCTTCAAAACTAACATTTCGTAGATGTTCTTTATTTACGAGTGGTCGGACGTAGTCATCACTTGAAATCTCTTGGACATCATTTGTATAATTCTCATTGCTCACTTCGACTGGTTTAGTTATCAAGAAGTCAGTAATAAGACCTTGCTTACCACTATGCTGCAATGTTTTATTAAGTTCATGATACGGAGCTAAACAAATATCCAATTGTCTTGTGAATTTTCCGGAGCGCTCCATTGAGGGATCATTATCCTTAAAATAACTTCCTTTCTTGCCAAGTCCAATCCTTCTAATTTCTTTAAACTGAATTCTTTAACGGATTCATCACAATCAGAATCTTCGGCAAACTTTCCCCACCATTTGGTTCGACGTCATTTATTAACTGTACCAGTTCCTCCTCGTTTAAATCTATTTCTCCATCAATTAATTCACTAATTTCGTTTTCAACCATATTGCTAAAGCCCTCTAAGTGACCATTACTATAAAAATTAATTTTTTACACAAAAAAGCATTACATATTAATTATGTATATATAACTTACCAGAAAATAAAGTGCTCAGCTTGAGATTAACACGCTTATGATTTTTAATATGCTTTCCCAGCAAAAAACGAAGACAATTTTCAACCATAAACACTTTATACGGTAAATAACTAACGTTCATGCATGCTAAAGGGTATTTCCCCTAATATAAATTCGCTACTTATAACATGATATGGGCAGACGCAAATTTAACGAAGATAAAATTTGATTTTTAAGTCGCGCGGTGAAAAATATATGAAAAGATAAAGAGTTACTATAATTTGTAGACCGCGTTATATCGAAATCGTGTTGTATAAGTACCGCGTTATACGAGGGTTACCTTTATATGGAAAAATATACATCTCTCCAAGGAACTTGGGCAGGGGCGAATGCTGGTCTTGAAATTCACGCTTGCTCTTGTTATCATTCAGGGAGTGATTGAAGTCTGATTAGCAGAATAATGAATTACTGACCATTTAAAACTATATATTTAAAAATGTATGTACATTTAATCATACAAATATAACATTTATTTTACAAATGATATATTCTTTTTCAGTTTAGCTACCTGAATACAAATTCTACCCTACGGTTCTTCTTTATGAACTGGTCAATAACATCGTCATAAAAAGTTGATCGTAACTTAATTTTCCCAACAACATGCACACTTGTAAAGGCTGGCTGAAGCTCACTGACTAGAGTTACTTTAACTGCGTATGGTCTGTGTTTAAGACGACGTGAAGAGAGCAGAAATGGTTATGTGCGCGCGCATGAAATCAGTGCTACAGCCAAGATCTGGAAGCTCCTACAGCGAGCAAGCATCGGCCTTTGATACACAACGCAAAGCTCAATTATTGCCGCGCAAGTTTAAGACATCGTCTGTCTACAAAAATAAAAGCCTAAATGGAATGCTTATAAATGCATGCATTTATTAACAAATAAATATTCCTACTTTCTCAATTAATGAGCTTGCTCAGCAAGCATAGAGAATTCACCCCCCTGAACTTAGGTTATCAAACAGAAAGAACAAATATTGAAAAAGCTTTGAAAACCGTGTTCGAAGAAAATAAAACATTATGGACCAAAATAAAACCAATCAAGAGATCAGAGAATTGCACTGTGGTATTTCAATCATAACTAGAATCAGAGAACAACAGTTACAGTGCTATGATGAACATGTGTACAGAATGTCTACCAACAGGTTTTTCCAAATTCACCAAAATGTAAGGAAAAATACGGTGCGAAGATAGAAAACATCAAGAGTATATGTGGTCCAAACTCTTATAGAAATTTCAGAAACTTGACTGCTAATAGATTGGAGTGAAAAATTATTGTTTATGATAGCCTTAGGCATTGAAAAGATGATTGTTCAAAATTGAATTCACCAGTGAGCTAGAAATCCCATTCCTGCATACCATGATTACCTCTTCATATCTATGTAGAACTCGCTATCACTCCTGGGATTATTAGTTCAGTTCTTAAAACAAGATGATATCACGAAAACCTGAAACTTAACCTCTATATCGGGTTTTCAAAAAAAAAAAACAAAAAAAAGTGGTAATTAAAATGCAAACGTTTTTCAAACCAAAGTAGTAGGCGTTATCAAGACAAGTGTTTTTCACCTACTAAAAGTTTTATGTATACACGTAACACTGATTAAAACTGCTATTTTAATCAGTCAGCGTTAACATGGCAAGAATTCAACAAAACAAAACATTCAGTATCTTTCTGGCACTGAGTATCATAATGGTGCCATTCTGGGAAAGACCCAGAATGGCACTTGTGTCATTTTAATGCATATGTAGTTTTCAGCTAATACTAGAATAAAATTTGATCAGCAAATTGACAGTTCCTCATTTGTCAGCATCCAATTAGTAACAAGAGCATCGTAGGAAGGCAATGATTAGACACTGCATGAGAAGCCCAAGTTGTTTGTTTGAATTCCTTATAAACTAAGTGGTTTCCTTTAACGTTAAGCAACACCAATACTATAATCACATTTTATAAAGTGTTTATTTAAGTCATCTATCTAGCTAAATTTAATCCTTCAAAATAGCACCAATCAAACTAAAGTGTACTGTAAATATTAGCTGAACAACCTATTTTTCGAATGAGATGTCCAGAGCAAGCTTACAATATCATGGCCCAATTAATAAAAGATATTTTGTTCATATGACTGAAGTATTATAGGGTTTTGCTTATATAAATAAAGCCTCTTTGTAGATTGTGGACTTAACCAGGTAGTCCAAGATATATCCAAGACCCTCCCAAACATATCCCCAAAATTTCATCAAGATCAATTCAGCTGTTTCTACATGCCTGAATAGACATTATTTCAACTTCATATATACAGACTGCAAAAATGAGAGGGAGTTTACTTAATATTCAGATTAATATTCTAATTAATTCATTGTGTGAAATCTCACTTCACCAGGAAATATACATCATATTCATAATTTATCTCAGTAATATCTGACAGTCCCCAATATTCAACTATATTCGATAAACTCTAGCCATAAATCAGACTCACTGTTTTTTCCTGAATTAAGTGATTTAAACATTACATTATACATTGTTACCCTTCTGCTGATAATGACTGAAGCTCGTATTGCCAACCCTGCCTGCATGAAACACAGCAGTCTTCTTCCTCTACGCGTTTATCCTGCTTCCAATGCAGGGTTCGCATGTTACATTTTGATGAGACTTTTTTTTTGTTAGTACAACCCCCCAACCGGCCTGACGCTGGGGCTGTATTTTTTGACTGTAGCAGTGTGTGTTCACGGGGCTGGTTTGCGGGATGAAAAATCCCAGATAAACTGGGGGGGGGGGGGTTAGAAACTTGGTCTACCCCCAAGACCAGCTAACTTGGCTATGGGTGAGAACGATCCTTAAGCTCCTCACGTCGTAGACGGGAATCGAACCTAGGACACTTCTTCCCCAGGCATATGGTTGTGAAGTGCATAGCCACTAGACTAACCACACGGACCTCCATGAAAACAAACAGTAATGAATATATTTCATTACTGTTTGTGCTGTTGAATGATTAGCCAAACGTATTCTATAGAGCAGTAGTGTTCAACCTTTTTTACTACGCGAGCTACTTTTCTATAAAACGTTATTCGGCGATCTACTCTCTTATATAGATCACGTTCCCCCAACCTGGTATCTGATTACGCACAAATAAACAACTAAAAACTTATTTGTGTATTTAAAAATTTATTTATCGCTTTTAATTTTAATACAACAAAAAAAAAAAATTTCTCTATTTTGGAAAACCAAAGTTAGAAAAAACAACAGATTGATTATAAACTCACAAGTAACAGGAAATGCTGGTTGATTAAAAAAAAATAATAATAATGTGAAATTTGGCATTGTTTGGACCTCGCAATATTTTCAGTCAGGTCGATATGAAGAAGTGGCCAATCGCAGACAATCATCCAAATGATCATTTGTAATTTGGTTTCTTAATGGATTTTTTTATGATGGTCATATTTGAAAAAGCGGATTCTAACAAGGATGTCGATCCGAAACCCGACAGAATTTTTCATGTGCATACTTCCAAATGACTTCATTGTTTATTGATTTTAAATGTAAACTATTCTGAATGTTTATTATCTCACGTTCTACTTCAGCTTGGTTTATATCAAACAGCCCACTAATTTTATTCGAAATTTCTGTGATGTTCAAGTTTTCTTGAAATGGATTATTGATAAAAGATACAATCATTTCAGTTTTATTAAACTCTTTAAATCTTGAATTTATTTCTTCAACTAATTCTATTTCAAGAATAAATCAATTAAATCAAATTAAATAAATCAAATTTTTATCTCTACCTTGTAACTCTAAATTTAACTTTCTTAATTTCATACAGAAATCTACTAATCCTTTATCACTCAATTGTGGATAAATACCTCCTTTTTCATCAAGAAAATTTATATCGTTAATTAATATGAAATCTTTCTAAAAATTGACTTCTGCTGAGCCAACGAATATTATTGTACAACAGAAGTTCCCTATCGTCATCTGCCTGTAATTTAAATAACCGCCATTGCAGGGCTTTTCCTCGAACAGAATTTACAATTTTAAATGTAACATCCAAAACATTTTTTGTGTTTAATCTTTTACTACACAGTACTTGTTGGTAAATAATACAGTGGTACGTTAAAAAATCTGAATATTTGTCATCGTTTTTACATAATCAAATGAAGCCTGGTTTATTACCTATCATTGCATGAGCACCATCAGTAGCAGTAGACACAAGTTTAAAAATGTCTTCTCCCCTAGTCCTTCCCAATAATGGTATAATTTTCAAAAGTTCTTCTTTACTTGAATAATTTTGAAATACCATTAACTGAGCAATATCAGTAAAGTCGTTTGATTCATCAAATTGTAATGAAAACGCAACACACTGGTGAATATCTGACATTAACCTGGCCTTGAAACCTTTCTCTGGCAATTGGAACTCTTCCTTTTGGCAATTTGAAACCTTGTCTGAGACCTAGAAGTAGTCTCTCTCTAGCGACGTCTCGAACCGAGAAGCTCCTCTCTCAAGCAACGTGGATCCGGGCAGTCTCTCTGACAGCAATTCTGGAACTGGGACCCCTTCTGCTTGCTTCAGTCCCTTTTTATTAGGCCTCCTCTGAGACCTCGCATGAAGTTTGGCAACCCCCAAAGAATCGGTATGAGTATTTCATCTTAAGTTTCAAGTTCGGCACGGCTTTTGTTCTCCTCCGCTTTCTTTTGATTGTAAGTTGCCGGCCATCGGAAAGTTGTTTGAACTCTTTCTGACTGACTTCGGAGATGTTTACACTTAGAGCCTGCAAGCAATTCTCATACATACAAGTTTCAATAACAATATTTCTGATGCCGCCATGTACAACTTCGCCGACAAAAACATTGCCTTTGTTTTTAACACTCTAACATATTCTTATTAAAGCAGTATATACAGTTAGCTTCAAAATAGTTATTTACAAAAACATCTAATACAAACCACCGAGACAAAGTTTATTTTTTTACAATATTCACATGGGACTTAACCTAAGTAAAAAATCGATGTAATGTGCTTTGGAATATTTAATATTTAAGCTACAATCGAGTTTTTACACTTTGCTTATAATCGTATTCACTCGGCTCGCTGTTTGACTTCCACTGATCCAAATTAATTCATTTACCTGCACTTATAAGAAAATTACTGATTTGACAATTTTAACGAAAAATAAATAAACAATAGCAATACACTTAAAGCGAATTAAAAATAATACAAAATAATGATAAATAAAATATTGTTTTCTGTTTTAATTAAATTGGTAAGTAAGGAGGAATACACAACAGATCGACCAAAAATCGCTCCGCGATCGACGGGTTGAACACCCCTGCTATAGACCTTTGCAAGACAAATTTCAAAAGCAATTGCTGAAGTTCATTTCATGGTGTTAAAGGAGTTTTATAGGATTGACATCAACTTTTCAGGAAGGCAGAGAGAACAAGGGATCACTCCTGGAAATTGTATAAGAGTCTGTGTGTCAGGAAAGTGTTAGTGGAGATGGCTGCAAGCACTTTATCATTGAATGAGGAAGGAAAGATATGATAGGTATTGTATGAACAAAAGAGTAGGCAAAATGCACCTTTGAATCCATGATATTGACCAAGAAATAACTTTGGCTCTACTCACAAGTAAAACATTTCAGCTATTTAGACACAATTTTTAGTGAAGATGGGCAAACTAAATATGGAAATAAACAGAATTAGTAAAGCTTGTATTGTAGGAAGTTAACTGAATAAATTTATATGTATGGAATAGGAAAGAAATTAAACAAAATTAAAAGCAAAATGTCAGGACTAATGGATGCCATACCACCTTTCCCCATAAAGCCATGATCTGGACTATGTAAGAGGTGACTTATTGCCATACTTTTGACCCTGGAGGCAAGCTAACTCCAAATGATCTCGGCTAGGCCATCAAGGACCACCCATCTTGCTCAAGCAGGGATCAAAGTGCAAGCCTACCAGTATCCTGCATTCCAGATGCCCATGGATAGCACACACACATACAAATCCTGAACAGTGGAGATTAGATTCCTGTCTTTGAGTAATTAAAAAAAAAAACTCATTAAAGAATTCATTTGTATAATTTTATTGACACTGCAAAGATTATTTACATATCTTACATCAGGAAATTCTGCAAATGTTATTTTCAATCTAATTAAAAATAATTCAATGTAAACTAATGCTGAAATATAAAATTTTTGCATATCAGGAATCTACTTCATGAGTTAACCTATGAAAGATCAAAATAACATTTGGCACTAGAAATAAGTTTCAAATCTAAGGAAAATATAAGCATGGCATCAAAAAAAAAAAAAAAAAAAAAAAAATTAAGAGGTCTGTGAACTTTTTTTAAAAAAAATTAATTTTAATGACAAATGCAGAATTAAGTGAAATCATCAAACGACTGTTTGTCCAGTATTCCAAACATCTGGAGGATAAGTAGTATATGCCCACTGACCAAAGAGAAAAGAATAACCTTAGTAAAATATCACACTTATGCATATAGTGATGATGTATATTGTGCTTGTTGCAAACAGACAACAGGCACTCTACATCAGGAGAGGACGATTTTACAAACTGTAATAAGCCATGAGCAGAATATAATTTGTTTGATAGACCATGCACACAAATTATGTTCTGTTCCAATTTGACCAATTTGTACTTCCTAGATATGCAAATTTTAGAGATGGAATACACGAAATCCTCTCTACAAATCAGAGTTTACAAGTAGACTAGAATAGCAAGTTAAATTCATACAGCAATGTGCGTGCACAGTCACAGGTCAGCTCTACCAATGAACTCTGATATGTTTAAGGAGAAAAACAATAATTAACTTCACTTCCTAGAAATAGAGAAGTCTTAAACAGTCATTTCTTTAAATTAGTTTAAGAAGAGCTTCGCAATCTTTCTTATAAGAAATAGCTTCTATGGGGAACTTCTGTGCCATTCCAATGGATTCCGACTGAACGAAATTACTTATAATGCAACACCAGCCTTGTCTCATTCTTGATAACATACCTAGCTACCGTTGTTCTTTAAACATTGTCTAATTGTGCAGTTTGTCCAAAGAGTGACAATATGTAAACTCTTACATGAGACAAGTGCGAAACTTATGAGAACAGAAAAAGCAAAGTTGCATATTGAATAAAACATGACATAATACTACAGTGGTACAGAAATCTGGTTATATTTAGATATGTTCACAATAAACTTGCACCCATTAGCTTATGGGATCTGTCTACATGCGACAGCTGAAGAACAAATCCAATTTTAGTGGCCATTAGTACATGAAGCAAAAATGTTTTTGTCAGCCTGGCTGACATACTCAGCCAACCAACAGACTGCATTGTTTGAATCCTGCTATGGACTTGGATGCCTGTGGTTGTCTTTAGATAGGATACAAATTTTATCATCCACTGTCCTACTTACTGGAGGCCTGAAGTGGCTTGAAGAGTTCTGTGTTTGGTTTCTAGAGCAGGATTTCCATACTATATACAAAATAAAAATACAAAAAAAAAAATCAATCAAAATAATAAATATTTTAAAAAATCCTTAGTCTACTCACAGTACTGATGTATTAAGGTTTACAACTTTTCATGGGTGTGAGATGAATAAAAAAAAAAAAAAAAAGTATTGCACAGCACAAACATCTGCAATTCCTAACATGGTGACTGGACACCAACCATAGTTATTTTGGCTGAGATGCCTGTTGAAAACATTAGAAAGAACACTTTTACAAATTGTGATACACCATGAGTGGAACATAATTTGTGTTTGATAGACCATGCACACAAATTGTTCTGTTTCAGTTATGACCATGCAAGACTGATGGCTAAAATGTAGACAAGAACTAATATTCAGGTATAATCCTGAACTGTTCCCCACCTCCCCTCCCACAAAATATAAATCAAAGATTTATCTAGTTACTGTCTCAGTATGAGAAATAAGAAGGGGAGGGAGGGAGGGGTTGATTCTACTTTCAAGTTCATGTCCTAGATGGGATACAAACCTGTCTTTTTTGAATGAAGAGAATTGTTGATACTGACTGTTCGCAAAGATAGAAAAATAAGAACTCAATGGTGGACAGATAGGTTGAGGCATTCCACAAAAAAGAAGAATTCATATTAAAACCAGGTAATGAAATCAGAATGTCATTAGAAAATAGAGAAAAATATAAGACGGTTATGTGCGAAAACAATGTAATGAAAATCTTGGAAGATTTTGAAAAGAAATAGAAAAAAAATATCATGACAGTGGTAAACTGTTCTAAAAAAAACTTAGAATGGAGGAAAGCATACCACGAAAGGAATCAGGAATAATAAAGGTTACACATAAACAAGAAGATAAAGGTATTGTGCATGTCTAAAAGAACTATTTTGAAAAGGGATAACTGACAAAAAATAAATGAAAGAAAAAAAAAAACAAGTCTCAGAACATTTCAGAGGTAGAAAGACATCTATCAGAAATCTGTATTGTAAAAAAGCAGCCTAAATAGATATTTATGACTAGAAATCCTCAAATATGGAAATAAAAAAATTTTTACAGTGTGCAATTCAGAACCCTCAGACAAATAGCTAAAGTCCAGTGATGGAGTAGAGCTCTCATAGTACCATCTATAAAAAAGGGAAATAAAGTGATAATTATAGAATTCATTATAGCAAGAAGCATGCCAAGGAATTATATTCTAGTTTAATCCTTTATCCAAAGCAAACAAAGTTTGCATGAAGTATCTTCATGAATAAGCTACTTGTATATAGAAGCTTATATATACAAAGACAATAATGTGAAGTCATTAGCTTCTATATATAGTTTGGGTCTAGTCATGAAGATACTCCACACACAATTTGTTTCCTTACACTTGGATAAAGGATTAAACAAGAATACAATTTCTTGGCCCAAGAATTATTTTTAGTATTTTAAGATAATCAATTGAGAAATCATGGGGATACAAGTCTAAATCTACAAATATGTCTGTGAGATTTGGAAAAAGCATCTGAAAGCAGAAAAGTAGGCAGCAGTTAGAAATGAAATGTTTATTTCATGTAAATCAGGTGCAAGATAAAGTGGCACATTACTGCACCTCCCACGATTAGCCTCTGACTCCGTGGAGGTCAGATGTTAATAACTTTCACAGTTATCATCTACTTAAATGACATTACAAAGGAAAGCAGCAATACATGTATCTAAACAAATTCACTACAAGTCTTCGGGGCAAACTAAACCAAATAACTGTTGTAACAAATTAGGTACGAAAATTAACAATAAAAATGCAAAAACTGTGCAAACATACAAGAACACGGGAACTGCAAAGTGCATTCTGAATGGCAAATCCGTTGAACAATATAAAATAGTTCAATCGAACAATTTTTAATGAAAATGACATTAAATATGGAATAAGAGAAACTAGTCAATTAACTAAACTAGAAGTGTACAGTTAACAAGATCTGAGAGATGAGTTAGATAAAAGTTGCAGAACCATATTAAAAATGAGGATGTCAGAAAGGAAAGCAAACAGAATAAGACAGAAAGGATTAGCAAAGTAGGTGTTTGATCTACCAATGATGGAGGAAAAAACTCAGAAGACCATAATCAAGGGTGAATTAATGCAGGCAGCAGTGCCTTAAATATACAATATTTTACTGGCAAATAACAGTTTAATATGAAAAAATACACTTGATTAATTTGGCAAGTAATGATGAAAATTTAATTGCATTGGACTATCACAGTGTCCTGGACACTTCCTTAAAGATAAACATAGTGATATGTACTATAGCACTCTCTCCCATTCATCATGTAGATATCTATTTTGTAGATATCTCCACTATTTGACTCATTAACTGTTATGCATACCTTCTTATGTAAGATTTCACATATCAATTATTAAATTCTACTTCCATGGTCAACAGAAATCAACTGACCTTTGAAGTAGAATAACTGATTTTCTTTCTAGACTTTCTCATTAGTAGACCGTGATTTTGATCATGCCTAAAGTACAAATTATGTTTCACTAACTTATTTACAAAAAGAATTACAGTTAATATATTTAAATTTTCTCCCCTTTAACAGTAACAATGGTTGTCTATAGATAAAATAATATAAACAGTTACAATCAAAATCTTCGATTGCCTTCCAACAATATTTACAAGGTTTGTCTAAGACACCTCCAGAAAAACAGCTAGATCTTCTACACCCCCCGTAAGATCATATTTTTTTCATCTAATTTGCCAGTTGGCTTATTCTGTATTCTTTCCTATGGAAAAGATCCAGTCCCTTTTTTGTACAGGTCTACAAAGCACAGTGTTCATGTGGACTTGCATACTATGACCAAACTGCAAGGTTGACAAGTGTCCTATAAGAACATTACAGTTACATATTTATTACCAAAATCACAACACACTCTTGCACAGCAAATAACTTCTAGAGCACAATAGTGCTTCATAAAAGCCATTTCTTACGAGAAAAACTGTATAAAAGAAGCTGTAAAACTCTTTTTCTTCTTTGTTAATTGAATTTAAATAAAAATGATCTCCCCTCCCCATTTCTGAGAAGCAGTTTTATTAAACTCAGCAGTAAATTAAATCTATAGATTATTGTTTATAGCATTACCCATTAGCTTTTAATGGTAGATCAAAGCAAGTGTGCCTCCAACTCTCATATTGCTTTACTTCTGTATGAATTTATTGTTCATATAGAAATGGAACTTATTTCACTCTGCTTGAAAACCTTTCCTAATTGGCACAGAAGATGGCAATCTTCTGTGACAAGGAGATTTTAATAAATACAGTTTTGCCAGTATCCATAAGAACCCTGATAGAATAAACTTGAATGATTTTCATATCATCCCTACCTTTGGCAGCCAAATGCAGAAATCTATTGACATTTAAACAGATGATCTGATGGAATAATCATATAATTCAAATACAGTAACTATGTTTAAATTTTATGTATGTAAAACTTCATGATTTTGTGAATTGTATAAATAATCAAAAATTTTAATGCTATTATACATTATGATATCTAAATTGTATTTTCAATGGTAGTTGTATTATGAAATGACATGGCATCTGTGAAAAAAAACAGGAAAACAACTGAATGCTCTGTAGCAAAATCGTGCTCTTTATTTCAGTTTCAACAAAGGCCATAGAGACAAATAAAACCATCTGTCTCAAGCACATAGGAAATGTCCCTTTTAAGAAAAGCAGTTTCTGTACAGCCGTGGTCTTGAACTATTGAAACACAGCCCAACTTCAAGGAAAGCATGGTTTGTCTTTACCTTGCTGGACAACACTTGCAGGGCAGCACATTCTTAGATAGCACCACTTCCTTTGCAACTATCCAGTCAGTTTCACATAAGGGAGACACAAAGGATGTCAGTGTTAATTTTTCTCATATATACATAAATTAACCAATGCCTCCACCTGCCGGCCTATATTTTTTTGTGCCTAGGAATGTTCCTGGCAGGTGAGAAACAGTGAAAAGGTTAAAGCTGTTTTGCTATAGAATAAAAATAGGCAAAAAAACAACACACAATTAATATTTTGAGCTTCTATACATGGCATCTTTGGGAACCATCTGTTAGGAATCACAAAAAACAGAGAAGTAGCAAAGTTAATGGTCTTCACCAGCAATAAGTAATAACTAATAAGAAAGAACTAGTGAACCCCAATGGAAAAAGTGAGCTGTCACACAATCTTAAAAGCAACAGATGGAACAGAAGAATGTAAACAAGTAGAGGGAAGATCATGTTGTCACAAGTATTATCAGAAGTCAGAATCAGATTCTGAAGAACTTGACCAGTTGTCTGCAGGTGGTACAACACTAGCAAAGGGTGGTAAGCGACGAGGACTCCAATTCACTTGCAGGTTCCGTCTGATACCATTTTTCTGTCCAATCTGTAACAAAGATGAAAAAGAAACACTTAAAAGATGTGTAAGTTAAATATCATTTAAGATAGTATGTTATAAGTATTAATGAAATTATTTACATCAAACAGGTACTTGTAGAAATGGAAGGATTTTATGGCACAGATTTTATTTAACAAATACAGTTGCCTATTTTTATTCAACAATCATCTGTTCAACATTGATTGTAGGTAGATGAGACAGTTTCGTTAGATAACTGATGTCAAAGTTAAGGATGAACTATATTTTTACCTGTATATGAAAAAATATTAATGATTACAGACAAATCTGCACATAAATTTATTGCCAGCATAGTAATAAATTATATTACACAAAAATTAGTAATAAAAATTTATATTACATCATAAATTTCATACAAATTAAATTGCAATGTTTTTGGCAAAAGATTCCTAATTTCCAAAGGATGTGGTTAAGGAATTAATGTAAAGTGCTTGCAGAAAACTATGCAGAAAGACATTTCGGTATGGCATATGTCCACCCCGAACCGTGATGCAGCTCTCACAATGTCGTACCTTGCTTAGCACCAAGTGACACAGGAATTCTTGAGGCAAACTGGCCCATTCCTCCTTCAGAGCAAGGATAAGGCCTTGTTTGTTTTCAGGAGGAGAATTTTGAGCAGTAATGCATCTCCCTATTGTATCCCAAACATGTTCTATGGGGTTGAGATCTGGGGAGCATGCTGCTGGCCACTTGATTCAATTAACATTCTTGGTCTCCAGAAGTATCTTCACTGCTTGTGTATGATGTGGTGTCGTATTGTAATCCATAAAAATGAATTCTTCGCCTATACCACAAAACAATCGAACATGACAAAGAACTTCGTTGCAATATCATTTACCAGTCAGTCCATTTTTCCAGTACTTATAGCTAGGTGCATGCCCATTAAGCATAATGCCTCCCCACACAGTTTCCAGCACCACCATTCAAGGACATTCTCACGAGTAAGCAATGCCACTTTCATGCCAGATCAAGTGTCATCTAGAATTGGAGGAAAGGCTAAAACGACTCTTATCTGTAAAGACTGCATTAGTCCATTGGTGTCTGGTCCAAATTTTATGGATCTGGAAACATGCTCTATGATGAGCTGCAGATAAACGGATGAAGACTACAAGCTTTCAGGCATATAGGCCTAGTTGTCACAAGCGTCATGGACAGTCTGTTGATATATCTGCGTACTTGTGCTTGAATGGAGCCGACTTGCCATGAAGCATCGATTATGTTTCACTGTTATAACCAAAAATCTGTCTTCATGCTGCATGGTAGAGTGAGGACGATCTCTTAGTAAATGTGTGGAACACATTCCATTGGTTTGAAATGCTGCTCAGGGCTTGGATACAATGCTATGTTAGATTCCAAACTCTCTGGCAATATCAGTATTTCTGTGGCTCTCAAACTTTTCAATAATTCTTCCCTCTGTGAAATCATCTAGATGATGTCTTTGAAACATTACAAGACATCCAAAGTTTGCAACTTTATATTCCTTCGCAAAAAGAGCTTCCTTCAAACACAATTTGTTTAGTACAGCCTTTCGCCTTTTATCCTGTTGAGTGGAACCACATGATTCCTTTGCGAGTGATTCAAAATCTGAATGTGTACCTGTTTTCTACTTGAAATCGTCAGTTATACAAATTGCCACAAGCTGATTCGTATGAATCTGTGGTTGTAATCTTCAGAAATAGTTTGTGCTAAAGGGCACTGGTGTACATATCTATACTTGACAACCACCTGTGACTATTATTATTAGGCCAATGAAGTTTCAGATATTTTGAATGAAACACTACTTTCAAAGAAACATTGTTTTCACTTGATTAGTAGTCAAACTAAAAAAAAAAAAAAAAGTATAAAAACTGACTGACTAAAGTAAAATTTAATATTTTTTGATACTGTTAGCAAAAGGAGATTTATTACTTTATTAACTCTATACATAACCCACATTATCCTAAAATGAGTGGGCTAAAGCCACACTTTAGAAATGAACACGTATCTTAGATTTCAGCAATTTATTTAAGACAGCCTGACCAGAATATGCTGAAAAATACCATCACAACACAATTATAATAATCATAATTTTCATTTTATGTTTGTAAAATATGAACAAAATTGCAGTTATTATTAGATTTTATAATTGTGAAAGATGATAAATACATCTACACAATATATTTTTCAGGACATTGCATTCAACAGAAAATATTTTAAAGAAAATATTTTTATTTTTATATATTTAATTTGTTGAAATAATTACAGCAGCTAGATGAAGATAGGTTTCACTCTATAACACCTAGTTTTAAGTAAACATTCTTACAAAACATTTATTCAGCATATCAAGTCTATTATCGATACTGTTAAATCTTGAATGAAAGGTTTAAATTGTCATAAAACATTTCATTCGGGATTTAACTAGGATAAAAATAAATTTTCCTAAAGAAGTACTTGTATATAGGTATAAATGGAATTGTAAATAACGTATTAGTCCTTTGTTTTGTAAATTCCTCTGTTTTGCCATATTGTTAACTGTCTTATGCATAACCGAAAGGAATCGGATTTTTGTGAGAATTATATTAGAACAGGAAAGGTTAGATCAAAGTTAACATTGAAATAAACGGCTTAAAGACATAACCTGAGGCGGTCGCGAGGTCCGAGGTGCACGCAAGACACTCACGTGGAGAAGATATTGAGGAGAAGATAGTACCGAGTGCAAGGAACTTAGGTGCCGAGCGGAATCGGTGAAGTAGGGAGACAGCAGAAATGTGGAGGTATAAGAAGCTTAGTGGCACGGACTCAAGGCTCTTTTTTCTCTTCATCTCCCTTTGGCTTTCGGGTACCGGTAGAAAATGGCATGAGCAGTCGGGAAGGACGATGGTCAGTGGCGGCGGTCCAATCCAGGCATATCTACGGTACAGCTAGACAGTCAGCGAGAACCGAAGTTTCATGCCGAATCACGAGGACCTGTCCAGGCAGAGCAGTCTCACCCACATTGGCAAGAGGGTGATTTGTGAACTTAGTCACTAAAGGGTCATATCCGAAGACAACAGACTGTAGAATGAGGTAACAAGCCACGTGCTCACAAAGGACTGATCAAGAGAAGATACCAGCACGAACCAGATGGTTGGTAATGTAAAATTTTTCTAGTCCCACTGTATTCTGAACTAAGCTGAAGTGCAGATATATTATGTGATAGGACTTCATAATTAGTAACAGGACTTTAGTGCTTAACCTATCAATAAATTACTGTAACTCTAAATGTGCATAGTAGTAGAGTTTGACATAGAATTGTTGAGGTATGCCATTGTCTGTTAGCCTTAGATGAATGTAATAATCGCTAGCTTAATTTTGTTACATGAGTAGAAGCAGGACAACTTAAATTTGATATTGTCTCATAATGTAATGTATTGATTGTAGTTCTATTTTGTCTAGCTAAATAAACATTCATGTTTTCTTTGCCCCTTATAAAGTTGCCTGATTTATAAAAGGAACATGTATGAATTCAAACGCGGGGGGGGGGGGGGGATTGGCTATGACTGCATGTAGAATAAGTTTGTTAAGGATTTGTAATTGGGATTGCTGTTTGCTAGATTCTAGAATCATAAAATAGTCTGTGTGTTAACTCCATGACAAGGAGATTTCTCTTGTATAGGAAATAAGATGGTGCAGCGTTATCAAACAAATTTTTCTTAATTCGGGAAGGGAGTTAATTCCGTATTTTGCATTCAAAGAGGCTTGACTCTAGCCCGACACAGACTCTTTGTCTGCTGAGCTTTGCACTCACAACCAACCAAAGAAGCGGCCACCGAAGGGATAGGATGTAGCTAAAGCAGATTATAGTAGCAGATAGTAAAGGATAGATAAATTACTATATTTGTAGGTACATCTAACAATTTTCGAATGGAGTTGAGTTGGGATAAGGGAGAGGAATTCTAGCATACTGTGAAACACTAAAACATAGGAAAACAATCAATAATAGCGAAAATTAACAATACTCGTCGAAAATTAACAAGTCGAAAACAACAGCTGACTAAGAGTATCAATAATAAACTTGATATGCTAAATAAATGTTTTGTAATGTAATTTGTTTATTCTCTGAGAGTGTTTACTTAGAACTAGATGTTATACAGTGAAATTAGCCTTTATACAATATACAGCAAATCAATACTCCATAAGTAAACTTTAAGGGTATTTATTCCGAAGATCTTTGTGAGTTTAGTTCTTGAGCTAAATTAAAATATTTTATATCCTTTCATTTTTAGTATTATTTCCATAAAAAATAAATTTTGAATATGAATTAAACAACATAAGTTTTGATAGTAGTCCGTGTGTATGATGTGGAAAAAGAATGTAACTGCAATGAAAAAAAGGTGGAATATTTAACTAGTGAACAATATTTTGTTTCATTCCATTTACTCAGACATAATCAGATATCATATGGTGATTTTATTCCTCAGTGATGTACCACACCAGTCCTCTCCAGGTTGTCCCCATTGTATGCTTTTCTGGAGGCTTCAACTCTCTAAAGATCAGTCACTCCAGACACACCATCGATCCAACTCATTGTGGATGGATGGTCTGTTTTTTTTTACGGGAAATTTATCTTCTATTCCTGTTTTGAGAATTCCTTACATCCTTTCAATGTGTCCAAAGTATTTCAGCTTTCCTCTGTCAATATAATGAAGATAAGGAGTCTTAAAGTTCAACCAATCCTTTTAAGCATTCATCCATTTGTCCATCTTTCTGTATATGATATCCTCAACAGCTCTCTGTAACACCACATCTTAAAAGCAACTATCCTTTTCCTATCAGATTCTTTAAGTTCCAAGTCTCAACCTATACGTCGCTGTTGGGAAAACAGCTGCATCCAGAACAACCAATTGTGTTCCTGTGGAGAAAGATCCACCCTTCCAGATTTTTGACAAGTCTCTGACTGTTGTTTTAGCCATTCTTGATATAAATTTCACATTAATTATTGACCCCAGGTACTCACTTCTTTCTCCATTAAGGTATCCTTGATTAATACAACTGTTTACATATAACATTTAGGAACATTTTAATGGGAGGGAAATTATGCAATTATTTCTAATACAGTATGAGAGACAATATCAAAGGACTTGTGGAAGAAGCAAGAGTGAGAAAGTGAAAATAGTATATTATCTAGATAGGCTGTGTAGAAATAAAATGATTATGAGCTTTTGTATGTGTGAAGTGAGGTTGAAGGAAGAAGAGATTTATATAAGAGGGACAGCCTACACTTGAATGCATTTGATACCAGGATCTCAAAAAATTATTTATTAGTATGAGATCTAACAGGGAAACTAGATTATGATGGGAACAATGCTGTGAATAACAGCAACTAAGTTATGCCACTATGTTAATGATCAATAATGAAGATGAAATATGATTATGTGTTTGTCCATTTGGAATTAAGTATATGTAAGGATGTCTGCATAAGTGAGGCATAGATAAGAACAGGAATCTGAAAGCTGATCACCTGGGTGGTCATGCAGACTAAAGGAGAGTGTATGTATGTCTGTATGTATATATATATATATTTAAAAAACATATTTAATGACTGGAAGCCGAGAGATAAAAAACAAAATACTGTTTTTATTCAGCATGATTAGTTTCGTCTTTAAGAAGACTTCTTCAGGTGCACAAAAAATGAGAGAAACAATCAAGAACTGTGAAGGAATAAAGTCTAAACCACAAAGCGTTAGCATGAAAAAAAAGCTAAACATTAAAGCGTTAGTGTCTGAATATTTAAAGCTGTTCTCTGTATAACCTCGTTGGGTGCGCACATGCATTCAAGATCTCGTGAATGCCAAAGTTGGATGGCAGCACAATGACAGTCTGAGAGATAATTAACTAAGGTTGTTGTTAAGATGTATTGGATTAAGGGAGATTTCTTTAGATTCTACTATTCTTCTTTCCAGTTTGTCATAGCAACGAAAGATATCAGATTTGTCCCATAAACTGGGTGGACAAGGTTTTCCTCATAAGTGTTAGAATTCAGAACATGGTTAGACAGAGCACAAGTTCTTGTTCTACCATATACAATGTTTCTTTGATGTTCTTCAATGCACAATTAGGTGGATTTTTCCATCTGGCCAAAATAAGATTTATCATAATTACACTAAATCCAGTAAATGCCTGGATATTTGAGATTGTCATGTCTTTGTTTGGGTCGGCTCAGTAAAGAATGGAGTTTTGGAAGAGGAGTGAATGAAGTACGGATGTTGTATTTCTTAAGAACCTTGGCCAATTTCGATAACAGAGCTGATATATGGTAGAGAAATGTAGCCTTTCTCACTATTTGTATCTGTACATGGCGAGGAAGTGGATTGAAAAGTAATTTATTGTTTTCTTGGAATAGCCATTCTGTTGAAAATTAGCAAGAAGAAACTGAAGTTCTTTTTTGATATCTTCTTCTCCACACAGGAGTGAGCAAGCACTATTGCCTAGTGTAGAGATGATTCCAAATTTTTGAGGTGGATAATGGTGGGACTGCACGTGGAGGTATCTATTTGTATGAGTTGGTTTCCTATAAATTGAGATTTTTAATTTTTCAGAGATGCGAGTGAGTCTAACATCTAAGAAAGGGAGAGAATCATCAACTTCTAATTCAACAATAAATTTTATATTTGGGTGTTGACTATTCAGCTGTTTAAGACAGTTCTGGAGAAATTCATGACCGTGGCTCCAAATTAAAAAGATGTCATTTATATATCTCTTCCATATTCTTGGTTTTAAAGGAAAAGAGATAGCTTTCTCTTCAAAATATTCCAGATATATGTTTGCTAGTATTGACGATAATGGGTTGCCCATTGCTAAACCAGATTTCTGTTTCTAAATAGTGTCTTTAAACTTGAAGTAGCCAGAATTAATGCAGTGAGTTAATAAAGACATAACCTTTTTTGATAATTTCTCTTTTAGTAGCATAAGGACTTCTGTAGGAACATTAGTAAACAGGGAGATGATATCAAAATTGGCCATAATTTCTTCTTTTTTAATGAAAGAAGAGGATGAGCCAGAAAAACATAAATGATTTAGCGAAATATTTTGAAAGCTTACAAGTGGGCAAATCAATTTGTTCTACAATAGGTCTTAGTGGAGTGTTTTCTTTATGGATTTTTGGTAATCCATCTAACCTAGGAATTAATGGTGAAGTGAATGAAGGGCTAATCGAATATTCCTGGGAAATTCTGTAGTTGTTCTAAGAAGGTTATTAGTACAGTTGTGGAGTTCTCAAGTTGGATCTCTGTCAAAGATCAAGTAAGTATCTGTTTGCAGTAATTGTAATATTTTGTTGTTATAATCTTCAGTGTTTAGGATGACAGTAGCATCAATTTATCAGCCGGGAGGATGATTATATCTTCGTTCTGTTGTAGTTTTTTAATAGCTTGACGTTCCATTGGAGAGATGTTGTCTGCAGGGGGTTTTGCATTGTTGATAATAAAAATAGATTCCATACGGAGAAGGTTAGCTTCTTGAGTAGGAAGGAATGAGGCAGCTTTTTCAATTTTAGTAAGTAACAGTTCCTTTGGGATGGATTTCGGAGACCACATGAAATCTTCTGTTGCTACGATGAACTGGAAAGAAGAATAGTAGAATCTAAAGAAATCTTCCTTATAATTTCTCAGACTGTCATTGTGCTGCCATTAAACTTAGGCATTCACAAGATCTTGAATGCATGCGTAAGCCCAATAATGAGGTTATACAGAGAACAGCTTTAAATATTCAGACATTACCGATTTAATGTTTAGCTTTTTTTTTCACGCAAAAGCTTTGTGGTTTAGACTTTATTACTTTACAGTTTTTGTTGGTTGTTTCTCTCTTTTTTTTGTGCGCCTGAAGAAGTCTTCTTAAAGACGAAACTAGTCGTGCTGAATAAAAACAGTATTTTATTTTTTTTATCTCTCGGCTTCCAGTCATTAAATATTTTTAAAAATTATGTCTTTCAGCCAATTAAATCCATTATGCCACATCTCTAGCCTTTATGATGAGGCGACTTACAGACACGTCAGCCTTCCAAAACACTTTAAAAAGGTTTTTATTTAAGTTAAGGAATATACATTCCATATTGTTTCATAGCTGAATAAGAAACTCGAAGAGTTTCATACCGAATATAGAAACTATATAAAGTTCGGAGAGTCCAAGCATAAGCAAATACCTGGATAGTGCAACACTGAGGCAACTCATAGCAAGGGTCAAGCAAGCTCCGATCACTGTTCTTGGTATTTACTCATAATGTGAAACCCAGCTCCTAGGAGCCGCATTACTGTTCTACATTATGAGAGAAGGTCACTACCCAGACCGGTTTCAACTTTTATTGAGGTCTCATACCTAGTTAATACTAAGTTTGTAGCGAACAGAACTTATATACCCTACTATAAGAATTGCCATCCTAATAAATTACTAATTATATGAAGAGCCAAAGGCTTCAATTACTTCAATTCAAGTAAATAATTTCACGTCGCCAAATTGAAGCCTTTGGCTCTTCATATAATTAGTACTTTAAAAAAGGATTGGCCCGAACATCAACAGGTTAGTTTTTTCTAAAGTTGTGCAAATTCCGTGTCCTCTTTCTAAGCTTCATCTCGTTTAAAGAAAATATTAATACTGAACATGCAAAGAGAATATACCATTGAGCCAAAATGGATTCTTCCGAATGAAAGAATTCACGATGGAAAATGTACTTTAGCTCATTTGTTTACAAAAAAAAAATTTCTTTATCTGATACTATTAAACATACTTTAGATCAACACTTCCCAAACTGTGGGCCGCGGCTCCCTTGGGGCCATAGGTTTTGTTGGGGGGGATGTCAAATAATGAAAACAAATTAAAAATGTTTAAGACTAAATAGATTTTTTTTTTCTCATCTTAACCCTTTCTGCAGGTTATAACTTTCTTGGCCTTCATAGTCCATATTATGTGGCGAATGATTCCAATTCTGAAATGATTCATTGAAAAAAAATATTTTTTCAATGATTTTTCAGAAAAATACTTGATATCCTTGCTTTTTTAGACCTAAAGACAAAATAAATAGAAAGAAAATTTTTTTTCACTTGTAAAAAAAAAAAAATTCAGATCAGAAAGGGTTATAAGAAACGTATTTAATTTTTATTTCTTTTTTGTTATTTTTTATATTTTAATAGAAAAAAATCATATTGGTGCAGGTTCACAAATTTTGCTTCCTGCGTATTTCGGCGCTTAATGAATATTAGTAAATATATGCTTATTCATTTAAGTTTCATTTCAAAGCAGAAATCTAAGAATTGCAGTTTCAAATATTTCACCTGATATTGACTTGTGTAGCAGTATTGAAACACATCTATCACATTAAATTGTTATTAAACTTCTTTTATGTTTTTAATCCTTTCTTTATTACTAATCGTTTTATGTTTCATGTGCTTGCTGCAAACGTACAATAACAATATATCTATCTATATTATAAAAATATGAGATAATGTGGCATGTCAAACGTGTATGTAAGATGCTAAAAATGTAATCTTTGCATTTGATTTTTGCAATATTCGCTGCGTATGTTTTGTATGGAATATAAATACAATAAATATTATAATAACATATGTCTATATTACGAATTTTTTTTTGAGGGGCACCTTGAAATATTTAATTTTTCCAAAGGGGGGCCTGACATCCAGAAGTTTGGGAAGCATTGCTTTAGACAATGATATTTGGCAACGTATCAAAGAGACAAGCAAATCTCAAACTTTGAGGATTCAGAATAATAACAAATTGAAATTAATCACAAAATTCAAAGCTCAAAAACAAAAACAACAAAAATTTTTGACATCAAAATTACAACTCTGTCCTCAGAAGATTGTTATTAACAAATCCAGTTATAACCTTTCTAGTGCTAATAAGAAATATTTTCAATAAGGGTTTCAATTTTGTGTTGTCTCCGAAATCTATCCCAAAGGAACTGTTACTTATTAAAATTGAAAAAGCTACCTCATTTTTTCCTACTCAAGAAGCTAACCTTTTCTGTATGGAATCTATTTTTATTATCAACAATGCAAAACCCCTTACAGACAACATCTCTCCTTCAGAACGTCAAGCTATTAAAAAACTACAACAGAACCAAGATATAATCATCCTTCTGGCTGATAAAGGTAATGCTACTGTCATCCTAAACACTGAAGATTATAACAACAAAATATTACAATTACTGCAAATAAATACTTACTCGATCCTTGACAGAGATCCAACATGAGAACTCCACAACCGTACTAACCTTCTTAGAACAACTACAGAATATCCCAGGAATATTTGATCAGCCCTTCGCTCACTTCATCCATTAATTCCTAGATTATATGGATTACCAAAAATCCACACAGAAAACACTCCACTAAGACCTATTGTAGAACAAATTGATTTGCCCACTTATAAGCTTTCAAAATATTTAGCTAAATCACTTAAATGTTTTTCTAGCTTGTCCTCTTCTTTCATTAAAAATTCTGTTCATTTTGTCTCGGGTATAAAAAACATTAACATTAAAAAAGAAGAAATTATGGCCAGCTTTGATATTATCTCCCTGTTTACTAATGTTCCTATAGAAGAAGTCCTTATACTACTAAAAGAGAAATTATCAAAGTCTTTATTAACTCACTGCACTAATTCTGGCTATTTCAAGTTTAAAGACACTATTTACAAACAGAAATCTAGTTTAGCCATGGGCAACCCATTATTGCCAATACTAGCAAACATATATCTGGAATATTTATAACATTGAGTTTTCCTGGAGCGAAAATTAAGAATATAAAGGAAGCAATTCAAAAACAGTAAAGAAAAGTAAATGAAATCATAGTTGTATTAGGTACAAGCGATTTAACTGGCGATGTTCAGTATGAGAGAGGACATAAAAGGGTTGTTGGAAGAGATGAGAGTGAAGAGTGAGAAAGTGAAAATTGTTCGTATTTTACCTCGCTATGTAAACGTATGAACGATTTAACTGGCGATAAGTTCAGTATGAGAGAGTACATAAAAGGGTTGTTGGAAGAGGCAAGAGTGAAGAGTGAGAAAGTGAAAATTGTTAGTATTTTACCTCGCTATGATAAAAATGAATTAAGAAGAACAGCTATGATGGCAAATGATTTGATGTGTAGACTATGTAGAATGAATGGATGTGAGTTTTTGGATGTGTGGAGTGAGTTTGAGGGAAGATTGGATTTGAATATGAAGGATGGCCTAAACCTGAATGTGTATGGTATCAGTAGTCTAGAAAAAGTAATAATTGGTATGAGAAATAACACAGAGAGTCAGGGAAACTAAATTATAAAGGGAGGAATGGTGTGAATGTGAGTGTAAGAGCGACAATGTTATATAACTGTGTTAATGACGGGAATGGACTTTGTCATGGAAATGTTGACGAGGAGAGAATGATTTTGGGTTTGTGTTCATCCGGTTCGGACCCATCATATGTGTGCAAAGATGTCTATACGTGTAAGGCAGACTGCAGACAAGACAACACAAAAAAACAAACAAGTAGATTATTATGTCTGTACACAAATGCTAGAAGTATCAGAAACAAAGGGATAGTGTGTTGGCATAGTCAATATGTTGCAACCTAAGATTGTAGGTATTAGTGAGACCTGACTATCAGAATCAGACCTACTAACTAGTAGGTCTGATTCTGACCTACTGGTATTGAGTGTGTCAAGTGTACAGTATTTTTAGGAAGGATAGAGAGGAGGGGTGTGCTGCTAATGATATCGGATGACTTGATTCCAGTTAGAGTTGAGACCTATGATTGTAGTAATACTACTAACAATATTTCATGTGGCAGTGAGTTTAAAGCCTGGTGTGAGGTGGAATCTAACAAGACTAATTACATAGTGGGGTGTTGTTACAGATTTGGTGGATCAGTTGATAGTGATGAAGAAAGGCATCAGCAAATAGAAAAGATGAGTGCAAAAAGATTAATCATAATGGGAGACTTTAATTATTCAAATATTGATTGGGTAGCAGTAGAATCTCATGAGAAGAATGAAAATGCATTTATTGAGCTGTTGCAGGACAACATCCTCAAGAAGTAGGTGATGGAAGAAACTCGAGGGCAAAGAGTCTTAGATTTGATTATAGTGACAGGGTGCGTTTCAGTTAAAGATGTAACTATTCTGCCTCCGGTCGGGTGATAGTGAACAAGCGGTACTCACTTGGGAAGTGACTGAGTTTATGAATGTTCCATTCAGAAAAGGTTACATGCTCAACTACAAAGCAGGAAATTATGACCAACTGAGGAGTAATATTGAGTCTAGTGGAATGGGATCGGTTGCTGGATGGAAAGAATATTGTGAGTGCATGAGAAGCATTTAAACAACACTTGAATGATGAGATATCAGAATGTGTCCGAGAGTTCGAAGAATAAATAGAGTAGGAGTCAGATGGATGATGTGGAAGGAATACCGTGTGCATAAGGATGATGTCTGTTATGAATGTTATAAGCAGCAGGCTAGAATAGTCACAACCAGTGGTGAGCTATAAGGGGCTCACGTGAGCCCTTCGTTCAATTTTTCTCAAATTTGCGAGCCCCTTGTTCTTCTTGTTTAATAATCTTGTAGAACTAGAAAATACCACTGTGGAATGTATACATGCTACTATAATTGCTATAATACTATAATTTAAATTCATATGGATTTTCTGATAACTAAATAAAAATCATTTCATTGCATTTTGTTCTGATGGAGCTAGTGTAATGTTAGGAAATAAATCAGGTGTTGCAATCAAACTTCTACAAAAATTGCCCAACGTTGTGATTTGGCATTGCACTCATCATTTACACTTAGCATTAGACGATTCGATAAAAAAACATTAAAGAAATAAATCATTTAGAAATATTTATGGATAAATTATATGCTTTTTATCATTAATCACCAAAAAATCCACAAGAATTAAATACGATTGCAAAACACCTTAGTATCGAAATTTTAAAGATCAGCCATGTGTTTGGACCACGATGGGAAGCTTGCAGTTTACAAGTGGCTCTTGCTGCTTTGTGGAGAAATTACCCAGCTTTATGCAAGCATTTTCATCGAAAGATAAATATAAGGGCTTTTTAAAGCAACTTCTCGATTTGGAATCTTTAAAAGATCTAGCATTAAATATTCATATCTTACAGGAATTATCATATCTGTCAGAAGCTCTACAAAGTCGATATAAGTATTATAAGGGCTTTTTTTTTTTTTTTTTTTTTTTTTGCTCGACAATACGAGCCCTTTGTTAAAATTTCCATATTTACCACTGGTCACAACTGTTGTACGGAAAGCAAAATCTGAGTATAAAAAAAAACTGCTGCTGCCTGCTAAAAACAACCCACAAGAATTCTATCAATATGCTGCAAGTAAAAGAAAGAATGAATATGAAAGAATAACTCTTCTAAATCCTGATGGCATGAGGATTACAGATGCAGAAGAGGTTGTTCAGTTAATGAGTGCCCATTTTGTTAAAATGCTATCAAATTGGTGTACGCAACATTGAGCTCAATGTTACCTCTTCACTAGATCAAGAAACTCAGGCGTATGAGGACGAGGTATTAGAGCTGTTGTACAAATTGAATAAGAATTCAGCAATTGTGACTAATGGGATATCAGCATGTGTGCTAAAAGAGTATTCAGCTGAATTGGTTAGTCCTTTGACTAGGCTATTTAATATGAGTCTCAAAACAGGGAATATTCTGCAAGAATGGAAGGAATGTATGGTAAATCCATTGCACAAGGGTGGTGCAAAGACCAATATATCCAACTATCGACCAATTAGTATCTTAGGAGTGGTGAAGATTTTGGAAAAATTGGTTAGGGCTCGCATTCAGAAATGGGTTGACAGTGAATCTCTACTTTGCAATGAACAATATGGGTTTACTTTCTCACATTCTATAACAGTGTTACTATTGAACTAGTCAAAGGGAATGGATACACCATGATACTTTTGGATTATGCGAAGGCTTTTAACAGAATACAGCATGGCAAACTGTTGCATAAATTGGAGAAAATGGGTCTAGGTTACAGAATATTAGCATGGATAAGAGGACGGCTGACTGACAGATATCAAAAAGTGGTATACGGGGGTTGCAAGTTTGCAAGATTTAGGAATCCAAAGCATTGTTGTCTTGGCTTGCACACCCCCTGAGACACTTCGCAAGTGCGGCAGTAGGTGGGCTTCCTAGGGGCGATTCCTGGACACCTTCAGGTGACTGACTGGCCTGCTATGCTATTCCTCCCTTCCAGGGTTAGCAGCCCTGGTAGAGTTAAGTTTCCTCACTTGCAATAACTCATCAAATGAAGGCTCCAACTCTTATAGGCCAGAGCCAGGAAACTCGTTGAGTGTGATTCCAGATGTCTGTTTCTTTTTTGGATGCCATCCTGCCACCCGTCCCAGTGGCGTCCTCAGGAAGAAAGTTAAAAAGAAAGGACTGTCATCGACTCATTTCTTCAAGTTCTCATCATGCTTGTTCCGGCAGTCAAGCAGTTCCAAATCTCAGACACTTCATATGTCAGGTCTGCGATTGTGCATTCTCCACTGTAGTCGGCCTTGCCGTGCATCGCACCTCGAAACATCCAGCCAAAGCCAACACTGCAATAAGAACTGAGGGAGTCAAAGCACGTTGGACTACTGAAGAAGAAAAGATCCTCGCTGCTCATGAGATCGATTTGACGGCTCGAGGGATAAAGAAAATCAACGAGGCTTTATTTAAGGTGTTGCCATTAAGATCTTTGGATGCCATCAAGTGTCATAGACAGAAAGCCAGTTACAAAGCCTTAGTTCAAGAATTGGCAGCCCATCTGCCACAGGTAGGGACAGGTAATATCACGGTATCTCCTGTCTCTGCTTCTCTATCTTCCAGCCACCATCCTGCTGTTGAAGAAGAGGCTTTGATTCCTCAGAATGACATCATCTCTAGATGATCCTCCTCTTCCGGAATATAACCATCAAATTCTTAAATCTCTCATCCAGACTCACCTTTTGGGAATGGATATCACAGATCAGTTAAATAACTACCTCCATGCTGAATCCTCCAAACACTTGATGCCTCGTCAACATTAGCCTGAGTTTCATTCTACAATGACTGTCAAATAGGATGCAGAGGAAGAGGGCCTATGCAGCTATGCAGGCCCTTTATAAAAAGAATAGAGGGTAACGTGCCAAAACCATCCTTGACGGCACTTCCCATGTACCTCTAGCAGACTTACATGATGATTTTGTTATATTCTGGAGTACAGTCTTTTCTGCTCTACCTCCACACTTCCCTGATGATGACCATCCTACAATATCGAGGTCCATTCCTGCCCTTCAAATATACCAGCCTGTTTCCATCCAGGAGATCAAAACAGCTCTTCCATCCAATTTTTCCGCCCCTGCGTCTAGGCTTCGGAAGGTGCCGCTGAAGATTCTTCAAGACTTATTGGACATTCTACTTTCCAGTAAAGCAATACCACCATACCTACGAGCTTCAAGAACTATCTTCATTCCGAAGAAAGAAACTTCAAACTGTGCATCAGACTTTAGACCTATTACCATCTCCCCCTGTGATACTTAGACTCTATCATAAAATCGTAGTTAAACGATTTCACCAGCATGATTATAGACAGAGAGCTTTTGTCCCTTCGATCGGCTGTGCCGAGAATATATATCTTCTTTCTTCTCTTCTCTCTGATTCCCGACGCTGCCTTAAGCCTCTATATATGGCATTGCTGGACCTCCAAAAGGCATTTGATAGCGTCTCCCTTCCTGCTCTCTTTCGAGCGCTGTCTATTGCTGGATGTCCAGAACCCTTTCTTTCCTATGTTATGGAGCTATACTTGGGGAGCTCCATTACTACAGGATCCTGTGTGACTTCTATTCCTGCAGTGCAGGGTGTTCACCAGGGTGATCCTCTATCTCCCCTTTTCTTTAACTGCATCATAGACGAGTTTCTTCACTCTCTTCCTAGCCATATAGGCTACTCTCTAGGCGCTTCTTAGTTTAATGCTATGGCCTTTGCGGATGATCTTATTCTAGTAGCCTCTACTAAGGTAGGCTTGCAGGAACTCCTTGACCGGGAAGTTGCCATTTTCTCTATTCGTGGCCTTTCTATTAATATAGAGAAGTCTTGCTCTTTAGCTCTTGTCCCCTCTGGTCGTGACAAGAAGCTTAAAGTGGAGCCTATAGTTTTCCCTGCATGGAAGGCCGTTGCATTCTTTGACCATCCTGTAAGAGTGGAGATACCTAGGTATCATGTTCACCCCAAAAGGGAAGGTCTTCTGTCCGTTCTATCCTAGAAGCTGGGATTGCTTCTTTGAGGAAAGCTACTCTCAAGCCCCAGCAAAGACTGTTTCTCCTTTCCCACTATCTCCTACCTCGCTTTTACCACAAGTTGGTGCTTGGTAGGACATATATCTCAGTACTGTCCCGAATGGACAGGGCTATCCGTTCAACTGTGAGATCATGGCTCTGACTGCCACCTGACACCCCTACTGCATATTTCCATGCAAGGGTGAAGAACAGCGGGCTCGGGGTTCCATCACTTAGATGGGTGATCCTACGCCTGCAGCTGTCCAGAATCACGAAATTAAAACTATCTTCTTCCACTATCTGCAGAGAGGCTTTCTATAGCCCATTAGGTCTAAAGGCTGGTCCTATTATCAAGGTACCTTAATTGTGACAGCACCTGCAGAACACAAGAGATGGGCATCTCTGCTACACTCTTCTGTAGATGGTGCTCCTTTAAAAGAGTCATATCTGGTGCCTCCCCAGCATGACTGGGTAAGGGATAGCACCAGACTCCTCCCTAGGTTCGAGTATATCGATCTTATCAGGACGAGGATCAATGCCCTACCCACTCAAGCCCACACAGCTCAATGGGGTAGTGACGACTCAAACTGTAGGGCTGACTGCCACTACAGTGAGACGTTGTCTCATATAGCTCAGTGTTGCTTCTGCACCAATTGGGTCCATGTGCTGAGGCATGATGCAGTGGTCTCCATTCTGAACAACCGCTTTAAGAACAAAGGTTGGGAGACTACGGTGGAACCACATTATAGGACCTCCGTGAATTTGCATAAGCCAGACTTAGTGATTAAAAGAAATGGTGATGTTTGGGTAGTTGATGCCCAGGTGGTGGGAACAGGGCGCCCACTAGCCTTAGCCATAATAATAAGGTAAACTATTATAAGAATAACCAAGATCTAACTAGATCTTGGTTATTCTTATACGGAAGGAGCATGGGGCAACTCCGAGGTTTACCAGTGCCACCATCTCTTTACATGGCGTATGTAGTGCAGATAGTTATAAAGACTTAAAACAGCTTGGGCTTACGCAGAAGGATATAAAAGTTCTTTCCTTAATTTCTGTTACAGTAATACCATTGATAAAATATCCCTCTGCAGCTGCAATCGAATAAAAACACTGAATAGCGAGGAAGAGACAGAAGTCAGAGGGAGCCAAATCTGGAGAATAGGGTGGATGTTCCAACAATTCATAGTGCAGATCCCTTAATTTTTACATTACTAAAACACCTTTGTGGGCAAGTGCATTGTCCTGATGAAAGATGATTTTTTCTTCTTCAAACCTGGTCTTTTCTCATGAATTTTTTCATCTAGTCTGGTTAAAAGATCAGAATAATATTCTCCTGTTACTGTTTTACCCTTTTCAAGATAATTAATAAACAAAATGCCTTTAGTGACCCAAAACACCGATGCCATAACCTTTCTTGCTGATGGAAACAACTTTGTTTTCTTTGGTGCTGAACAACTGGCTTCTGTCCACTGTTTTGACTGCTGTATGGATTCTGGTGTGTAGTGATGAATCCAAGTCTCATCAATAGTAATAAATCGACACACAAAATCAGTTTTATTCTTGTTAAAACGCTCCAAGCACTGTTCAAAGATTTTCATGCGATTGCATTTTTGATCTGCTATGAGCAAGCATGGCACCCATCTTGCAAAGCTTTTTCATCTGAAATTCTTCATGCAAAAGATATCCTACATGTTCTTTTGAAATGCCTATAGTCTCAGCAATTTCATGCACTTTGACTTGTCGGTTATCCAATACCATATCATGCAACTGATCAATGATTTCTAGTGTTGTTACTCTTTTTGGACGTCCTTCACGTGGATGATCTTCAAGGCTGGTACAGCCATGCTTAAACTTAAACGTTTCTTAATTGTTGAAAACAAAGGTTTTCTTAGATGTTAGACTCACTTGCATTTCTGAAAAATTAAAAATCTCACCTTACAGGAAGCCAACTCATACAAATAGATACTTCCACGTGCAGTCCCACCATTATCCACCTCAAAAATTTGGAATAATCTCTAAACTAGTCAATCATGCTTGCTCACTCCTGTGTGAAGAAGATATCAAAAAAAAACTTCAGTTTCTTCTTACTACTTTTCAACAGAATAGCTATTCCAAGAAAACAATTAATAAATTACTTTTCAATCCACTTCCTCGCCATAGTACAGATACAAATAGTGAAAAAGGCCACATTTCTCTACCATATATCAGCTCTGTTTCACCGAAATTGGCCAAGGTTCTTAAGAAATACAATATCCGTACTTCATTCACTCCTCTTCCAAAACTCCATTCCTTACTGAGCCGACCCAAAGGCATGACAATCTCAAATACCCCGGCATTTACCAGATCTGGTGTAACTGTGATAAATCTTATTTTGGCCAGACAGAGAACTCCATCGAATTGCGCACTGAAGAACATCAAAGAGACGTTACATACGGCAAAGTAAGAGCTAGTGCTCTGTGTAACCATATTCTAAATTTTAACACTTAAGAGGAAAACCTTGTCCACCCAGTTTTATGGGATAAATCTGATATCTTTTGTTGCTACAACAAACTGGAAAGAAGAATAGCAGAATCTAAAAAATCTCCCTTAATCCAATACATCTCAACAACAACCTTAGTTATAATCTCTCAGACTGTCATTGTGCTGCCACCCAATTTTGGCGTTCACAAGATCTTGAATGCATGCGCATGCCCAACCAGGTTATACAGAGAACAGCTTTAAATATTCAGATGCTACTGCTTTAATGTTAGCTTTTTTTCACGCTAACACTTTGTGGCTTAGACTTTATTTCTTCACAGTTCTTGTTGGTTGTTTTTCTCTTTTTTTTGTGCACCTGTCTTCTTAATGATGAAACTAATTCTTGTAGAGAGGCTTATATGCTGGTTAAACTTGATAACTAATAATTAAGGAATTGACAGCATACACTAGAAATATAAATTCAATAAACTTTAATATATACTTTCCGATATTTCAGCAAACGTCACGTTGCCATCTTCTTGGGAACTTAATACAAAGACACGTGCACACAAGTACTACATAACAGCAAATGAGAACCGAAGCTAGGGAGCTAATTTTCCTAAAGTCCTGATGGTGCCCCCTGGCAGGCTATATTGGTAGTTCTTGGCCTTTGGGCTGAAGTTCTTCTGATAAATGTTTCCCAAATTTGGGGCAGTCTCATGCATCCAAATTTGTTGAGGTTTGGCATGTTCCTAAGGGTTGAGGCTGATTCATGAATAGTCTTTCATAATTGAACTTGCTGCAGTGTATTACTGTGGCTTTCTTCCATCTTATTCTGTGGCGAGTATCCAGAGCGTGGTCTACAAGCCCAGAGTGGCTGTACTGGTGAAATTGAATGTAATCCTTGTGTTCTGAGATTCTGATATTTGCTGTCCTGCCTGTTTGGCCAAAGTAGGACAATTTACAGCTGCAAGGGACCTGGTATACACCAGGTAGGTCTAGGGGAAGTGGATAAAGGATGCCAATTTTCTGTGTGGTCTGTAACAAGTGGTCAAGTCATGTTTTTTTAAGATTTTGTTGATTTTTTCCGAGGTGCCTCAGACAACCTCGGGTTGTGGATAACTGGTTAAAGTAATTTTTGGATTTGGGGGGGGGGGGTAGCCATTGGCTGAGAAAGTGTCACGAATGTGATTTAGTTCAGTGGTTAAGGCTTGATCATTTGAACAGATTATTTTTGCCCTGTTGAATAGTGTCTTAATAACTCCATATTGTTGTGAGGGGGGGGGGGGGGGAGATGATGGGATTGTTGGTGAATGTATCTGCCTGTATGGGTGGGTTTTCTATAAACTGAGAAAACCAAGGTTCCATCAGGTTGGCGGGTGACTAATGTGTCTAGGAAGGGGAGGTTATTGTTTTCCTCTTTTTCCAGGGTGAACTTGATTCTAGGGTGATGGTTGTTTAAGTGTGTTAGGAAGGAGAGGAGTGAATCCGGGCCATGTGGCCAAATAGCGAACACATCATCAACGTAGCAAAGCCATATGGTAGGTTTTTGTGGGGCTGAGTTTAAGGCTTTCTCTTCAAAAGTCTCCATAAGGAAGTTGGCCAAGGGTGGGAAAAGTGGTGAACCCATGGCTGTCCCCTCTATCTGTTTATAGAATTTTTCCTGCCAAACGAAACAGACTGAGTTCATTGTAAACTGAAATAGGGCTGAGATATCGGGAAGAAATTTAGTTTGGATTAGCTGTAAGGTTTCTTTGAGGGGGACATTCATGAATAAGGAGATGTCAAAACTGACCATTATGTCATTATGTTGGAATGTAAGGTTTTCTATACTGGCTTTGAAGTGGTCTGAGTTTTTTATGTGTGATGGTGTGTTGCCAGTATAGTGTGAGAGCGCTTTGGCTAAATGCTTGGCTAGTTTGTAAGTGGGGGAATCAATGCCATCCACTATGGGACGTAATGGCACATTTTCTTTATGTATTGTTGGGAGCCCATATATGTAGGGGGGGGGGGGTCTAGAGTTATATGGTTTCAGTCTGTTGGTAATCTCCAGAGGCCAAGAAGTGACTTTAAGGAGCCTATGGAGTTTTCTAATTTGAGAGTTGGTGGGATTGTATTCAATAGGGAGATAAGTGGATCGATCTAATAATAAAGCCTCGAGCTTACCTGTGTAGTCATTAGGATTGAGTACCACAGTGGCGTTCCCCTTATCCGCTTTGATCACTATTTCTTTGTTTTTCTTCAATTGTTGTAGTGACTTGTATTCACTAATGGATATGTTGGATTTTGGAGGTTTTGCTTTTCTGAGAACATAGGCTACATCCAATCTAATATCGTTGGCGATGTGGTTTGGAAGGTGGCAAATCCCGCATTCAATTTGGATCATTAATTCCTCGGCCAGTAATTTCTTAGGAGCAATGGCGAAGTTGTGACCACGTGACAGAGCAGTGAGTGCTTCAGGCTTCATGATAACTGAAGAAAGGTTAACTACAGTGTTGGTTTGGACGCCGAGTTCTTTATTAATTTTTCAAACTTGTTGATGTGTCGGCTCCGTATTTGTTCGAATTCTTTATTAGCTGCCGTACACCAGACGTCATGTAGGACTGACCAAAGCTCGTGATTAAGCATATGTGAAAGCTCATTTTCTAGCGCTAAAATAGCTCTGTTTAAAAAAACATGACTTGACCACTTGTTACAGACCACACAGAAAATTGGCATCCCTTATCTGCTCCACTAAAGACCAACCACTTTCCCTAGACCTACCTGGTGTATACCAGGTCCCTTGCAGCTGTAACTTGTCCTACTTTGGCCAAACAGGCAGGACAGCAAATATCAGAATCTCAGAACACAAGGATTACATCCGATTTCACCAGTACAGCCACTCTGGACTTGCAGACCACACTCAGGATACTCGCACAAAATAAGATGGAAGAAAGCCACAGTAATACACTGCAGCAAGTTCAAATATGAAAGACTATTCATGGAATCAGCCTTAGCCCTTAGGAACATGCCAAACCTCAACAAATTTGGATGCATGAGACTGCCCCAAATTTGGGAAACATTTATCAGAAGAACTTCAGCCCAAAGGCCAAGAACTACCAATATAGCCTGCCAGGGGGCACCATCAGGACTTTAGGAAAACATTAGCTTCCTAGCTTCGGTTCTCATTTGCTGTTATGTAGTACTTGTGTGCACGTGTCTTTGTATTAAGTTCCCAAGAAGATGGCAACGTGACGTTTGCCGAAATATCGGAAAGTATATATTAAAGTTTATTTAATTTATATTTCTAGTGTACGCTGTCAATTCCTTAATTATTAGTTATAACGATGAAACTAGTCGTGCTGAATAAAAACAGTATGTTATTTTTTATCTCTCGGCTTCCGGTCATTAAATATTTTTAAAAAATATATCTTTCGGTCGAGTAAATCTATTATGGTATATATATATATATATATATAAAAGGATGGAGGATGCTTATCATGTCTGTACACAAATTCTAGGAGTATAAGGAATTTGTGAAATCTCATGAAAAGAATGAAGCCAAATTTATCGAACTGTCATGTGACAACTTCCTTAAGCAGCATGTGACAGAAGGAACTCTAGGTCAAAGAATATTAGATCTCATTATCATGTCAGTGGGAATTTCAGTAAAAGATATGATTGTTATGCCTCCGGTTGGTGACGGTAATAATGTTGTACTGATGTGGGAAGCAGCTAAGTGCATGGATATTCCATTCCATTCAGAGAATGGGTACATGATGAACTTCAAAGCAGGAAATTGTGATCAACTGAAAAGAATACTGGTTCAACCCCATGATATCAGTTGCCTAGATGGGAAGGATATCAGTAGTGCATGGTTAGTATTTAAAAAATACATCAATGATGCAATATCAGAATGTGTCCCAAGAATTTGTTGGACAAACTGGGCAGGAGTGAAATGGATGTGGAATGTATACCATCCATGATGATGATATCAGTTAAGAAAATTATAAAGTGCAGGCTAGGAGAGTTACAACTATTGTATGGAAAGCTAAATCTCAGTATGAAAAGAAACTGGCTCTGCAAGCTAAAGAATGAATGGGTATTAAAGAATAGCACTATTGCATGCAGATGATATATGTATTGCATATACATAAGAGATTGTTCAAACTAAGGCATGCTAGTTTTGCTAAAAGCTATCAACCTGGTGTATGCAACATAGAACTCAATGATACCTCTACAGGAGGAAGAAATTCAGGTGTATTGAGGATACATTAGAGTGTGGCACAAAATGAATAAGAATGTACAAAAGGGACTGTGGAATATCAGCACAGATGCTAAAAGAGTGTTCAGCTGAACTGGACTTTTCCTTTGACCTAGCTATATAATTTGAGTCACAGCAGGTGCAAAGACTGATCCATATCTCTGGAGTGGCAGTGAAGATTTTGGAAAAGTTGGTAAGAGAAGGGAAGCTTGTGTCTGAGTAGCTTGCACACATTTTATAATAATGTCAAGGTTGAATTAGACAAGGGGAATGGATACACAATGACACTTTTGAACTTTGCTGATGCTTTCAACAGGATTCAGCATGGAAAGTTGTTGCAAAGTTTGGCAATGGATTATAAATTATTATTTTGGATAAGATGATGGCTGAGTGATATAAAGAAGTGGTATATGGGGGATGCAAACCATCTGTCATTCTATCTTCACATTAATGATAGTGGGAAGGATTTCACAGGTGATATATAGCCAGTTGCTGATGATGCAAAGATAGGTTAGATAATCAGGAATACAACTGACATGCAATAATTGTAGAATGATTTGAATAAGCTGGAATTGTGGATGAAGTTGGCTGTCAGTTCAATGTTAGTAAATGTAACGGTGTGCACTTTGGTGAAATGAGAATCTGATGGTGTATTGTATTGGCAGAATTATGCTGGAACAAACTGATTAGGCTGGAGATCTTGGACTATTGGTAGATACGAAGTTGAAGTTCAAGGGTCACATAGCAAAAATTGCAAGTACAATACATGAGCATAATGCGATGCTGAAACAAAACATGAAAGTAAGATTATAAGGAATGCATTGTCCCTTTATAGGGTTTTGATGAAACCTCATCTGGACCTACTGTGAATATATCTAGTTTCCTGATTTTTAAGGTGGTGCAGGTATGTTAAAGATGATATCAGGACTTTGGAATGCAGATTATGAGGAGAGATGGAGAATTTGTAGCCTGCAGATGTTAGCAGACAGGAGAAAGAGGGGTGATATCATAGAGATCTGCACACTTTTGAAAGAATCATATAGGATATTAGTGGCTGGAATTTTTCATCTTATGGAGGGTGGTGAAAGGACTAGCATTCATGGAAGTTAAGAATGGGGTAGAAGCTAGATTTTTTTCTCTCATAGGGTAGTGCATGACTGAATGAATTCAGGAGAAGATATGAGGTGATACGTGACCTCCTTCGATGAGTCCCTGACTGATTCCCCAGAGGTTTTTTGTAATAATAATAACAACAACTCTGAGTAGAAAGTCCATTGTGATTAAGATTCAGATGGCATAAAATGGTTTCTTTGAAGAAATGTTCATATTTAAAGTGTTGTGATAAAGCAATGTTATGATCCCAAAAATTCTTGTGGATATCACCTCCATACCTGGCCATTTGAACTTCTGAGTTATTACTGGCTAAATGTGGACTGCTGGCATAGAGATCGGCTACTCAGTGAGTTTGTGGTAAACTACTACTCAGTTAGATTTCTTAAAGGGAGAAAACAGAATGCTATATGACTTGTTTTTTTATTCAGAAGGCGCCTAATTAGGACTTTAGTTGTGTTGTCCGTTACAATTTTTTAAATTAGTCCTACTGTTACACCAAATTGTTGTTGTGTCATGTACTGTGACAAACTTTTCTTCTGCTCTGAAGATGGTGAATATAATACCAGAAAAATATCAAACAAGTTAATAAATTTTAATTATTTTCTTATCATTCTATTTTGTAATGAACACCATGAAAATAAATCAGCACGTCCTGCCAACACATAAGACTTTCCATATATATTGGTGCCTATGATACAAAAACAGGTTCTGTTAAGGAAAAAGTGGAAGAATTTTTTGAGTTTAATGTGTCTGAGTCATGACTTTGCCATCCTTTCTTTCTCAGTTAACAGAAAACCTACCCATATACACAAACTTTCCCATCATCCCCTCTCAACAATATGGTGTTATTAAAACTCTTGTCAACAAAGCATCCAACCAAGCTTCCCTGACAGCCAAACTCTCCTTTATTTGCCAGACCTTTGGCTGCAATGCCAAAAATGATCAACAAAATAAGTGGGCCATCCCATCTTGCTCAAGATACAGCAATGTTCTTACTATTCCCTATACCTGGGGAACCTCAGAAAAAATAGGCAGAACTTTAAAGAAATATAGTCTCCACGCTGCTTTAAAACCTTAATCAAAGATGGCTACACTTATCTGCTCTTCTAAGGATCTATTCCCTTCCCTCTGTGTTGCAAGTGTTCACAAATAGTCAAATTGGAAGATCTGTCCAAGATATCTGCATCGGAGAACACAGGAATGCATTTACTGCTACAACTATGGTTAGTGGGACCATGCCTTGGATACCTTAGGCAAAATCTAGGGAAAACTACTATGCTTCACTTCAGCAAGTACAAACTTCAAAGACTTTTTTTTTTTTTTTTTTAAGAATCAGCAGCAGATTTAAAAAACTTTAATTTGTAGGCCTTCCATCTGACAGCTAAGGCTAGCCAATAGCACCAATAGAGAGCACGCCTCATAGGACTTTAGTTTTCTAGTTTAACTTCTTCTACTTATTGTTTTTGTATGCTATTACAAGTTTAATATCTCATCCCTGATGATGTCTTTGTGACAGAAGAAATATAGGAACCATTAAACTTGTGTTTATTTTTCTGTGTTATATTCATTCCTTTAAACCTAATGAGTGTAAATCAGCACCTAAGCACTCATATGAAACATTTTAAGTTTGTTAATGTTTCCCTTTTTCTGACTTGGCATGAAGCATTTGTCAGAAACATATATACATCATCATCAATTTCCTGATATGTACCCTCAAAGGACAGTAACAAAATTCATTTAATGAAATAGGCAGAAATGCAAGTCATCATGACTACTCTAATCAGAGAAAGGTAGCAGACTAGTCATAATCAGTAATACTGAATTCTGAACATCTTAATGCAGCAATTCTTGAGATTAGAAGAGTGCTTCAGTGCTGTTACTGATGTGCTGGAAAAAAAACAGCTATCATTTGCCATGGGAAGATAAGAAATGTATGTGATACCATGAATATGGCAAATCAGAACTGGCAGATCATACTTCAGATGCAGCTTCACGTGCAGTAGGATAGAAAACAGCAATTGAACATAAAAGCCAATATCATCATCATCAAATTCCTGCCATGTACCCTCAAGGGGTGTCCAGGATATGATAGTACTACATGAAAAAAATTACACCATTACTAACTTCCTATCTACAATTTTCCTCCAAATCAGTCTGTTGCTTGTCAAGACTCCAACATTATCAGAGCTTATATTTCTATTGTCTAAGGCACTTTGTACCATATCAGTCCACCTATATCTTGGTCTTCCTCTGGGTCGTTTTGCGGCCAACCTAGCAGAGAACACTTATTTTGCTAATCTTTCCTCGCCCATTCTGTTTAAGTAGTGACCATACCACCTGAGATTAGCTCTGCTAACGCATTCCTGGATGCTGACAATATCAAGGTCTTTCCTCATATCCTCGTTTTTAATATGATATTGCCATTGATGCCATCTGTTCACGCCTCTAATCTTTCTCAGGACTCTCATATCTGCGGTCTCTAGTCTTTGGTCAAGTGTTTTACTTCTGACACAGCTCTCAGATCCATAAGTTAAAACTGGTTTGAACACTGTCTTGTATCCAGCTAATTTAGTGTTCCGACTAATTTCTCTCTTATTCCATATGAATTTATTCAATTGACTTCCCACCATACCAGCTTTGCTGATTCTGTTGTCTATTTCTATATTTAATTTACCATCTTCAGTAAAAATCGTGCCTAAGTAGCTAAAATGTTTTACTTGTTCCACAGGTTCTCCATTCACAACACAGTTGACATTTTCAATGATTCTGCCTATTTTCATTGTCTTTGTCTTTTTATTGCTGACCTTCATGCCATATCTATTACAACAGCTATTCAATTAAGTCAGTGAATCTTGCAGACTAGTAGCAGATTTATTTAGAAGTATAGCATCATCTGCATAAAGCAAAAAGCTGACATTATCATCTCCAATATTGATATCAGGTTTAATACCACTTTCCTTCATAATGTGATCCATATAGATATTGAATAACAGAGGGGATAATGTACATCCTTGTCTCACACCAGAATTAACATTAAACCATCTTCCTGTACTTCCTTCAATTCTAACTGCTGACTTACAACTCAAATAAAGACTAAGTATTGCTTGATATAATGCCCCATTGACACCATATAACTGTAGCATATTGAATAGCTTCTCTCTTGGCACCTTGTCATATGCCTTTTCCAAATCGACAAAACTTAAATACAGATCTCTGTTATATTCCCATGCTTTCTCGACTATTTGTCGTAAAGTGAAGATCTGATCCTGACAGCCTCTATTTGGCCTGAATCCAGCTTGTTTATCACCCAGCTTTTCTTCCACAATTCTTCTCAACCGTTTCTCAAGTATACTTGCATAGATCTTGCCAGGAACACTCAGTAGGGAAATACCTCTGTAATTCTCATATTCAGTTTTATTTCCCTTTTTATATATGGGTACTATGAGAGCTCTACTCCAATCATCGGGAATTCGTCCCTCTGTCCAGGCTTTCTGAACTATGCAGTGCAGCCACTGTAAGACTCTTATACCACCATACTTCAGCATTTCTGGTCAAATATCATCTACTCCTGCTGCCTTTCCACATTTCAAGCCTTTGATGGCTTTTTCTACTTCAAGTATGGATATGTATTCCTGACTGCATGCCTGGTCAATGTTTTTTTACCACTGTCATCACTGCTTGTTTCATTTAGTAGTTTTTCAAAGTAATTACTCCAGACCTCAAGGATATCTTTTTCTCCCGTTTTCATGTCACCTTTATCATCTCTAACTCCTTTTACAGCATTTTTCCTCCATTCCTAAGCTTCTTCAACAACCTCCAGAATATTTTGCCACCTTCTTGATATTTATTTTCTATATTCTTGCCAAAGTCCTCCCATGACTTTTATTTAGCTAGTTTTACACAGTGTTTAGCATTCTTGCATTTGTCTCTGTATGAGCACAAGCTGACTTATTTGACAGGAACTTTTGATATGCTTTCTTCTTTTCCTTCACTGCCTCTTTAACTTCCTGTGTCCACCATGGAGTTCTGATTTTTTCTATCCTTGCAGACAACCTCACCACATGCCTGCCTCTCTGGCTGAATCAATCAAGGCTTTCTTCAAGGCTTGCCACTGAATCCCCAAGGTTTGGTTTCTGTTCTCAAACTTTTTCTTTTTTTCTTCAATAATTTTTGTGTATTTTAGTCTACAGTTCACATCTGAGAGCTGCTCAACTTTTATTCGCTTTAAAACTTTCTTACATGTTATTCTTTTCAATACGAAATTCAATTTTATCCTGCTCAAGACTAAATAGTGATCGCTTCCAATTTCAAATCCTCTGTACACTCTGGTGTCCTGCACCAGGGAGAAAACATCACTATCAACAATAACATAGATGTTATTGTTGATAGTGATGAGACTTTTCTTATTCCTAGCCTCTTCTCTCCATGTGAATTTTTGCACATTTTTATGTTGGAACATGGTGTTAATAATAACCAGTCCATGACCTTAGCAGAAATCCAACTGGTATTTGCCATTATTATTGGCTTTGCTCTTTTCTCCAAATTTTCCCAAAATATTTTTGTGTCTGATAATCATTTCCTACTCTGCTATTTAGATCCCCAACAAGGACCATCTTTTCCTTTTTCATTGTGTGAGTTGCTTTTTCTAAAGCATCAAAAAATTCCTCCCCTTCTACCTTAGTAGAACCTTCTGTGGAACCACAGGCACAAATAAGTCTCACTGTTCAATTCCCCATTCTGATATTTGCCCACATCACTCTACTTGAGACTGCCTGCCATTCAAGAAGATTAATCTCGTATTTTGTGTTGAATACTTTGGCCACTCCTTCTTTTCCTTGATTGTCATTGCCTGAATATAACATTTTGTATTTATTGCTCAGAAATATCTCAACAGTTTTTGTCTTTTCTAATTCCTCAGCTAGCTAGCTCCATTTCTTTGCCATTCAGGCTTTTTTTGTTGATAGTACTGATCTTTAACTCTGGTGATGTTGAGTTGGGGTGTGCTTTCAGATTTGTAATTTAAAAAAATATTACCCCCCCCCCTCCCCAAACACACTTGTTTAGCTGAGTGGATAGCATCTCTGCCCTACAGACAGACTATGGAATCACATTTCACTGTGGCATGGATATTTGTCAATGTCAATAAGATAACTGATTTTCATTGCTTGGTTTGAGACCATTACTCTGCTTGGCCTAGATCAGTGTTTCTCAAACTTTTCCTATGACAGAACACTTAACAAATCCTGAAATTTTAATGAAACACCTTGGTTAGAGCTGAGTATCGTCAGTCTCGTATTCAATATAAAGCTAAGCAGACACTATCGCCAAAGCAGGCTGTATCACATTGCAAAAATGCAAGAGCAACCACTACAGGCATGCCAGGCCACAACACATCACATTGACCTTGCTTGTGACTGCATGTTTCCTAGAATAGATATCTCTATACTTCACTTGCGCTTTGAGGTGTTGACAACCACAGGCAGCTGAGTCAAGGCCAGCATGAGCTGGCCTCAGTAGCACAATCCACATGCAAAGTGAGGAGCATCTGATTTTCAAACATGTTTGAACTTGTCGCCGCATTTAAAACCATTCCAGGCTCATATCAATTTTGATAATTTTTCAAGGAACACTTATTCACTTTCTGCAGAACATAGTTTGGGAAACCCTGATCTAGATCATGGTTCAATTATCTAAACACTTTTTTTCACACAAATTCCAACCACAAAAGGATGCAACCCTATCATACATTTAGTGCTAGGGATGGGGTAGGTGGTTGAATAATCTGCAAGTTTTTCTAGAAACCGAACATGGAACTTTATTCGCTTCAGGCCTCCAATAAACAGTAATATTTCATGCTAGATAATGAAAATTACCTTCCACCTCGGAACATTTTCAAGCATCCACGGCTAACATACAATAAAATAGTATCATGTAAAACTGCGTCAGGACAGCAAATTTAAACAGACGAACATTATTGTTTAAACATTAAAAATTTCACAAATTACCTTTTCTGACATATCTCTAAATTCCCGCAATTCATCTTCAGTAAGTGGTGCATAAGCATCATCATCATCAGATCCCTCCTCTTTCCAGCCCATTTCCTTTAACAATCTAATAAAATATTAAATAATACAAAAATCAGAGAACAGTTGATAGTAAAAAAAAATTCTGAAATAGGTTACTTGAATAAAATTTTAAATGTAGTGCCTAACAGAGGATATTTTATAATTAAACGTTTCAAATAATACCAGTTATAACTGTATTCTATATATAATTTTAAAACAAACACCCAAGTCCATGTATAATGCCAATTTCTGTAAAGCAAGTTTTGAGATGTTTCATCAGTTACATAGATGGCTGCAATGGTTAAGGGAATGATGCTTTTATTCATCACTCTAGTACTGCTGCTTCTCAGACTCCTTTGAGCAGCCGTACTAGAGTGATGGTAGACATGGATTGTTATTAGTGAATTATTTATATGGAAACCATAAGGATGCCAAAAATTCATGAAGGAGACTTAACTCAAAAGATGACAAGAAAAAGTACTGTAAAAGGAATCAGAGATGATAAATGCAACATAAAACATGAAGATATTATCTATGTACAAGGTGATTACTTTGAAAAATGATTAATTGAGGCAAGCAGTGAAAGGACAGTAGTAAAAAAATACCCAGAAAGAATAACGAATAGTCATAAGCACGTCAGTATGAAAAGCAGAAAAATAGCAAACAGAAATCTGAAGTGTGGAAAGGAAACTGGACTATAATACAGCGACCAAAAATGCTCAGATATGGAGGTTTTCACAGCAGTTACACTGCATAATTCAGACCTCTCAGAGTAATAATCTGTAAAAAAAGGAAAATAAAACAGTAAGAGAATTACAGTGGAATTTCTCTAGTAAGTGTTCCAGGAAAGATTAACTTTGCAAAAATGATAAGAATGTTGAAGGGAATTAAGATGATGAATATCTGAGTTTAGATCAGATCAACTTATGATTTCAGCCAAATTGCTAAACTGGCAGTATATAAGACAGTGTTCAGTTTTAAATGATGGATCACAGAAATGGGTTAAGAATAAAACAGCTCAAAATACTGATATGAGACTTCTGAGAACAATTATGGAAGAAAACATAATTATAGCATTAATAGAAAATCATATTAAAATTAAAATAATAGAAAGGATATCAATTAGCAATATTGTTTGCTGGATTGGTTAGCTGGGTGGAGACTTTCACTCTCCAACCTCAAGCCATGGGTTTGAGTCCCACAACAGGCATGGATGTTTATAAATGTCTTGAGGTAAATTAATTGGTAAATTAATTTTTGTGCGTAGCATGAGATCACTACCCTGCTTATGAAGAAAAGAATTGAACTTGGAAAGGTTCCATGTTTGATCTTTAAAACATAGTTTTGCTTTTAGCTCATACATAATACTCAAGTATGACATGTTTATAATATATTATGGGTGGGATTCACATTTTAAAAAAAAAATCAAGAGTATGTGAGGGGCTAATCTAAGATGATATGTTCACTTAAACAGAATGAGAGGTTAAGAAATATATTATGGGTGGGATTCACATTTTAAAAAAAAAATCAAGAGTATGTGAGGGGCTAATCTAAGATGATATGTTCACTTAAACAGAATGAGAGGTTAAGAAATATATTATGGGTGGGATTCACATTTTAAAAAAAAAATCAAGAGTATGTGAGGGGCTAATCTAAGATGATATGTTCACTTAAACAGAATGAGAGGTTAAGAAAGGTTCTCTGAACACCAATATGCTGTTCAGAGAACCTCAGATGACAGGAATGTAAAATCTTAAATAAGACCTGCCAGCTAGTAGATTATGGAATAAATAATTGTGGATAGAAAGCTATCAAGAATGTAAACTTAATTATGCTATGTATTTCTTTCCTGTACACTCCTTCAGGGTACATATCCGGAAATGATAAGTACATGCACAGACACACACATATTTAATTTAAAAATTGCTGCAAGGTAAAAACTTGAATCATTTAAACTTCTCCATGTGGTAAGTAGACTACAATGTGTTATCAAATTTAAATAACAGAAGGGAGGATATGTATTATTACACTTTCTTAGAACAGAGGAACTGCTTTCCAGGTTTGATTACTAATGACATTAGTAGCCAAGATCATTCTGAGAAATTATGTACTATTTCAGATTCTAAATTAATACATTCATCTCAGGTTGTGCTTAGCTTCATATGAGAACTCGTTTTACAATATAGTATGTCCTTTTCACCCTGGGAAGGTACATTTTTAGTGTTTTCCATATATACATGGCATGTTAGTTTCAAATTTTTTCTGTAGATTTTATCTGTAAAATTAGAATTTGTTCACTTAAACAGAATGAGAGGTTAAGAAAGGTTCTCTGAACACCAATATGCTGTTCAGAGAACCTCTAGTAGACTACACATTGTAGTCTACTTACCATGTGGTAAGTAGACTACAATGTGTTATCAAATTTAAATAACAGAAGGGAGGATATGTATTATTACACTTTCTTAGAACAGAGGAACTGCTTTCCAGGTTTGATTACTAATGACATTAGTAGCCAAGATCATTCTGAGAAATTATGTACTATTTCAGATTCTAAATTAATACATTCATCTCAGGTTGTGCTTAGCTTCATATGAGAACTCGTTTTACAATATAGTATGTCCTTTTCACCCTGGGAAGGTACATTTTTAGTGTTTTCCATATATACATGGCATGTTAGTTTCAAATTTTTTCTGTAGATTTTATCTGTAAAATTAGAATTTGTTCACTTAAACAGAATGAGAGGTTAAGAAAGGTTCTCTGAACACCAATATGCTGTTCAGAGAACCTCTAGTAGACTACACATTGTAGTCTACTTACCATGTGGTAAGTAGACTACAATGTGTTATCAAATTTAAATAACAGAAGGGAGGATATGTATTATTACACTTTCTTAGAACAGAGGAACTGCTTTCCAGGTTTGATTACTAATGACATTAGTAGCCAAGATCATTCTGAGAAATTATGTACTATTTCAGATTCTAAATTAATACATTCATCTCAGGTTGTGCTTAGCTTCATATGAGAACTCGTTTTACAATATAGTATGTCCTTTTCACCCTGGGAAGGTACATTTTTAGTGTTTTCCATATATACATGGCATGTTAGTTTCAAATTTTTTCTGTAGATTTTATCTGTAAAATTAGAATTTGTGAACTGTCTTAATGACGTTGAAAAATCTCAAATGCAATTTGAACTGAATTCAAGTTTCTATATTTATATATATCTTTATTTGCTTTTGAAAATGTGCTTTACATTAATCATTTGGTACTAATTTTGCACCCAATGACTGCATTATAAACAGATATTACCACATAATACCCGTTTATAATGTCATGGAAAGGTTTGGAAAAATAAATAATATGAGAACTCGTTTTACAATATAGTAGGTCCTTTTCACCCTGGGAAGGTACATTTTTAGTGTTTTCCATATATACATGGCATGTTAGTTTCAAATTTTTTCTGTAGATTTTATCTGTAAAATTAGAATTTGTGAACTGTCTTAATGACGTTGAAAAATCTCAAATGCAATTTGAACTGAATTCAAGTTTCTATATTTATATATCTTTATTTGCTTTTGAAAATGTGCTTTACATTAATCATTTGGTACTAATTTTGCACCCAATGACTGCATTATAAACAGATATTACCACATAATACCCGTTTATAATGTCATGGAAAGGTTTGGAAAAATAAATAAATAAATAAACTAATGTGATTGATCTTGATATTCCTGACTATGTCTGACACAGAGGTCTGTTCAGCAAACTATTTTCTACCTTTTGTAACTGGGTCATCAGCTTCCTTTCTGGTAACATGTATGCCATAGATGATGGCTTTTTCTCCTAAATTACTTCATGGCTCTGTACTTTTATGATCAAATCCTACTCATAGCTATACTGATAACAGTACACTCTATTCATCTCCATCACTTGACAAACCTTCTAGTGCACAATAACTAGAAGCTTCAACATCTTCCATAACCAATGCAAAACTCTATTCTTATTACTCAGTGGGGATAAGGACAACCTTGTGAACTCCAGTACTGCCAAATCACAGTTCTGTCTTACCTCTCACAAAAAAAAATCCCGATTCACTTCTCCTTACTACTAAAAATACCAGAATCTGCAAAAAGGATCAGATTTCTCTTGTTTGAAGTTGACTTCCACCTCTTGGCACAGACATATCTCAGCTATAGATTCTTCAGCCTCTACAATACTTGGTGTACTACTTTTTTGCTCAAGACACTTCTAACCTGTATAACTGTTCACATTTATAGATCCTAAATCCATCCAAACTTGGAATACTGCTCACATATTTGGGGTGGCACACCTCGAACCTAATTAAGCGTGCTTCGTGCTATCCAAAGGAGGGCAATCCAATTAACTGATATCTCCTCCCACCTCAGGTATTCACTCTAGTCATTCTCATGCACTGTTTCTGCATTACGCATCTGTTCTATAGGTATTTTAATTAACAGGGTGCTGGATCTGGCCATCATCTTTCCACCACTTTCTTTTAGTGGCATGATTTCAAGATAAATGTCACACACACACACACACATATATATATAAGGTTCAGTTGAAATATAGCTGAGATGCCATAATGTTTTATCAGAGAGTAATGTTTCATTAATATTAATCCTGTGATTCACAGATGCTATAACAACAGAATTGCCTTTCATCAAATCTACCTTTTGACCCAAAGATTTCTCAGAAGATGTTTATGGGATATCAATTATATAAGACTAAACGTGCCTCAGAAAGGACAGTCAAACTTCTGTACTCTACGAATTGGCCATTGCTCTGCTTACGGTGGCCTATTATGCATGTTGGTCAAACAGATAATTCAGTATTTGTGGTTTTAGGAAAAAAGTGAAGATGCCTGATACTTGCCCAAAAACTTATATGGCAAATGATTTCTGAAAACTAGTAAAATGTTACTTAGAATAGCTATGTTTCCATCCAATTTCATGGATCTTTATCAAGTAATAATAAGCAGTGGTTTAGATGTGAATATATATAAAGCTGATAACAAAACTACTATTATTTTGTTATAGGAGCCAGGATACTATAAACAGATAATGTTGGAGTCTTGACAGATAACAGATTGATTTGGAGGAAAACTGTTGATAGGAAGTTAGTAATGATGCAAGTTCTTCATGTAGTACCATCATAATATCCTGTACACCCCTTGAAGGTACATGTCACAAATTTGATGATGAGCTTAACATATCTTTGTAATAGTTGTCGTCATCCAGTAGCATCCTCTAGCAAGAGGGTTGCAGCAGATGAGCAGCTCTTCTCCATTTCTCTCTTTTGTCGCCTCCGTCATTCTTAAACCAGTCCATTCCACAATGTCATTGAACCACTCTCTAGTTGGTCTTCCACGTCTTCTCTTCCCCTCAACTTTCCCTTGTAATATAGTTCTTGTCAGGTGTCCCAAAGAACCTCTCAGAAGATGTCCTGCAAATCTGGTCTTTCTTTGCACAATATTCTTGAGCAGTGTTCTTTCCATCTCCCAACTCTTCTTAAAACTTCTTGATTTAATATTCTCTCTGTATAGCTAATCTTTTCCATCTTTCTATAACATCACATTTCCAACATGCATTAATTCTTTCCATATCTCTCTTTCTGAGTGTCCATGACTCACTTCCATAACTTGCAATACTCCAAACTGTTGCTTTAACTATTCCAACTCTAGCACCTATTTTAATATTCTTGTTTATTAAAATTCTTTTCATTTCCATAAATGCCGATTTAGCTTTGCCTAATCTAATTCTAATGTCCAACTCTGAAGTTCCTTTCTCTGAGATCCAGCTACCTAAATATCGAAATCTATCCACATCTTCTAAAATCTTTCCTCTGCATCTTATCTTTACATTATCTCCTATTTTTCTGCCCATTATCATTATCTTGGTCTTCTTTGTGTTAATTCTTAGTCTGTGCTCTTTACAAGAGTTTTCAATTCTTTGAACAATTTATTGTAATCCATTTTCACTTTCTGCCATCACTACTACATCATCTGCATATCTTAAGTTATTAATGATTCTTCCATTTATTTTTATTCCTTCTTCTACATCCTCAAGTGCCTCTCTAAGCATCTGTTCCTATAAAGGTTAAACAATAATGGTGATAACTTGCCCTTGTCTAACTCCTCTCTCCACCGGGAATTCTCCTGTTTCCTCTCCATTTATATATACTGATGCTGTTTGTGACCAATATAATCTCTTTAGAATTTCCAAGTCAAAAGAGTCAATATCAATATTTTCTAGAATGTCAAAAAGCCTTTTATGTTTCACTGTATCAAATGCCTTTTCAAAATCTAGAAATCCCAAAAACAACTTTCCACCATGGTTTAGTGTTTTCTCCCCAATAATTCTTAGACAAGTTATAGCCTCTCTAGTTCCTCTGTTGGTTTGGAATCCAAACTGTTCCTCATTCATCTCTTTTTCTATTTTATTCTTAATTCTCTCTAAAATTATTTGTGCCAGAATTTTTGCTGTGCAAGTTATAAGACTTATCGTTATAAAATCGTTACAGTTTAAAACTCCCGTCTTTTTTGGAATGGATATAAAAATTGATCTTCTAAACTCCTCTGGTAATTCTTGTCCCTCATAAATTCCATTAATAATTTGCCATAACACTTCCATACCTTTTTCACCTATTTTCCTTATAAGTTCTATCTGTATACCATCTATTTCATGGAATTTTCCTTCTTTCATCTTTTGAATTGCTAGATTCAATTTCTCCCTCATGATGTACAGCCTCTACCCACTATGCTCTTTCATTTGATTTTCTCCTCTTTCTCTGTCTTCATAAAGTTTATTTACATATTCTTCCCATCTCTGTAATATCTTCTCTTTTTCTATTAGAATTTCACCTCTTTCATTCTTGACTGCTCCAGTCCTTTGCATCTTTCTCCTTCCTGTCATCATATTAATGTTTTTATAAACACCTTTTATGGAACAGAGATTTCAATACATAACTTTAGAAGAATGGAACATAGTCATTTACAAGCCGGAGTTTAAATAACGATCACAGTCTGGTGCTAAAATAAGATCTGGATTTTGCTACCTACAACTCAAGGGGTAGAATCATGATTTTTTTTTTTTTTTTTTTTTTTGTGATGATTTGCATAACAGATAATAAACTGAAGCATTTTGCAATATACCAAAAGACACCATATATAATAATATAATGTAAAATCAACTGATATTTCCATTTGTGAACTGTTAATGTAAAATAATATTTAAAATACATATGATTTTTCTAATAATTGACGAACATGTGAATACTATTCTATTCACATTCCATTAATATTATCTTAATACCTTTGCTCAGCTTCCAGGGAACTTGACAATATTGACTTTTCACCATCATCTTCATCATCGTCTTCTCCTTCCTCTTCAACAGACAATTTTGTGATATCAATTCCATTGACACTGCTATCATCACCACTTTCCTTCATATGATTCTGTTAAAATAGTAGAGAATTCAAATTTTACTTAAGTATTTCTATAATAATGTTATGACTTATTGCTTAAAGCTATTCATCAAAAGATAAATGCAAAGTATGATACACTGGAGAGAGAACTATACCTTCCTTATTAAAAGAGAAGGTAATAAATGTCCATTATTATTTGAAGAGGTCACCGACAAAGGTGAGTAAGAGTTTAATGAGTTTTTTACCTGCACCTTTGGTATGTTACTTAAAAATAAACTCTACCAAGGGTCCATACATTCAGGTACTTATAGTCAGATGAATACTGCCATCTAGACAAGGTGGCTTTCAATGCCTAAATAACCTTGCACTACTTAATGGAGACCTGAAGTGGTTACTGGGATATTTTGCCTCTAAAGATCCCCCCCCCCCCCTTCACATATGCAATGAAGGGAGTTATCCTTCATGGATATGATCAACACAATGTATTTAAGCAGGGAACCTACATCTACCTCAAAATGTGTCAGGCTTCCCAACCAGATGGAAAATAATGCTACTTACTCTGCCTTATCATACTTGCAGGGAATCCACATAATTGCATGCATGGGGGTTGTCAAGGCTAGGCACAAATAGGAGCTTGAGCATTCCACATGTGTGGAAGCCATGTTCATGAGATTTTCAATCTCACATTATATGCCTTTGCTCTCTAAGTTTCACACATTGCAAATTATAAAAGATATTAACAAAAGAGCAGTGACTTTATAGATTATAAAAAATCTCTCACAAAAAATAACAAAAAGACAACAAACTTCCACAAAACCTAAAAAAAAAAACAAACACATTCACTCTTCATTCGTTGCATGTCATGGTAGACAGTTTCTTTTCTTCAGATTTCTCTATCAGTATTGTGGTAGGTACCATGGAGATTTGTGCTTCTGCCCGCATATTTCTTGTTGTACATTAATGACTTTTCTCAATGAACAAAAACCCTATTTACAGTTTTGCATTTTGTTAATGACAGCATACTTCACCCCCTGCACTATTTAGTTAATGTAGTATTGAAACTTCAAAATCTTCTACACTAATGTCTTAAACATGATCTCCTTACCATTATTCAGTAGGATGAGAATATCTAGTGAATTAAAGAGTACCTAAATAGTCCTGTCTTACATTTCTTGTAAGAATGATCGCTCTTCTCTTCACACTTAAAAATATGCTCATCTTCACTTAGGATCAGATTTTTCTTTGTAGACTAACATACCTTTGGCTTTTACCAGCACAAACACATTACATCTGTAATGTGTATGTCTCTAAATTTTAAACTGGTGTCTTCTTCTTTCATAACACTGTTTTTTTTTTTAAAAAAAAACTGCGTAATTCCTAATACTATATAAATCTGAAATCCACCCAACCTTAGAATGCTTGATGCCATCTAGAAGATAATTACCCCTCTCAAAGCTTTCTCCAACCACTTTTGCACAGAAACTGTTTCTATGCCTTTGTTCTGCTCCACCAAACTGGCACAACCACCATCAATCCTCCACTCTCTAAACATGTAAAAACATTAGCAGATACTAATCAACATGCATATACATGCACCCACACACAGTTTGACTCCAAACTTACTGAAACAACTTAAACCTTCCTCTATCATTTTATCTACCCATATTATCTGGAAAAGCCCTCCTCATACCATTTTCTCCAAGAACTATGACCTGCAGCTGTTCAAAAATAAAATAGGTATATTTCTAATTTTTTTCTGACCATATGCATGCATATGACTCTAGTACTACAGCCTACTTCTGTAGGCAAATTGATATTAAAGTGCCTTTTAATAGTTATCTTGATTAAAAATACAGGTACCTCTCGATTAATGTGGTTAATTAATCCCTCGATGTTACCGCGTATATCAAAATCACGTTAATCAAATCTAATAATCAATGGTAAAAATTACAGTTCGTCCATGATCAATTACTGTATTAATACTTAGTTTTATATGGTACTCTTTTAGGAAAGATAAAAAATGAATGCAAAGTAAATGTTTAATAAATGCTTGTACCTATGTTAGTTACTGCAATATTTTATCAAAAAAGTTATCAAGAGTCATTTGAACAGTTTTAGTTTTTTTCTTATCGGCATATATTCTACGATAACAAGCAAAATGACTCTCCAGACCTCGGAAACAAGCAATAAAACATAAAGAAAAAACACTGCAAATATAATACATGATGATACAAATTAAGTGGATATTGAATCCAACATTATTTCATAGCTCAATATAGAAACTACAAGAGTTTCGTGCCGAATATATAGAAACTAAAAGTTTCGGCGGATGCAAGCATAAGCAACCTTATGGGCAACTCGTAGTAAAGGTGCAGTAAGCTCCAAATCACTTTCCTTAGTATTTTCCATAATGTAAAGCACATCTCCTAGAGGACAGGTATGATAAATATTGAATCCAACATTATTTCATAGCCGAATATAGAAACTACAAGAATTTCGTGGCGAATATATAAAAACTAAAAGTTTCAGTGGATGCAGGCATAAGCAACCTTATGAGCGACTCGTAGTAAAGGTGGAGTAAGCTCCAGATCACTTTCCTTAGTATTTTCCATAATGTAAAGCACTTCTCCTAGAAAACATGTATGATAAATGAGCCTTTGGCTCTCTATTTCAGTAATACATGATGGTTTATTTATTTGCAGTTACAATCTAGAAATTATTGAACAAAGAATAAAAAAAAACTAAACCATACTATACTGACATCGAAGGTCGCGGTATCTCTCAGACACAATTTACTGTCAAATATCACAAATCTTTACATAACATGTGTTAAACCAAACTGACCGTAAAAAACAGTACGTAATATCATTCATAGCATATGAATGCACAGCTACTCATGACCTCCAAGCTATACACTGAATTGTGTAAGAATATTTATATTAAACATTTTGCATGTATTTGTCAGATCAGCTGTGAGCTCTGCAGGGTTAAAGATGCGTTAATCAAAACTCTTGCTGCGTATATCAAGGGACTGCCGCAATTAATTTCGTCACGTTAATCAAATCCCGCATTAAGCAAGGGATACCTGTATATTTATCCTGATAGCTGTTTTGAACTGATGGGAGCATGAGTTTGAAACGATCACATATTTTTTACTCATGATTTGTTGATTAATTTAGATTTTCATGACACTTTTTTAGTGTACATCTGTCTGCCAGCTATTTGTTATCCATCTGCTTTTTATTATACAGTTCACTGCCAAGTGAAATTCATTTTTAGACGTTCTTTATTCATTCATTACAAGTACATCTTCCAATATTTGTGACATAACTGGTACATCAAATCCACACAGACACAAATATCTGTTATAAAAATTACAACAGCCAGGAGAGTCACAACTGTTGTATGGAAAGCTAAGTTTACTGAAAAGAAACTGACTCTTCAAGCTAAAGACAACCCACAAGAATTCTATCAATAAGCTGCAAGTAAAAGAAAGAATGAATATGAAAGAATAACTCTATTGAAAGCAGATGGTGTGAGGGTGACAGATGCAGAAGAGGTTGTTCAACTAATGAGTGCCTATTTTTCTAAAAGCAATCGACCTGGTGTATGCAACATTGAGCTCACCACTATCTCTTCACTGGATGAAGAAATTAGGTGTATAAAGAGGAGGTATTAGAGCTGTTGCACAGACTAAATAACAATTCAACAATAGGGATTGATAGAATATCAGCATGGATACTAAAGGAGTGTTCAGCTGAACTTGCTATTACTTTGACCCGGCTATAGAATTTGAGTCTCAGAACAAGGAAGATTCTACAGAAGTGAAAAGAATATATGGTAATCCCATTGCACAAGGGTGGTGCAAACACCAATGTATCCAACTATCAACCAATCAGTATCTCAGGAGTTGTGGTGGAGATTTTGGTAAAGTTGGTCAGAGCTTGCATTCAGAAATGGATTGACAGAATCTATACTTTGCAATGAACAACATGGGTTTACTAAGGGAAGGTCATATTTTAGCAACTTGCTCACATTCTATAATGTTACCATTGAGCTAGACAAGGGAAATGGATACACCTCGATACTTTTGGATTTTGCTAAAGCTTTGGACAGAATACAGCATGGAAGACTGTTGCATAAATTGGAGAATATGGGATTGGATCATAAAATATTAGCATGGATAAGAGGATGACTGATGGACAGATATGTGACTGATATGCAGTACTTGCAGAATGATTTGAATAGGCTGGAATTGTGAGCATGGGATGTCAGTAAATGTAAAGTCATGCACTTTGGTATGATTAGATATTGGTGGGATTATGTTAGAGGAAACTAATCAGGCTAGGGATCTTGGAGTGTTAGTAGATAGGAAGTTGAAGTTCAGGGGTCACGTAGCCAAGAATGTAAATACAATTCAAAAGATAACTGCAATACTGAAATGAACTTGGACATGTAAAGATAAGGATGTCATTTTGCCTCTTTACAAGGCCCAGAAAAGACCTCACCTGGTCTTTTCTGCACTGTATCAGTGAAGAAATTTGAGATGCCAAGAATATAATTTCTTGGCATCTCTAATTTATAGTATAGCCAAGTGAAAAAACTTCAAACAGAAAGAGGGATGATATGATCTAGATTTACAAACGTCTAAAAAAAAAGGGTCATACACTATTTCAGTTAATGGAATTTTTCATTGGAGTGTGGGGAAAGGACAAGAGAGTATCCTTGGAAGCTGAGAATGATTGCCATATGATTTGAATAGGCTGGAATCTAGCCCTCATCCCAAAGAAAGGGATGAGGGCTAGATTTTTCTCTCAGAGTGGTGCATGATTGGAATAGATTGCCATTGGATGTTGTGTGTGCAAGCAGTGTGAATGAATTCAAGAATAAGTATGACAGCTGGTGTGTAGTATGTGGTCTCTGACTCCCTGGAGTTCTCTCTTAATAATAATAATACAGACAGCAGCACAAAACTGCCTGTATGTTGACTGATCAAATTGTATAGAACTGCACAGATTATATTTAATTAAAAGAAAATGGAAAACATCTTTTTCAACCATGTGAATGTATGAGCATCAATTACTTTTGGGAGGTTTAACAAAAAATAAATAAATAAATAAATAAATAAATAATAATAATAATTTAAACTATTGAACAATAAATCACAGAAAAAGGAAAATAAACTTCTGAGCTAAGGATCAGTAATGGAAAAAAAAAAAAATTAAGATTTAACACAAATACTAAATTTGCATTGGGAAAGGAAAATTAAAATAAGACAACTGCTCTACCACAAAATCAGTGACTATCACTGTGGATTCTGCTATTCAAAATTTACAGAAAATCTCCTAGCTAATGCCCCCCCCACCACCACCTCTTCTGAACAACAAATTATGGCAAGGTTTGGAGAAATTTGTGCAGTCACTCATATTTTCATGATACTTCATCAGACCTAGCACATAGGTCAACTTAGCAAACTGTCCTCTTATGGTCTTACCCCCCCCCCCCCATTCTGTGTAAGTGAATTAGCAGTTTTCCCTAGTTTGCTAAAGTATCATGGTAGATGTCTCATCCTCTTCAGATTTCTCTACTGATACTAGGGTCTCCATAGCTCTATTTTTCGCCTATCCTCTTCCTTCTATAGATAAATAAGTGATCTATGCCTAGTGATTTCTTGCATTCAATTTTAATGCTGATAGCATCCTCTTTATGTGAAAAACTTTCTAGTGACTTTTCATGCTTTAAGATCCCCATAACCAATTCCTTACACGTTGATCATCTTGTCATGAAGATATTATTGTCAGCTTGGGTTTGAAAATGATTATGCATGCATTTATTTTTTATTCATTTTTTTTTTTTAATGGGAAAGACCTGATTCTCATTGTGGTAAGATCTTTTTACAACTTTTTCAAATCAAAATGGAGGCAGCAGGTTTTTTTTTTTTTTTTTAAACTGCAAAAACAACCAGAGACATGCAATTAACAGACAAAAATAAAAAATAATAGGTAGCAAGATGATGTGAAGCATATGGTGACTTGTGTGGAATAGTATTCTGCAATAAGTCTTCAAACTTCATGGAGATGTTGCATAATAACTTCAATGCTAAGAAAGTGCATTTATTTTTTTTTGTTTCTTGCATAAAAATATCCAGGCTAGATCAGATTTCTCTTCTTGGACTTGAACTACAGTTCAAGTCTAAGAAGAGAAATCAAGGACCTTTACTTTTTCTTACATTATGGAAATTATGGAGACAACTACAGTGTTAGAGCAAAACTTTAGTTTAATATAAACCAAAATGAACACGTTTCAACCTTCATATCAAGGTCGTCATCTGGAGTATACACATATATACAGAGAAACAAGCTGCACTAGAATCTACATGGTTTGCTAAAGTTACTGACCAACCGTTACAACAATTACTGGCCTGACCTCTGGTGGGGAAAAAAAACCTTTACTACATCAAAGCTAGAGTCCTATTTTTATTATCATCTATTAGGTTACAAAATTAAATTGGGCTGGAGAGCAACATGTTTATATATATATATATTAACAGTATACATCTTTTAGTGAGATGTGCTTTACATTATGGGAAAATACTAAGAATAGTGATCAGAGCTTTACCCACCTTTACAATGAGTTGCCCTGGTGTTGTACCATCTAGACTTGAACTATGTTTCAGGCGCAAACTTAACTGTTTGCATACTTGGGATTAGGAGTTAAATAACCAAGCTTATAAAATTACTTGTTAACCCTAATATACAATATCCCCAAGTTAAAAAAAATAATTACACGCACACACACACACACACACACACATATATATATATATATATATATATATATATATATATATATATAATTTCAACGAATTGGTATGAAATAGTTTCCAATAAAAGCTGAAAATTGCTTAAGGTCCTAAAGTATGCTAGATACTAAGTAGGCTGAATATGTGCCATCCAAATTCTTGGAATTTTTATGCCACCATTATTGTTGAGATTAGGGTGGTTAATCAGAATTTCACAGGCTTCTTTAAATTTTCTTTCATACCAGGTTTTTGTATGATGTAAAGAGCAGTTACTTTTCCAATCAATTTGGTGTAGGTTGTTGAGAGCATGATCTGAAAGGCCAGCTTCACCAAAATTGTTATATTTAATGGTTTTTTTTTTTTTTTTTTTTTTTTTAAGTATAGGGATTGTGAGTCCAGTTTTACCAATATAAGGTAAGTTACAGGTGCAGTAGATGCAATAAACTCCAGGAGTTTATTGCATCTACTGCACATGTAGAAGAAGTAGATGCAATAAACTCCAGGATGTGCCAATGAGAGGAGAAGATCCTTAAAGGAGTTTGTCTTCATGCTCTGTTGTAGAGTGAGGATGACCTCTTAGCAAATGTCTAGAACACATTCCATTGGTTTGAAACACTATCAGAGCCTGAATACAATGTTATGTGAGATGCCAAGCTCTGACAATATCACTAATTCTGCAGTCTTTATTCAAGCTTCTCACTAATTCTTCCTTATGTGAAATCATCTAAATGATGTCTGAGAATTACAAGACGCGTAGGATTCTATTGATTTTTTCTGATAACCCTTTAATGTATGGGATGGCTATGGTTTTACTGTAATCTATAATCTTTTTTTGATGAAGTTTTATGAAGAACTTTATTAATAGTATTATTGTTATAGCAATTATTTAGAAATGTGCTGCTAATAATCTTTAATTCTTGTTTAAGAGCTTGTTGATTAGAGCAAATTGTTATAGCTCTGTTTTTAAGGGTGTTAATAACTCCAAATTTTTGCAATGGGTGGTGATATGAGTTAGCATGTATATATTGGCCAGTATGTGTCGGTTTGCAGTAAACTGTGAAGGATAGACTGCCTGAGGGAAGACGTGTGACCAGTGTATCCAGGAACGGGAGCAAGTTCTGATTTTCAATTTCGATAGTAAATTGTATGCATTCATGTTGTTTGTTCAGGTGGCTGAGGAATGTGTTTAAAGTTTGTCAACTGTGTGACCAGATAATGAAAACATCGTCAACGTATCTAAGCCACACTTAGGTTTTAGAGTAAAAGAATCAAGAGCATCTTGCTCAAAAGCTTCCATATAAAAGTTAGCAATTGGGGGGGGGGGGGGGGTAGTGGTGAGCCCACGGCCATACCTTCTTTTTGTAGGTAAAATATACTTTGCCGCACGAAGTAACCGGAACGCAGTACGTGGACAAAGAGGGCTGTAATGTCGGGCAGAAATTTGTTCTGTAGGAGAAGAATTGTGTCACTGATTGGGACATTTGTGAAAAGGGCAGAAATGTCAAAACTGACTAATAAATCATCTTTGCCGAGTGTTATGTTTTTAATTTTGTTTATAAAGTGTTGTGTGTTCTTTATAAGGAGGGGCAATGACCTACCAACTCCTTGAGTGTTGACGCTAATTTCTGGCTAGGTGATAATTACGGCTGTCTATTCCTTCAACTATCAGTCGAAGCAGAATGCTTTGTTTTTAGGAACACCATATATTCTGGGAGAACGAGCGCAATGGGGTACAAGTTCTTTAGCAGTGTCTGATGGCCAGGAAGTGACAGAGTTAAGTAGTTTCTCAGTTTTTTTTCTTTATTCTGTTAGTTGGATTATAGTTTACAAGCTGATAGGTGCTGTTATCGAAGACTAGTTGATTCATCTGATGGATGTAAGTTGATCTGTCAAGGACGACAGTGGCATTACCTTTGTCTGATTTTGTTATAATTATATCTTGATTAGCTTTTAATGACTTGATTGCTGCTAGTTCTGTTTTTGTAAGATTGCTATATAAGGTTTTCTTTTTATTCAGAACATTGCTGGTTTCTAACCAATTTTATCAGCTATATTAATAGGAAGAGACTTAATGCCTCTTTCTATGTGGTATATAAAATCCAGTTTATTAACAGTTCTAGGTGCTACTGCAAAGTTAAGGCCTTTATCAAATAACGCAAGTTGACTGTTATTTAAGGTGTGGCTTGATAAGTTGATCACATGACTACTGCTTGCAGGTAGTTGGTCGCTCCTTGTCTCACTTGTTTGTTGTTCACTGTTGGAGTTGTTTACTGGAGAAGAGATATCCTGATTGGCATTCAAATTTCGCCGTTGTTTTAAATTATGAAATTTGGCCTTATGCTTTTCTTTATTACTTTCTAGAATATATTTAGCCGAATTGTCAGTGATTCTTTCAAGCACATTCAAAATATCTGGATTCATATAACCAGATAGTTCTGATTGTAAATTTAAAACCTGATATTGATTTATTGTTAGATTTTTGCAGGCTGTTTGGATTTGCTCTCTAAGTATTGCTTTCTCTTTCTTAAAAAGCAAATCCAAACAGCCTGCAGAAATCTAGCAATAACTCAAAATCAGGTTGACACATATTCAGCCTACTTAGTATCTTGCATACTTTAGGACCTTAAGCAATTTTCAGCTTTTATTGGAAACTATTCAATACCAACTGGTTGAAATTTATATGTATAATCACAGTTTTTTTTTAAAAAAAATTATTATACATATATATATATATATATATATATATATATATATATATAAAAACATGTTGCTCTCCAGCCCAATTTAATTTTGTAACCTAATAGATAATAATAATAGGACTCTAGTTTTGATGTAGTAAAGGTTCCCCCCCCCCCCACCAGAGGTCAGACCAATAATTATTGTAGTGGTTGGTCAGTAACTTTAGTAAACCATGTAGATTGTAGTGCAGCTTGTTTCTCTGTATATATGTGTATGACCTTGATATGAAGGTCGAAACGTCGAGTGTTCATTTTGGTTTATATTAAACTAAAGTTTTGTTCTAACACTGTAGTTGTCTCCATAATTTAAATAATGTATTCCGATCACTGCATAAGCATGAAAGAAAGGGTTACTTTTTCTTACCTATATAATTGCTAATCCTAATACAAATACATACAATCCCAGGATATTATTTCTGGATATCTGGTTCACCAAAAAATTTCACTAAAAATCTTTCATACTGTCCAAAAGACAACAATTCAGCAAGCCCTGCCCATCTTGCACAGATATTTTATTGGTTCTGATGCCTTGTTTTTTTTTTTATAGGTATTTTCATGCATGATATCCAAATTGGCTTCCATTATACTTCTTTACAGCGGTAAAAACATGAAAAGCAGCTACTGGTCAACAAACCTTCACAGTCCAACTTCAAGCCCATTCACACTAACTCTTTTGCCATTTCAATCTGTCTGTAGATTTTCTTCAAGGACAACAATCTCTAGTTGTTCAAGAAAATCATCATCAAGCTCTGTCTCTCTTAACAACTTGCTTTCTCACACAGTACTAATATATGTTTTGTTACCACGCACGCGCATGTGCGTGTGTATGTGTGTGAGAGAGAGAGAGATTAAAAGAAAGAATATGAAGGAGGAAAAAATTTTAAAACTTCCTATAAGGAAACAAAGTCCCTTACAGATGCCCTAAACATTCTTAGTATACAAATGAATACTAAAAGAAATGAGTATCTGCATAAAATGCAGTACCAAAAGGAGTAAATCAACCTGCGGTAGCAAGATATGGTTACAATATTTTAAGTATGACAAAACTTATAAATAGAACCAGGCATACTGAACCAAGATTAGATTCAATTCTATCTGACAATACTCTTTCATTTTCATTAAAATTAACATTTCTGATATGGAAGGCATTATCCATTAATGAACAAGTAATAGGAAGGCAGATAGTGGAGACACTGTCAAGCCCATGTTATGACAGGGACACTAGTAGACAGATAACATGTCCAAGGTGTCCATCACTCTCAATGCATGTGATTACTTTCTTTTCAACTATTCCCAAATCAAATAATGAAATGAAAAACTTCCACTGAAAACTTCAGCAAAAATTATAAATCAAATATCCCAATGTGTATGTGTGTGTAAACAGTTTCACACATTCTACAAACATCCACAGCATAAACTGTCATAATATATCATCACTTACAGACATCTTAACCAAACCTATTATTTCTGGCAGAAACTGAAATGGCAACCACAGTTTACCTTCACTATCGAAGATTACACCTGGCAAAATCCTTTCACCATAAGGATGACACATAGTCTTTGTAAGATCCAATATTACTTCCCAGTGAATGCCAAATTAAGAATCCTTGAGTTTTGACCCCCCCCCCCAGTCCCATAGCTAAAATCTCCCTTGCTGCATTTCATAATAATGTTCATCGGCTGTATTAGCACTCTCCTAATTCTGAAAATTGTTGACTTCAACTCATCTCTGATCTTTCTGCAATCTAATTACCCAAGCAAGTAGCACCTAATGTCCACAACTCTAAATGGCATCCCTTTTCCAATTCCACTGACAAAACTGGAAGAGATGCAGAAGTATTTGCTATAAGTAGTGATGTAAAATCGTGCATCTACAAACCTGAATACCTGATAACTCTCTCCACTCTGTCCGTTTCTTTTTTTTTTTTTTTCTTATCCAGTTTGCCTTCCAGGTATACATATCATAGGTTACTTTTTCAACTTAGTAATTCAGATTCATTCAGACCATAATTTTGTGCCAGTTTCTCCTTCCACCCCCCCACCCCCAATCACTTCAAACCTCATGTCCTTTGACACAATGAGGGTACTAAGTGGGATGACCTCTGAAACATCTACTCCTCCTTTCATGGCCAGACAGACTACTGCCTCCACTCTGATCTAAATATATGTGCTCTACTCTGCCCCAAATTCCTGCTCATTTTCCATGCTGTGGTTAAGACAACAGGTGTGCTATAGCAGTTCAATGTGAAGAAAAGAAAAAAAAATTGTTCTGAAAAGAACTCTAGTTTCCTATTCAGCCCATACTGAAGAACACAACAAATGGAAAAAAAACAATGGCAAATTCAAATCAGACTGAAAAATCCAATGGTAGAAAATTCACCTCCCATCCAAATGACAATTACTCCTCCTGGTCCCTAACAAAAGCCACTGGATGCAACTTCTGCTCACCTGTGCTGACATCCAAGAGGCACCATTGCAGTAGCATGTAAAGTTAAAGTTGACTTCTTGCAATTCTACTCATCCAACTCCTGCACAGATGACCAAGGCACGTCATCTCCTGCCATACTAGAAACAGTGCACTGAAGCCTGATGTGATCTTTCAGCAAAAATGACATCAGAAGAATATCTTAACTTAGATACCAAAAAATCTTCAATCTTCCAGTCTAGATGATATCTCATGAACTATACACACAAGATGAGCTCCAAAACTAGCGCCTATTCTATATTGTCTGTGCAATCTTTTTATACTCAGCTAACAATACATGGAAGCAAGCATATATCCAACATACTCAAAAAAGTCTGCTGTCAAACTGACTGGATAGGGCTATGGTGAGAGCAACCGAAGTAATGGAGAAAGTCAACTTCTCTATTACCCAGAGGCTTACCAGTTAATCAATGACCATGAGTATGAATTCCACCATTCTAGATCCACGTAGATCTCTTAACTCATATTGCTTACCACTGGTCATGTGACATGCTAAGGTTTAGAAAACCACACTGTTGCTCTTGAGATTTCCAGAGTACTTGATTGCATCTAGCATTGTAGCCTACTTAGTAAAGTGCCATCTTTCCATTTTTAACCCCCTGTAATTGGGATAAACAGGGATACTTTAATTTTGATCACCCTGCATATACATTTAAAAGACTGAATTTCTATCTCTAATACACACTGCAGTTTGATTCTTCATCTAAAAAAATCCCAAAAACACTTTAGTCTTCACTTTAAAGAAAAAAAGTACTATTTCATGAACAATGATCATTTGCAGTTTAAAATTTTCAGTTTTCTCTCAAATTTTCCTCGTGATGTTAATAGGCCTAGCCTAATTCACTATTCAGCCAGTCTGGTTGGCCAAGTAGTTAGTATATCCACTCTCCAACCAACAAGCTGCAGGTTCAAATCCCACTGCTGGCATGTTTGTGATTTCTTCAGGTGAGAGATTAATTTCATCATGCAGAGAAAGACCACTACCTCACTTATTGGTCTCTAGAGCAGGGTTTCCAGAATATAAATCCTCAGCCCACTCATGGTACAAAACATACTATAGGTTTGCATCTAATCTTTTGTGGGTGGGAACAATATAAATAAAATTTATTAAAAAAAAGCATCAAAAGAATCACAATATAGTGTCACTATTTTCTATAATTTTGCATCACAAATATACAAGTGTTGTTGCTGTATGTTTTTAAATCTGCTGTAATGGTTTTGCCAGTTTATTTCTTTATTAGAATTTTTTTCAATAAATGTTAGGACTTTCTAATTTAAATTCAAAAATGTTAGACTTATAAATTTACAAAAGAACATTACCTCCTCCATATCAGATATCTCCTTAGCATTTTTTTCTGTCCCTTCTTTCCCATCACCATTTATATCTTCACCCTTATTCTCACTTCGCAGTGTCTTTAAAAAATCACTTTTGTTTCCTGGTGCCTTGGGGTTCTTTACAAGGATTTCCATTGTCTGAGTTGGAGGTGGTGGAGTTGATGTTGATGATTTCTGTAAAATATAAAGAAAGAGTCACTTTATGTTACTTTAGTATGTAGGTGTGCATCTAGGACTTACTGTTTACAGCAGGTAGTGGATACAAGCATAAGTAATGCAGGGCTTAACTTTCAACTGTGAATGATCACTGCAGTAAATTTTTTATAGGATCCTGGATAATTCTAGAAAGGAACTTTGTTCTTGGGACAACACCTTCAAGGTGTCAAACCAAGCTTCACTGCATATCTTTGCAGACAACCATGAAATGGATTGGGACATAATTTCAGTACTTTATCAATGATTTCATGTCTCAAACAAATCAGGATTTCATGCTCATAGGAAAACAATTAATATGATACCAGATAGCATAAGTGCAGAAATAGAATCTGAGTTGGAGTTGAGTCCCAGAAACAGTGCCCTATATGCCCGATGTGGTCTTTCAGCAAAACGACATCAGGAGAATCTTAACCTAGATTCACCAATCCAGATGATATTTTTCCAGTTATCTATTACAAGAAAAATTAAAAATGCCCCCAAAATGGTTTAAAATTAACCAAATCAATGCAAAAAGAAATCTCCAGGAATCTTTTAGAGTTCAACTCTTTGATGATAAAAGTATTAACTACCTTCATTTGAAAAGAATAAATGAAAAACTAGAGCAAATAAAAACAAATGGTGATCTAGAGATAGAACAGAATAATTTAAAAAAAAAAACCATAATAAATGAATGCTGTAACAGAATGCCTTGGAACAAAAAGTGTATGGAAGAGGAGAAGGGGAATAAGAAACTGGGATGAAAACATTAAGGCAATAATTAAAGAAAAGATGCATATAAACAATGGGTAAACACAAAATCACTAGAAGCAGAAAATTATAAAGATCTCTGAAAAATTATAAGTGCCTACTCCCTATATGGCAATAAAAAGGCGTTAGCTGATTTTTTTTTTTTTTTTTTTTTTTTTTAAATATGAATATGGATGTAAAAAAAAGTGAAACTTGAAATAATCAAAGAGAAGGCTAGACTTCTTTCAAAACTTATGGCAAGATAGTAATGAAACTAAAACCAATATAATGCTATCTACTAACTACGGTGGAAGAATTAACGTTATAAGAAATCTAACAAGCAATACAGCAAAGTAAATTGGGAAAATTCCCTGAAGAAGATGGAATAAATATAGAACTTATTAAACATGCAGGTATCCTGTTCGTCAAACGACTTTTAAAACTATGTAACAATATCTGGCAGCAATGAAAAATCCCAGAAAGTTAGAATAAGGCAATTATAATGCCAATATATAAAAAAGGTGATAAGTGTAACAGTAAAAAACTACAGAGGAATAAGTCTCCTAAATGCTGGATATAAGTTTTCACAAATATTAACTTCAATCATATGTAGAAGATAAACTTTTGAAGTTTACCTTCTACGTATGAAGTTTTTTTTTTTGAAGAACAAAATGGTTTCGAAAATGGATGATCATATATTGATGCAGCTTTCACATTATAAATTTTAATGGTGAAGTACTATTAATTCAAGAAACAGATAGAATTTGTAATTACCAGAAAGATTTCAACAGTCATAAGGAACAAACTGTGGACTATACTCAAGAATTGAAAGATTCCAAATCATCTACTTGAAGCAATAACTAACATGTATCAAAATAATCAAATAGTTGTATTTAATTATTTTATTTAATATAGATGAAACATCTTATTTAATATAGATGAAATAGCAAAGAAATTTAAGAAAAATATAGAAGCACCATTTAAACTGAATGGTGGAACCTTAATGCCATTTTGTTTGCTGATGACCAAATAATCATAGCAAGAAGTGAAGATGAATTCTAGTGATCAGTATATTCCTTAAACCAAATTGCTAAAAAAATTAGAAATGTGAACATTGACAGAAAAAACAAAAATCTTTGCTTTTAAAGGACCAGCTACAGTCAGAAGTAAAATCATGAGTTAAAATAAAATTTTAGAACATAGTAATGCTTTAAATACCTCAGATGCAGTATGTCATATACAAAACCAGATTTTGAACTGGTTTTGTATATGACAAAATTTTGAACTTACTAAATATAACAGTGATGATCAATATTTTCAAACCTAACAAGTTCAAAAGCATACAAAAATAAGAATTTATAAAGTTTGATAGGAACCATTTCTACTGTATGAAAGGGACTTATGAACCATTACAATTGCAGAAGAAAAAGGAATAGAAATCAGAGAAATGAAATTCTTATGAATAAAAGCAAGCTTTTATTAGTAGGAATTTATGTAAAGAACTAAAAACAGACTCGGTACTGGACAAAATATACGAACACCAAAAGAAGTGGATTGAACATATTGAAAGAATGGATAGTTCTAGCTTATCCAAAAGAATATTTGGAAAACATAGAAGTCAAGTACGACCAGGGTAAAGTTGGAAATTAACTATAGAACTCTTACTTGAATCAAAAAAATTTATCTATGCTTTTCAGTGAATGTATATATATTTTTGCATTTACTCTTTGCAGTTTCTTCTGTATATGTCCAGCTTGAGAATACTATCAAATGAAAAGGTAGCGAAATATGTTGATGTTTGATGAAATAAATGTCAACCTAAAGAGTATCTCAATTTCATGATTATTAATTTTTCTTGTTTATGAATAATAATAATGAAACTGATACTGGGGAGAAGGGGAGTGTACAAACTCATCTGATTTTCTGATCTACATGAATTAAACTGTACAGAACACAACGCTGAAGAAAATTTCAGTTAGTACTATTATTAGTAAGAGAGACAGGAACATTAAAGAAAGCCAGATACTATCTGCACCAGCAGCCATCCCTGTTCTTAAATTCATTCAAACTACTTGCGCGCACACACCACATGCAATGACAATCCATTCCAATCACGTACTACTCTGCGAGAGAAAAATCTAGCTCTAACCTCCTTTGATGGCATTCATTCTCAACTTCCAAGGATGGAATCACATCCTTTGCCCACCCTGCATAAAATGAAAAATTCCATCTACTGATATCCTCTATTACCCTTTTAGAAGTTTGTAAGTCTCAACTATATCATTGCCCTATTTGTAATCTATAATTCTCAGTCTGTCTTCATAATCTGTTTTCCACAATTCTGACACCATTTTTAACACACTCTCTTTCCCCAGTATATCAGAACTGCCACAAAAATCTGAGACTAGGCCTGTGCACAATAGTCCCAGTGAGGTCTTGTAAAGGAGCAAAATGATTTGTTATCTTTACACATCAAAGTTCATTTCAGCATTCCAATCTTTACTGAAAGTCATTCACTTGGTTATACTAAATATTAAAGATGCCAAGAAATTATATTCTTGGTTTAATCCTTTATCCAGGTGTAAGCAAATAAAGTCTGCACGTGAAGTAATTTCATGTCTGGGCTACTTATATATAGATGCTAATGACTTCACATCACTTGCCTTAATATCACATAATGCAAAGCACATATTCTTATGGACATGTATAATGCTATGCATTATGGGAATGATTACTACCTGGACCAGTTTCGACCTCTGAGGTCTCAATGGGAGCCAGATCCAGAAGTGATACCAAGGTTGAAGTATTTGTCCGTAAGGAGTGCTTTGCTTTATGGGATACTAAGGCAAGTGATGTGAAGTCATTAGAGTCTATATACAAGTAGCCCTGATGTGAAGTTACGTCACACACACAAACGTTTTTTTGCTTACACTTGGATAAAGGATTAAACCAAGAATATAATTTCTTGGCATCTTTAATTTATAGCCAAGTGAAAAAACTTTCAACATCTATCTCTAATCGAGAGCATTTTAGTAATAAGATGTGACACGTTTGACTACTTGTATGTGAAAATATGACTTCTGCATTACTTCAACCTTGATATCACTTCTGGGTCTTGTTCCCACTGATGAGACCTCAATAAAAGTTGAAACCAGTCTTGGTAGTGACCATTCCCATAATGCATAGCATTATACATGTCATTATACTAAGGCAGATGATGCGAAGTTATCAGCCTCTATATACAAGTAGCCCAGATGTGATTTACTTCACATGCAAACTTTGTTTGCTTACATTTGGATAAAAGATTAAAACAAGAATATAATTTCTTGGCATTCACACCAATCATTGTTTGATGTGAATTTGCAACCTTTACTATATGGCCTTTGAGCATCAACTTCTTATCTATTAAAACTCCAAGATCACTAGCCTGATCAGTGTCTTCTAGCCTAATCCCACCAAGATAATATGACATTGGATATCTCACCACACCAAAGTGCTTTACTAACATTAAACTGACAGCCATTTTCACCACCTACAATTCCAGCCTATTCACATCATTCTGCAAGTGAGTATCAGCCACATTCCTGATTACTCTGTTGGATCATCAGCAAATAACCGTATGTCTCCCATTAAATCTTTACCAATGTCATTAATGTATAGACTGAGTAATGATGGACCAAGAACTGATCCTTGTGGAGCACTACTTATTGCATAAATCTTGCAGACTCACATCTGTCATATACCACTTTTTGATGTGTGTCAGTCAACCATTTCTATCCATATCAATATTCTATACTCCAAAACCATATTCTCCAATTTATGCAACAGCCTTCCATGCTGTATTCTGTCAAAAGTCTTAGAAAATCCTATTTGACTTGTGTAGCTCAATTGTAGCATTATTATAGAATGTGAGCAAGTTGCTAAAACATGACCTTCCCTTAATAAAACTCATGCTGTTCACTGCAAAGTAGAGATTCTCTTTCAACCCATTTCTGAATGTGAGCCATGACTAACTTTGACAAAATTTTCACCACCACTCCTGGGATACTGACTGGTTGATAATTGGATACACTGGTCTTTGCATCACCCTTATGCAATGGGATTACCATACATTCTTTCCACTCTTACAGAATTTTTCCTATTCTAAGAGTGAAATTATATAGCCTGGTCAAAGGAATATCAGGTTCAGCTGAATACTCTTTTAACATCTGTGCTGATGTCCCATCAGTTCCTATTGCTAAATTCTCATTCAGTTTGTGTTGGTGAAGGTATTATAAGCTGAATAAATTCTTATTCAGTTAAAATAGTTCCACCTCATACACACAAGTTTCTTCATCCAGTAAAGAGGTAGCAGTGAACTCAATTTGCCTACACTAGGTTGACAGCTTTTAGCAAAATGGTCACTCATTAGATAAACAATCTCTTCTGCGTCTGTCACCCACATACCACTGGAAATTAGCTGCTATTCTCTCTCTCTCTCTCTCTCATTTATTTTTTTTTTTTTTTTAACTTGCAGCATAACGACAGAATTGTCTTTATCTTGCACAGCCAGTTTCTTTTCATACTCAGACTTAGCTCTCCATACAACAGTTATAATTCTTCTTGCTTGCTCTTTATAAATTTTCACAACTGACATCATTCTTATGCATATAGCATTCCTTCCACATCCATTTCTGGTTACACATTCTGATATTGCATCATGTAAGCATTTTTAAATGCTTCTCATGTACTGCCGATATCCTTCCCACCCAACAACTGATACTGTGGCAAAGACCCCAGCGTACTCCTCACTTGGTCATAATTTCCTGCTTTGTAGTTCACCATGTAACCTTTTATGAATGGAACATTCATAAACTTAGCCACTTTCCAAATCATAACTGTATGATCACTGTCACCAACTGGAGGAAGAATAATCAAGTTACTGTATTTTCCGATGTATAAGACGCTCCTATGTATAAGACACACCCAAGAAATTTAATACAATTTTCTGGAAAAAACCTAAAACCTAACACAAAATATCTCAACACGTCAACTCAATACTGATAAACATCGGTAACTGATTACTTGGATAAGATATTATGAAACTTGAATAGGGACTCTCCGTTCTTAGCCAATGACGCGTTAGAAGTCAGATGAAGGTCACACATCAATTTGATTGCACCATCAACTGCCTACAAAGCTCTTGGAACATAAAAGGGAGTGCATATGACTTTGAAAAGAGAAAACAATCTTTACCTTCATTATATAAGATGCACCCCATTTTTAAGATGAATTTTTAAGGTAAAAAAGTGCATCTTATACACCAGAAAATACTGTAATCTTTAAGTACACTCAGCAACACTATAATCAGATCTAACTCTCTTTGATCTTGAGCTCCTACTATCACATATTGCTTGTGGAAGTTGCAACAGTTCAATAAATTCAGTTTCATTCTTCTCGTGCTCTGCTACTCAATTAATGTTTGGATAATTAAAGTCCCGCATTTATGATTACTTGTTTCACACTCAACTGTATTTGGTAATGCATTTCTTTGCCACTAGCAACCGATAAACTAGGTCTAACAACACTCAATTATGTGTTTGATCCTGTTAGACTCCATCCGACACCAGATCGCTCAAACTCACTGGCACATGGCAAAACTGTTATTAGTATTTCATAGGTCTCAACTCTAACTGGATTCAAATGATCCATCATTAGCTGCATGCCCCTTCCTCTTCTATCCTGTCTATCCTTCCTAAAAATACTGTACCCTCTATATTCGATACCAGTTAGTATGTCTGCCTCTGATAGCCAAGTCTTGCTAATGCCTATGATCTGAGGTCCCAATGTATTCACCAACGGAACAAAGTCTACACCCTTTGATTTTCATACTCCAAGCATTAGCATATAAACACAATGAGCTACCTGCATACTTTTGTATATTCTACTGTGTAGTCTAAGCAGCATAGTTTGCAGAATAGTTGTCATATGGAGATGTGATGTAATTTGCAGATCCCTGTTCTTATCTAGTAACTTAGTTATACAGATATCCTTGCACATGATTATGAGGAGAGAACAAAAATTTTGTTCTCTCCTTAATCATTTCCATGATAATGCCCATTACCATCATTAACATAGTTGCTATTAATCATCATTCTCTCCTCATAATCATTTCAACAATTATGAGGAAAGAATGATTTTGTGTTTAATTCTTCCTATTCCTCATGTGAAATTGAAAAATTTCTTTTGTCAATCTTACAGAATCCCTTTAGTAAGTGCCCTAGAAGACCAAAATGTTACATATGATAGTATTGGAATGCTGAAAAGTGATGCGTTAGGAGGAAGATTGTTTGTAGGAAATTAGTAATAATGCAAACTTAGTGATCCAGTTATTAAACCTTACATTTGAACTTGATACTTTATATTAATGTAATTGGTTGTATATTGGATGCAATGTTTCTATCAATAAGTTTCTAGCAATATGTGACAGTAGGAGCTCTCTCTCTCTCTTGTCTGCCTGTCAACTAAACTCTGCAACACACACACACACACACACACACACACACACACACACACACACACACACACACACACACACACACACACACAAAATCTCTCCTCATAGGAAGCATTTCACAGACCTGTTAACCAGCTTAGTCACTCATCTCTGAATCCTCTCCAAACATCCTGATCTCTGAAGAATCCCAAGTGTACACAGTAGTAGACATGGCCAAATCATAGACAAAGAGGGATAATAACCTCCCATCTTTGCTTGTCAATGTGTTTTTCAACATCCAAGTAATCCTTGGAGCTATTTTGCAAACTTTTGTAATATGGTCAATAGAGGTGCAAAGTTCAGAGGATATATTGCAAAAGTCGGCAAAATCAATTTCTTGTAATTTAGTACCAATGATACAAAGTATGTAATCTTTTCACCTCTGAAGTATATTACTTACATTTTGCAACATTATATTAACAACTATTGTCCTTTGCCCACACTGCTAATTTCTTTAAATCATCCTGTAGGATATCTACATCATCTTTAACAAATATTGCCTTTTCCAGTTTTTGTATCATCAGCAAATAACTGAACATCCCCTCTTTAAATCTTCTGCTATATTATTAAAATACAAATTAAAGAGTAGTGACCCTAGTACAGAAACCTGGGGCACTCCACTAGTCACCTTCATTTGCCTCGATTCCACTCCACCACACACTGCTCTGATGCCTTTATAAAGAATGCTATGAAAGCATTAATTAAATCATCCAACTTGAGGTATGATGGCCTACATTTATCTTTCTTATGGGAAATTGCATATCTTCAATCTGCTGATCTTTCTTAGTGGTTTTAAGTCTAGGAATTTAGATAGTGTTTGTTACCTCACTAGTTGTGCTGCTTTGTTGAATTTCTTTCAATAAATTGTTGTTCTAATTTTTGTACTGACAATGCCTGCAACTTAGGCAACAATTATCCTAATAAAGAATTGTATCTTGTTCTTATTCCACGCTGATACTTGTTGTATAATATGTATAATGAAATATTTGTGCTTTAGTTATTAAACTAATTTCTATTCCTATTGAACTTATTTAGTATAACAGGAGGCAAGGGTTACATAATTTGGCAATCCTACTTTAGAGACAAATCTTGGAAGAAAATGTTTGCAAGCTGGTGGGCTTTCAATGAGCAACCAAATCATCTGCTAATTGTTACGATGATGATGATGATGATGATTAGTTATTTAATATATATATATATATACACACACACACAGAAAAACCTCACTTAATGAGATTAATTAATCCATCAATTAATGCGTGCTAAGCAAAATCGCATTAAGTGAATACAATAAACAAGGAATTATTATAATTCATCCATTAATTAGCGCAAATTTGGAAAAAAAACTTACTGTATAAGCTATATTAGAGGATAAAATCATCAAGGTTAATAAAAATCAATTACTTAAATTTTTATTTGATGTCTAAACATTTGATTAACCCAGCCATGCTTAGTGAAAACTTGACATGCCAGTCCCAAGCCTGGATAAATGGGGAGAGTTGAGCGCAGGGCTAGCAACCCAGTCTCAGAAAAAAATCTTTGCTATGCAAACTGAAAGCTTCCAAAATGTGATACCGGATGAAGAAAATAGAACACGAACTGCCACGAACACAAGGCACCTCTGTGAAAGCCCTTCTGGGGAAGCAGAGGTGCGGAAGAAAGTGACAGACACCTTACCAAAAGACAAGCTTAGATTGGGATGTTGGAATGTTAGAACCATGTTCGAAACTGGGAAGACATACCAAGTCTCGAACGTTCTAGAGAAAGATAGAGAATGACTAGAAATAATGGGATTAAGCGAAACGAGATGGATAGGAACTGGAAAAATCAAATTAAACTCTGGTCACTACTTAATCTACTCTGGGAACCAAAATACGAATGACCACACAAAGGGAGTTGCACTAATGATGACAAAGAAAGTTCCGAATATCTGAAATATCCAAAAGAATACTAAACGCTAGATTTAAAGCCGGCAAGCAGAACATCACAATAACTGCTATATATGCACCAACAAATGATGCAATCTGGGAAGAAAAGGATAATTTTTATAACATGCTACAGAGAAGTATAGAAACAATAAATAAAAAAGATATGCAACTTATAATTGGAAACTTTAATGCTAAGGTTGGAAATGATAATACTAATAAAGAAACTGTTATGGGAAAGTATGCAGAAGGAGAAATAAATGAAAATGGAGAGTTACTTATAGACTTTTGTATGTTCAATCAGCTTGTAATAGGAGGGAGTCTCTTCCAACATAAAAAAATACACAAGTGGACATGGATAGCACCAAATAGACCATGTACTTTTATCAAGGAATTGGAGGAAATCATTCCTGGATGTCAGAGTTAAAAGAGGAGCCGAGGCATATTCAGATCACTTTCTCCTAACAGCTACCATGAAAGTAAATATATTTAAAAATAAACAAACAGTGCACAATAGGAAGAGGTTTAGAATTGAAAAACTCAAAAACAAAGTGATTAGAAATAAATTTATAACAACTCTACAGGATAAATGGGATAAACTCGAGAATTTTCGCTCTATGGAATAACATAGAGGGAAAATGGACTAAGATTAAAGATATACTAATAAGCACATCAGAAAAGATATAGAGATTTCGAACTAATACAGACAAGGAAAGGAACACCACATTAAAAATACAAGAGAGAGATAGAATAAAAGAGAAACTGTTACAGATTGGCAAAAATGTTGAACAAGAACAAGCAGAAAGATATAGAGCAATTAACAAAGAAATAAAAAGAAGTGAAAGAAATGATAAAAGAAAATACATAGAGAATCTAGCACAAGAGGCAGAGGATGCTGCATATATAAATGCTACTAGAAAGTTGTACAATATTACAAGGAAATTAAGTGGAAAAAGAAACAAATGGATAGTGGCTATATACAATAAAGAAGGAAAACTATCATTAAATGAAAAATAACAGATAAATAGATGGGTGGAATTCTTCTCAGAGAAATTTCAAGAAATGACTGATGGTGACCAGAGCCTAGAATTAAATGAACAAAATGCATCATTAGATATAAATTTGAATGAAATAACAAAAATAGAAATTACAAAAGCAATAACTCAGATCAAAACAGGTAAAGCACCGGGAGCAGACAACATACCAGGCGATATACTAAAAGTAAATCCAAAACTTATAGCAGAGATATTATATCCCTTACTAAATGAGATATGGCAGAAAGAAGAGTGGCCTAAGAAATGGAATACTGGTTAAATTATCCAAAAAAGGGAATCTATCTGAATGCAAAAATTGGAGAGGTATAACATTGCTGAGTGTTATAAATAAAATACTAGCAAGGATAATACTAGAAAGAATCAAAATAGAAATAGAAAAACAACTAGACCAGAACAGGCAGGATTTAGAGCCAATAGATCATGCACCAACCACATTGCTACTTTACGAATTATTATAGAACAATCATTGGAATGGCAGGCAAGCTTATATTTAAATTTTATCGATTTTGAACAAGCTTTCAACAGTATAAACAGATCTTCCCTATGGAAATTACTTAGAAATTATGGACTCCCAGAAAAAATAATAAGATTAAAAAAATGTATGAAGATTTTGAAATTAAAGTAATACATGGAAATACCCTCTCAGAACCATTTAAAACAAAGACAGGAGTAAGGCAAGGTTGTATACTCTCCCTATGTTTTTTTTAAATTTATCTATGTTTTAATCGTCGTAGACTGGGTGATGAAAAAAGTATCTCTTGGAAATACAGGATTACAATGGTTACTTCAAAACCAACTCCACGATCAAGATTTTGCAGTGTTAAATTGTGAATGAAGATATTTTGGAATTATAATACTTCATTCACATTTAACATAACCCACCATAACTTAAGCAAAACTTGTAAATATCATCTGTTGTTAGTCTCTTGCTTATAAATTATTATTCATTTAATTACTTTGAGTTTGTTTATTATTGTTTAATTATATAATTTTGGGATATGTATTAGTAATGAAAGGACTCTATGTTAAATTTTTATTCAATTTATTTTATTTATTCCTGTGTTAATATTATAAGAAGCTATGCATATATATTATAAGAATTTGTATTTATCATATTTAAATGAATTTTATGTGAACTACGGATTATTTTTTTTATTTGTTATTTCTGAAAGAGAATGTAAATGAGGGGAATTCTGCTGATGTGATTTGATTGGTTACAGTCGGAGAACTGACTTGTTTTTAGTTAGCGCGTGCTTAGAATGTGAACGGCTATGTATATGGAGAGAGGCCAGTAGGATGTAAGCTGAACTGGTTAGAACTGGATTTTGGACGGGAAAGAATAAGCATATTTCATTGGAAAACGAAAGTAAAGAAAAGAAGCATTCAGGACAGCAAGGAGTGAAGTAACTGGTGGCAGTAAGGGGATTTGGAAATGCTGTAAATCGATTAAGAAAGGGCCGGGAATTAATAGGCAATTCGGAATATTTCTACAGAATTCGAATATTACGACGAATTTCAAATGTTTTGAGGAAGAATAGTGCAAAGCGAATTTAATGCATAGAAGAAAATAAGGAATTAGTAGATTACTTAAAACGAGTGCGTCGAGACTTGTATAACTCTGTGTCTATAAATTCAGTTATTATAGCGAAGATTTCTTTTCTTATAACCTGGTAAGAGCAGTCCTTTTTATATTTCAGCATGAAGAAATAAAAGTTAGCTCCGCCTGATATATCTTAACATTAACTGTGGCGTTCTAATAAAAATAGCCGAAGTATGGAGCTTTAAAGTGTTTCCCCCTTGAAATGATAACGGCCTCATAATTAAATTAAGTGTTTGTTGACTAAGAGTGAATTAGAGAATTCTACTTTAAGAATAATTACTGTAAAATTCTGGAACATTGAACTGTGTGAACCATTGTCAATTATTCGGAAGAATATAGAATTGACAGTTGAATGTTTGATGCATAATGTATTATGTTTGTTATGAGTATCTGAACTAAGTTGATGCTCATAAAATTTATTCGAACCTTGCGGAAGCCTTATATGATATTAGTAACCTTGGCCTGTAAAAGAAGATAATATAAATGTAGTTGAAGGTTGATTCCTCTATTTCACTTAGACTAATCTGAATATAGGGTGGTGCAGTATAATAAAATTTCTCTATATTTGGATCAGTAATCAACCAACGATTAAATAAGGGGAAAAAAAAAAAAAAAACGGATAATTTAAATAAGAATAACGTTCTAACAAAATGGCAGATTCAAAGCCAGGATGTACGATCCAACAGCAGATGATATCTGCTTACTTTCACAGATATAGAACATATAGAACAAAAAACAACAACACTTGTAAAAACAGCCAAAAAAGTTGGTCTTAGGATAAATAAAAATAAAACAATGTTGATGAAAATAAATGCAATACAAAATAAACAAATAATAGAAGAAATACCGCTTAAAGAAGTAGAACAATTCATATACCTTGGTTCAATAGTATCAATAAAAGGAGGAACTACTGAAGATATAAATAGAAGGAAACAGCTGGCTTATTCAACTTTCAACTAACTTAGAAATATTTGTGAAAACATGAATTTGTCTATAAATGAGAATATTTAACTCAAATGTAAAGGCAATACTAATGTATGGATCAGAAACTTGGATGTTAAACAAAAAGATAGTTAACAGTGCCCAGGTCTTCCTAAACAAGTGTTTAAGAATGATACTGGGAATATATTGGCCAAAACAAATATCAAACGAAGAACTATGGCAGAGAACAAACCAGAAACCCGTGTTGCAACAGATACCTGAAAGGAAATGGTTGGGACATGTGTTGAGGAAAGAAGATAAAATAATAGTAAAACAGGCTCTAGATTGGAACCACATGATAAAAGAAGATGAGGAGGGCCAAGAGAAACACGGAAAAGAACAATACTGAAAGAAATAAATATTAATAAAAACTGGAACCAAATAAAAGCAGAAGCAAAAACAGAGTCCAGTGGAAAATGGTAGTGGAAGACCCATGCTCGCAGGTGGAATGAAGAGGATTAAGTAAGTAAACATTTGATTGAGCTATTTTTTTTTACAAAAAAAAAAATAAGTAAAGATGTTTGAATCGCACTTGACTTTTTTTCATCATGTCATGCAATTTGTGATAGCTGGCAATCGCTTTATCAAGATTTCGGCAGACTTCAAAGCTTCGTTCCATATCAGGATCAGCATAAAAAAATTTCCTTAGCATACTCAATGTGATTGAAAACCAGCTCAAATTCTTTTGCAGTTAGCTTCTTAGTCGTAACATTCTTTTCTTGTTTGCGCTCTTTATCTTTTTCTTCATATGCAAGCTGTTCTTCCAGTTGAAGGAGATCATTCTCACTTAACTGTTTTGAATGGGAAGCAAGCAAATTTCTCACATCTTCATTATCCAGTTCATTAAATCCAAGTTTTTTTCCAATTGTATTGATTTCTTCAGTAATGTTAGATCTTGGATTTTGCACAGGATAAACTAACATAGGCTTGATGCACTGCCTCCTAATAAAAGCATAAGACAATCTTTAGATACTTTGTATCCTGGTTGAGATGCTTGTTTTAGCTAGGAAATTTTTTGTTGGCATTGAATGTTTACCAATTGTTATAATCACCCTCCTGAATTATCCTGCATTATTATGCAATTCTTCAGGAAACTTGGCCACAGAATCTTTATCAGCACTAGTAGATTCCCCAGTTATTCTTACATTATGCAGTCCAGCTCAATTTTTAAAACGGTCAAACTTTCCTAAACTTGCAGTAAAGCTTTCACATTCCTCTTGAAATTTGGTTTCTTTCTATGCGGTAAAAATACTGAGAGCTTTTGCCTTGTACCTCTTAATACTTCTTTTTTGGTTATGATCTTCAATCCAGAGTGATAGAAGACACTCCATCTCAATCATGAAATGGCTTGTATTTTGGGTGATCTGCATGCTTAAAGAAGCAGTAGCAACTTTCCTTGTTCTTTGTATTCTTTATATTAAATTGCTCTTATTTAATATACTCCAAACTGTAGACTCACTGTATCTCAGGTCTTCCACAATCATTGTATTACTAGCACCACTTTCATGTCTTTTAATGACTTCCAGTTTTTCCGTTTGCTGCAGATTGGCAACAAAATTTTGATTATGGTAAAATTTCGCATAAGGAAAAAAAATTTCATTAACTGATTAATCACTCGCTTGAAGTGGGAAATAGTATCATTTCGCTCAATCATGCTAACTGATTATCGAGCATATCGAATTCGCATTAAGTGAGATTTTCCTGTATAAGCAACATTTTCGTATCAGTGGCACATGACACATCTTACATTTATTTATGGTAAGACCATATATTTCAGCATAGCCTTTGTCACTGAGAATGGAATAAAACCTATGAACCACATCAGAGGTAAAAAAACTACCCCTGACATAGTTCATTTGGAATCTCATCTGCAAAAGGTTGAAAACCTATTGTACAATTAGTATTATAGCTTGGCTTAACGGTTAGACAATATAACTATTATTTAACATTATTAGGTAAATATTAAAACAGAAGTCTATTAATATTTATAAATAGTTACTTTGGATGATAATTTCAGTCCTTCTCTGCCTGACTTCTTTGACAATGTGCACTGAAAGAGAAAAATTATTTTGGTATTATAATGAAATTATTCATTAAAATGAATAATTTCATTATAAAAATGAAAATTATGTCATGAAATTCATTTGCACTTTGCTATTTAAAAAAAAAAGCAAACACCATTTATGATTCATATTATGAAACCATTTACCTGCCTTAGTGCACTCATTTATTAATGTCTTTTAACTGAAAGAAACAACTTTTGTGTTCATACTACAAAAATATTTTCAAAATCCCTATTAAATGGAAACTGCTAAGTAGAATCATGCGAAATGTGTAACATGTAGTTAGAAATAAGCCCAAAGTTTGTTATGTACAATTCTCAAGCCTCAACCTGTATATTACATCAGAGGGTTCCTACAAAAATCATGCAATGTAATCTACACTCATTTTTGAAATATAACTACTTCATAATCTGAGTACATATAATTATTCTTATAACCTACTTGTGAAAAATAAAAACTTTCAAAAAATAAACTTTCAAGATCAATGAAACTTATATAAGAATATTAATTTATGTGACATATTTGAAAGTTCGAAACAGTTTTCCAATATAAAATAAATAAATCAAATAAGATATATACCCCCCCTCCAATTGTCTTTATCTTAACTAACATTATCTCATCAATTTATCAGCTGGGTGGTAGTGGAGGTCTTATTTTTGCATTAATGGATGCTCAATTATGTCATGAAATTCTTTTAAATTTTGCACATTTACATCATTTGAAAAAAAAATGGACATTATATTCAAAAAGTCAAAAAAACTGACTTTTGAAAAAATTTGACCCTGTGACTACTAGAAATTGTCCTGTAGTTGCATTTATCATATTCAGACATTAAATGAACTAACCGATGATTGGCATCTGGTTACACAACATTTTTTGCATCATTATCATCATCTATGCAATACTGAGAACATGTGTTTAGATCATAGGTTCCCAAACTTTTTCGGGCCACCGCCCACTTTGCAAGACATAAATTTTGTAACACCCCCATTATAACAGTTTTCCACGTTCAAGCCGTTTGATATTTTTGACGTAAATAGCAACTAATGATACATTATGCCGTTAAATTTTTAAAAAGAAGTGGCCAATATGTGCTTCATCTTGAACACAGTTATTGCTATACCGATTTTGGTGAAACATAGCCACTATGTAAAGATTGTAAAATGTATGCTTGAATAATATTACACAGTTTCATACAATGGTTTAAATATGAAAATGTGGAATACAATTAAGAGATTGCATTGCATTAGTAAGAACCTTATTGTAATAATTAAAACGCCATTAAATATATTACAAAATTGTTTATTTCTAACTTATAAAGTAAAAATACAAAGCAAAAATAACAAATTAATGTGAAGTTTCATACAATGGTTTAAATATGAAAATTCAGAATACATATTAAGAGATTGCATTACATTAGCAAGAATCTTATTGTAATAATTAAAACACCATCAAATGTATTAGATGGTTTATTTCGAACTTACAAAGTAAAAATGCAAAGAAAAAATAAAATTAATGTGAAGGATGAGCCTGGTGCATTTTTAAAAGTTTGTTAATATCGGGTTCAACTTTCGTTAAAAACAGTCGTAAATCGCCATGCTCAGTTATATGAAATCGGTTCCTATTCTCAGATAGTAAATTTACTTCAGCACTAAATCCACGCCCAACCAAATAAGAAGATGGAAATGCAATTAAAAATTTCTGCACTATTTCCCATAATCCAGGGTACAGTGTCGGTATTGATTTTTGAAACTAGAACTCTTGGTATCCGTTTCGAATTTTATTTTTAGTTCTATGAGTTCCACTTCTAAATTTGATGATACTGCTGTGTTTACATGTGAGAAAGGATCTAGAACCCAATTTGGTATATTCATGTTTAGAATATACTTGAATCACTCATTGAAATCAGCATGGAGAACCTCAAAGTGTTGGCAGTATGTAAGTAAATCTTCCTTTTTTGAGAGACACTGCTGATAAATTTGAAAAGTGGCTATATTCCCCTCGGCCCATGTTCCGCTTGAACAGAAGAAGTTTCCCTACAAAAGCAGCAATAACTTTTTTGTTTTAATTAAATTCAATTCATCACCTTGTAGTTGTAGACTTCATTAAATATTTTATAGAGGTCTGTCAAATAAGCGATGTCATTTTGTATGTAATCAGGTTGGCCTGCAATCCGTCATCTCTGTTTTCTAGAAACTCTAGTACTGAATCAAACAAATTGTAAAATCGATTCAGACAAATACCTTTTGAAAGCCAGCAAACTTCTGTGTGAAGCAGCACACGATTGAAATCTTATCATCGTTTTCACTGCAAAGTTGGTTAAACAATCTGTCACTCAACGAACTGCTTCTAATCTTGTTGACTACTCTAATAACGTAATGGAGCGACATGTGCAGGCGTTCACTTAAATTTTTCGTAACCAAATGTTGACAATGAAGAACACAATGTATAGCGAGTACATCTGGTACTGCTTGTTTCAAATACAGGGCGCTTAAGGGTCAAAGCTGTATAACTGAGAGGAGACCTCCACATAGCCTTTAAAGGAATGCAGAGAACCGACCAGGTATTCTGCCTAATGTACAATCCTCACCTTCTCATGGTGCACCCTGTTGTGTATCTACTTGGATACTGAACGAATGAGGATGGGTTGGCAATTTGGGATACAGCCGAACAAATTGTATTCTTATTGGCTAAAACCAATATATACAAAATGATGGTACAACATGGCAAATTTTCATGCCAGCTGGGGCGTTGGTTAAACAAGGCCTCCGTTGTTTTGGCCAGGGAACCAGGAAAAACAGCGAAGAGTCAGCTACTGGAGTAAATCTGAAAATCTGAAAACAAACCCCAACTCAACATCACCAGAGTTAAAGATCAGTACTATCAACGTAAGAAGCCTGAATGGCAAAGAAATGGAGCTAGCTGAGGAATTAGATAAGTACCAGATCGACATAATAGGGATGACTATAACAAAAAAGACAAAAACTGGTGAGATCTTTCTGAGCAATAAATACAAAATGTTATATTCAGGCAATAACAATCAAGGAAAAGAAGGAGTAGCCATAGTATTCAACACTAAATATGAGGCTAATCTTGAATGGCAGTCAGTCTCCAGTAGAGTAATGTGGGCAAATATCAGAATGGGGAATTGAACAGTGAGACTTATTTGTGCCTATGGTTCCACAGAAGGTTCTACTAAGGTAGAAGTGCAGGAATTTTTTGAGACTTTAGAAAAAGCAACTGACACAATGAAAAAGGAAAAGTTGGTCTTTGTTGGGGATCTAAATAGCAGAGTAGGAAATGATTGTGAGACATACAAAAATATTTTGGGAAAATTTGGAGAAAAGAGCAAAGCTAATAATAATGGCAAATACTTGCTGGATTTCTGCTCAGGACATGGACTGGTTATTACTAACACCATGTTCTAACATAAAAATGTGCAAAAATTCACATGGAGAGAAGAGGCAAGGAATAAGAAAAGTCTCATTGACTATGTTACTGTTGATAGTGATGTTTTCTCCCTGGTGTAGGACAAAAGAGTGTACAGAGGATTTGAAATTGGAAGCGATCACTATTTAGTCTTGAGCAGGATAAAATTGAATTTCATATTGAAAAGAATAACATGTAAGAAAGTTTTAAAGCGAATAAAAGTTGAGCAGCTCTCAGATGTGAACTGTAGACTAAAATACACAAAGTTTATTGAAAAAAAAATTAAAGAGTTTGAGAACAGGAATCAAACTTTTGAGATTCAGTGGCACACCTTGAAGAAAACCCTGATTGATTCAGCTAGAGAGGCATGAGGTGAAGTTGTCTGCAAGGACAGAAAAATTAGAACTCCATGGTGGAAAAAAGAAATCAAAGAGGCAGTGATCAAAAAGAAGAAAGCATATAAAAGTTTCTGGCAAATAAGTCAGCTTGTGCTCTTAGAGAATACAGAGACAAATGCAAGAATGCTAAACAATGTGTAAAACTAGCTAAACAAAAGTAATGGGAGGACTTTGGGAAGAATATAGAAAATAAATATCAAGAAGGTGGCAAAATATTCTGGAGGTTGTTGAAGAAGCTTAGGAATGGAGGAAAGAGTGCTGTAAAAGGAGTTAGAGATCATAAAAGTGACACAAAAATGGGAGAAAAAGATATCCTTGAAGTATGGAGTAATTACTTTGAAAAACTGGTAAATGAAACAAGCAGTGATGACAGCACAGTGGTAAAAAAACACTGACCAGGCATGCAGTCAGGAATACATATCCATACTTGAAGTAGAAAAATCCATCAGAGGCTTGAAATGTGTAAAGGCAGCAGGAGTAGATGATATTCGACCAGAAATGCTGAAGTATGATGGTATAAAAGTCTTACAGTGGCTACACACTGCATAGTTCAGAAAGCCTGAACAGAGAGACGAATTCCCAATGATTGGAGTAGAGCTCTCATAGTACTCATATATAAGAAGGGAAATAAAACTGAATGTGAGAATTACAGAGGTATTTCCCTACTCAGTGTTACTGGCAAGATCTATGCAAGTATACTTGAGAAATGTTTGAGAAGAATTGTGAAAGAAAGGCTGGGTGAAGAGCAAGCTGGATTCAGGCCAAACAGAGGCTGTCAGGATCAGATCTTCACTTTACGACAAATAGTTGAGAAAGCATGGGAATATAACAAATATCTGTATTTAAGTTTTGTTGATTTGTAAAAGGCATATGAGAAGGTGCCAAGAGAGAATCTATTCAATACGCTACAGTTATATGGTGTCAATGGGGCATTATATCAAGCAATACTTAAGTCTTTATTTGAGTTGTAAATCAGCAGTTAGGATTGAAGGAAGTACAGGAAGATGGTTTAATGTTAAATCTGGTGTGAGACAAGGATGTACATTATCCCACTGTTATTCGTTATCTATATGGATCACTTTATGAAGGAAAGTGGTATTAAACATGATATCAAGATTGGATATGTTAATGTCAGCTCTTTGCTTTATGCAGATGATGTTATACTTCTAAATAAATCTGCTACTAGTCTGCAAGATTCACTGACTTAATTGAATAGCTGTTGTAATAGATATGGTATGAAGGTCAGCAATAAAAAGACAAAGACAATGAAAATAGGCAGAATCATTGAAAATGTCAACTGTGTTGTGAATGGAGAACCTGAGGAGCAAGTAATACATTTCAGCTACTTAGGCGCGATCTTTACTGAAGATGGTAAATTAAATATAGAAATAGACAACAGAATCAGCAAAGCTGGTATGGTGGGAAGTCAATTGAATAAATTCATATGGAATAAGAGAGAAATTAGTCGGAACACTAAATTAGCTGTATACAAGACAGTGAACCGGTTTCAAACCAGTTTTAACTTATGGATCTGAGAGCTGGGTCAGAAATAAAACACTTCACCAAAGACTAGAGACTGCAGATATGAGAGTCCTGAGAAAGATTAGAGGCGTGAACAGATGGCATCAATGGCAATATCATATTAAAAACGAGGATATTACGAAAGAACTTGACATTGTCAGCATCCAGGAATGCGTTAGCAGAGCTAATCTCAGGTGGTATGGTCACTTAAACAGAATGGGCGAGGAAAGATTAGCAAAATAAGTGTTCTCTGCCAGGTTGGCAGCAAAATGACCCAGAGGAAGACCAAGATATAGGCGGACTGATACGGTACAATGTGCCTTAGACGATAAACATATAAGATCTGATAATGTTGGAGTCTTGACAAGTAACAGACTGATTTGTAGGAAAATTGTAGATAGGAAGTTAGTAATCATGTAATTTTTTTCATGTAGTACTATCATATCCTGTACACTGCCTTGAGGGTACATGGCAGCAATTTGATGATGTTTCAAATGCACTATGAAACCCTTGTGGCACCCTCTCATTGCTGGAGCACCATCAGTAGCAGCAGAAAAATATTAAGAATAGGAATGTCTTTCTCTTGAAAAAACTTATTCATGATATTAAACATAGATTCTCCCTTTGTATCCGCTTCCAAGTTTTTAGCAAATTATTTTTGACAAACTTTTTCTTCTTTTATGAATCGTACGTATGATAAGAGTAATGGTTCATTATTTGGGAGAGTTGATTCATTGAGTTGAATGGAAAATTGGCATGTCTTCAAATAATCGCACACAATGATTTTTCAACGTCTTCAGCCATTTCATCGATTCTTCTTTGCAGTGAATTATTGCTCAAAGGAATTTTCCTGATGATATCTGACACTGGCTTATTACTTCTTTTACTGCCGGCAAGATTAAGTCCTCACCAATTGTGTGTGGTTTTCCTGCTTTTGCGATTAATAATGAAATATTATAAGAAGCTTGTAATCTGTCATTATCTTGTTTAGTGGACGACGTAAAAAGTTTGATATAGTTAGACGTTTAAAATATTTTTCTTCTAATACTTGAAAATAGGACAAATCTTTATCCTTTTTGTCAGCATGCATTTTAAACAAATGTTCTTGTAGCCTAGAAGGCTTCATTGCTTCATTTGAAAACACTTTTTGGCAAATCAAGCACATGGGTAATAATTGGTTCGTAGGAGACTGAATTAAACCATATTTCAAATACTCAATACTGTACTGTCGACATTTCTTCTTATATTCAGACATAATGAAGTAATAAAATTTGCAAAAATATTCACAAAATAAAAGATTCAATTTACACTTTGTATGACTCCACTTATCTATCACACTTTTGACTGATGATTGTTGGCAAAGCACACAAAAAATAATGAAACTTATTCCTAAACCACTGGTATTTATAGATTTGAAATCTAGCCCGACTCGACTTGCATGCATTGACTTGTTTGTGATGCCATCGTACTTGTGCTTTGAACAAGTCACTGCAACCACCCATATTCCTGTCAAAACATGCTAAATTAAGTGAATTACCTACGTAATAGTTGCCTGACATACTACTAGTTAAGACTCGTCTGCTGCGTGGATAGACTAAAGCCTGTATGGCACGATCAATTTTTACAATAGCAAAAACTGAATAAATTTTTTAAGTATATAAAAAATAGAAATTAAAACATCCTGTATGACACGTTCAATTTTTTATTTTGCATGCAAGCGCATTTTGTTCGTCCGACCACAACATTGTCTGAATAATTATAAATAATAATTAATAAATAAAATAATTACACAAGATATAAACAACAAACCTACAAAAACATAACCACAGACATCATTTCAAAATATATATAAAATATATAAAACCACTTAAATATAAAGAGCCAACAGGCTTCATTTATATTTAAATTAAGGGGATATTAGATCTCACATTGTTTTAAAACCGAATAAGAAACTCAAAGATTGGAATTGCAGAGTTTCTTGCCGAATATAGTATAAAAAACTATAAAAGTATCGGCGAATACTAGCGTGAGCCAATGCAAGTAGTCCTAGAGCATAGTACAAACACGAGCAACTCGTTGCAAAGGTGGGTAAAGTTCTGATAACTATTCTTGGTATTTTCCATAATGTAAAAACACATTTCCTAGGAAATGTATGCTGTTATTACATTATGGTGGGAGGTCACTACCCAGACCGGTTTCAGCCTTTTTTTTGAGGCTTCATCAGTGAGTAGCTAGACCAAATTAATACCAAAGGGTATAGCAAAAATAACTTATATACTCTATACAAGTTGTCCAAAAGGTGCACTCATTAAGTTACTTAAATATAAAGAGCCAACAGGCTTCATTTCGGCGATATAAACATTATTTAAATTAAGTGGATATTAGATCCCACATTGTTTTAAAACCGAATAAGAAACTCAAAGATTGGAAAATACATTATGGAAAATACCAAGAATAGCGATCAGAACTTTACCCACCTTTGCAAGGAGTTGCCCGTGTTTGTACTATGCTCTAGAACAACTTGCATTGGCTCACGCTAGTATTCGCTGATACTTTTATAGTTTTTTTATACTACATTCGGCATGAAACTATCTGATTCCAATCTTTGAGTTTCTTATTCAGTTTTAAAACAATGTGGTATCTAATATCCCTTTAATTTAAATAATGTTTATATCGCCGAAATGAAGCCTGTTGGCTCTTTATATATAAGTAACTTAATGGGTGCACCTTTTGAACAACTCGTATAGCAGAGTATATAAGTTATTTTCGCTATACCCTTTGGTATTAATTTGGTCTAGCTACTCACTGATGAAGCCTCAAAGAAGGATGAAACCAGTCTGGGTAGTGACCTCCCACCATAATGTAATAACAGCATACATTTCCTAGGAAATGTGTTTTTATATTATGGAAAATACCAAGAATACCGATCAGAACTTTACCCACCTTTGCAATGAGTTGCCCGTGTTTGTACTACACTCTAGGACTACTTGCATTGGTTCACGCTAGTATTCGCCGATACTTTTATAGTTTTTATACTATATTCGGCATGAAACTCTCTGATTCCAATCTTTGAGTTTCTTATTCGGTTTTAAAACAATGTGAGATCTAATATCCCCTTAATTTAAATATAAATGAAGCCTGTTGCCTCTTTATATTTAAGTGGTTTTATATATTTTATATATATTTTGAAATGAAATATAACGAATATATTTGCTACTGTAAACATAGCCTATCATACACACATATCATATATACATGCTCTATTTTCTCATTGACATAGAAAATTGATAAAAAAAATTGATCGTGTAAGACGGGCATAAGATGAATTAAAATGCAATATTTAAATTTTAAATGATTATCTAATCGCAAAATCACGAAAATAATTAATTTTTAAATATATATTATTAATTTCTTCTATAAAGAGCCACCGACCCCTAGACCACCTGAACGTCCCCAAATGCTTCTGATCCAACTATAGTCCTCCTAGAAGGACTCAGTGCCGGGGGGGGTACTGTCCACTTTGAGAACCTATGATTTAGATGAATGCTACATCTTAGTAGGCGATGCATATTATCGCTGTTAATATAATTGAGATGTAGTAGCATATAACACCTCCTTAAAAAATCTTATGATTGTCAGAAACGTGTGATACCGTTTCTAAAAATCAAGAATCATTTTATTCAAAATTTCATTTCATTTTATTTTTAAGTAATTTTCATGCTTGTTATGCAGGATGAAAAATGAGTTTCTGGAAAGAGGAAGAAGTAATAATCATTATCATCAAATTCTTGTCTTGTACCCTCAAATCTTCATATTAAATTTGAACATTATATGCATATGGAAAACAAACAATATCCTTTTGTTTCTATTGATGATTAGACTTTTCACTAAACTGCTTTGATTGGATGTCTATAAATTTACAGGATAGTGAAATTAAGGCACAAGTGTCTGGTGTAGCTTTGAATATTGTCCAAAAAATTTTTTAAAATTTATTTTTAATAAACTTTTTGTTTGCATTGTGTTATTTCAGGAATTTTTTTTTTATGATGTCATTGAGAGGAGATGGTGCAAACAACATGCTTGAATAACACAGGTTGTTTATTTATATATTTATATGGTTACTTTTTTTTATTCTTTGTTCAGTTTTTCAACTGGCTTCCTCTCAATAAAAATAAAATTAAAAAAAAAAAACTAAATAAAAAATAAAAACACTTTCTGATTCAGTTTCTCAACATTTAGACCCTCCACATAAACTTTCCCAAAACCTGGGTAAAACATAGCCAAAAATACCATTGATATCATAAATGTTAGTTGCAGTTGTTTCTCAGTGGGCAACTATTTTTAGCTATTGAAAGTTGAGGGTGCGAGTGATATTTAAAACATTCATCCTACGGTGGTATGGGTTTGTGAAAGTTTTTAAGTGGTAGGTGATTTTCATTGCATAGTTTGTTGGCTGATTTGTGATTTGTTAGGGCAAGGACAGCAAAGACCATACTGTGCCATTCCAAAGGTTGCAGCAGTACATACACAAGGTAATAATAGATAAATTATTATATAACAGGTTATGTGCAATATATAAATTTTAAAAAATGTCATTTCTACACACAGATATGTTTGTATGATTCTTAATTCTTTTTAAAAAATTAAAAGATTCATGTGATTTCTCCGAGTATAACAAGATCTGCCTGAGTGTATTACCGAGATACCCCCATACAGATAGTGAATTTTGCATACCATGTGAGCAGTAAAGTGATATAAACAGAGGACCAAGACTGACTCTACAGTCATTCGACTTGCATGATATCTCACTTTACCTGATGGTGCTTTGCTTGTGAAAGTGTTTCTATAGGAATGGGAAAATGCTGCAGCAGCACTTCACCAGTACAGACACTCAAAGACTATGCAAAAAAAGGTCTGATACCACCAAATGCAGTGCAATACATGGTTTGTTGATTTGAAGAGGCAGTTCAACTAAGAAGAGGGCATAAATTTCAAATTCTGCAATTGACTGAAGATGTTGCAACTGCACTGAGCAGTCAAATGAGAATACCGTAGGTTCATGCAGTACATGAGCTGCAGCAAGACAACTGGACTTGCCATAGACAACAGTATGCAGAACTTTGCTTAAAGAATTGCAATGCTACCTATATAAACTCAGCCACACCTATGCTGCAAAGAGAATTTACCAGCATCCAAAAAATGTTTACAGTGACATTTCTGGCACTATCAAGGTGGATGACGATTGGCCTTGGACCATCCTATGGAGTGATGAAGTGAATTTTCATGTTTGTGGAACAGTAAACACTCAAAAACTGCTGCATCTAGAATACAGAGAATCCCTGTGCATTTCATCAAGTTTACTTTATTCTGATTAAGCTATTCATCATATTCACCACAACTTAACCCGTGACTTTTTGCTCTGGGGGTTACCTCATAGTTCTTCGCCTGGCACATCTGAAAGACAAAATCACACATCATATGCAAAAATGTTTGACAGATCAATTGTGTTCTGCTGTAGATAATGCTGTATGGGGGGTATCAGCTATTGGTCCTGCACAAAAGCCAACACTGAACGTTATCTCCATTGATTATCCAGATGTGTAAGCAGCAAAGCAAGCAAATGCAAATGGTACGCCATATCCTGTATACCATGGGCTACAGGAGCTAAAGCCCTATTCGTGTAGCCCTGTTAACAGCTCAGCATCAGGCATTGTGCCTTGCCTGGTGTCGAGACCATCAAAACTGGATCTCTGCAGAGTGGATCCAAGTCGTGTGGTCCGATGAATCCCATTATCAGTTGTACCAAACTGACAGGATGGTGCAGGTGTGGCATCAATAGCATGAGGCCAAGGCCTTGTTATGCTAGGTCGGCTGTGTTCAAGGTGGTAGGGGCTCTGTGATGGTTCATCGGGGAGCCTTCTCCTGTGACACATTAGGTCCCTTAGTGTGCCTGGAGAGGTCCTTAAATGTTGCAAGCTACCAGAATGTGCTGGCTGATCACCTACACACTTTCACAGCCTTCATGAATCCTGCAGGTGATGGTCTGTTTCAGCAGGACAATGAACCACACCTATTGGGCTGCAACTACCCAGGCATGGCTTGAGGAATGCTCATCTGAATTTAGGAACCATCCAGAGAACCAAAAGGTCCCTGGATTTCAATCCAATCAAATCTCACTGGGATGCTGTAGAGTGAGAAATCAGATCCATGTATCCAGGACCGACATCTAAGGTAGTTGTGGACACTGCTGCAATAGACACTGGAATCACCTCTGGCATCTGGTGGAGTCAATTCCTCAGAGGGTACAGGCTGTTATTCGTGCTAGAGGAGGACCGACACACTCTTAGATATCTCTAATGTTTTGTCCACCGAGCGTATATACAGTATCAACCATGAAATTTGAAGGCAGTAGCATAATGGCTTGCTACTCCAGTTCTCACTCAAGTGAGCCCTTGAGTGAGTATAGGAGTGGCGAACCTGAGGTACCTGATGCTGGACCATGCCTTATTTCATGTAATATACATCTGTTATATTTTTTGTAGACTGATCCCTACTCTCTTCTTTCTCCCCCCCCCATCTTTCCTATTTTACTTTTCTTCATCTCTTGCAGTTTGTTTAGCCTTACCTAGTAAACTAAAACACATCAGAAGGCAATGGCAAACCACTTCTGTATATATTTTGCCAAGAAAATCTTATGAACAGAGGCTTAATTAAGTTATTGTGATATAGTGCTAGAAGATGGGACACCCAGGTCGGAAGGCACTGAAATGGCTACTGGGGAAGAGCAGAGAGGAACTTCCAATGAAGTTAATAAGAATGATGAAGCTGGATAGTTAAACTTCTGATAGAGTTAATCTCAGACATCGCTGCTTCTGCTTTACTTATTTATATAAAATAGGAACATGGAATGTAAGAAGCATGTAGCAAGGAAAACTGAAATGGTGAAGAAAGAAATGAGAAGAACTCAAGTTAAGATGTTAGGAATCAGTCAACTGAGATGGACAAGAATGGGTCACTTTGATGCCAATGGTTTCATGGTGTATTACTCTGAACATGAAAACCTTTGCGGAAATGGAGTAGCAATCATAGAAGATAATACGGAAAATACATTTTGGGTTATGACCCAGTGAATGCTACACTCATACAGGTATATGCACCCATTACAGATTAGTGATGATGAGGCAGAAGAATTTTACAGCAGCTTGCAACAAGTAGTATCTGGTATTGATAAAACAGGTTTTTCTCTTGATATTAGGTGACTGAAATGCAAAAGTGGGTGAAAAAGAAGACCAAAGCATCACTGAAAATTTTGGTTTAGGACTGAGGAATGAAGGAGGAGAAAGGATGTTGGAGCTTTGTGTTGAGAACAGCTGCTTTATTGCAAACACTTGTTTCCAACAACACAAAAGAAGATTGTATATATGGACTTCACCTAATGGAGAAGACAAAAATCAGATAGATTATATTGTTGCCAGCAGAAGGTGGAGGAGTGCTATCCAAGTGGCAAAAACATTGCCTGGTACAGATTGTGAGACAGATCATGAATTATTGATAACTGAAGTTAAATTAAGGACTAAGAAGAAACAAAAGGACAGTATGAGATTTGATTTAAATCCTATAAATGATGAAGCATTTAAAGTTAGAAGTCGGAATAAAATTAAAAAGTTTGGAGAAGACAGGAAGGGAATTAGAAAAACTATGGGAAAAAACAAAATGCACAGTCATAGAAGCAGCAAAGAATAAAGCAATAATCAAGAAAGAAAGATTGTAAATCTTTCTTTCTTGTTGCTTTATTTGTTGGCATGGTTGTCAGAAACTATGCAAATAGCAGAAAAAGAAGAAAAATGAAACTTCGGCAAAACAAAGAAAGAAAGAGTTACACAACTGAGTGCAGATTTCCAAAGACGAGCTAGGAGAGATAAAAGAAAAACATCTAAACAAAAGGAGAATTGAAGAAAGCAATATTATGGGTAGAACAAAAAATCTGTTTAGAAAAATAAATGAACAGAGAAGTTTATCCCTAGATTAGGAGTTGTAAAAAGTAATTTGGGTAAATGTCTGATTGAAGAAGAAGCAATGAAAAAAAGACGGAAAGAGTATGTAGAAGATTTGTACAAGAAAGATAATAATGTTAAAGGAGAATTTGAAAGGAGAGAGTTTGTTGAGGAACCCATGATAATGAAAAGTGAAGTGATATCAGCAATGGAAAATTAGGTGTCAGTGGAATTATTGAGAGCAACTGGGGATGAAGTAGTAAAAATATTGAATGAAATTTGTCAACAGGTATGGAAGAAAATATACTGGCCTAGGAATTGGAAAACATCAGTCATCCCAATTCCAAAAAAATGAAATCCCAGAGATTGCAAGAATTATAGAACCATTGGTTTAATTTCACATGCAAATAAAGTTATGCTGAAAGTGATCTAACACAGGTTGGAGTCATGTATGAATAGAGAAATGCCAAAGGAACAGGCAGGCTTTAGGACAGGTTGAGGAACTAGAGACCAAACAGCACACATGAGATGGATTATGGAAAGAACAAGAAGAAGCTTCAATAAAAAAAAGTCATTGGAGAAATAGTGTTCAAGTGGAAAAAGGGATGTGGTGGGGATGTATAATGTTGCCCTACCTTTTTTTGGTGGCAGAAAAATAAATAATTTAAGATATGCAGTACAACCCCCATAGAAGAAACTAATGAAGATCTGGAGTAGTTGATTCTATTGGTTAAGAGGGAAAGTAACAAAGTTGGGCTTAATTTAAGCATCAGCAAAACAAAAGTGATGGCTTCTGGAAATTTAAATTAATTCATAATAGAGGGAGATAAAATAGAAATCGTTGAAGGTTATGATTTACTAGGGTTCAGAATCAGAAATGGTGGTAAACGTGAAGATGAAATTAAAAGGATAGTGGAAAAAAAAGCTATGTTAAACCTGACAAAAATTATGAAAGATAGAGGTGTGAATAAGGCCATGAAAGTTAGAATTGTCAAAGCAATGATATTTCCAGTAGTTATGTATGAATGTGAAAGATGGATTATTAAGAAGAAAGACAGAAAGCAAATTGATTCGTTTGAATTAAGGGTGTAGAGGAGACTATTAAGAATCGATGGACTGCAAGAATGACCAAAAGAAGATTTTAGAGAATATAAAGACAGAATGCTCCTTGAAGGCAATAACTGCTAAACAGAAGTTGATGTATTTTGTCATATTATGTGAGCTGATGAAGCACTGGAAAATGCAGTTATGCTGGGGAAGATTGGGGGAAATGAGAAGAGAAAGACCACAAAAGAGTTGGATGGACTTAAGCAACTTGAACTTACAATTGCTGAAAGAAAGGACAAGAGGCCAAGAGCATGAACAAGAGTCTTTGTTCATGCTCTAATTCTAGATAACAGGATGACAAATGGTATATGGAGATTCTGAGTCATAATTCCCTGAATTCTCTGGCTTCGGGAGATAATACTGAATGTGCCAACTCCATGTAATCTGATATGCTGGGTATGAAATACACACATTATTAAATACATAGAATAATGTTTGAACTGATTATTATTTTTTATTGAGCCATAATGTCTAGAAAAAAAACAGCAAATGTCCAATATCAAAGATTCAAAGAAAAGTATTTCCTTGGATATAAAAGTAAAAGAAAGAATGAATATGAAAAGAATAACTCTACTGAATGCAGATGGTACATGAGAAGATATTGTTCACCTAAAGAGTGCCCATTTTACTAAAAGCTCAACCAAGGGTTTGCAACATTGTACTCAATGCATGAAGAAACCCAGGTGTATGAGGAGGAGGAGGTACTAGAGGTGTTACACAAATGGAATAAGAATTCAACAATGAGGGACTGATTGGATATTAGCAAGGATGCTAAAAGAGTGTTCGGCTGAATGGCTATTCCTTTGACCAGGCTATATAATTTCAGTCCTAGAACAGGGAAGTTACACAAGAGTGGAAAGAATGTATAGCAATCCCATTGCATAAGGGTAGCACAAAGACAGGTGTATCTAACTACTGACCTAACAATTTTTCTGGAGTGGTGGTGAAGATTTTTGGAAAAGTTGGTTAGGACTCACATACAGAAATGGGTTGATAGAGAATCTATACTTTGCAATAAACAGCATAGATTTACTAAGGGAAGGTCATGTTTGAGCAACTTGCTCACGTTTTATAATAATGTTACCACTGAGTTAGACAAGGGAAATCGATACACCACAAAACGTTTGGATTTTGCTAAGGCTTTTGACAAAATACATCATGGAAGACCATTGCATAAATTGGATAATATGAGATTGTGAGTCAGCAAGAATTAAGGTAACCCGTGGTGTACCACAAGAATGAGTTCTTGGTCCATCGTTATTTAATTTAAACATTAATGACATTGGAAAGGATTTGACAGGAGACATATAGCTATTTACTGATAATCCAAAGAAATGCAGGGTTATCACCAAACTCCGCACATCACCAAAGATATGCAGGGTTCGGATCATCAGCAAATCATATTTGCTGATGATGATTACATAATGATTTGAATAGGCTGGAATTGTGGACATGTGAAAATGGATGTCACTTTACTGTTAGTAAATGTAAAAGAGATGTGATAAGATATTCAATGTCATTATCTTGGTGGGATTATGCTAGAAGAAAAAATAACTGATCAGGCCAGGGATCTTGGAGTTCTAATAGTAAGATGATGTTCAAAGGCCATACAGCAAAGGTTGCAAATACACATTAAACAATAACTAGAATGCAGAAACAAACTTTGACATGCAAAGATAAAAAGTCATTTTGACTCTTTACAAGGCCTTGATAAGACCTCACTTGGAATATTATGTGCAGGATTGGCCTTCTGTTTTCCCATTGTGATTCTGATAAAGTGAAGAGAATGCAAAGTAGAGTATCAAAAGTGATATGAAGATTGTGGAAATTATGAAGACAGATTGAGAATTTTTTAGATTGCAGACATTAGCAAACAGGAGAAAGAAGGGTGATGTGATTGAGATTACAAACTTCTGAAAGGGTCACACGAGTTATTAGAAGATGGAATTTTTCATTTCATGGAGGGTGGGGAAATGACAATGGGGAGACATCCATGGCAGTTGGGAATGAATGCCAAGAAGGGGGTGAGATCTAGATTTTTCTCTCAGAATGGTGTGTGAATGGAATGCCACTGGATGTTGGATGTGCGAGCAGTGTGAATGAATTTAAGAACAAGTATGATAGCTGATGTGTGTAGTATGCAGCAATCCTTAATGAGTACCTGAAGGTCTCTCTTAATAATAACATAGAATTGCAAGTGTTAAGGCAGTTTGAAGCAGGTGAATGTCAAGTTGACATAGGTGCTTCTTTAAACTCAGCAATGTCTATTATAAGAACAATTATGAGATGCAGACAATATAAGATCTGCGAGCATTATTATTATTTATATGGGTACTCACTCTATGGAGTCAAACTCATTGTGGGAGACCCACTTTATCCATTAGCACAATACCTATCATCTCCTTAAACATTTACTGTTGGGGCTCTCACAACCACCTCAATCCATTCCACACATTTACCACTCTCCAAGTAAAGACCCTAATTCACATACCCTTACTAACCACCCTCAGACAACTTTCAAATGTGATGACCACTTGTTTTCCTCCTACTCCCCATGTATTGAAAAATTTCTTCATGTCAATCCTATAGTATTCTTACCAAATAACTTAAGGAAATTACAACGTACAATAGAATATACATTAAATTAAACTTTAATATATTTCCAATATTTCGGCAACATCACATTGCCATCTTCAAAGGAACTTACAGTAAAGACACGTGCACGCAGGCACTAAACACAGTAAATGAGAAACAAAGCGAGGAAGCTATGGTTTCCCTAAAAGTCCTGATGGTACCCCCTAGCGGGCTATGTAGGTATTCTTGGCTGTTGGGCTGAAGGTCTCCTGATGTAAGCCTCCCAAATTTGGGGCAGTCTCATGCATTTGTTGAGGTTTGGCATGTTTCTTAGGGCTGAGGCTGATTCCATAAGTCTTTCAAATTTGAACTTGCTACGCCGTATTATTGTGGCTTTCTTCGACCGTATTCTGTGGCATGTATCCAGAGCATGGTCTGCAAGACCAGAGTGGCTGTACTGGTGAAACCAGATGTAGTCCTTGTGTTCTGAAATTCTGATATTCGCTGTCCTGCCTGTTTGGCCAAAGTAGGACAACTTACAGCTGCAAGGGACCTGGTATATGTTGCCGAAATATTGGAAATATATTAAAGTTTAATTTAATGTATATTCTATTGTACATTGTAATTTTCTTAAGTTATTTAGTAAGCATGTGTAAACGTCTAAGCCTTTCTATGAGAATTACGATCATCCACAGAGATTCCATCACACGCAAGGCCCGCCAATACGGTAAAATGAAGTTGAAGCTATCAAGACCTATAGTAACCCTTTAGTAACTTAGAAGTTTCTATCATATCCCCACCCCTCTCCTCTGGCTGTCAGTTAAACTTTGCAATCCACACACCTGTCACCAGCTTGGTCACTCAACTCTGAATCCTCTCCACGACCTCCCAATCCCCAAGAATCGCAGGTGACCAAATCTGTGCACAGTAGTCAACATGTGGTAGAATCATAATCTTATAAAGAGGACTAATGACCTCCCTATCTTTATACTTGCAAAGTATTCTTCAACATCCAAAATTCTCTGAGCTACTTTGCCAACTATTGCAATATTTCCTCTGAATTTCAAGTCGCTATCAACCATCACCCCCAGATCCTAGCCTCATCAATTTTCCTGTAAACTAGTACCATCAATATGATACAAGGTATGTAATCTTTTTCATCACTAAGTGCATTACCTTACATTTTACAACACCGAATTGATATTGTCCTTTGCCCACACTGCCAAATTATTTAAATCATTCAGTAAGATATCTACATCACCATTATCACCTATTGTTTTGCATCATCAGAAAACAACTGAATATCCCCTTCAAATCTTCTGCTATATCATTAATGTACAAATTAAAGAGTAGTGGTCCTAGCACAAAGCCCTGGAGCACTCCACTAGCCACCCTCATTCGCTTTGATTCCACTGCACCATACATCACCCTCTGATGTCTGTCTAGCATCGTCCTCCCCCCCCCCCACACACACACAATCCATGCCACCAGCCTCATATCTATTCCCATGGCTTTCCAAAGTCCAACAGTATCATGCTGTAGCCATTTCCTTTATTAAATTCTACTATCACCTTATTATAAAATGTGAATAAATTACTGAGGCAGAACCTACCTTTTACAAAGCATATCCCCTATAGATTATCATATTCCTATCCACCCATTCCTGAATTTTACTTTTAACCAACTTTTCCAATACTTTAACCATCATTCCAGAGATTGGTCTATAGTTTGCTACTTCTGTCTTGGAGCCACCTTTATGTAATGAAACTATGTTATCCTCTTTCCACTCCCTTGGAAAAAGCTGAGACTTAGATTAAACAACTTCATCAAAGGCACTGCCAATTCACTTGTATATTCTCACAGCACGCAAGCTGACACACTGTCCAGTCTGACTGCTGTATTCACATTGATATTTTTTAATACACTGAGCACTTCCAGTTCATCTACCTCAATACTCACATCAGTCTCTGTCTCCTCTGTAACTGCAACATCACTGCCTGGATGATATACCCTTACAAAGTGACCAGTTAATAACTGAACTATTTCTTCTGCTTTTTTCACTTTCCTATCAGCACTGAGTAAAGTTATCTTTCTATAATCATTCTTTCTCTTACTTGCTATGTAGCAAAAAAACTGTTTTGGATTTACTTTGGTCTGCTTAGCTAATTTCTTTCGAAATATGATTTAGCCTTCCTTGCTTGTGCTTTATACTGCTCATAGGCATGCTGATCACCTTGTTGCTCATATTCCTTCCACAATGCTTTCTTTTTCTGTAGCTCCTACTTTATATTGCTAGTCATCCACTTAATCCCCACTCGGTTTGTCCTCCTTATCCTGGATATGCACTCTGATACGCCTCACTCAAACAATTCCGGATTGCATCCCATGCATTTATGACATTCATTCCATGTAGCAGTGCCATGGCATGAACTACATGGAATGAATGTCATAAGTGCATTATGACATTCAATCTGACAAATTTATGACAAACTTAGTTGCCTCCTAAGTTTGTCATAATTTCCAGCTTTGTAGTTCCACAAATATGATCTCAAAATTTTCAGTAAATAAAAGTAACCCATTCAAGAATCCATATTATTGGTAAAAAAAAAGGAAGAAACACATTTCACATATGCAAGATGCAATAGAACATAAGAATACTAAATCAATGTTTAATACTGTCCTATTTATGTTTGTATTTTCCCTTTCCCTATTTACACAAGGTTAAAAATGATCATGTTTAGTGCTCTAAATTAAGAACATATTCTAAATGTCAACCGGGATCTCTCTCTCTTTGTGCAAGCATACATACATAAAGTCCATTTGTTTCATATATGATAGCAATATGGAATATATTTCATAAAGATTAAGATTGAAAAAAAAAAAAAATCAACTTACTTTAGTTGGAACAAGTGCCCTATAAATGGCACTAGCAGCAGGATTTCCTTTGGAAGCTGGTGTTACAATAACTGTGTGTGAATTGGAATTGCTTGATATGCTACATGAGCTGGTCAAACCTGCTCCAACTGCACAGGAAGATATTACTAAAATAAAATAAAAGAAATTATTCAAAAAAAAAAAAAAGATAAATATAGCTAACAAAAATTTACTTTCTTGATCTAAACAAATAAATTATAGCAAATGAGTCTAATTATGAGTGTTTTAAGCATACACTCATTCATAACCATGTTTTATATATGAAAGATGATTTTATTGCCAATTGTGACACCATTTCCTAGTACCACTTCAGGATATACAATTGCAACACCATTTCCTAATGCCACTTCAAGCATCTAGAAAGTATACTTATTGGAGGCCTGAAGTAGCACAAAAACTTCTGGTCTCCACAGCAGAGTTCCTAATTTGGTTAATCCTCAGTTCACTCAATACTATGAGCTACATCCCATCCAATAAAGGTGTTGCAAACATTTTATGAATGATATGTGCCATAAAAAACAAACACTGACTCAACATGAGCTACTCTTAACATATATACAGTCGGTCCTTGGCTTATGACATGGTCCTGTTCCAGTGATCCTGCTGAAATTAAGAAAGCATTAAGTATAATTTTCAATTTTACTAAATCAATGGTCTCTTTCTTTTTCACACCTCTAGAAGGATTACTTTTTCACTTGATTGCCATTTTCATATAGAAATAACCACTAAAAAATCACAAATGAAAAGATGTTATCATACAGGTGGAGCAGTTAACATCAGGTGTCCAAAACTGAAAATAATACAGAGTAATTCTAATTATCGATGGGATTTCCGTGGCTTATAATTTTAAAACTGGAAACAACAAAATAAAACTGCTTACAAAAAGTGTAACTCAAAAAGTTTTATTTGCAAAGCTGTACTTGCAGTATTGATGTCTGGGAGATAATAATCCACCATACTTCAAATGACAACTTTCAAGAGAAAGCAATACGAGTACTTTAGTTTTTCGAAACAAAATCTGTTATCACAACGCAATCTCATTACAGAACTCAGCATGGAAAACATCCACCTTGAGATAATGCTATCTGATGTTGGTTAAATATGGCTGAAGTCTATACAGGGAGCACTGATAAGGAAGATTTTAATTCTGCTTTCAATGTTGTGGACAGACTCGCAACTCCATATTACAGAGGCTACACTATCTACATGGATAGATTGTTTTCACAAGTCCAAAACTCTTTGATCATTAATGGCAAAACGGTACCAAAGCTGCTGGGATAGTTATGCCAAATAGATGTGAAATGGCAAAACAGGCTTCCTAACAAAAACTGAAGAAAGAAGAGCGAGTATCAAGACGACGAGAACACCTGCTGGCAGTGAAATGGAGGGATGTTCAAGATGCCTATATTCTGTCCACCAAACATAATGATGAGATGGTGGAGACTGATGTGAGAGGTCAACATGAGAAGACAAAACCAGCTGCTGTTGCTGACTACAATAAATTCAAAGCTGGAGTGGATCATAGTGATCAGTTGTTGTCATATTACTCCTTCCATCGTCGTCAATTGAAATGGTGGAAGAAACTGTTCATCCATATCCTGGATCTCACAATAGTGAACTCATATATATTATATAACAAAACCCACAAGCATATCAGACTACAACAATATGCTGATGCAGTAGTTGAAGGTCTTGTGATATCAGCTGGACTAGACACTGATGCTGACCAACCTGCAGCTCCTGGAAAGTGGACATCTTATTAGAAGAAATCATTTTTCATATGTGATTCCCATCACTCCAGGAAGGGAAGAAGAGGACAGAAGAAATGTGAAGTGTGTGCAGAAAAAGTAAAACTAACATCTGGAGGACAAGAAAGAAAATACACAACTGTATACTGCAAGCAGTGTGACGTCCCACTTTGTCTAGAATTGTGTTTTGAAGATTTCCACACAATACTGGCACATACACTGATGTGCAAAACAGTCCATATTTCATTATTTTACTACATCATCGGCATTCTCAACATTCATATTGCAATTTTTATTTGTTATAACAGTATTGTGCTTGTATATTGGACAACTCTGGTTGCAGATACTAAAAGGTAACTGAATATTACCCGAAAGATTATAGATTAAAGATGTATAAGATTAATAACAGCTGAAATGAAGTTTATGAGAAAAACTGCAAAGTACACTCTATTCGCCCACAAAAGAAATTATGAATTTCTTTATTTCTTTTTTTATTTATTTTATTTTATTTATTTTTTAAATATTTCAAGAATAATTTAAAACAAGCCTTAAATTACAAACCATTAGGACGTCCTCTTAAGAGATTCAACGATGACTTTTAAGGCTGGAACAGTGAAATGAATTTAGGCCACTCTAGGCCTAAATCCTTGACAAGCATGACGATGATGACAATCCAGAAATCCTGCTCTAGACCAGACATGGAACTTTTTCAAGTCACTTCAGGCCTCCAACAAACTAGGTGGTGGTTTCACACTGAGCGATAAAATTCATTTCCCACCTAGAGACATTTAACAAACATCTGTGCCCATGGAGGATCCAAACCTGCAACATACTAGTTGGAGAGCAGATATGCCAGCCTCTTGGCCAACCAGCTAGCAATATGGTATAAATGAACATCACACAAAACAATATATAGCCTAAATTAGGTTGTATGTGATTAGCATATCCACTGAGCAATGAAACATGAATTTCATTGATAAGACTATCACCCCCACACATTGGAGATCTGAAGTGGCTTGAGAAAGTACCAGGTTTGTGCTTTACTATACAGCAAGATTTCCAGAAGTAAAAAATATACAACACACGCACGCACGCACACAGTTGACTCTTGAACAACATGAGTTTAAATTGCATGGGTTCACTTATACGTGGATTTTTTTTTTTTTTTCAATAAATATATTGGGGAATTTTTTGGAGATTTGCAACAATTTGAAAAAACTTACAGATGAACACTTATAGACCATACATGCCACCATTTGCAGTCGAGAGAAATGTAAACAAAAGTAAAGATGCAGTATTAAATCATAATTGCATAAAATTAACTGTTATAAATAAAGATTTATAACATCGTTATAAAGATTATAAAAATTGTTATAAAGATTTATAATGATTGATTTATTCACGTATAGGCTAGGCTACCATAAAGCAATCATATTGGTATCAATCACAATGATAAACCTGACAGAGAAAAACACAGAGATTTATATACTTGGAACTAAAGGAATAATTTACAAAATATCTTGTATTTTATATGGAGGCTGCACCAAGAATACAAACTATATTACATAATTGGATGAAAATTGTTGACAGGAAGCAAGAAATAACCAGTATCTTGTATATCCCTAGAGGGTGGTTATTGGAAATTGGTAAGGATGTTTTTGTACAAACCTGCATGTAGACATGGTAGACTATATGTAGCGTGATATGGCAAAATAGTGTGCAGTATACTCTAAATATAAATACATAATAAAATGACTTACTAGCACAGGGTTTGTCTGTGTCTGGAACCAGAGTGATGTGCAGCTGTTTCTATGCAAAGATGAAGATTTGTGTGTTTGCTGAATGGCTAAGGATCTGTCAAAGCAGAATATCAAATCATGCTAAGGTGAGACCATCTGCTCAGTATCAATTACAGTAGATGCTTGCTATAGCAAACCCCTAGGAATGTGGACATTTTTTTATTTTATATTGTGGTTTAAGCCTATAAGAACACAATTTGGTCAGCTAAATCCTGAATTGTCAGCATATTCTCGTTCATTCAGTATCAAGGTAGATACCTAACAGGACGCACCACGAAAGGTGAGGACTGGATATTAGGTCAGAAGCCCTATTCGGTTTTCCGCATTTCTTTAAAGGCTATGTGAAGGTCTCCTCTCAGTTATACTGCTTTGACCCTTAAGCCCCCCCCAGGAATGAGGACATAGTTGTAGGAAATAAAACAAAGGAAATTGTAAATAAAATCAGAACTAAGAAAATCACAAGAAATCAAAGCAACTGCAAGAAACAGAACAAAGTAAATAATGGGGAGGAGGGGGGGATCATACATTGACAAAAGAACACAAAGGACTGGCAAGAATACATACAACAACCAAAATGAACAACATGAAAAAGAACAAATGCAAACAATAATGGAAAGCATAAAGAACTAGCAGAGTGTGTAATAATAAAAATAAAAATCCAGAAATCATGTTTAAATTAATGTTGCTTATCTGAAATCTTCATAATTCACAATAAACTAAACATGCATGTGTACCACTGAAATCAAAAATAATCCAAAAACTTCAGTAATCAGTCAACTTTATAATTGGGCATTTCCAATTACAAAGAGGAAGGGGACACAAGTGATGATCATTAGTCTGAAGAAAGGGGAAATGCAATCGATGAAGCTGTTGTTGATGTCAGCGTCCTAACAGGAAAGAGAGACACACCCAAAGATGTGAAATATGTTGCCCTCTTAAAACTAAATTAAAGAAGCATATTCTTTTGTGTTTGAAAGTTTCTTTATCCATAATGCAAAAATTTCTAAATGTCTGATTTAGAATTTAAGTTTATAACCTAAATTTTTTTATTTCAATGGAATATTATGCACATATCTGATTCATAGCAAGTAACTTACATTTATTTAGCTAATATAATATTTTGAAATTTAAATATAATAATGGATTTTCATTTGTATAATTTCATTCACTTCTAGTTCTTTCTTATATCTCCCATTATTATGCATTCATACTTTTTCATCATAATTTTGTGTGCTTATGCATGATTCCTGCAAATCTTTTATACACCCTCTGATAAAAAGAAACCGAACTTTTCGAAAATAGAAGAAACTAGTGGCACCACCTGTTGTATCTTTTTTTTGTCGAAAGCGGCAACCTTCATTAGTGTTGTGTCAACTGTTTATGATATTTGTTTCATTAGAAGCCAAGTTATAGTGCCAAGAATGACAGTGTGTTTTGACAAACGGTCGGTCATCACAATATTCATGCTGTACGCAATGAATTCTCGCTATCAATTGCTGCAAAACTTCGAGATAAAACTCGCCATTGACCGTTTGACCAGGCGGAACAAATTCTTTGTGGATAATACCTTTGGAATCAAATAATCAAATCAAATGCAAATACCTGCTGGATTTCTGTTCGACATGGACTAGTCATTAACACTATTCCAACATAAAGATGTACACAACACACAAGAAATAAGAAGTCTCACTAAGTATATTATTGTCAATAGTGATATCTTGGCAGTGGGTCGAGACAAAAGTACACAGAGTATATGAAATAGGATGCGATTGCCATTTAGTTCTGAGCAGAATAAAATTGAAATAACAGTTGGAGTGCTTAACACTTGAAATAAGTGATTTTTATATATTTTATTGCGTATTTTTTTAGATTAATTAGTTTTTTTTTTAGAAATATTACTGCTGATTTTTACGCATTTATAGTATTCAATATCTTATCAGATATTCTGTAATTATTAAAGCAATACCATAAAAGAGAACTAAAACCTCGGACGAATAATAGAGCAGCAACAAAGAAGAATGATGGTGAAATTGTTAATAAGGTGGCTTGTCTCAATCAAGAAAATTTCAGAAACCAGCAAGGATATCGAGTATGAATTAACTTTGGAAATAACTAAACTAAAGCAAATTATTAGATGGATAATGAGGGAACTGAAAAACTTGAAAAGTGATTTGGACAGGCATCAGAAGGACAGGAAGGTAAGTAGTAAAAAAACACTGAATCCAGTAAGAAATTATGTAATGGTGATCAGGTAGGTAAAATCAATTATATAAAAAAGAAAACTGTTTCAATTACTCTAAAATAAAAAATTTAACGAATGTAATCAAAATGCAGAAAATAAAAGAGATAGTTCTGGAAAGAGGGGGGGGAGAGGGACTTGTCTCGTGATAAATACAGAATGAGAGAGAATAAGGAAGAACTGCTGAAAAGAGTGAGAGTAAATAGTGACAAAGTGATCAGTTAGTATATTACCTATACACTGAGTTAGCTTTGCATTAGGAACACCTACCTAATAACATGTTGGTCCACTTCTCTATGCAGTCTCAGCGTGCAGACACCTAGGAACAGATTCTACAAGATGTCAAACACCCTCTGTGAGTAACTCAAACCATGCCTCCTGCAACAACTCTGTCACAGCTAACTCATTTTGTGGAGGACGATCAGCAGTTCTCTCACACACTGTTCTAGAACATCTCACACATGTTCAATTGTATGACAGTCAAGGGAGTTTGAGGCCAAAGCAATGTGGCAAATTCGTTCTCGTGTTCTTGTAGCCACTAACTAGTTGTCCAAGTCCAATGGCAAGGCGCATCATTGTCCTGTTGAAAGATGGCACTGTGATCAGTGTAGACTTCCTGCAGAATATGAATGGAGATGGTTAGCTAACAGGTCCCTGTGGTGTTCACCATACAGTGTTTGTGGGATAAGCAATGAAACTAGGGCATGCCAGGAAAAAGCTCCCCCAGACCATAATACCACCTCCACCAGCCTGTTGAACCAAAACTGTGCAACCAGGGACTAGGGCTTCATGCTGTTTATGTCAAATGCAAACTTAGCCATCAGCATGGTGCAGCAGGAAATGGGACTCATCACTCCAGATGACCTTCTTCCATCTGTTGAGGGTCCAATGATGACATTCTTTGGTCCATGGAAGGTGTTTTTTGATGCCTGGCTGTCTTCGTGGGTACCCCTTGTTGGTCTCTGGCTGTGGAATCCCAGGCAAAGCAAGATAAAGCACATGGTGCATGTGGAAATGGGTTGACTGTGTGACTGTTGCACGTCACCAGTCGTGACATCCGACACTCACCTCTAGGATCAGCCACACATAGTTGACCAATGTGAGCCCTTCTGTTGGATGTATGTTCATGGTTAATCCAGTTCTGGTACACCTTCTGACATCTTCCTTCAGGGGTCCAACTAACTGTGCACAGTCAAATTGGCTTACATTGACACATTTCTCCATTACTGGCAAACGTCTATTGAATACAGAGGATAGGTGTGCCCATTTATAATAGCTGCACATGATGTTGATATCACGTGGGTACTTTGTTATTGCACCAAATATATATATATATATATATTTCTGGGGGGGGGGTGATGTTAAGTTAACTCAGTGTATATGATAACACATGATTCAATTAGTAGATTGTGCAAAAAGAATGGTTGCGAATTTTTGTGGTGGAGTGAATTTAAGGGAAGAAGGTATTTATATGAAAGGAACAGCTTATGTGTTTGGTATCAGGAGTCTGGAGAAATTATTTGAATGAGACCTACCGGAACAGACCAATATGGTCTATATCTATAATTAGTGTTATGATGATGAAATTATACAACTATATTAATGATATATATATATATATATATATATATATATATACACACACACACACACTGAATAATAGAGGTAATTTATCAGTTTAGACTTATTAAGTATATGCAAGGATCCTGTATAAGTGAAGCATTAGTTGTGAACAGGAATCTCTACGTTTTCCAACTGGGTGATACAGACCAGTGCTTCTTATAAACTTTTTCCACTCACGACCCCCCTTTTCACATGAGAAATTTTTACACGACCCAGGTACATAAGTATATAAAATAGGTATCCACATTTATTGATCTGTTGTGTGACAATTTCGTTAAGCAGCAAGAAACAGAAGAAACTCAAGGTCCAAGAATATTAAACCTGATTATAGTGTCAGAAAGGTTTCAGTAAAAGACATGACCATTCTCCCTCCAACTGCTGACAATGATCATGCTGTAATGATGTGGGAAGTAACTCAGTATGGATATTCCATTCAGAAAAGGTTACATGATGAACTTCAAAGAAGGAAATTACGATCTATGCATCATTGATGCAGTGCCAGAATGTGTCCCTAGAATTTGAAGAATAAACAGGGTGGGAGTGAAATGGATGTACAATCATATCAAGCAACAGATTTTCAATAAAAAGATGTGGAATCTATACCTTGTAAATGAGGATAATATTCATTAATAAAATTATAAGGTGAAGGCCAGGAGGGTTAAAATCATTGTATGGAAAGCTAAGTCTGAATATGGAAAGAGACTGGCCCTGCAAGCTAAAGACAAACTAAAAGAATTCTATAATTTTGCTGCAAGTAAAAGAATTAATTAGTACGAAAGAATAATGTTAACAAATGCAGATGGTATGCGGGTGGCAGACAAGATTCTTCAACTAAGGCGTGCCCATTTTGTTAAAGGCTGTCGATCTGGTGTATGTAACATATAGCTCAATGCTATCTCTACACTGCAGGCAGAAACTGAAGTGTATGAGTAGGAGGTACTAGAGCTGCTACTGCATAAATTGAATATGAATTCAGCAATAGGGACTGATGGGATATCAATACAAATGCTAAAAGAGTGTTCAGCTGAAATGACTATTCCTTTGACCTGGTTGTATGAGTCTCAGCACAGGAAAGATTCCACAAGAGTGGAAAGAATGTATGATAATCCCATTACACAAGAGTAATGCAAAGACTCATGTACCTAACTATTGCTCTGAAGTGGTGATGGAAAAGGAGTGATTTTGGAAAAGATGGTAAGAGATTGCACACAGAAATCAGTTGACAAAGAATCTATATGATGAACAGCACAGGTTTATTATGGGAAGGTCATATTTGAATAACTTGCACAAATTTTAAAATAATGTCATGGGTGAATTAAACAAGAGGAATGGATGCACTATGATACTTTTGGACTTTGCTCAAGTTTTTGACAGGATTCAGCATGGAAGGCTATTGCATAAGCTGGAAGATATGAGATTAGATTAAACTACTAGTTTGGATAAGAGGACAGCTAACTAACAGACATTAAAGAGTGGTGTATGGAGGATATGAGTCAGTATGATTTGTTACAGGGTTTAGTCCTTGTTCCCTTATTATTCAGCCTTTACATTAATGATATCAGGAATGATTTGACAGGTGATATACAGCTGTTTGCTGATAATGAAAAGATAGACAGGGTAATTAGGAATGCAGCATTTGCAGAATGATTTGAATATGTTGAAATAATTGTGGTCATGTGAACAAATGTAAAGTTATGCACTTTGGTGAAATGAAATATCAAATGGTGTATAGCATATAGTTTACTATAGCATAATCCCACCAATATATCGTGGGATTATGCTATAGGAAACTGATCAGACTAGAGCTGTTGGAGTTTAATATACAGAAAGTTGAAGTTCAAGAGTCGAATAGCAAATATAGCTCTAACTGCAATGCTGAAATGAACTCTGACACAAAGAAATAAGGAATTCATTTTGCCTCTTTACAATGCATTGATACATCAATGATCTGGACTATTTTTCTGCCAGTCTGGTCTCCTGGTTTCCAATGTGATAAAAATATAGTGAAAGGGCTGCAGAATACAGATAATATCAGAACTAGACAATGAAATTTAGATTGAGGAAAGACTGATGGATTTACACTCATGTTGACAGTAGTGATCATTATTTATATGGATTCTAGGATGTTCCTCTTAATCTCATCTTATGTTGATACATCACAGCATCAACATAAGATCTGATATTGTCCATTTTACTTAGTGTCTTGTAGCGTGGTTGTCATTAGAATATACACAATTTATACATGACTGGATAGCCGAAATCCTGAATCTCTCATATATGATGTCTCTAATGTGTTCTTCTTTATGCAATTCTATGGATTTTTCTGTTTGACCATAATATGGAACATTATATTCACACCAAAGGTGAGAAATACACAGAGTGTTTCAAATTAAAGTACAGTGCCCCTATTCAGAGTAATCTGTAGAGAGAAAACCAGTAGATGAAATATGCTCAACCTTGGTGGGTACCCTAACCAGATCATGGAGATGAGATTTTGACCAAAAAAAAAAAATGACTGACAAGGAGAAATGTGACACTGGCAGTGGGAGAAAATTATATTAATGTGAACCAGATGGCATGTGATTGTGAAATGATTCCGAGTCAATAACAAATGGAGTTACTTATGTTTATTTCACTCATTTTATAAAATAATGCGATACAAAAAACATATTGCATAGAGCTAATATGCTGCAAGGAGATCTGGGTGATCGATGGATATAACGTTCAACGTTGGCTTTTGTGTAGGACAAATAACTGCTACTGCTATACAGCATTGATATGTCGAAAGATTTCAGACATAATGTGCGATTTTGTCTTTCAAATCTGTAGGTGAAGAAGTTTGCTCCAATACACCATGCTTTTGAGGTATCCCAAAAGCAATCAGTCACAGGGGTTAAGGTCTGGGTGAAATGTTAATGCAATAATTTTTGAACTTCATGTCTTATGTAGGGAGATGCTGCATCTTGCATCAACACTGTTGTGTTCAGGCACCCTCTTTCCTACAATTGAAGAATGGCAAAACTGCTCATGCCCTGATAATGCACAGCCATGACTGTACAGGTCACAGGTCCAGTTCGATGGATTTCTTCGAAGAAAAACAGCCCAATAACGAACATAGATATAAATCCTATTCATGTGACCTTTAGCAAATGTAAGGGAACTTGTTGAAATGTACAGGAATTCTCTGTTGCCCAGATGCAGCAATTTTGAGTGTTTATTGTTCCACATACATGAAAACGCTTTATCACTTCAAAGGATGTTCCAAGGCCAATCCTTGTCCACTTCCATGCGTGTCAAAAACGTCAATGCAAATGTTTTTGGACACCACCATCTCACGTTTGCAATTCTTGGCTGTGGCTGAGTTAATATGGACAGCACTGCGTGAACTAACAACATTCTCATTTGACTGCTCAACAACTGCAGTTGCAACATCTTCAGTCATTTGCAGAATTTCAGATTTATACTCTCTTCTTAGTTGGACTGTCCTATCTTTTGTGGCATTAAACCTTTTCACAAAGTCTTTAGGAATCTGTACTTATGAAGTCATGGAGAAAATGCCACAGCATTTTCCTCATTCCTATCGAAGCACTTTACAAGCAAGGCACATTCAAACAAAGTGAGACTTTGCACAAGTCGAATGACAGTAGAGTCAATCTCACTCCTTTGTTTATACCTCCTTATGGCTCAAGTGGTATGCAAATTTCACCATCTTTTCCTGCTCACAGCAACCATATTTCTCCCAATGGTCATTTTTGAACTAATTTTTTTTTATTGCCAAAATCTCTTCTCCATGATATGGTTAAGGTACCCATTAAATTTGAGGGTATTTGGTCAACTGGTTCTCTCTACAATTTGCTCTGAGGGGTGCTTTAATTTGAAACATCCTGTATAAAAAAACAACTAGTATTGCATACTCATGCAGTTGTTTACTTTTAGACAATTAATTTCCATTAGAATGGCACTGTTGCTATGAGGATTTACCTGGGCCGTTTCGGTAGGTTGTTATACTGAGTGAATTCATTACACTGAGAGTTATTTGTATCCATTAAAATCTTCATTTGGATATATAAAATTCAAAAATTTTATCTTAATACTGAGGTGTTAAAAAAAACATACCTGAAGGACTTTTACTACGATTTTCTGTGTTTGTATCAGTTTTTGCTGGCCTTTTAATCAAATGTATCTTTTTCCCAACACCAGAACCAGGCACTTTAACAGCACGTGGTTTCTCTGAAATATAAAAATTTATTCAATAAAGTACGATGTTGTAATATGCTTTCATTATAAAAAAAAAAAAAAAAAAATCTTGAAACAGCTGTAAAATAATTATCAAATTTACATAAACTTCAAGGGAGGAAAAAGTTTTGAATGACTTACCCCAAACTCCTCCATTGAGTGAAGGGGGTGGAGTGCCAAGCTCTTCGGTTACATCACCTTGTAGCGAAGGCTAGTCAAATAATAACAATAAATTTGCAACAAAAACTATTTTCAAGGTTTATATATATATATATATGTGTTAAAGATACCAAGCATGTCATATTTGTAGATTTAGGGACTCAAAAACACACGTATTGAACAGATTATTTTATTAACTACAAATAAAATAAAACTTGACGTTTTGACCTCTATATCGAGGTCATCATCGGAAGAATACAACTATATACAGAACCAAGCTACATGCTCATGCTTTCTATACCAGTAAACTAAATCTACGTAGTTAATAAATCTTTTTTCTAGCCTGACCTCTAGTGATAGAAAAGAAAAACAAAAATAAAAAAATAAAATTATAAAAAAAATAAAAAAATAAATAAATAAATAAAAATTTATATATATATATATATATATATAAAATTATATATATATATTATAAATAGATAAATGCAACTACAATAAACTGTTAGAGTCCTCATGTATTAATATTCTGGATAGTTATAAAATGATTTCTTTCAGTTGCTATTGAATGTTCTAAACACTTCACCAGGTTGTCTTCTTGTAGTGGGAATTTTTCTAATGCTAGTTTAGGATGTTATACAGGTTGTAGATGGGTCCTCCACATTCTTGAAATGGTGAGGCCATCATTTTTGTTGAGATTTGGGTTGTGTTCAAGCATTTCACAAGACTCTTTAAATTTTCTCTCAAACCAGGTTTTGGTGCGGTGTAGGGACTTGGTATTTTTCCAGTCAATTCTATGGTATGTTTGGAGTGCATGGTCAGAAAGGCCTGTTTTACCGAAGTGGAGGTATTTAATGTGTTGTTTGTGTTGGTCTTCTCTGATTGGGATAGTTCGCCCTGTTTGCCCTATGTATGGTATGTTACATGTGCAGTGTATTTTGTATACCCCTGGGTGTGCTAGGTGTGGAAGAGGATCTTTAGAGGAACCGAGTAGGTGTCTTAGCTTATTTGGGGGTTTAAAGGTGGTTTTAATGTTGTATTTGCGAAGTGATCTGTCTATTTTTTCAGAAATGCCTCTAACATAAGGAATGGCAATAGCATTCTTGAAATCTTTTTTGTTCTTACTGGCATCTTTATAGAGGATCTTGTGAATAGTTTTTTTATTGTATCCATTTTTGATAAATGTTTGGTTGATGATTTTGTATTCTTGGTTTAGAGCCTGTTCATTCGAACAAATAGTTAGGGCTCTGTGTTTAAGGGTGCTTATGACACCTAATTTTTGTGTATGTATTGGCCTGTGTGTGTGTAGGTTTGCGGTAAACTGAGAAGGAGAGACACCCAGAGGGAAGACGTGCGACAAGTGTGTCTAGGAAAGGAAGAGAGTCGTTTTTTTCCATTTCAATGGTGAATTGGATACGTTTGTGTTGTTTGTTTAGGTGGCTAAGGAATGTATTTAGAGCTTTGCAGCCGTGGGGCCAAATGGCGAAAATATCGTCGACGTATCTGAGCCAAATTTTGGGCTTTAGACATGCTGTCTCTAGAGCACGTTGCTCAAAGTCTTCCATATAAAAGTTAGCTATTGGGGGAGAAAGTGGCGAGCCCATGGCTGTACCTTCTTTTTGAAGGTAAAAATTGTTTTGCCATACGAAATATCCGGAGCGGAGTACATGGGCAAAAAGGGCCGTGATGTCATGTGGAAATATGTTCTGTAGGAGCAAGATCGTGTCATTGATTGGGACATTGGTGAAAAGGGAAGTTATGTCAAAGCTGACTAATAAATCTTGGTCGGTGAGTGTAATGTTTTTGATTTTACTGATGAAATGTTGTGTATTTTTTTTATGTAGGAAGGGGACTGACCTACCAATTCCTTGAGTGTGGCAGCTAATTTTTTTGCTACGTGATAATTTGGGCTGTCAATTCCTTCAACGATTGGGCGAAGTGGTGTGCCAGATTTGTGTATTTTTGGCAGGCATAAATTCTGGGCACACGGGCATACTGAGGTATTAATTTTTTTTTTTTTTGTTGTTTCTTCGGGCCATGTGTGGACGGATTTGATTAGTTCAGTTCCGTCCACACATGGCCCGAAGAAACGACAACAAAATTAATACCTCAGTATGCCCTTGCACCCAGAATTTATGGCCTGCCAAAAATACACAAATCTGGCACACCACTTCGCCCGATCGTTGAAGGAATTGACAGCCCAAATTATCACTTAGCAAAAAAATTAGCTGCCACACTCAAGGAATTGGTAGGTCAGTCCCCTTCCTACATAAAAAATACACAACATTTCATCAGTAAAATCAAAAACATTACACTCACCGACCAAGATTTATTAGTCAGCTTTGACATAACTTCCCTTTTCACCAATGTCCCAATCAATGACACGATCTTGCTCCTACAGAACATATTTCCACATGACATCACGGCCCTTTTTGCCCACGTACTCCGCTCCGGATATTTCGTATGGCAAAACAATTTTTATCTTCAAAAAGAAGGTACAGCCATGGGCTCACCACTTTCTCCCCCAATAGCTAACTTTTATATGGAAGACTTTGAGCAACGTGCTCTAGAGACAGCATGTCTAAAGCCCAAAATTTGGCTCAGATACGGCGACGATATTTTCGCCATTTGGCCCCCACGGCCGCGAAGCTCTAAATTGTTTGTTTAGGTGGCTAAGTATCCAATTCACTATTGAAATGGAAAAAAACGACTCTCTTCCTTTCCTAGACACACTTGTCGCACGTCTTCCCTCTGGCTGTCTCTCCTTCTCAATTTACCGCAAACCTACACACACAGGCCAATACATACACAAAAATTCTTACCACCACCCAACACAAAAATTAGGTGTCATAAGCACCCTTAAACACAGAGCCCTAACTATTTGTTCGAATGAACAGGCTCTAAAACAAGAATACAAAATCATCAACCAAACATTTATCAAAAATGGATACAATAAAAAAACTATTCACAAGATCCTCCATAAAGATACCAGTAAGAACAAAAAAGATTTCAAGAATGCTATTGCCATTCCTTATGTTAGAGGCATTTCTGAAAAAATAGACAGAACACTTCACAAATACAACATTAAAACCACCTTTAAACCCCCAAATAAGCTAAGACACCTACTCAGTTCCTCTAAAGATCCTCTTCCACACCTAGCACACCCAGGGGTATACAAAATACACTGCACATGTAACATACCATACATAGGGGAAACAGGGCGAACTATCCCAATCAGAGAAGACCAACACAAACAACACATTAAATACCTCCACTTCGGTAAAACAGGCCTTTCTGACCATGCACTCCAAACATACCATAGAATTGACTGGAAAAATACCAAGTCCCTACACCGCACCAAAACCTGGTTTGAGAGAAAATTTAAAGAGTCTTGTGAAATGCTCAAACACAACCCAAATCTCAACAAAAACGATGGCCTCACCATTTCAAGAATGTGGAGGACCCATCTACAACCTGTATAACATCCTAAACTAGCATTAGAAAAATTCCCACTACAAGAAGACAACCTGGTGAAGTGTTTAGAACATTCAATAGCAACTGAAAGAAATCATTTTATAACTATCCAGAATATTAATACATGAGGACTCTAACAGTTTATTGTAGTTGCATTTATCTATTTATAATATATATATATATATATATATATATTTTTTTTTTTTTAATTTTTTTTAATATAATTTTATTTCTTTATTTTTCTTTTCTATCACTAGAGGTCAGGTTAGAAAAAAGATTTATTAACTACGTAGATTTAGTTTACTGGTATAGAAAGCATGAGCATGTAGCTTGGTTCTGTATACAGTTGTATTCTTCCGATGATGACCTCGATATAGAGGTCGAAACGTCAAGTTTTATTTTATTTGCAATTAATAAAATAATCTGTTCAACACGTGTGTTTTTGAGTCCCTAAATCTACAAATATGAGTGTGAGTGCTGATCACCGTGTAATCCTAAAAGAAAGAATATATATATATGTGGTGATCAGCTTTTACTCGGTCGTTGTACATTTGAAGAAAATATAGATTTAATGATTATAAAGGAATACTAATAAACATTGAATTATTTAAACATTTTTTAAATTATTTTGTACCTGTAATTTCCAGTTTGTTTAAATAATTCAATGTTTATTAGTATTCCTTTATAAATACCTGAAGAAGGCTGCCATATGCCGAAACTAGTAGTATTTATCATTAAAATCTTTATATGTTATCTCGGGTTTATAGTCATTAAATCTATATTTTCTTCATATGTATATATATATTTTTATGAAAAAAAATTTGAATGACTAGAACCGAGATTTAATTAAAAAGGTTTTAATATAAACACACTACTAGTTTCGGCCTGTAACAGCCTTCTTCAGGTGACATTATAAAAGAAAAAACACTAAACATTGAGCGTTAAAAGACTATGAACAACATAGACAGTCTTTATACATAATTAGCATGAAAACGTTGTAGTTGTATTTGAAGCTGTTCTTTCATTTGTTGCATTGTTGGCAGAGTGCGTGCTTGCTGCATCACGTGAACGCCAGTACATGATTACAGCTGAATGCCAATCTGGGAGGTTGTAGCTTAAGTTGTTATTTAGATGAACAGGATTGAAGATGATTTCTCTCCATTCCACAATTTTTCTCTCTATTTCGTCACTGCAACGGAAGATGTTTGTAGATTTTTCCCAGCAGACTTTGTGACTTTGGTTATCATCATTAGGATTAGCCGAGAAAAGGATATGACTTGATAATGCACTTGCTCGCTGTCTCTTGTAAGTAATGTCTCTCATGTGTTCTTCCATACGCATTTCGACAGATTTGTCTGTCTGCCCGAAATAAGGAATATCGCAGTCACATAATATTTTATATACGCCAGGGTATTTAAGAGACAGCGAGCAAGTGCATTATCAAGTCATATCCTTTTGTCGACTAATCCTAATGATGATAACCAAAGTCACAAAGTCTGCTGGGAAAAATCTACAAACATCTTCTGTTGCAGTGACGAAATAGAGAGAAAAATTGTGGAATGGAGAGAAATCATCTTCAATCCTGTTCATCTAAATAACAACTTAAGCTACAACCTCCCAGATTGTCATTCAGCTGTAATCATGTACTGGCATTCACGTGATGCAGCAAGTACGCACTCTGCCAACAATGCAACAAATGAAAGAACAGCTTCAAATACAACTACAACGTTTTCATGCTAATTATGTATAAAGACTGTCTATGTTGTTCATAGTCTTTTAACCCTCAATGTTTAGTGTTTTTTCTTTTATAATGTCACCTGAAGAAGGCTGTTACAGGCCAAAACTAGTAGTGTGTTTATATTAAAACCTTTTTAATTAAATCTCGGTTCTAGTCTTTCAAATTTTTTTTTTTTTCCCATAAAACTATGTATGTTAACCGAGTCAATGATCATTCTGCCATATATATATATATATATATATATATATATATACACACACACATAAAACTTCTAGTGGTGGGGTGGGGGATTATTAACATTTGCATAAGGATTTGGCAAAATTTTTAAGATAATTATTTACATAAACTTTGGGGGAGGAAAAAAAATGAAAGTTTGATTTTTTCATTATGAAAAAATTTCATAAATAATGAAACCACAGGAACAAATTTATACTTTTAAGTTGGCAAATAATTCAGTACCATCTTCAAAATCTATTCATTATATATATTGAATAGTTTTTGAAGATAATATCAGAGAGGTCAGCACTGGTCAGCAAATGAAAGGTCAAATAAAATAAATCATTATTTACATGCTGCCATATCATCGCAGAAAAATTATGGTATTATAACCAAAATGTTAACAAGACAAGCATAACGCATACATCCAAAATCACTGACATGAAAGAAAGCTTGATGCCACCAATGGTCTTACTCAGTTCATACTGCTAAGTAAATTAATGTTAGATAATCTCATTCACTATTATTCTCGACCAAAATGCCAGAAAAATCTGGATATTAACTGACTTCATACTGTTGCTAGTGAACAGGCACTGACTGAGTAACAAAGATGCAATCCATGCTAATCTTTATAACATCTACAACTTGGTGAAATCAAAGTTTGTTTTACTGGCAACTCAACAAACCAAGTGTAAGCAAACAAAGTTTGCACCTGAAGTATTTTCAGGAGTGGGGCAACTCATATGTAGAAGCTAATGACTTCACATCACTTGCCTTAGTATCCCATAATGCAAAACACATATCCTTGTGGACTTGTATAATGCTATGCATTATGGGACCCTTCCCATACACTTGGATAAATGATTAATACAAGTATATAATTTCTTGGTATCTTTAATTTATAGCATAACCAAGTGGAAAACTTACAAGTATCTCTAATCCAGAGTATTTTAATAATAAAGTTAGCAAAAAAGTAGCCAAAAGATTTCATAATTAGCCAATAGATTTCACAAGTAGCCAAAAGGTGTCACACCTTTTGGCTACTTGTATATGATAATATGACTTCTGCATTATTTCAACCTTCGTATCACCTATGGGTTTAGCTCCCACTGATGAGACCTCAATAAAGGTCTGAGATTGTTCCTGAATACTACAACACTCTGTGATTAACTCTAAGACTGCTAAAACACACTGGAATTGACATTCTTTCCATTAAAAAAAAGAGTAAAATTTGGTATAAAGAAATCTTTAATCTCTTTTGCCACAAAGTTCCACAGTTAGGTACAGGCAACAATATTTTGTTTCATAACTTGATGAAGTTACAAGAGTACCCAGTCAATACCATCAAATGGAGGTACTTAAACATCGGAGATCCAATCTGTGACATCTGTTACCAACTGTAACAGAGGCAGCAGTTGGAACAGTAATGTGTTGGGCATTCCATTACTTACAACAGAACAGGTAATTTTTTTAAAAATACCCATCACCTGTCAGCAATGGAAAGAGAATTTTGATTTTTATAATTAATGAATTAAAATACTATTTATGGAAGGTTAGAAAGAAACATGGATTTGAAAACCAGCAATATAGCATCCAAATGCTTTATAATATTGAATTGTGGAAATTTTATTGTTCAGTTTAGACGATTTTTGTATTTAGAAAAAAGCATTCTAGGATATCAAATTTATCACTAGATGATGTAGAACCATCCACATCATGCAATATTCACCAGGGGGAAATAAAATACTGTCTATTCTTGCTATGAGAGGTTTTTTAAATATATTCATACTCTTAATTTAATGTAGTCTTATAGTCAATTGTAAGGGATGACTGGAGAGCAATCCCAGACAGAGAAGGCCAACTCAAGGCAGTTAAGACAGTGGGGCTAACCACCTGAGTATCAGTCATCTTTGCACTTTAGTTTCAATTGGTCTTTTAGTTGTTCATCTATATGAGATTGGTGAAAAAGGAAAACTGATAGCCTTCGGCTATATGATGATGTAAAAGAAATGAGGCCTTTTCTCTATTTCTCATGCTATCTGTTTCTTTCTCCTAATACTATCAAGGCTCTCTTGAACCCCTATACAATGGAGAGAGAATTTTGATTTTTATAATTAACGAATTAAAATACCATTTATGGAAGATTAGAAAGAAACATGGATTTGAAAACTAGCAATATGACATCCAAATGCTTTATAATATTGTAACTATTGTAATACTCTAGGCCGGTGGTTCCCAACCTTTTTCCACTTGTGTACCCCTTTTAAAACCATTTCTATAAATTGTACCTCTTGTTTTTAAAATAGCTGTTTTTAAATACTGACACTTTTGATCAGTGCCTATCAATGTAACGCACTTACTTTTACTCAGTCAATAACTGAACTAATAACATGTCAATAATGTCTGTATTCAATAGCACGTACCCTCGGATGTACGCGTACCACCGGTTGGGAACCGATGCTCTAGGCTGATGATAAGCAACCCTTTACTTTTTTCACCTCAATAAAGGTCTAAACTGGTCTGAGTAGTGACCTTTCCCATAATGCATAATGTTATACATGTCAGCAAGGATATGTGCTTTGCATTATGGGATACTAAAGCAAGTGATGTGATGTCATTACATTAGCTTCTATATATGAGTTGCCCCATTTCTGAAAATACTTCAGGTGCAAACTTTGTTTGCTTACACTTGGATAAAGGATTAAACCAAGTATATAATTTGTTGGTATCTTTAATTTATTTTTTGGTATTTCACTACAACCAATATAATTGCATATGTACACAAATTATGTTTCTACTTGTGATACAAAATTACTCAATTGCAAAATAGAGTTTATTGTGCTACTGCACCACAAGCTGCTATTCCATACCATTACTCCAGCCCATGGGCCACTTCCAGCCCACCAAATTGTATGAGGTGACGCAACAAATTAGTTGAAAAGCATGGAAAAACATAGTTGGATTTTATAAATTTATACTGCATTATAAAATATATATGTTGCCAATCAAAAAAAATATCAACTCTCTGAAAGTAACTTGAATCATGAAAGAGTTGCTACCTGTATGGTAATAGCTCTACCAATTTCAGTAAAATATATATATAAAAAAATTGATTTAGAATTCCCTGAATTTGTTTTATTTATATAGTAGCTGCTTTTAAAAATAACTGTTCATATAAATGGAAAATGAAACAAAACAAATCACAAAAAATAAATCTTTGTCAGATGGTGACAATGTTCAAATGACCTATGACTGAGCTCACATAAACCATGTATTATAATGTTTATAATATGATATTTACAATTTCATATACAAAGTATACAATTACATACCTCTTTTTATTATTTTTTTTATAATCTAATAAAATTAAATTTTTTTTTATTAATTTGTCATTTTTATCTTGCTTTTTGAATCTTGTCCAAAAGTGTTGCTTCTCCTACTTATGACTGATGACTGGCCCACCAGAGATTCACAAGTCAGGGTTGGTGGCCCTGTACTTAATATAACCAAGAAGCCTCTCTGGACTATTAGCTGCATACCATCAGCACTTTAAAGGCCATTGGCCACTGCAACTAATGATAAATACCACAGAGCCAATCAATAAAAATTTAGCAAATTAAAACCAAGGCAATATTAAAATTAGTTAAACATGAAAATGAGACTGATAAACATTTACTAATATAATAACCAGTTAATTATAAAAGAAATAAAAAGATGACAGTGCTACATGATTAAGTTTACATTATTACTAATTTTCTCTTCTTCAAATTAATCTTGTCAGCACTCAAATATTGTTATATATCTAACATTTTAGTCTTCCTCTGAGTCTTTTTCCTGTCATCTTGGCAACAAATACCTTTTTTGCTAATCTTTTCTCTTCCATTCTGTTAAGCAATCATACCAGTCCTGATATAATCAGTGATTACATCAAGATTGCTATTTCCATAATTATTATATTTCAGGAAATAATAATGTATACTAAAATATTAATTATAAAAACTTTAGATCTGGTAATGTTACGTTGCCAAGATCAGGGATCACAAAAAACAATATGTGCATGCAGGCACTAACACTAGGCAAATGAGGCTGAAGAAAGGCAACCAAAGTCCGGCCAAGAGTCCTAAATGACTGATGACCACCTAATGTGCTATTCAGAAATTTTGATATCGGCTCGCCTGCCTGTTTGACCATAGTAGGACAGTTTGCAACTGAAAGGGCCCTGGTAGTTCTAGGGCCCTTATTTTCCCCCACCAAAGACCAGCCATGGTCTTTGGTGAGGGCAAATAAGGGATGTCAATTTTCTGTGGTCTGTAAATGGTTGTAAGGTTGTATTTCCTAAAAATTGGCATCCCTTATCAGCTGCACTTAAGACCAGCTACATTCCCTAGATCTACCAGGTCTTTTGCAGTTGCAAACTGTCCTACAACAGCCAATATCAGAATTTCCAAACAGAAGGACTACATCTGGTTTCCACCATTACAGCTACTCAGGACTTGCTGACCATGCTTTGGACACCCACCACAAAATACGATAGAAGAAGGCCACTCTATCACACTGCAGCAAATACAAATATGAAAGGCTGTTCCTCGAATCTGCCTCAGTCCTGTAAAACTTTCCAAACCTCAACACGTTTGGGTGCATGAGACTGCCCCAAATTTCAGAAGCATTAATCCTCAGATGTTCAGCCCAACAGCCAAGACTGCCCAATTTAACCCACTAGGTGGTTTCATTTGGACCCTAGGATTGACTCTGGTTGCCTTTCTTCAGCTTCATTTGCCTAGTGTTAGTGCCTGCATGCACATATCAGTTTTTTTGTGATCCCTGATGATGGAAATGTAATGTTACCAAAATACAGGAAAGTATTGATTGTTTTTATAATTAATATTTTAGTATACATTGTTATTTCCTGAAAATTAATAGTTACTTACAAGTAACCAATGTATAAGCCTATTTACCATAACTGCCATTTCTAGTAAGTAGAATGAACTATTTCAAATATTAATCTCATTTATTAACTAATCAGACAACTAACAGAGAAACAATGAACACCAAATAATTCAACAACAATATCACTTCAGGATCTTGCTTAATTATATTACAGACAAAAAAATTGATAAGATTTATTTATATGTATAATTCATAAATGTTCTCAAAATTCTTTCATGAGAAATCTTAACATGAATGCTATTAATTTAATTTTAGGGTGAGAATTTTAAGATATTAAAGTGAGTCAAACCTCACTTAAAATAAATATTAAGATAAATAATAGTTTTCTTTCTGATCAGGCAGAAAAAGTTTAATTTTCTGATTACTAAATCAAGAAAGTGAATTTTCAGTAAACGAGATTCTTAGTAGCTCAGATGGTATTGACAATCTTGTTTGGATGGTAAGACCTGGGTTCAAATTCCCATCTAGGATGAGAATTATTATCAGGACTTTTCAAGTGAAGGTCATTTAACCAGTCTCAGAGGTAGCTGATTAGGGTTGCACTCCCAGAAACTACAGTTTTTCATCCTGCAAAACAGGCAAACCAGCCAGAAAAACACACAATTTATAGACAAGCAAACAAGGCAAATAGGATTAACCATTCTATCATAAGCAATAATCAGGATCCAGAAGTCAAGTTACTTGGCTGTAAGAGATCACTGGAACTAATACAAAAAAAAATAAGATCGTTTCTTAGAACTGTTAGCACTTAAATGAATCCCAGAGAAATTTAGCATATCTGCACAACTGAACTTGTATGCTACTGCTGCACATGCATCCCAAGAAATGCAAAATGTATAGTTTGACATCCAAAATAGAGAGGACATGAAATACAAAATGACCAGTACCTAGTATAGGGTGAAAATCCCATGGAAAATTTATGGGATATTCAATCCTACATGAGATTTAATTCTTAGATGTAAACTGTATACTCAAATATGCATTTGCAAATTTGAAATTTATTAACTTCATCATCATCAAATTCCTGACATGTACTCTCAAGGGGTGTATAGGATATGATAGTACTACATGAAAAATTTACACCATTACTAACTTCCTATCTACAATTTTCCTCCAAAAATCAGTCTGTTACTCGTCGAGACTCCAACATTATCAGATCTTATATTTCTATTGTCTAAGGCACTTTGTACCGTATCAATCCACCTATATCTTGGTCTTCCTCTGGATCGTTTTCCTGCCAACATGGAAGAGAACACTTGTTTTGCTAATCTTTCCTCGCCCATTCTGTTTAAGTGACCATACCACCTGAGATTAGCTCTGCTAATGCATTCCTGGATGCCGACAATGTCAAGTTCATTCCTAATATCCTTGTTTTTAATATGATTTGCCATTGATGCCATCTGTTCACGCCTATAATCTTTCTCGGGACTCTCATATTTGCGGTCTCTAGTCTTTGGTCAAGTGTTTTACTTCTGACCCAGCTATCAGATCCATAAGTTAAAATTGGTTTCAACATTGTCTTGTAAACAGCTAATTTAGTGTTCCGACTAATTTCTCTCTTATTCCATATGAATTTATTCAACTGACTTCCTACCATACCAGTTTTGTTGATTCTGTTGTCTATTTCTATATTTAATTTACCATCTTCACTAAAAATCGTGCCTAAGTAGCTGAAATGTTTTACTTGTTCCACAGGTTCTCCGTTCACAACGCAGTTGACATTATCAATGATTCTGCCTATTTTCATTGTCTTTGTCTTTTTATTGCTGACCTTCATGCCATATCTATTACAACAGTTATTCAATTTAGTCAGGGAATCTTGCAGAATTGTAGCAGATTCATTTAGAAGTATAACATCGTCCACATAAAGCTAAGAGTTGACATTAACATCGCCAATTCTGATATTATGTTTAATACCACTTTCCTTCATAATGTGATCCATATAGATAATGAATAACAGAGGGGATAATCTACATCCTTGTCTCATACCAGATTGAACATTAAACCATCTTCGTGTACTTCCTTCAATTCTAACTGCTGACTTACTACTCGAATAAAAACTAAGTATTGCTTGATATAATGCTCCATTGACACCATATAACGGTAGCGTATTGAACAGCTTCTCTCCTGGTACCTTGTCATATGCCTTTTCCAGATCGACAAAACTTAAAATACAGATCTTTGTTATATTCCCATGCTTTCTCAACTATTTGTCATAAAGTGAAGATCTGATCCTGACAGCCTCTATTTGGCCTGAATCCAGCTTGTTCTTCACCCAGCCTTTCTTCCACAATTCTTCTCAACTGTTTATCAAGTATACTTGCATAGATCTTGCCAGGAACACTCAGTAGGGAAATACCTCTGTAATTCTCACATTCAGTTTTATTTCCCTTCTTGTATATGGGTACTGTTAGAGCTCTACTCCAATCATCAGGAATTCGTCCCTCTGTCCAGGCTTTCTGAACTATGCAGTGCGGCCACTGTAAGACTTTTATACTACCATACTTCAGCATTTCTGGTCGAATATCATTCACTCCTGCTGCCTTTCCACATTTCAAGGCTTTGATGGCTTTTGTTACTTCAAGTATGGATATATATTCCTGACTGTATGCCTGTTGAGTGTTTTTTACCACAGTGCTATCACTGCTTGTTTCATTTAGCAATCTTTCGAAGTAATTACACCATACTTCAAGGATATCTTTTCTTCCGTTTTCTTGTCACCTTTATCATCTCTAAATCCTTTTACAGCACTCTTTCCTCCATTTCTAAGCTTCTTCAACAACCTCCAGAATATCTTACCACATTCTTGATATTTATTTTCTATGTTCTTGCCAAAGTCCCCCCATGACTTTTGTTTAGCTAGTTTTATACAGTGTTTAGCTTTCTTACATTTATCTCTGTAGAGCTTAGTGCACAAGCTGACTTATTTGCTAGGAACTTTTGATATGCTTTCTTCTTTTCCTTCACTGCCTCTTTAACTTCCTTTGTCCACCATGGAGTTCTGATTTTTCTGTCCTTACAGACAATCTCCCCACATGCCTCTCTGGCTGAATCAATCAGGGTTTTCTTTAAGGCTTGCCACTGAATCTCCAAGGTTTGGTTCCTGTTCTGATCACGCTTTCATTTTTTCTTCAATAATCTTTGTGTATTTTAGTCTACAGTTCACATCTGAGAGCTGCTCAACTTTTATTCACTTTAAAAATTTCTTACATGTTATTTTTTTTCAATATGAAATTCAATTTTATCCTGCTCAAGACTACATAGTGATCACTTCCAATTTCAAATCCTCTGTACACTCTGGTGTCCTGCACCAGGGAGAAAACATCACTATGAACAATAACATAGTCAATGAGACTTTTCTCCCCATGTGAATTTGTGCACATTTTTATGTTGGAACATGGTGTTAGTAATAACCATGTCCATGTCCTGAGAAGAAATCCAACAGGTGTTGTGTTTGCCATTATTATTAGCTTTGCTCTTTTCTCCAAATTTTCCCAAAATATTTTTGTATGTCTGACAATCATTTCCTACTCTGCTATTTATTGAAAGTTTATTTTTCACTTGGTTAGACTATAAGAAATTTAGCTTAATCCTTTATCCAAGTGTGAGCAAACAAACTTTACACCTGAAAGTATCTTCAGGACTAGGGTAAGGTAGTTCAACACCAGGCAACTTGTTGCAAAGGTGGAGCAAGCTAACATCACTCCTATCTCAGTATCTCCCAGAATGCAAAACACATCTCCTTGCAGATATGTATAATGTTATTCATTAAGGGAAGGGCCACTACCCAGACTAGTTTCGACCTTTATTGAGGTCTCTTCAGTGGGAGCCAGGCTCAAGTGGAGATACCAGACAGAAGCATTAGCAAGGTCATCTCTACCTATAGGAGTTGCCAAACAGTGTGCCACCATCCAGAGTAATTTAATAAAAAGGAGTTTTGCATTATGGGAGATACTGAGATAGGAGTGATGTTAGCTTGCTCCACCTTTGCAAGCTAAGTGGTGTTGTACTACCTTACCCCAGTCCTGAAGATACTTTCAGGTGCAAACTTTGTTTGATCACACTTGGATAAAGGATTAAACTAAATTTATTATAGTCTAACCAAGTGAAAAATAAACTTTCAACATCTTTCTCTAAATCTAGAGTAATATAATAAAAAGGTGGCACACTGTTTGGCAACTCCTATAGGTAGAGATGACCTTGCTAATGCTTCTGTCTGGTATCTCCACTTGGGCCTGGCTCCCACTGAAGAGACCTCAATAAAGGTCGAAACTAGTCTGGGTAGTGACCCTTCCCTATATACTCATATCTCAGTATCTCCCTATATGGGAGATACTGAGATAGGAGTGATCTCAGCTTGCTCCACCTTTGCAACGAGTTGCCTGGTATTGTACTACTTTACCCCAGCCCTGAAGATACTTTCCGGCGCAAACTTTGTTTGCTCACACTTGGATAAAGGATTAAACTAAATTTATTATACTCTGCTATTTAGATCCCCAACAAGAACCAACTTTTCCTTTTTCATTGTGTCAGTTGCTTTCTCTAAAGCATCGAAAAATTCCTCCACTTCTACCTTAGTAGAACCTTCTGTGGGACCATAGGCACAAATAAGTCTCATTATCCAATTCTCCATTCTGATATTTGCCCACATCTCTCTACTTAAGATTGCCTGCCATTATTAGCCTCGTTGAATACTATGGCTACTCCTTCTTTTCCTTGATTGTCATTGCCTGAATATAAAATTTTGTATTTATTGCTCAGAAAGATCTCACCAGTTTTGGTCTTTTCTAATTCCTCAGCTAGCACCATTTCTTTGCCATTCTGGCTTCTTATGTTGATAGTACTGATCTTCAACTCTGGTGATGTTGAGTTGGGGTGTACTTTCCGATTTGTTCCAGTAGCTCACTTTTTGCTGTTCACCCTGGTTCCCTGGTTTATCTGGGCGACGCCCCAGCCGGCATGAAATTTGGTCATGTTGTACCATCATTTTGTATATTGGTTAAACCAATAAGAATACAATTTGGTCGGCTAAATCCCAAATTGTCAGCCCATCTTCATTCATTCAGTATCCAGACAGATACCCAACAGGGTGCACCACGAGAAGGTGAGGATTGGACATTAGGTCACAAGCCCTGGTCGGTTCTCCGCATTCCTTTAAAGGCTATGCGGATGTCTCCAATCAGTCATACAGCTTTGACCCTTTAAGGAGTTTTTGAAAACAAGAACGAAACCTTACGTGATATGTTCTTCCTCGAATCTGCCTCAGTCCTGTAAAACTGATTAGCTTTGCTAACTCATTCCTGGATGCTAACAACATCAAGTTCTTTCCTAATATCCTCGTTTTTAACATGACACTGCCACTGATGAAACCTGTTCACTCCCCTAATCTTTCTCAGGACTCTCATATCTGCAGTCCCTAGTCTTTGGTCAAGTGTTTTACTTATAACCCAGCTCTCAGATCTATAAGTTAAAATTGATTTGAACACCATCTTGTATACAGCTAATTTAGTATTTTGACTAATTTCTCTCTTATTCCACATAAATTTATTCAGTTAACTTCCTACTATACCAGTTTGGTTGATTCTGTTGTCTATTTCCATATTTAATTTATCATCTTCACTAAAAATTGTGCCTAAGTAGCTGAAATGTTTTACTTGTTCCACAGGTTCTCCATTCACAACACAGTTGACATTTTCAACGATTCTGCCTATTTTCATTGTCTTTGTCTTTTTATTGCTGACCTTCATACCATATCTATTACAACAGTTATTCAATTTAGTCAGGGAATCTTGCAGACGTGTAGCGGATTTATTTAGAAGTATAACATCGTCCACATAAAGCTAAGAGCTGACATTAACATCGCCAATTCTGATATCATGTTTAATACCACTTTCCTTCATAATGTGATCCATATAAATAATGAATAAAAGAGGGGATAATCTACATCCTTGTCTCATACCAGATTGAACATTAAACCATCTTCATGTACTTCCTTCAATTCTAACTATTGACTTACTACTCAAATAAAAACTTAAATACAGATCTAAGTATTGCTTGATATAATGCCCCATTGACACCATATAACTGTAGCGTATTGAACAGCTTCTCTCCTGGTACCTTGTCATATGCCTTTTCCAGATCGACAAAACTTAAATACAGATCTTTATTATATTCCCATGCTTTCTCAACTATTTGTCGTAAAGTGAAGATCTGATCCTGACAGCCTCTATTTGGTGAATCCAGCTTGTTCTTCACCAAGCTTTACTTCCACAATTCTTGTCAACCATTTCTTAAGTATACTTGCATAGATCTTGCCAGGAACACTCAGTAGGGAAATACCTCTGTAATTCTCAAATTCAGTTTTATTTCCCTTTTTGCATATGGGTACTATGAGAGCTCTACTCCAATCATCCAGAATTCATCCTTCTGTCCAGGCCTTCTGAACTATGCAGTGTAGCCGCTGCAAGACTTTTATACCTCCATACTCGAGCATTTTTGGTTGAATATCATCTACTACATTTGCCTTTCCACAACTCAGGCCTTTGATGGCTTTTTCTACTTCGAGTATGGATATGTATTCCTGACTGCATCCCTGTTGAGTATTTTTTACCACTGTGCTGTCACTGATTGTTTCATTTAGCAATTTTTCAAAGTAATTACTCCAAACATCAAGGATATCTTTTTCTCCAGTTTTCATGTCACCTTTATCATCTCCAATTCCTTTTACAGCACTCTTCCCTCCATTTCTCAGCTTCTTCAACAACTGCCAGAATATCTTGCCACTTTCTTGATATTTATTTTCTATGTTCTTACCAAAGTCTTCCCATGACTTTTGTTTATCTAGTTTTATAGTGTTTAGCTTTCTTACATTTGTCTCTGTATTCTCTAAGAGCACACGCTGACTTATTTGCCAGGAACTTTTGATATGCGTTCTTCTTCTTTTCCTTCACTGCCTCTTTTAACTTCCTGTGTCCACCATGGAGTTCTGAATTTTCTATCTTTACAGACAACCTCACCACCTGCCTCTCTGGCTGAATCAACCAATGGGGTTGATTTGGCTGAATCAACCTTCAGGGCTTGCCAGTGAATCTCCAAGATTTGGTTACTGTTCTCAAGCTCTTTCATTTTTTTCTTCAATAATGTTTGTGTATTTTAGTCTACAGCTCTCATCTGAGAGCTGCTCAATACATATTCTTCTTTTCAATATGAAATTCAAATTTATCCTGCTCAAGATTAAATGGCGATCACTTCCAATTTCAAATCCTCTGTACACTCTAGTGTCCTGCACCAGGGAGAAAACATCACTATCAACAATACCATTGTCAATGAGACTCATTTCCCACTCTGTTATTTAAATCCCCACCAAGGACTAATTATTCATTGTGTCAGTTGCTTTCTCTAAAGCCTCAAAATATTCCTCCACTTCCACCTTAGTAGAACCTTCTATGGGACCAGAGGCACAAATAAGTCTCATTGTCCAGTTCCCCATTCTGATATTTAATCACATTACTCTACTTGAAATTGCCTGCCATTCAAGAAGATTAGCCTTATATTTAGTGTTGAATACTATGGCTACTCCTTCTTTCCCTTGTTTTGTCATTGCCTGAATATAACATTTCGTATTTATTGGCCAGAAAGTTCTCACCAGTTTTTGTCTTTTTTGTTTCAGTCACCTGTATTATTCTCAATCTGGTATATTTATCCAATTCCTCAGTTAGCTACATTTCTTTGCTTTTCTAGCTTCTTATGTTAATAGTACTAATCTTGAATAATGGCGATGTTGAATTGGGGTGTGTTTTAGGATTTGTTCCATTAGCTAACTTTTTGCTGTAACAAATCCACAGAACAGGTTACACATTTCTCTTTATTGTGGCACAATTTTTGTGAAAATGGTAAAAAAGTATGGAAAGTATAAATTAATTAAAAATAAAATTAAACATAGAAATTAAAAATTAAATATTCTGTTACATAATAGAATAAGTAAAGCCGAAAGTTAGAGTCCAATGGAATAAATTTATGTGGAACAAGAGAGAAATCAGCAGATCAGAAATAAGATAAAGTCAACATATAAAAACAGCAAATGAACAAGTGTTCAAATAAATAAATTTTCAAACACAGATTGGAGAACTAGATTACTGATGATCAAATACTAAAAAACAAAATGACCAGGAAAATTAGGGCAGGAATAGATACCATATCTGTTCTATATTTTGATAGCTTTCCTTTTATTGCAATTCTACCATTGATGGTTGAATTGCAATAAAAGCAAAGATATCAAAAATGAATCTGGCATTAATATTCAACTTGTATGCAGAGCTATAAGATGTTATGGTTACACAAAATGGAAACGTAAGATTAGCAGTGTCTTGAAATCTTAATTGTTTAGATCCATTATGTCTGGCACATCCCTTGAACGTATACATTACAAAATGATGATATAATTGAAAATCCATAGCACGACATTTTGGAAAGAAATTACTGCCAAATTTCACTCTGATATTGATACAAAACCTCTTAGGATCTGTACTCAATGAAATTTCAAATAACTTCAAAGTCAATGAAAACAGTGACTCAAATCAAATGTCAGAGGGACTGATGGTAGTGCCATGATACCAATGCAGATGTCTTTCACGAATCATCTTCAACATTAAGCATTTGCAACAAAAATTTGCAACAGCCTTACGTGCATATAAAAGAACTGGTTAAATGCTCACTGTATTATTCTGTACAACAACAACAGTACATTTCACAATAAACACCAAAAAGAATTAGAATGAAAATACTGCAGCATGATTCTTTGCTTTATTGTTACAATTATGAAGGATGACTAAAGTTAATTTTTTACATTAAATTAATTAATCAAAAAATGTATCTGTACTTACAAATTCTTCATTGAAATTATTGCTTGTAACATCAATGGTTCTCAAATCAGCTGAAGCAGTACTGTTAGAATTTATAGACTCCAAAGTTTTCCCTTTGCCCTTGCTGCCGTAAAAATTACTGGTGGTACTGCTACTGTTTTCACCACAATGACCAGAAGCAACCAACTATTAATAACAAGAGCAGTTTTAAAATTTATTTTATTAAAAATTCAGAAATAAATGTTTAATCTGACTGTAGAGAAAAATAAGTATATATGAAAGGGCCATTAAATAAACAGTAGAAATTTCCCTATGTCTCCTGGTAATTGAGATGTCCTGTTGAGGCAGCACTATCTGCAAAATTCCATTTTGAAGAGGAGAATGCAAAGTAATGTCACAAAGTAACAACATATGGTGCAGCAAAAAAAAAACTAAGCTTAAAAAAAATATAATAGAAATAAACTAATGCAAGTCTTGCTCTGAGAGAAGGTGCTAGAGAGGTAAAGTGTAATCGTGTTAGAGCCTCACTGGTTGAAATGGGCTACACTTTAAGAAAGTAGAGAAATTAGGAGAAAAAAGTAGAGAGTTGCATCGAATGAGAGAGGCTGTATATTTGCACATCACCAGCCCATTAGTGGTCTTATTCATACTGACTGACAATAGGAAATTGTACGTTTTATTTGCTTTGAGAATCATCTGTTACATCCTCTTTGTCCACTTTAAATGCTTTAAACTTTCAAAATCTTTGTACTCAGGACAGCCACATCTCAGAAGCAATTTGAAACATTTCATGTTTTTGTATAGCCATTCTTTGTGCTTCACATCAAACATAACTATCGGAATCAGAACAAATCAATAAATGAAATGTTTCAAATAACTTCTGGGATGTGGCTGTCCTGAGTACAGAGATTTTGAGGGTTTAAAGCATTTAAAGTGGACAAAGAGAATGTAACAGATGATTTACTAGTAAGTCAGTCAGGTATGAATAAGACCACTAACGGCCTGATGATGTGCAAATATACAGCCTCTCTCATTCGATGCAACCCATTTCTTAAAGTATAGCCTATTTCAACCAATGAAGCTCTAGCACTATGTACAATACTAGTGTCAAAGAGTAATCTTCCTTCATAAATTTCCTTGGAGAAAAGGCCAACCAGACCTAATAAATGCTAGATGTCTAAGTGAAATACCACTTTGCTTACTGGGGAGTCTGAAAGTGGCTAATGATACGCTTTGTCTCTAGAGTGGAATTTCAGTTTTGTTCCATCTCCTAACATGCAGTGTGAATGATACCTTCAAGGGAATGCCATATATACCATGAAGATCCAGAGTCTCCCTGATCACTGAGTGGCAATTCTGCAGGCTGGCTGCTAAATAGTGTACAGAACTAAAACTGACCTCCTGATCAGGTGGCACACAATTCAACTACCATCTACAATGCCATATTATGGCAGTTTTGATGGCAGCTCTTTTTATCTTCACCTCTTAAACACCAGCATGACAGTAAACTGAAATATAGTGTCAATGTGATTAAAATAAAAAATAAACCTCCCTCAAAAAAACCCTCAAGACTTTACAAAACTCTTCCACATTCACTTCACCAAAATACATGACAAACAACAACTTAAATGACATGAACCATCATCATCCATACACATTCAAACCCAATCTGGTTTGACCAAATCCTAAATTGCTACCATCACAGTCCTCTTAACTATCCAAACTATACTCTGATAAATTCTGCTGCAAGGGTAATTTTATGTTATCTGAACTTGACTTTGTAAAATCTAACTATCTCTTTAAGAATGAAATTAACTTCACTGATTACTTTTATGTACATTTTCCTAGCTCTTTTTTTCCACTTCCAATTCCCAAGCCGGAAGACAAGTTGAGATATTTCAGAGTGTAGGATGGTACTAACAGAAAGTGATGTTAATAATACACATCAAAGCATAGGAGCAGTAAGCACTAAACTTGCACTGCAGCATTGGAATGCAAGCTGAACTTGCATATCACTCAATGATGACAGGTGATGAAACAGAGAGGGGGAGGATTGGCTGTTACATTTCATAAGACAGTGACTGGAACAGAAGTTGATTAAAAACTCAACAGAACCTCATGACAGAAAATCAGACAGCATTAATCAGTTAATGATGACAATAAATGAATCTCACTAGAAAATCACCATTCATGGCTCTACCTATATCATCAAATTGGTCATAACATATGGTCAGGATATGGTGTGCTTAGAGATTCATTAAACAAACTAGAGATAAAAGGAATGCTGTGCAGTAGTGAAACTTTCCTTTCTGAGGAAAGGGTCAACATAAAAATTATAATCATGTTTCATAGTTTAGGATTTATTTGTGAGTTGCATAGCATTATTATTCATGATACAATTGGCTCATGGTTTTATTATGAATTTCATTTAAAAAGAATGAAATTATTAATTCATAATACATGAAAAAGATGTCTATACTGAACTCAACTGTGAAATAATGGCTGCTTAAAATTAACATGAAACGCTTATATCTAATGAATATGCACATACAAAATAACTGAGGTGCAATAAACATCACCTTCTATCTTGTATTAAAGGTGAAGCAGCAAATTAAAGTTTGCACTATGAAATGGGAAATTTTGCTCTATTGTGCACAATGGCAATTACCATTGGTACCTCGCTATATTCGAGAAACTTAATTTATTTTTGAAAAGTAAATGCAATTTAATTTGTGCAAAAGACAAAGTTTATCAAAGAAAAAAATATATTTCTTAACCAAACATGAGTAATGACAGTTTATAAAGTCAGAGTCAGTTGTAAATGCTTTGTCAGTGAACGAGTTTAAAGCAAAGTATGACAGGTATTGTATAAATCATGGTTAGTGCTCGGTGACATGTTCATGGGCCTTCCACAATGAGTCTATAGACTCCCATATAGGTGATAATAATAGATGAACATTGTGATGATTCATGTCAACTTTAACTTTGTGTCAACTTCATGTCAACTTTGTTTGGTGAAAATACTGTAATTTCATCACATTCATATACTTGCACTAATACCAAAAAAAGGGTGAGAAAAATGTGGGGGAGAGAAAAAATAAAGACGATCAATACAAATTGATTATCATCTTTTTTTTTTTCTTTTTTTTTTTTTTTTTGCATATTTCTTCTTGGTATTATGTGCAAATATGACTGTGGAGATATATATTTTCACTAATCAGCTGTTGTAAAATTGACAAATCAGTTAATCATCTTAATGATAATTTCTATAATCAAATTTCCATATAAATTAATATGTATAGAGTAAGTTGCCTAATGCACCTCTGATTCCTTTATATGCACATATTCGTTTGATGTTTAGGTTCTATATTAATTTTTAAATGCTAACATTTCACACTCAGAACAAAAGTACATTTGGGTATTTTTTTCCTTTTTTTCCATCAATAATTTCTTATTTCTGTGTGCATTATTTATTGTTATTAATAGAACAATGCTCATCAATGAGAGTTACATTAAAAATCACATACAAAAAAAGCAACAATGCTATTTGTACTTATCCAGAAATGACTGCAATATTATTCATTTTTTTTAACCAAAGTATAGAAAATATTTCTAACATTATCTGCTTACTTGTTATCATGTACACTGCTCAAAACAATTAAGGGATATTTTAGTTTGTCAGATAATTATAAATTTCTGCAAATAATTATAACTATTGGGTACTTTATACATGAATAAATATTTCTTACTTATGGACAGCCACTGTGAATGAATTGACATCCATTCACAGTCTAATTTCAAACCCAGCAGCTGCTTTACTCTCATTTATCAATGTCCTTTGGAACAGCCCTTCTTGTAATGTTTCCAAGGATTATGATTTATCTTTTAAAAAATAAAATTAAAAAATCTGCAGGTTCCTCTCCCTCCTTAAGCTTTTAATTGCAACTTTTTTCCACTGTTACTTTCCCTTTTGATGCTATTCTATGGAAGAAGTAGCCACTGACTGACATCCATTCACAGTCTAATTTCAAACCCAAACAACTGCTTTACTCTCATTTATCAATATCCTTTGGGAAAAACCCTCCTTGTAGTGTTTGGTTCCCAAGGATTATGATCTATCTCTTTTAAAAATAAATAAAATGAAAAAATCTCCAGGTTCCTGTCTTTCCTTAAGCTTTTAATTGCAACTTCTTTTTTCCACTGTTACATTTCCTATCAATGAAAGCAATGGTCACCTAAAGAGAGGGGGGGGGTGCGTGTGTGTGTGAAAGAGAGAGAAGATTACCACACAGAATATGGCAGTAGTAATGTGGGAAAACAACTTTAATTTCTAATGTTAATTCAACTTTTCCACTACCGCATCAGTTGGAGTGAATCAATCACGATAGACAGATTATTTGGGAATTGGCCAACATAACTGTATTGATTTGAACAGCACTGCCAGTATGATGGTAAAACACGATCAAATATCATGCTCGATAAATTAAATCAACGTCTAGTTAAACAATTCCCTCCCTTCTACCACATTTTTTCGAGAACAGCAACAAACAGTGAATAGTTGAACCACCTCAAACTCAACAGAAAAGGATGAAAGCACCATCAATGGAGAAAAAAATGGAACTAACAGAGGAATTACAGAAGGAACTACCAAATATAATGCACAGTGTGCTTAGCAATGTATTGCCCTGAACATGTCTTGCCATTTTATTTTTTTAAAAGTGATTCCCCATGAAATGATATTACAGCAATAGATTTCAGAGAGCTGAAAAATTCCTACTTTGAATGACTTCCCAAAATTTTAATATCAGCCATAAGCATCTGCATACTATAATGCTCAAAACAATTAGGGGATATTTTGGTTTTCTTGTAAATTATAAAGTGATAAAAATAATTTACAAATGTAATACATTTATTTTAAAATATTCTTAATATACAACAGTGTAGAACATGCAACTGTGTACAAAATCATGTTAAGACTTGTCGAAACATTTCTTAGCCGTATTAGCATGTGGGGGGTATGAAAGCGTGACTTGTTGCACTCACATACACAGTGCATAATTATCACTTAAATTGTAAACTTGTGTCACCTACCACCATTATTTTGTTAAAAATGATGGAGCAACATGATATCCCAGAATCCATGGCTTGGAGAGCCATTGATCGATTAGAAGCTGGACAAACGCAGAAAGTTGCCGCTCAAGCATGTCGTGTATCTCAAAGCGTAATTTTGAGACTTTGGAATTGCTTTCTGGAGATGGGAAATGTTTGAAATCTTCTTTATGCCATAGGTTTATATGCTCGAGGACCAATGGTTTGCATTCCACTTACTGCAAATCACAAAAGAGCCTGAAGAATTTGGGCACAGGAACACCGCAATTGGACAAATGAGGATTGGGCTCGTGTACTTTTTAGTGCTGAGTCCAGGTTCAGTCTGCAACCAGATAATCGAGGTATCTTGATATGGCGTGAAAGTGGGACAAGAAATAATCCATAGTTTGTTAGTGAAAGACCCCAACATCAAGGTGGGAATCTGATAGTACTTATTGGAATAAGTATAGAGGACATACTGATCTCTATTTTATCATAAACAGTTCCTTAACAGCCCAAAGGTATCGCAATGAGATCCGGTAAACAGTGAAGGAAAGACTGCCAGAAGGAAGACGTGTGACAAGTGTATCTAGAAACGAAAGCATGTTCTGCTTTTCAATCTTAATTGTGAACTGTATGCATTTGTGTTGTTTTGTCTGTTTAGGTAGCTGAGGAAAGTGTCTAATGTCGGCAGCCATGGGGTCAGATAACAAAAACATCGTCAATGTATCTAAGCCAGACTTCGAGTTTTAAAGGAGAGGAATCTAGAGCACATTGCTCAGAATATTTCATATAAAAGTTAGCAATTGGGGGGATAATGTCGATTCCATGGTTGTGCCTTATTTTTTGTAGGTAGAAAGCATTTTGCCAACCAAAATAACCAGAACATAATACATGCACAAAGAGCGCCTTTGATAACTGACTAATAAATCATCTTTTTCTAATGTAATGTCTTTAATTATGTTTATAAATTGTTGTGTATTTCTTTCCTTCACTGTTTACCGGAAACCAACACATACTGGCCAATATATACACATAAACTCCTACTACCGCCCAACACAAAAACTGTGCATCATTAATACTCTAAAAAACAGGGCTTTGAAGATTTGCTCCAAAGAATAAGCACTTAAAGATGAATTTAAAGTTATCAGCAATACTTTCCTAAAAACGGTTACATAAAAGCACTATCAACAAAATTCTCTAGAAGACCTTACTAAAAAACAAAGATAAACTAGACTACAATAAAACTATAATCATTCCATACATTAAAGGAACATCAGATAAAATTAACAGATTACTACAGAAATACAACCTTAAAGCCACCTTTAAACCTCCTGCAAAATTCAAAAGCTTATTCAACTCATCCAAAGATCCACTCCCTCCCCTGGCCCACCCTGAAGTATACCGTATTTATCGCACCTGTAATCTACCATATACAGGGGAAACAGGACGTACGATTCCTGTCAGACAAAAGGAACATAAACGACACATTAAATATAATAACTATGGTGAAGCTAGCCTTTCTGATCATGCCCTGAACACTTGATATAGAATTGGCTGGAAAAGCACCATTTGTTTACATCACACCAAAACATGGTATGAATGTAAATTCAAGAAAGCCTGTGAGATTCTTATCAACCATCCTAATCTTAACAATAATGATGGTCTAAAAATCCCAAGCATATGGAAGGCACATATTCTACCCATGGAACCTTTCTCCCTAAGAGTTAACTATAAACAGGACTGTACATAATCCAGAATCTTAAGTCTAATATAACAGTTGTCTTGTTAAATTAGGACATCATTGTTACTGTAAGAAAACTATATGAAAGAATATTTCTCTGATGTTATCTTAAATAGAATATAGCTTTGATGTAGTTTCTAATTAAATAATTAGTTTTTATTTTATTTGTATTTTTTTATATATACATTATATTTTCACTAGAGGTCATGCCAGTAGAATAACTGTTGATCAAATCGTTGTCTCTTTAGCATACTGTGGGAAATGTAACTCAGCCTGTCTTTGTATATTTGTGTCTACTCCAGATGACGACCTTCATATGAAGGTCGAAACGCCGGGAAATTAAAAGTTATTTATAACATGGTTGTAAAGTCCATAATTTCTAAAATGAATGCTGATCGCTGTGTAACACTAAAAGAGAGGAAAATGAAAGGAACAAAATTTACCACACATGAAGTCATATCTGCAGTTGAGGACTGGTTTGTGCAACAAAGGAATTTTTTCTCAGAGGATTGCAAATGATGCAGCAGCATTGTAACATGTGTATAACGCTTTATGGAAACAGGTTTGAAGGTCCATTTCTCCATTTACACATAGACAACCAGATAGATCTTACTTCTGATCAAAACAGGCTAGGAAACAACTGAAAGAAACTAAAAGAGTGATGAAATATGGAAATCAACTAAAAAACTCATGAGAAAACAGTGCTACTAACAATCAAGGAAACAGAGTGCAAACACTGCATAGAAGATGTATGCAATTCATCCAACAGAAAACTCTGGGAGATCTTCTGTTGACCAGAAACTTCCTAGTCTTTCAGATTCACTTCCACAAATATAGATGGATTAAGTTCCAAACCTGAATGATGTCCACTCTCATCTTTAATCTGTAGAGGGAACATGTTGATGTTCCCAATACTGATGATGAATATACATAATGAGGGATCATTAATTAGCTGGACTGCTCTCTTCTAGATAGAATTCAGCAATCTTAGATAGGATTTTGGTGCACCACCCCAAACATTAAAGCAATATTCCATTGCTGTTCTGATCTGGACGTTGTATCGAGTTAGCAGCTGTAAAGTAGTGGCTTTTATACCAAGTTTTTGGTGGCTGCAGAAGCTATAGTTGAAAATGTGGTTGTGCCAGAAAAGATCAGAGGTGCAGGTCAGACTACGAAGAAAAATCTGATTGTGTCTGAATATTTCAAGATTACTGAAAGTAAGGGGGAGGTATGCGAGCATGTTTCTTGTGATAGATCAACACAGGACTGAGTTTTAGTGGCATTGAAGTTTACAACGTTGTCCTTGCCCCACTGGGATACAGCTATGAGATCTGAGCTCAGGTCACTGATCATGGTAGTTCTTGACGATTCTAATACTTGAGCACAAGGTTTGTCAAATTATAAAGAGGAATGGAATGTACTGTCATCGGCAAAGCTAGATAGGATTGGAAGTCTGTGAGAGCAGGTCACTTACAAGTGGGAGAGTGGACAGAAGAGAGAGTGAGCAAAAGAACAGAACCCTGGAGTACTGCATTGGTGGGGAAATCTGAGGAGAGGAAACCATCCACCATGACACACAATGAGTGACAAGTGGGAAAGTTGGCGATCCAGTTGCAGAGTGTGGAAAGCAGACCACCATAGGATGGCAGTTTGTTATGTAGCCTTCTGTGCCCAATCCAATCAAATGGCTTCAAAGTGTCGAGGGCACTTTGAAGAAAAAACCATAGGAGTTTTTTCCATAGCTTGAATCCAGAAGTGGTGAAAGCAAGGTCAGCTGCAGATAGCAAGTGGTGGAATCCATGCTGCTGGTCACTGATTAGATGGTGTTCAAGAGTTGGTTGTTGATTACCTTTTCCATAATTTTACAGAGAACAGAAGTGAGAGCAATTGGATGATAGTTTGTTGATGGACTTTTATCATCTTTCTTTGGGATATGCTGGATATGGGTCTGTTTCCATGTTGTAGATACTACTTGAATAGGATAGATTGAAGAGGCGATACAGGATAAGTGTTAGTTCTGAGACACAATTTTTAATACAACAGGTGGGATACCATTGGGACCAGATGCCTTGTTTTGTGTTCAGGTTATTAAGGATTCTTTGGATTTCTTTTTGTTGGAAGACTATGGGACACATTCTTGGTGGAGTGGAGAGAACTTTGCCCAGGTCATCAATGCAGAAAAAATTGGAAGAGAAGAGTGATGCCAGTAAGTTGGCCTTGTCTTTAGGTGAGGTAACTACAGTACCATCCATATATCAGAATGGTGGAAACCTGGGTGGACAGAAGTTACACCCAATGGCCTTGGCAAGGGGGCTACTGGGACAAGAAGAAGCGACTGCCATTTTGGCAGGAGGCAAGTTTGCAGCATTTGGCCATTTCGAAGTCTGACTCGGACTTGGTGATGATTTTTTTACAACTGTTGCAAGCTGCAGTATAAGGAGAGTGGGCAGCTGGAGTTTTGGTCTTGAGTCATTTGTGGCAAGCACAGGTCTTATTTTCTTTTACAGCATTGGCATGCTTTTTTGAGAGTCAAGGCTTGGATGGTGGCTGAGAATTTGGAGTGAAATAAGGGGTGAAAGCCTTCATCCCCATAAGGATGATTTCTGTTATTTGATCTGAGCAGGTGTTTGGATCAGAAGAAATGAAGCAGTAGTCAGACCATGGGGAGGAGGAGGAAGAGGAGTAGAAGTCACAGAGATCCTCCCAGTTGTCACCCTTGTAGTGCCAAAGGACAGGAGACTGTGAACAGTGGATGAAGGTTGTTCTTTGACAAAAGAGACTTGTATGAGGTTGTGGTCTCAGTTACCAAGAGGAGAATTGACAACCACAGTATACCTGAAAAAGGAACTTGTCAGGAAGAGGTTATGTTGGCAAATTGGAGGTGGTTGTCAGATATTCTGGTAGGAAGATTGATGATCCGAGATAGGTATGCTGTTGGCAAACACCTCAGCATCCCTTCCTGCTGAGTGGTGAAACTGGAGAACGGGAGCCAATATGAGTTTTGGACACTGAATTCTCCAAAAAAAGATAACCTCACTATTGGGGTATTTCAAATGCAGAAAGTTGAGCTTTAGAAAGAGAGAGTTGAAAAGGTTAGAGTGGTTGATGGAGTATGGACAGAGATAGAATGCATATGAAAAGGGCAGGTTAATTTGGTAGAAAAATTTTGAGACAAATCAGATCAAACAGTGAGGATTCAAGGTTTTGCAGTCTCTGGCATAGTATGTCAGTTCTGATGAATGCACAAGTATGCCCTTGTTATGGAAAGAGCTGTGTAACGTGTGTAGTTTGGGAAGTTGAGGTTGCCAGTTGACACCTAACATATCACTAAAGTATTTCATATTAGTATGGAAACAACTCTTGGTTTCCAAAAATGTGTGCCTAGACTGTACATACCACGAGTGGGTTTCATACAAATCTCCATCTTTCTTTATTGCTTAAAACAAAGCCTGAAATAGCTGTAAGCAAACTCTCAATGCATTCAAAACTAATCTAAAAAGAGCTAAAAGTAAACCTGTATTTTGTCCAAATGGTAGTTATGACTTCTCATGTCGCCAAAGCCATTGGTTGTAATTTTTGTCAAACACAATCCTCAGCTCTGCTGCATCAAGATGATTCTAGCATGAATCATTGCCCGTTGGAAAAAAAATTTAAAAAAAGGCCAAGGTTCTGATGTGTCATTATCCAAAACCAATCTCTTGATTCCTTGCTATTACTTCAATTTTTTCTCATGGAATGCCAAAGAATGCCTTCTTTCCAGTAAAATACAGGATACTTGTATCTAAATTGGATACAACCAAAAGTCTGCCATCTGGTCTTGATGGCATTCTTCTGAACATTTGTACTAAGAGTTGATGCCTGTTCTGTGTTGTCTTTTTACGCTCTTATTCCACTTACCTATCATGCAGCTGGAAATTAAGCCATATTCAACCCACTAATAAGAAGACAAATCCTTCCCATCAAACTATAGTCCAATTCCTCTCACCTCAATTTTTCAAAAGTAACAAAGAAAACAATCAACATTCAAATTCTTGTTACCTTGAAGTCTCTCAAATTAATAAATTACTGCCAAAGCGGATTCTCCATGGTTGATCAACAGAATCTGCTTACTCGTGTTAGACATCTTTGGATAAATGCCATGGGAAAAGTTTGGCACCCAAGTGGTTGCTCTTTATATTCCAAGATATTTGATTGATTCTGACACAGTCCACTCCCATCATTATGTCTGTCTTCTGACTTTTGTAACTGGATTACTAGTTTTCTGAATGGATGTGCATCATGTGTGAATAGTGGACGAATCCTTATCTCTCGTCATTGCAACTAATGCTAACATTCCAAAAGGTTCTGCTGTTTTATCCCCTCTCTTTCTTCTGTATATCAACAACCTTATTCAACTTATTGCAAATCCAACAGCCTTAATTGCTCATAACAGTATACTGTCTTTTACTCAATGTGAACCCAGTGACTTCGAGAGAGGTGTCATCATGGGTTGTCACATTGGTGGCATGTCCATACATGCCATTGCTGCTCAACGGAAGCATTCAAAATCAACAATTGGTAATGTGATCCACAAATAGAGACGTTCTGGCATCACTAGTGCAGGAAAACACCCAGGGTGGCCACCGAAAATGACTGACAGGGAAAGGAGGGTGTTAAAACAGTTGACATACAAAAACCAGTTACAATCGGCACAGACCATCCTTGACGAGTTCCAGAGCACCATTAACACCACGGCAAGCATTAATACTGTATGAAAAGAACTCCATTTACTGGGTTTCCACAGAAGAGCAGCATGCACACAAGCTGAACATCACAACAACAAACAAGGTGACTCATCTTGCCTGGCGCAAAGCGAATGTGAACTGGAAATTCAGAGACTGGGAACTGTTTCTGATCTGATGGCAGCATGGTGAATGCTTGTTACCACAGTAAAGTTTGGTGGTGGTGGAGGAGTAATGGTGTAGGGTGCATTCATCTGGTTTGGAGTGGAACCACTGGTTGTTGTCCATAGTTCCATGAAGGCAGCTCAGTACCTTGATATTCTGGATAATCAGGTGCTGCCTGCACTGTGTAGTTTTAATGGAATGGATCCATGTTACAATCAAGACGACAATGCCCCATGCCACAAAGCTGCACCTGTTATGGAATGGTATGAAGAGATGGGAGATGTCTCTCACACATTAGTGGAAAGCCCCTCCCTCAAAGGGCACAGGAGGTAATCAAAGCCATAGGTTAGGTTAAAATGCCAATATTAGGGTTTGCTTGCTGGTATCAATTGTTAAATTGCTAAAAAGTGTCTGGACAATTACTGGTAGATAGTGTATTAATATCAAAATTAGATTATCTTGATAATCTAATCTTGATATTAATAATCTAATTGGAGACCTTGATATTTGGAGATCTTGATATTAATAATTTAATTGGAGACCTGAAGTTCCAAACATGGAACTTCAGATCTCCAATAAGTGGGATGGCAGTTTCACAGACCACACAAAGATATTTATTTATCACATGAAGACATTCAAAAATAGCTAACTGGTAACATTAAAGTGGTCAAGCATTTTCAAATGGCTATGTTAAATTGCACTAATCAACACAAAAAAACATACAAGTTAAAAAACACTTTCTTTTATCAAAGAGGGAATAATCAAAAGGAATACTCTTGAGTATTACCTTGAAATTTGGATTAATGTTCTATCAATTCACATTCTCTGAAAGCTTGCTTCATTGGAAAATATGAAAGCTGTAATTCTTGTACTAAGTAATTAAACTATTATCATTCAATGCTGTTACTTTATTCCAGTAATACTCACCCCATCCTAAACATTTATATTATTCATGCTCAATTTCTGATTCTGATTTTTATGTATTGTGATACTTTAAAAAACCTAAATTATTTCTTATTTCAGCTACTATAATGCATACAGTAGCTGAAGCAATTTCAAGAAAAAACATACCAATGAATTGAAATTAAATAAGCATTATATATAAGATTACAAACCAGCAACAAAATAATAATAATGTCTAATTACCTTATAAGATGCAGGAATATCCCTGAAGTCATGCCTGCTGTGAGGTCTTCTCAAAAGAGATGGCTGTGAATTGGAGAGGGGTCCACTGGAGCCATTACATCCAAAAAGGCGAACACTACCACTGTGATGCTGAGAGTCATCAAAATCAATAGAATGGTGACGAGATGGAAAATATGAAGGTTTTCTTTCTCCAGAAATAGCTAGATGAAATTGTGATATGAATAAATTCATATTTTCTGTTTAACTCATTGATTATATCATACTGATAAAAAAAAAATTAAAGCAAAGCACTGGATTAATGACAGCAAACCCTGAACAAAATCAATAAGGGATGATTTCTGCAAAACAAAATTCAAAATTTTAAACGGCAATGTTATGGGTGTTTAGTCAACAAATGCTGCCCTACTTGTTAAAACAGTTGAATATAGACTGATGCATGATCTGCATTGCAAGTACTCAAGATCATGCACTGCAGCAATGTTACTGATAATAAAATGATTACAAACAGTAAGGTGTATTATTATTTTATAGTAGATTCAAATAGAACCAAGCATGAGTAATGTGATATTATATTATAAATACTATTCAAAGTGGTATCCATAATGTTTGCACATAAATGTACAAAACAAATCATATTAAAAGTACTTATTACAATTTTGTCAGATGATAAACCATATACTATTGTTGAATTTAAACATGCTGATAGTGTGAACACATCATCATCATCATCAAATTCCTGCCATGTACCCTCAAGGGGTGTACAGGATATGACAGTACTACATGAAAAAATTACATCATTACTAACTTCCTATCTACAATTTTCCTCCAAATCAGTCTGTTACTTGTCAAGACTCCAACATTATCAGATCTTATATTTCTATTGTCTAAGGCACTTTGAACCGTATCAATCCACCTATATCTTGGTCTTCCTCTGGGTCGTTTTCCTGCCAACCTGGCAGAGAACACTTGTTTTGCTAATCTTTCCTCTCCCATTCTATTTAAGTGACCATACCATCTGAGATTAGCTCTGCTAACGCATTCCTGGATGCTGACAATGTCAAGTTCTTTCCTAATATCCTCATTTTTAATATGATATTGCCATTGATGCCATCTGTTCACCCCTCTAATCTTTCTCAGGACTCTCATATCTGCGGTCTCTAGTCTTTGGTCAAGTGTTTTACCTCTGACCCAGCTCTCAGATCCATAAGTTAAAATTGGTTTGAACACAGTCTTGTATACAGCTAATTTAGTGTTCCGACTAATTTCTTTCTTATTCCATATGAATTTATTCAATTGACTTCCCACGATACCAGCTTTGCTGATTCTGTTGTCAATTTCTATATTTAGTTTACCATCTTCAGTAAAAATTGTGCCTAAGTAGCTGAAATGTTTTACTTGTTCCACAGGTTCTCCATTCACAACACAGTTGACATTTTCAATGATTCTGCCTATTTTCATTGTCTTTGTCTTTTTATTGCTGACCTTCATACCATATCTATTACAACAGCTATTCAATTTAGTCAGAGAATCTTGCAGACTTGTAGTGGATTTATTTAGAAGTATAACATCATCCGCATAAAGCAAAGAGCTGACATTAACATCTCCAATTTTGATATCAGGTTTAATAGCACATTCCTTCATAATGTGATCCATATAGATAATGAATAACAGAGGGGATAATGTACATCCTTGTCTCACACCAGATTTAACATTAAACCATCTTCCTGTACTTCCTTCAATTCTAACTGCTGACTCACAACTCAAATAAAGACTAAGTATTGCTTGATATAATGCCCCATTGACACCACATAACTGCAGCGTATTGAATAGCTTCTCTCTTGGCACCTTGTCATATGCCTTTTCAAAATCGACAAAACTTAAATACAGATCTTTGTTATATTCCCATGCTTTCTCGACTATTTGTCGTAAAGTGAAGATCTGATCCTGACAGCCTCTATTTGGCCTGAATCCCGCTTGTTCTTCACCAAGCTTTTCTTCCACAATTCTTCTCAACCGTTTCTCAAGTATACTTGCATAGATCTTGCCAGGAACACTCAGTAGGGAAATACCTCTGTAATTCTCACATGCAGTTTTATTTCCCTTTTTATATATGGGTACTATGAGAGCTCTACTCCAATCATCGGGAATTCGTCCCTCTGTCCAGGCTTTCTGAACTATGCAGTGCAGCCACTGTAAGACTCTTATACCACCATACTTCAGCATTTCTGGTCGAATATCATCTACTCCTGCTGCCTTTCCACATTTCAAGCCTTTGATGGCTTTTTCTACTTCAAGTATGGATATGTATTCCTGACTGCATGCCTGGTCGGTGTTTTTTATCACTGTGCTGTCATCACTGCTTGTTTCATTTAGCAGTTTTTCAAAGTAATTACTCCATACTTCAAGAATATCTTTTTCTCTTGTTTTCATTTCACCTTTATCATCTCTAATTCCTTTTACAGCACTCTTTCCTCCATTCCTAAGCTTCTTCAACAACCTCCAGAATATTTTGCCACCTTCTTGATATTTATTTTCTATATTCTTGCCAAAGTCCTCCCATGACTTTTGTTTAGCTAGTTTTACACACTGTTTAGCTTTCTTACATTTGTCTCTGTATTCTGTAAGAGTAAAAGCTGACTTATTTGCCAGGAACTTTTGATATGCTTTCTTCTTTTCCTTCACTGCCTCTTTAACTTCCTGTGTCCACCAGGGAGTTCTGATTTTTTTATCTTTGCACACAACCTCACCACATGCCTCTCTGGCAGAATCAATCAATGTTTCCTTCAGAGTTTGCCACTGAATCTCCAAGGTTTGATTCCTGTTCTCAAACTCTTTCATTTTCTTTTCAATAATATTTCTGTATTTTAGTCTACAGTTCACATCTGAGAGCTGCTCAACTTTTATTTGCTTTAAAACTTTCTTACATGTTATTCTTTTCAATATGAAATTCAATTTTATCCTGCTCAAGACTAAATAGTGATCACTTCCAATTTCAAATCCTCTGTACACTCTGGTGTCCTGCACCAGGGAGAAAACATCACTATCAACAATAACATAGTCAATGAGACTTTTCTTATTCCTAGCCTCTTCTCTCCATGTGAATTTGTGCACATTTTTATGTTGGAACATGGTGTTAGTAATAACCAGTCCATGTCCTGAGCAGAAATCCAACAGATATTTGCCATTATTATTAGCTTTGCTCTTTTCTCCAAATTTTCCCAAAATATTTTTGTATGTCTCACAATCATTTCCTACTCTACTATTTAGATCCCCAACAAGGACCAACTTTTCCTTTTTCATTGTGTCAGTTGCTTTTTCTAAAGCCTCAAAAAATTCCTCCACTTCTACCTTAGTAGAACCTTCTGTGGGACCATAGGCACAAATAAGTCTCATTGTCCAGTTCCCCATTCTCATATTTGCCCACATCACTCTACTTGAGACTGACTGCCATTCAAGAAGATTAGCTTCGTATTTTGTGTTGAATACTATGGCTACTCCTTCTTTTCCTTGATTGTTATTGCCTGAATATAACATTTTGTATTTATTGCTCAGAAACTGCTTAATAAACTGCTTTCTGGTTGTCATGTATAAAATACACATGCTTGATTAATTTTAGATATAAAAGAGCCACATTCATAAACATTTATGGACAACCAACATATACCAGATGCTATTTGTGTGTCATCACACCACAATATATTGCAGAAGATTAGTGATCAGAACATTCACATAGAGTAATAATGTTATACAAAAAATAATGAACCATAATTATTATTCTTGATCTCTTCATGAAGTAGCCTATGGTGCATCAAAGAAGACAGCTAAACTCCTGCACTCTGAATGTTTACAAGTGACTTTTATCCAGTTCACAAGTTAGCTTACTTCTAACATTTTTCTAAAGACAAATTAGATCTATTTTTCCATGCTGGAATTTAAAGGGTACCTTTCTCACATGCCTAATCACATATTGAGCAAACAGCAGTTGTTTATTTAGAACATCAAGACTGCATTAGGTATATTGTCTGAAAGACAGGTTTTGCCTCAGCATGCTTTCTTTTCTAGCCAGTGAGTTTAATGGAACAAAAGAGTCCTCCCTCCATCTAATGACCATTCAAAAGGAATTATAAAGCACTGCTCTGCAATAATGACCCAAATTTAAGTAGAAATGACTGACTCAAACTTTTCCAATTTTAGGAAGTGATTTTTGATAAAACACTTCACATTAATTGCTATTTTTTGTAAACTATACATGATAATTGATTTTTTGTTTAATTTTTATTAGCTCTAAATGGTAATTTCAAACCAAGTCTGTAAACCCTACACAATATCACATCATGAGTTTTACTGTTATACATTTGACTTGGAATATTCTATTTTACTTTGCTTTGCCATGTCCAAAATCCATTTTAATTCATTTTTGACAAATGACATCAAATATAAAACTATTTGCTGAAAATATTTATCTGCTGAACCATAAAAAAATAAAAATAAAATAAATTTTAAAACGTGCAAAACGGAGTATAATATAGGAAAATAATCTATTCCTGCTAGGAAGCAACAGATCCAATTTCCAGTTTTTCATTTCATGGAGATAAAAAAAGTACAAATAAATAAATAATACTGGGCATACAATACAGCAAACAATGGAGAAGCTGGCGATCCAATCACAGAACACAGGAGGGAGGCCATAAGATGGCAGCTTGTTCAGAAGACCTCAGTGCCAGACACGATCAAATGCCTCTGAAATATCAAGAGTGATAACATGGGTTTCTAAAAATCTTTCCATGATCTGTGTCCAAAGGTGGGCAAGATTAGCTAGGAGGTCAGCTGTAGAACGAGAATGGCTGAATCCATATTGGTAATCACCAATAAACTGTTGAGTGTTCAGGTAATGAAGCAGCTGGTTGTTGATAACCTCCTCCATCAATTTTGAAAGCACTGAGGTGAGAGCAATGGGTCAATGGTTAGCTGGCTGACTTTTGTCTCCCTTTTTGGGTACAGACTGGATGTAGGCTTGCTTCCATGATGTTAGGTAGATGCCAGTAGAATATGTTAGTTTATATAGACAATACAGGACGGGTGTCAATTCTGGAACATGTCCAGATGGCTAAGAAATCGTTTTCAACATGCATTTATTTAATGAAATCAGTTTATTTGCATGAAAATGGACTTTTATAGGCACTTCTACTGTAAATCATTCACATTTTACAGAGTGAAGAGTCTGTAGTTTTTAAACTAATAGAATGATTTTTTTCTGCTTGCTTTAGAACGGTTGAAAATAATTCAACTAAACTGACTACTTTATTTAATGAGTGTGTCTATGGCGACTTTCATGTTTTCATTCTCCTTTAATGAACATCAACCTGATATACAGATGAGGGCAGTTTATATACGGAGCAAAAATGATTTTAATCTAAGTGTGTGTGTGTGTGTGTGAGAGAGAGAGGGGGGATTCCCTTTTGTATATCTATCGTTCCCCCCATCTAAAGCATTTCTATTTATACCAAATCAAAAACTTTAAACTACTCTTCTTTCATTACTAAGAATTCCTACTATCAATAAATTTAAGAATAATTTGACAAAACTAATGTCAGTCCTTTTATTTATTCCTGTCTTAAAAACTTACCATCTCTCTCTTTCTTAGAATCTGGATACTGCTGTTGTTGTTGTTGCTGCTGCTGCTGCTGCTGTTGTTGTTGCTGTTGTTGTTGTTGTTGTTGCTGCTGCTGCTGCTGCTGTTGTTGTTGTTGTTGTTGTTGTTGCTGCTGCTGCTGCTGCTGTTGAGTTTGCTGCTGTTCCTGCTGCTGCTGACCACTCAAAAGACTATTCTCTTTATCACGGCGATTAAATCCAAACCGATGTTCATCTCTACGACTAGTATGACCACCACGCTCGCTATCTGCACCAGAAGGCCTCTGAATAGATTAAAATATACAAAAATCAATCTTTGACCCAATATTCTTTGGCGAGTATTAATGAAGCACACATATAACAGAAAATAAAATATACAAAATTCAATCTTTGACCCAATATTCTTTGGCGAGTATTAATGAAGCACACATATAACTGAAAATAAAAAATTATCACCATCTTTTCTTGGTGCATATACAGTGCCCCAAAAGGTATAAATAAAGAGTGTATGAACAGTGAAACTACTTAAGTGTTATAGCTAGGTAACTAGAAATACTATTAGGGCTTTTGATTCAAGATCTGTATAATGATGAAAATTTTCAGCATGCATTATATAAAGAGAAATTTTTAAAAAAATTCTTTTTTTTTTATATATAAATTTCTTGGACCTATCTAGAGTATGAAGAACAAATTCCAACTGGCAGGTACTCAAATAACTCAAAACTCTGCATATGGCTACTTTGCAACTCTTTTATTTTTTTAAAATGTTAACCTGGCATTCATTTTGAAAGAATGTTTTTAGATAATATTTAAAAACTAAACATTAAGAAAAGATTTCTGGTAGGGTAGAAAGATTAAAGTATGAGGGCAAATTGTCAACAACATACTAGTAAATGTGCCCTAAACTTGTTTATGCCTATAGCATCAATGAAGGAACATGAGAAGTAAAGAGGCAGTACATGATTTGTATTAATCTTTATAAACAATACATTATACCGATAAAAGGAAATAAAAGAAACTGGTTCTTAATGAAGAATCAAACTGCAGGGTAGGAAATGAATTCCAGATATAAGACAGGAATGGTGAGTGGTTTTTGCTATGAGGGAAGAAAGAAATTTATGGAAAACAAATGGGACACCGAACTGGTTATAGATGAGTCCTTATTCATGCCATATTCCAGCATTACAACGTGTAAACTTCACTGGAGTGAAAAGTATCAGAAAATCTTAATGATTGCATTTATTCTTAGAAATATTCACAGAATGATTCAAGGCATAAGAATGTATGGGGAATAACCACCAATTCCACAGAGAGAGAGAGACCCATCAGTATCAAAAAAATAAAAGAGATAAGCATTGACAGATGACTGACAGTGATAAAGATACTCAGGAGTAATATCAGCACTTTAAGTAGAAAAAGCCACCAGAAAAAAAACCCCAAAGAAGTATAAAAGTTTTACAGTAGTTATATATTTCTGAGAATTAGAGTTACAGAGAAATCTCTAAAATGAGTGTTTCAGGATGTAAAATTTATGCAAGTGTAACTTGAAGCTAAGAAAAACTGTGGAAGAGAAATTTGGGAAATAAGTAGAATTCAGGCCAAATGAGTTGTGAGGACCATATTTTTATTTTTCAACAATCTGGAGGAAAATTGTAGATAGGAAGTTAGTAATGATGTAAATTTTTCATGTAGTACTATCATATCCTGTACACCCCTTGAGGGTACATGACAGGAATTTGATGATGATGGACAATTAGTTGAGAAATTATAAGAGTATAAAGATGTGTATAAGTTTCATAGATATGGAAAATACAAAAAAAGTATCTTTCTTTGAATGTCATACAGTGATTAGCATTCATTTTACACTTCCTTTTCAAGATGCACTGGTCACATCCTTCCTTGGACAGTCTAGCCTTGACGTATTGTAAACTTACATGCATTGGCCAATACATGTCTAAACTCTTAACACCACCATTCAAAACAAAAACTAGGTCTCATTAACAAACACACACACAAGTCCAGTGAGTAAAATTTTCAAGTTTGAATTACAAGATTAGTGCTTTCCTAAAAAATCACTATAGCAAAAATACTATCAACAAAATTTTCAATACATTAATGCACCCATGATGTCATGGCGAAATAAACTGTCATCATGATATATTTTCTCCTGCCAGATGAAGGATTCAATAGTAACCAAATGAATGGGGGGGGGGGAGAATGAATACACTTGTTTCAAGATTTAACAGAATACAATGAATAAGGAAAATGCTATTAATGAGCCATGTGAGAATGCAAATATAAGGACATAAGAGAACAAGGGGAATATAAATACTTTCATTACTGCCAAAAATAAATAAATAATAATAATAGTATAAGTCCACTAATGCCTTTTATTCCCATATAAGGAGAAGGCGAGGCCATTTAACCCTAAGTTTATGGAGATTGAAGGGACAGTTCAATCTCCACCAGTAGTCAATCAAAGATAGCTGGCCCAAGACTATCAATAATTATAAACAGCATGAAGAGACAACAGACAGTGCCACAATCTTCTAGTACCTAATCATAATGCAGTATATTTATAGCCTGAAATAATGAGTTCTATAGTCAATTTTCTTGAGCATCTGGGACAAACCCCCCCCCCATATTTTCAGAAGAAAAAAATCCTACTTGCTTGTGCCAAAGATCGCCTAACCCAGGAACCAGATGGAAAAAAGGTTTCAGAAAGTTCCTCTAGTCAGCAACTAAACTTGAACTGAGCATGGCTTTCCTCAGGAGGCCTTAGTGCTATGGATGTAAAGGAATTAGTAAAAATTTACACTTGTGATATTATGTGTGTGTGTGTCCTGGGGTGGAGCAAATTACATGTAATCCTATAAACTCTAGACATGCATGTTTGCATTTATGATGGACATAATTAAAAAAAAATACTTGCTGATCGATCACCAACAGAGGGAAGGAATTTGATTGCAAAATATAAACATTTTTAGAGTAATACATACATAAATAATTTAGTCATTTATGCAGACATTTTATTGTCTCGCTAAATACAGTACAGTAGTAAACCTTTATGTATGTACTATATTTAGCAACAATTAGTGTAATTACAGACAAATGGAATGAAAATGATCCTACATAATGAAAAATACATTCCCTCCCATAGACACTATGCTGCATATAAGCAAGCAAAAGTTTTATTGTAGTCCTAAACACAGCAACTTCATGTTAGGACAAATGTATTTGGTATCTAACTAAATACATTTGTCATCATCTTTCAAATTCTTAGTTGCAAAAAATAAGTGGTAATGCACGTTTATAATGCAATCATTGGGTGTAAAAAACAAATAGTTTAGGTAAAGCAGATTTTCTAAGAGATATAAAGATGTATATGCACATATATATCACAAAATCAATTCAAACTGCATTTGAGATTTTCTACACCATTAAGACAGTTCACAAATGCTTCTTAAGCTTCACAAACTCTTAAGGTTCTTAGCTGCAAGCGCTACAGTTATCCATTTTGTCCTATCCTTAGCCAACTCCTTCCAGTTTCACAGCTTCAGCTCTTTCATGTCCATTTCGATGTTATCCATCCATCTTCTGCAGGGTCTTCCATTTAGGTGATGTAAAAAGGTTCTCCTCACTAGCCTGTTATGTTCCATTCTTTTCAGGTGACCTAACCATCTCATGCAACTAGCTATGATTTCATTTACTATTAGTGGCTTCTTATAAAGTTCATAGAGTTCTTTATTTGTTCGTCTTCTCCATTCATCTGTCACAGGATCTTTAACTGGACCAAATATTTTTGTTAAGATTTTGTTTTTGAAGTGTTGTAATTGAAAATATAGGGGGGGGGGGGGTTTGTCTCGGATACTCAAGAAAATCGACTATAGAACTCATTGATAATATGACTGGTCTAATTAGCATTCTATAGGTATTTATTTTAGATTCATATGACAGATTTTTAGATGAGAGAAGGTGCTGAAGTGAGAAATATGATTTATTATCTGCTTGGATTCTCATCTTTATTTCTGTTTGGATCTTATTATCTTTAGTTATTACTTTAGTTCCCCATATAGATATTTCAATTGTATTGAGTTTTTCGATATCATGTCAGCAAATCGAATAATTGATGACCTATTGAGATCATTATGTCTAGATACTTTTAAATATTCTGTTTTATTTTGGTTAATATTAAGACCTTTTTTTTTGGAAGAGGCTTTAAGGTTTATAAAAGTTTCAGTTATATCATCTGCACTTTCTCCTATAATATCAATATCATCTGCATATCCTAGGAATGATGAAGAGCATGATACAGTACTTTTCGTTGTTTCTCGAATTTCACAAATCTCACAAATTCTAATTTCACAAATACAATTCTACCACAAAAATTCCAACATGAGTATTAACTTTGCGAAAGCACATCCACCTGACATGGAACGAATGTACATATGGTAAAGTTCCAGTCAGAAATCAGAAACACGTATAAAACATTGACTGGTATGAATCTGTTAAAGAGTTATCAGAAAAAATAAACAGAAATACTGCACAAATGCAACCTTAATGCTATCTTTAAACCTCCTGCAAAATTAAAGAACTTATTCAACTCCTCCAAGGATCCCCTTACTCCCCTGGTCCATCCAGAATGTCCTATATTCAATGCACCTACAACTTGCAAAACTAAACATATGATTCCAATCTGGAAAAACAAACACAAACGACATTAAATTTGAAAACTATGGCAAATCTGCCTTTCTGATAATATCCTAAATACTCTATACAGATATGAGTGGAAAGGGACCATTCCTTACATCCCACCAAAACTTGGTATGGATGCAAATTTAAAGAAGTGTGTGAAATCATAATCAACCACCATAATCTCAACAGTGATGGCCTAAAAATTCTCAAGAATATGGATGGCACATATTTGACCTACATAATTTTTTGTTTTAACAGATATTAATAATTAGATCTGTAGTACTTCAGAATTTTAATAGAAAACATCAGCCCTTACTTAAATACTAATTAGGCTACCAGCATTGCTGTATCATTAAAGGTCAATAAACATTTTATCTCTGCTCATGTAAAAGAGGAGACTGTAGTTTTGATGATATGTTTTATTTCCATTAGCAGTCAGGGAAAGGTAACAGCTAACCAAATGAGTGATACTTTTGTATACTGCTTGAATTGCAATGTAAATCGCTTGGAAAGAAGTCAGTGGAAACTTCCATGAGCAAGGTGTATCATGCCATGTAACAGGTCATATGTTTGTAGCCGGTATAAATTGGAGGAATACGATGCTACCTAGTCAATGCAACTGTGTCCAGGTTAAATGGCTGTGAGAAGGGAACTGATGGAGTCTGAAAGAGGCATTGTGACAGAATGCCATGTTGAAGGCCTATCTGTTCAGCAAATTGATCAAAAAAACTGCATTAACAATCAGTAATACCATACTAAAACGGAAGCACAGAGTCAATTGCAAGTGCTACCCGAAGTGGATAACCCATCACACTCTCCGAACATGACCATAGGGTTCTATGAAGGATAACATGTAAAAACATCATTCGTTGACCAACAAGTTGAATGTGGAGTTCCAGGCATCGACTGGAACACAAATATGCACAAAAACGTTCAGAACTGAGGTTCACAACTTGGGTTTCCATGGCAGGAGTGCAATATGCAAGCCCCACATTACCCATACCGATATGCAGCATTATCTTCAGTGGTGCAAAGAGAGTTTACAGGGGGTCATGGAAGCTTTGAAAATTTTTATGGAGCTCCATAAACTATGAAATTTGAAGGTGGCGGTGTGATCCTGTTTTGGCCATGGACCTCAGTAGTGCCACAAACATTGAACTCTAAGAAGAAACATTCTGGACAATGCAATGTTTTCTACTTTGCAGCGTTTCTACAGAATCAACCAGTCTCTTTCAGCAAGACAATGCACTGTATTATAAAGCTGCTGCTGTAACTGCATGGTTTGTGTACATGAATGTCACCACACTTGAATGGCTTCCACAGAGTCCTGATCTCAACCCTACTGAACATCTGTGGGATGAACTGGAGTATCGGGTGAGGTCAAGAGATGTCTGCACCACAACAGTCCAGGAACTCATTACATGCATATAGGAAAAATAGACCAAAATTCCCATTGTTTACTATCATATGCTTGTGGAAGTATGTCTTGTCGAATTGTTGCTGCAGTCACTGCAGAAAAAGGAGGTCCTATATCTTATTAAGGTGGACACCATGGTTGTTTGTTCCTCACACTATGGTGTCCATTGACTTCTTTCCAAGCAGCATATGTGCCAAATGGTGACCTTAATGTGAAGAAATTATAAAATTATTACTCTCAACGCGGAAGTAATATCCATAATTTTATCAAATTGAACACATAAGGTGCCCAGGAAAAAGCTAATAAATGGTGCAATAACCTGATATCCAAACTCAGTGCTGTGTACTTTATAATAAATCCAGTACAATCTTCTAGATCCCTTACCTAACTGCTTTAACATGTTCAGTATGAATGTCAACAATTTAAAAAAAGACAGGACCATGAAAAATATCAAATATATTCTCAATGGTAAACCTATAGAACAAGAAATATATTTCATGATTTAGAATTAAATTTTAGTGAACAAAGTAACAAATTTCAAAAAGATAACAGAATGAACAAAGCTGGTGTAGTGGGGAGAGCAGATGAATAAATTTATTATGGAATAAAAAAGAAATGAGATTTATCATCATCATTCTCATTCGTTCAGGAGCGGTCGAACATTCCATGGGTTTTGTTCATTGCCAGAGCTTTGGCCACCTGCTGGAATGAGGTCAAATCTAAATGGATCGACGCTTCAGGCCATCTTCTTCTTCTCAGTCTTCCTCTGCCTCAGTCAACCCTTCCATAAAGAAGGACATAAGGTAGTCTTTCTTGGAGCATCCTGGCTATATGCCCAAACCACTGTAATTGTTTTTTGCATAGCCTATTTCCAATGTCATCAGTCTAACCAACTCTTCCCTTACTCTATCATTGCCTCTTTTTTTTTTTTTTCAATCCATATTTAACATTGATTTTTTTTTTAAGCATTTTGATTCAAAACCTTTTAATGCCTTCTTTTTGTTTGCCAGTAACCCAGTTTTCTGCTCCTTACAGTACCAATGGGAGGATCGTTGAATTGAAGAGTTTAGCCTTTAGGCTATGGTTAATTTTTTCTCCATATTTTATTCAGCTTGTTTACTGCTGACCACCTTAAACTAATATATACGGAAAAGGATAACCTTCTTTCCTGTTTGTTTACTTCAACAAGGATATCAAAGAATGGCAATTTTTTGTGCTATTCTAGTTCAAGAGTGAATTTTATATTGGAATGCAAGTTGTTCAGATAATCTTTGAAAGCAAATCAACTCAACCACCATTCCCGACCAAATGACAAAAATATTGTCGATGTAATGTAACCAAATTTTTGATTTCTTCTGATTTTTTTTTTGTTTTTTAATGCATTAGTTTCAAAACTTTTCCATAAACAGGTTGGCTAAGGCTGGAGAAATAGGGGGGGGGGGGGGGAATCCATGGCCAGTTCTTTTTGCTGCAAATATTTTTTCCTTATACAGAAAACCTACCACAACAGGAAGATTTTTAAATGGCACTTCACAAAACCACCCATTACAAAAGATAGGTTTAATTAAAACTTTACAAGACAGGGCAATATATCAAGAACATCGGTTAAAAAGAATGAAGAACTGTACTACCTGAAACAGAACCTCACACTTAATGGTTATGAACCCCAAGACGATCAAAAAAATTCCTAATACATATTCCGCTGTAGCGCAATTGGAAAAATAGTGGAACATTGCACCCTTTGATTGGAAAAGACCTGAGTTCTATTCTCATTGTGACAAGGGGATAAGTTAGCCGATCTCATTCGGTGATAGCAGGGTTTTTCATCCCACATACAGACAAATTGGCCTTCAGAGCACATGCAATTTACAAACAAAAAATACTGTTGTTTGTAATGATGGGCAATAGATGGCTTTGATGGTAGTAGTGTCGTAGTTGGAGAATTAATTCGCGGTGAAGAGGATGAGATGTATTAGCGAAGTAAAGTAGCGTGCCCTCCCATGATGAGTCCTTGGACTCCCTGGAGGTGTCACATAATAATAATAATATCCTGCAACTCCTTTACTTAAACAAGATTTCAAGAATGCAATCATGCTACCTTACATCAAGAATGTCACAGACAAAGTGGCTGCATTGCTCTATGAGTACAACATAAAAGTGACTTTTTTACCTTTACAAAAAAACATATCGAGAATCCTGCATCCACCAAAACCTCCACATCACCCATGAAAAAAACAGGCATTCATGAGATTCATTCCTCTTGTGGCATTTATTATGTAGGCCAGACAGGAAGGTTAGGAGAGATCCACATGCCTGAACACGTAAAAGACGTCGAAAAAAGAAGCATAAATCAGGCTGACATTCCACAGAACCATCAAGTACTTTGGCAATAAACAAAAATGTCATATATTAATCATAACTGTTTTACAAGAAAATTTAAAGAAGCCTTGCACAAACTTAGGATCCCTGCACAATGCAATAAAAATCAAGACTTAATTTTACATCAGGTATGGTCCGCTTTCATCAAGAATGTAACTGCCATGGGCCTAGGATATAGCATGTGATACCACAGAACGTGATAGCAACAATGAGTAACGTTCCAACATGTATACAGTAATGAATTTACCATTTGTATATCAATTATATCTAATAGTTGAAGTTATCAAAAACATCTAATATTTGTAATTAATTGTTAATAGGCTTCTGTTGTGTAAAACTTATGTACCAGTACCTAATGATGCAAGTCTTACAACTTACGAAACTTGTCAGGTTTTAATCGTTTATTTCTATTAAACTCTTTTATTTACATCATAATGTGGTCTCAATACCAAAAACTTCACACAGAACTGCTAAACCACAGAAACTTACATTTGCATCTTCATATTCTTTCTTCTTTTTTTAAATTCTGTTTTGAATGATTTTAATAAATATCTTGTAAGCATGGCTCAGCAATGATATGGGTCTATTCACATTTTCTTTTATCTCCTTTTTTTTATGTATTGGGATGATTTTACTGACTCTCCAGTCAGAGATTTCCTCTTTTTCTAATATTAGGTTGTATAAATAATTCCTCCTCCCTCCCATAGTTCTTTTGGAATACCATCCAGTCCAGGTGCCTTTTCATTCTTCACTAATTTTATCACCATGATAATTTCTTCTAGAATTTTTTATTTGGATTCTGTTTGATCTATTTGTGCAGTGTGTTGGGCCTGATGGGGATACTCTTATTTTTGAGTAACTGTAAATAGTGTTTTGTCCAGATTGTTTCTATTTCTGTTGGCTTTCCTGTCTCCTTGTCACCACAGAGCATAGTGATGAAGTAAGAGGAGTAGCTCTTTGTATTGTTTGCCCACCGATTAGAGATCCTTCGACACTTCTGCGTATGTCAGAAAAAGGAGAATCCATTCCGATAATAGGGTAATCAGTCCATATTGTGGGATGAGTTGTTTATTATTACAGGTCGGAAAAATTAACTTCTCTTTTATGATTATTGTAGTTAACTATGTTGCTTGTATAACAGTTGGAAAATTTTACCTATAAAGCACATGATTTCGCGTGTTCGCGACCAATTCGTACGTCCCTCATTTCTTTCTCCCCCTTCAGCATGAATCGACTATTCTTGGCAAGATGCCAAGCATAGACCTACAAATGGTGGGCGAACTATAATTTGATTGTTTTGTACCAAGTTTTGGGGTCTTTTTTTTTCCCCTCAAATGCATCTTTGGATTCTTCTGCTTTTTCATTCAGCCACTGGGTCTTTTTTTCTCTACATTTTCTCACTACTTGTTTCTTGAGTAGATTATAAGATATGTTGTTTTCAGGAGTGGTTTTGTGTTGAAAGCTTGCTTTTCATCTCTCTCTCCCCCTCCCCTACTAGTTCCAGAATGTCTCCAGTCATTCATACACTGTTACTCTTTTCGGAGTAACCAAGGATCCTTGTTGCTGTGTCCCAGCAGTTCTTCTTTATCTCGATTCCAGCAGTATTCTCTTATTGCTCCAAGTTTCCCTGTGGTCAGTTTTCCATACTAATGTTTGAAATGAGATTAAACAATAAATTAGCAATATATAAGATAGTGTTCAAACCAATTTTAACTCATGGATCAGGAGTTAAAATTGGTTGGAACACTATGTTAAATGTTAAAAATGAATATATCAAATAACAAAACAAAATATAAAATTTCTTGCCAAGTATAATTTACCTTACATACAGAGAATATTGTAAAAAAAATTTTTTTTAATGAAATCTACTAAATTAATGAGTCAATAGGCTCACATTGTTATGATATTAAAGATGTTATAAAAAAAGATTTACAAACTAGATAATGTAAACACAAAAAAACTATATCATTAGCATTCAAGAATGTGCAAGGAATGGTTAGCAAAATAAGATTGTCCGATGTTAGGATTGAAAAAAAGAAGTCCAGCAGAAAACCAATAACTCAGTGAATTGATGCAGTCAATAGCTAATCTGATAATACTAGAGACCTGAAAAATAACAGAATAAATTGGAAGAAAACTGCTGACAGGAAGCTAGTAAAAACACCAATTTATAATTATCTACTGTTTTTTTTTTTTTACTGTATCCATTTTTTATAAATGTATGATTGATGATCGCATATTCCTGGTTTAGAGCTTGCTCATTTGAATAAATAGTTGAGCTCTGTGTTTAAAGGTGCTTATGACACCTAGTTTTTGTGTTGGGTGGTGGTAAGACTTTTTGTGTATGTAATGGCCTGTGTGTGTAGGTTTGCGGTAGACTGAGAAGGAGAGATAGCCTGAGGGAAGACGTGTGACAAGTGTCTAGGAAAGGAAGAGAGTTGTTTTTTCAATTTCAATAGTGAATTGGATACGTTTGTGTTGTTTGTTCAGGTGGCTAAGGAATATATTTAGTGCTCTGTGGCCATGGGGCCAAATGGCGAAAATTCATTGCCATATCTGAGCCAAATTTTGGGCTTTAGGCACGCTGACTCTAGAGCTCATTGCTGAGTCTTCCATATAAAAGTTAGTTATGGGGGGGGGGGGGGGGGAAGAGCCCATGGCTGTACCTTCTTTTTGAAGGTAAAAATTGTTTTGCCACACAAAATATCTGGCGTGAAGTACATGGACAAAGAGGGCCATGATATCGTGTGGAAATATGTTCTGTAGGAGCATAATAGTATCATTGATCAGGACATTGGTGCAAAGGGCAGTTATGTCAAAGCTGATTAATAAATCTTGGTCGGTGAGTGTAATGTTTTTAATTTTGTTTATGAAATATTGTGTATTTTTTTTATGTAAGAAGGGGAATGATCTACCAATTCCTTGAGTGTGGCTGCAAATTTTTTAGCTAAGTGGTAATTCAGGCTGTCGATTCCTTCAACAATCGGACGTAGTGGTGTGTTTTTTTGGCAGAGGTATTAATTTTTTGGTTGTTTCTTCTGGCCATGTGTTAACGGATTTAATTAATTCAGTTTTTTTCTTTTTGATGTATTTCGTGGGGTTGTAATTTACCATTTGGTAGGTGTTGTGGTTCGATACCAAATGGTTCACATTTTCTATGTAGGTTTTCCAATCTAAAACAACAGTAGCATTCCCTTTATCTGCTTTTGTGATTATAATTTTCTTGTTTTTTTTTTTTAGGAATTTAAAGCCAGTTTTTCCATTGTGTTTAGGTTGCTGCTTAATTTTTTGTTCGAGTTCAGTATGCAAGATGCTTCCATACGCATTTTGTCAACTAGATTGGCAGGTGGGGGATCTTAGACCTCTCTCGATAAGATAAACGATATCTAGTTTGTTAAGTGACCTCGGTGCAATGGCGTAGTTTAGGCTTTTTCCAGCAGCAACAGTTCACCTTGGGTGAGGTTGTAGTTTGATTGCTCATAACCTCATTTGTGAGCGATTAGCTGCTTCTTTGGTTATGGCGTCCTGACTGCCTTGTGCTTTCTTGTTGTTTTAGTGCTTGGAACTTCATTATTAATTTTTCCTTGTTTTTAAGTAATAGGTGCTTGGCCCAGTTGTCTGTAATCTTGTCTAAAATATCCCAAATCTCAGGATTAACATAGCTGGATAGCTCTAATTTTAGTTGTAAAACTTTGGCTTGGTTAGATGCTAAGTTTTTTTGTGCCTTGTGGATCTGTTCCCTTAACAATGCTTTTTCCAACCAGGCATAAATACGGAGCTGATGTAAACTTCTTTTTTTAGTTTAAGTTGAGTGTTAAGTTGCTGTCTCCACATCGTTTCAGAAAGGCTAGTTGATTAATTAACAAGGAAACACATATCTTTAGCTTATCATAGCGGCTGCACTGCTTGTGGGTAAAATCTCCATGAATTATGATGACTCTTTCTTTTAAGGTTACACAATAATCAGCATTCATATTTGCAAATTTAGGGACACAAAACACACGTATTGAAATGATTATTTTACTCATTATTAATAAATGATGTTAATAAATTATTAATAAATCGACCCCTGTATTGAGGTCATCATCAGAAAGATACATGTGTATATGTTAGAGGAATTTTGGAAAAATAGACACCTGCTCAGTTCTTCCAAAGATTCTCTTCCACACCTAGCCCACTCAGGATTTTACAAAATACAATGCACATGTAACCTATCATACATAGAGGAAACAGGGTGAACCATCCCAATTAGGAAGAATGAACACAAACGACACATTAAAACCTCCATTTTGGTAAAATCGGCCTTTCAGACCACACACTCCAGACATACCACAGAATTGATTGGAAAGGTACCAATTCCCTAAACTGCACCAAAACCTGCTTCGAGATGAAATTTAAAGAAGCACGTGAAATGCTCAAACACAATCCTAACCTGAACAAAAATGATGGTCTAACCATTCCAAGAATGTGGAGGACCCATTTGCAGCCATTATAGCAACCAGAACAAGCCAAAGAAAAATCTCAATACAAGAAGACTTGGTGAAGTTTTTTTTTTTTTTTAAACATTCAATAGCAACCTGAACTGTACAAGTCCAGAAGAAATCTTAGTACGGGAGGACTTTAACAGGGTTTATTGTAGTTTTTCCCCACTTTTTTTACCACTAAAGGTCAGGCCAAGTAAAAGATCAATTAACAGCATAGATTCAATTTATCTTTGTAGAGTGTAAGTACATGTAGTTTGTTTTCATATACACATGTATCTTTCTGATGATGACCTCAATACAGGAGTCGAAACTTCAATTGTTATTTTATTAATAATAAGTAAAATAATCACTTCAACACTTAAGTTAAGGGGATAATAAATCCCAAATTATTTCTAAGCTGAATAAGAAACTCGAAGATCGAAATCTAAGAGTTTCATGCTGAAGAATTTCCAGCGAGCCCAAGAGTAAGTCAACACCTGGTAGTACAACACTAGGGCAACTCGCAGCAAAGGTGGAGCAAGTTTCAATCACTGTGCTTAATATTTTCTCATAATGTAAAATGTAGCTCCTACGAGATATATTACTGTTTTACATTATGAAGGAAGGTCATATTAAGGACAGTGATCGAAACTTGCTCCACTTTTGCTTCGAGTTACCCTAGTGTTGTACTGCCAGGTGTTGACTTATGCTTGGATTCACCAGAAGTTCTTCAGTATGAAACTCTTAGATTTCGATCTTCGAGTTTCTTATTCAGCTTAGAAATAATGAGGGATTTATTATCCCCTTAACTTAATTTACGTCGCCAAAAAAATAGCCTCTTGGCTCTTTATCATTTCAACGCTTGTTTTGTTTCCCTAAATTCATAAATATGAATTCCTTTTGAAAAGTTAAACACTTTGCGCAATTTATGCAAGTCTAATAACATCAGCCTGAGTGTATATGGCTCAGCCATTATAGTAAAAATATTCATTCCTTTATTGAGTGAAGTGCTAAAACTTCACCAGAACATAACAAATGGTGAGACATTTGCAATGTGAACATTGCAAATGTCTCACCATTTGTTATGTTCTTGTAAGTCATCAGCCTTCAGTAAATAAGAATGTGTAAGATGATAGATTTATGTGGAGCCTAGCAAGAACAACTTCCTCTTTTCTCAGCTGAGTTGACTGCCAATGGTTAAATTCAAGCTTAGGAAGGGATGCGAGTTCTTACTTGTGATAGATTAGACTGGACTGGATTTTGGTGGCATTGAAGTTACAAGGCTGTCCTCATCCCACTGAAATATAAGTAAAGAGATCAGAGTTTAGGATATCGGTTATGATAGATCATGAGGTTTCTAATACTCGGGTACAACAAGGTTTATTATATGAAGAGGAGGAATGGAGCTGTATTGTCATCAGCAAAGCTATGGATAGGATTTGAAGTCAGTGATAGCAGGTCATTTATATGCAGGAGGAAGAGAGAGAACCCTAGAGTACTCCTTCACAGCTGGGGAAATCTGAGGAGAGGAAGTCATGTGCCATGACTTATAGTTGGCAACTGGTGAGAAAGCTGATGATCAAGTTACAGATAGTGGAAGGCAGACCACAGGACGGTAGTTTGTTGATTAGAACTCATGTCAAACCCAAAACTGCTGCCAACAGTAACCGCATGTTTTTCCAAAAAAATAAAATAAAAATTCCATGGCTTGAGTCCAGAGATGGGTGGTGAAGACTATAAGATCAGTTGTGGGGTGGAATTCATATTGCTGTTCACTAATTGGGTGGCTCTGAAGGTAGTCAGAAGTTGGCTAACCTTCTCCACAATTTTGAAAGCTTTCTTTGTTATGGGGTGGATACAGACTTGTTTCCGTGCTGTAGAGTAGTGCCAGTTGAAGATGCAATATAAAATTGATGTTAGTTTTAAAGTACAAATAGTTTTTAACACAATAGGTGAAATAATATCAAGACTGGATGCCTTGTTTGTGTCCAAGTTATTAAGGATTCTTCTGATTTCGTTCTGACAGAAGATCATGGAGTGAGCAGTTCTTGATGGGGGAGGGGCTCTGCCTTATTCAGCAAATGCAGGAACTGGAAAAGAACAGCAATACCAGTAACTCGGCCAGCCTTGCCTTTAGTATAATATATTTGAATGTAAGAGTAGCGGAAGTTGCTGCAGGCTGTGGCATTGGTAAGCATGCAACTCAAGTTTTAGTCTTCAGCCACTCACTATTTTTTTTTTTTTACTGCACTGGCGCACTTGTTTGAGAACCAAGGCTCGGAGATGGTCAGAAATTTTGGGTGGAATGTGGGATGAAGGTCTTCATTCCTGTGAGGATGATTTCTGTTATTCAGTCTAAGCAGGTATTTGCATCAGAAGAAAAGTTGCTGTAGAAGTCATACCATTTGGCACCCTTGCAGTGCCAAAAGGATACAAGACTAAGAATTATTAGATAAAGGTTGTTTCATGGAAAGGAGACATATGACATTGTGATCTGAGTTACCAAGAAGAGCTCTCATCTGCAGTATATCTGGAGGGAAGCGGGAGAGTGCATCAGCAGGTTGATGGGGGATCATCTGGTATCCTGATCTTGATTTAGAGTAAATTGCAGAATACAAAACATGAGGGGAGGGTTGACTATGATCATAAAAATATAATATAGTAAAGATTTTTTAATCTATTTAGTTGATTTTAGACAAATACATTTTAGAACAGATTATTGCCAGACACTTGGATCAACAGCTGTGTATCTACATTATGGATTAAGGCATCTGCTTGCAAGTTATGTTGTGCCATGTTGCATTCTTGGCTCAGAACGATATTATTGGTTATTTTCATTGTTTGGTGAGAATCCATTTACTTGCTGGAGAAAAAGTACTTACTGAAAGTATACCTTTTTTAAATAACGAAAACTGTGGTGCGATCATAATTAAAAGAAACACACGTATTAACCACAGTGAAAATTATTTAATTGTAAATATTTCATCTTAAGTATCTTAGGACATCATCAGCACAGTAGTTTAAAACAATAATAGGAATAACATACAGTTAGGGCGCATGATTACAATAGAATCTCATTAAACGTGCGTAACGTGTTACAGGAAAAAAAAAAATTATTTAACACAATTTTGTATGACAATTTCCCATACTTTAGGAATAGTAAGAACGTCGTTGCAGTTTAAGTTTGGTCTGTGTAGTAGGGCTTCAGAACTTTCCTTGTATAAACTTTCATGTTTATATAAAGATCTATGTAAAAGTTTAGACTTTTCCCAATGGATCCTATGGTTTGGATTTTCAATTCTGTGTCGAGAGAGGCCAGATTTCTGTGGTTTAAAAAGACGAATGTGGTCTTGATGTTCCGAGATGCGTTTCTGAACAGACCTACTTGTCTGTCCAAAGTAAGACAATTTGCATGAGCATGGAATTTCATAAACGCCAGGCAACATCAAAGGTGAGAGTTTGTCCTTAGGAGAAGGTAACAGGTTGTAAATTTGGTTGACAGGTTTGTAAGTAGTGACAAAATTGTATTTCTTCATAATTTTAGAAAGACGTTCAGAGATGCCTTTAACGTAAGGTATGGGAATCCTATGGACTTCTTCCTATCAGGTTTGATGTGTGGAGAAGTGACTAATGATTTTTTTGAGTTGTTTTTGGATTATATCCATTTAGGATGGCAGTATTTTTGATTACTTCTAATTCCTGGTTTAAAGATTCTTCAGAGGAGCAGAATTTGTGTGTTCTGAAAACTAGTGATTTAATAATGCCAGATTTCTGAGATGGATGATGAGCGGAAGAATTGTGAATGTAGTGACCTGAGAATGTAGGCTTGCGAAAGACAGATGTGGCAATGGAACTGTCTTCTTTTCTTTGGATGTGTAAATAAAAAAAGGAGATACCCTGTGGAGATTCTTTTTCTAACGTAAAGTTGATGCGATGATGAAGAAGGTTAATTTTATCTAGAAACAGTTGTAATTCATGTTCGGGATGATCCCAGACTGCAGATACGTCGTCGACATATCTTAACCAATTTTTTGGTTTAGGTTCAAAAGTGAATATTTTTTCTTCAAGGTGTTCTAGAAACAAGTTTGCTAGGTTTGGTGATAAAGGAGATCCCATTGCTGTTCCTTTTTCTTGCTTGTAAATTTGACCTTTCCAGGTGAAGTAACCTGATGCAATAACAAACTTGAACTATTCAACTATATCAGACGGAAATTTTTGAGGTAGTAATTCTATTGTTTCTTTATGGGGAATGTTTGTGAAGAGGGAGACAATGTCGAAGCTGATTAACAAGTCAGTTTTTGAGAATGTCTTTAATTTTTGTGTGAAACTCAGTAGAATTTTTGATTGAAGAGACTGAGTGGCCTATGTGAGGGCAGAGAAGGTTAGATAAGAATCTTGATAACTTGTAAGTTGGACTACTGATACAGTCTACAACGGGTCTAAGTGGAACATTAATTTTGTGTAGCTTAGGTAAGCCATAAATTCTAGGAGGTCTTGCATGGTATGTCTTAAAGTTTTTTGATTGTTTCTTCATCTAAGGAAGAGTTTCATTAAGTAGCTTATTTAATTTTCTGAGTTGATGTTTTGTAGGATCATAATCCAATTTGGCGTAAGTATTACAATGTCGAAGAAGTAAATTCATTTTTCAGTCATATAAGTTTGTATCAAGAACCACGGTGGTATTTCCTTTATCGGCTCTGGTAATGATTATATTTTTATTACGTTTTAAGGAAATAATAGCTTTCGATTCTGATGGTGGGATATTTAATTCTGAAGATTTGGCATTGTAGATACTTTAGCTACTTCAAAAGCTACTTTAAAAGTCTAAACTTTTACATAGATCTTTATATAAACATGAACGTTTATACAAAGAAAGTTCTGAAGCCCTACTACACAGACCAAACTTCAGTCGCAATGACGTTCTTACTATTCCTAAAGTATGGGAAATTGTCATACAAAATTGTGTTAAATAATTAATTTTTTTTTTCTATAACACGTTACGCACGTTAATGAGATTCTATTGTAATCATGCACCCTAACTGTATGTTATTCCTATTATTTTTTTAAACTACTGTACTGATGATGTCCTAAGATACTTAGGATGAAATATTTCCAATTAAATAATTTTCACTGTGGTTAATACGTGTGTTTCTTTTAATTATGAAAGTATACCATTCTCTTCTTTAGAAGGTTGCTCCAAGATTATCTAATCCTTAGCTCGCCCACAGTATTAATGATCTACATGCTTATAATCTGTGATAGATGGAATTACTGTTATAAAACCATCCCAAGGATTAATATGTAATGCGACTGATGTAGGCACTTTTGGAAGACTATTCTAAAATTAACTGGATACCACTTTTTTCACATTCTATCAAAATGTGATTGATATACATTCAACTGGTCTTGATTTATATATACAGGTTTGGTAAGCTCTGCTGGCTGACTAGAAATAAAAGGTATGGTTAATGCAGGAGCATAGGTATGATCAATTCTTTATCAAAATTTACCTATGATTTCCTGGGATCCTTGAATCTCATCATAACACACAGAATAATCATCTATAATCTTGAAATACTACAGCACAAATAATAATATGCCCGGTCTTACTATTGCAAACTTCTACAGACCACAGGAATTGTTATAGTGAACAGTTTACTGTAATGCATTTCTTTTAGCACAGCATTGTGCATTACTAAGGGGACTGATCAGGACTTTTCAGTAGTTTGTTATTCTGAGCAAGTAGTTATAATGGTGTTTGCTATAGTGAGAATTAACTGTACACCTGCTAGATTTCTGTTCAGAACATGGACTAGTAATTACCAATCATATCAACAATGGTGTACATTTCTTGACAAGAACTAAGAGATGGATTCGCCTTTATTGGGAATAAAATATTTAATGACAGCATAATTTTCATTTATTCCATAACCATTGTTGGTACTTAGATGCAGTTAAAGAGAAAATATAATAACAGTTGAAAATTTTGGTGCATGTTACACAAAGTGAAAATTCAAATAAGGAAGCAAATGAGATGATGTGGTAGATAGCATTTATCACTAAGTGTAATGAAAGCAAGAATGGAGTTGTTAGAATGATGGTAACAGCAGCATGGAAAATGTGAGAAAGGAGACAAAAAAAAGTGGGGGGGGGGGGATCTGGTACAATGATAGAAATTTTGAGGCTCAATGAGTGCCACATGACAATACACAACAATGTGCATCACAGGAATAGTGTGATGGGGTTCAGTTTATTCAAGAAAGACAAGAATTGTGATGACTGGAGAGTACAGGTATCAGAAAGTGGTGTATGGTGATGCTGGGTTTATGAGAAGGGTGAGCGCTGGTGTACCACAGGGTTCTGTATGTAGGCTATTACTGTTTGACATATTGATTAATGATACTAGGGAAAGTCTTGAATATGACATCTGGCTATTTGATAATGATGCTAAGTTAGGAAGAGTGAAAAGCGTAGCTGATATGGAATCCCTACAGACTGATTTTAACATACTAGTTATATGGGAAAAGGACGGTGAAATGTCAATTTCAGGTATTTTGGATGGACATTACGGCAGAGTATTATATTAATGAAATTTGTTGGAAGCAGTTAATAAAGCTAGAAACTTTAAAGAGAAGAGCTGTTAAAGAGAACATTAACTTATAGGAATAAGGAAGATATTCTCCCACTTTATTAAGCATTGAAAGTCATATCGATTACTGTCCACAGATATGATCGCCTGGGTTCAAAGGGGATACAGAGCTAGTTGAAAGGTTCAGCAGCAAGTAACTAAGAGAACCACATGCATTCAATCCATCACCATAAGTCTATGGAATTGTGCATATGAGAAGAGATTAAAGGAATATGGTCCTTCAAAGTTTGAAGAATAGATGGCAGAGAGGAAATGTGAAAGAAACATGGTGAGAAATAGATATTTGAATGTATAAATAGGTCCTCCCTCAATGAGTCATACTCCCTCCAAAGACTCATTTCTTCTTATAATAAAACAGAACAAAAGGAAGTTCTTTACAGTATTTTCTTGCCAACATCTTACCTTATTGAAATACCTGATTATTATCCTACTGAAAATCTTACTTTCAGAAATTCTCATTAATGCATTTATAGGCTCAATATACATGATATGTTTCAAATCAGCAGCACATTTCTTAGAATGGCATTAGACTCATTCACAGCAAAACATTTAAATGTTATGAAATTCTAATAATACTCACACAGCCGCCATCATATGAAGGAATCTTAAGCCAGGCTGGTGCAAAGTCATGAGCAGGCGCACTTCTATTCGCCATCAGTACTGATGGCCAAGGAACACCATGATAGGCTCTGTGAAAAACAATAGTTTTTTTTTTTTTTTTTTACCAATACACCAATGCTAAAACAGTGAATACAAATTTCTTATGCTGCAACATAAGAAATTTGTCTAATAAAAACAGGTTAATGAACTGTACTATGTCTCTCATGCATATTACTGTACTTATTTGTAATTACCCCCCCCCCCAGGATGCTTAGTAAAAACTGGTTAAATTTAAGTATCAGTGAAGACTTGTATTTTACTATTTTGATTTATTTTTGAGTTTCACAACTTTGGGAGTATATCTTCTTCCCAAAACTCAATGCTTTAATTACTTCAAATTTATCATTAATGAGTCTTAAAAATAAATTAATTAAATAAATAAAAAAATAAACAAAAGGATATTTTGGGGATAAAAATCAAAATAAAAATAAATAAAAATAAAGATAAAAACCATTTTTCTGGTGTTTCACAAAATGTGTAAGCAACTAATAGATTCTTGTTGTCTGCCTATCCACAGACAAGCAACTTTGAGACTATAGATGTAGATTTTATTCAATTTTATGTTCTGAATTCTTAAAGGTTTGTAGAACAATTGCAACAGCATAAAGAGGCAAAATGTGTTAAATACTATGTGATAATTTCTGCATGGCCAGGATGGAATTTTATAAAATTTCACATTCAGGATAAACACAAGAATATGTCCATTTAGCTCAATTTTCAGTCAACTCATTTTTTATTTATAAAATCATTCAAACCAATATAGCTCTACAATGGTTGGATGGTAATTAATGAAATTAGATATTTAGCATTTACATTAATAAAATGTATCAAGCCATTTCAATTTTGCTTTAAATAGGCTATTTAAATGTAGAAGCAAAATTAAGGCAAACAATTATGCCTAGTGTACATGTGACAAAAAAAAAAAAAAAAAAAAAAAAGAGGTCAATGTTTTGAAACATATGATACATTCATCCGATATTTACAGAAGCTCCACAATAATATAGCTTTTTGAATAACAAAATTTGTCACATACAAGATGTGAATCACATGGAAATATTTCAAAACTTCGGCTCTAGTTCTGGCCACTTCGCAATTTTTCCACATTCCGCGCGCTTTTCATTATGCAAATTGTACAAAATCTCCTTCTGACCACGCCAAGTTCTAATCATTTTTTCTGTAGGCTGAGGTCCAAAATTTCTTTCAGCTTCCCTATTCCCGTGTTCTTCTGCATATTTTACAACATGCAATTTGTAACTTGAAGAATATGAATGTCGTCTGTTTTTTTCCATCACTAAAATCTACGGGGAAATATCAAACTGAACACAAAATATCTCAACATGTCAACTCAATACTGATAAACATCGGTAACTGATTACTCGGATAAGATATTATGAAACTTGAATAGGAAATCCCTATTCTTAGCCAATGACGCACTAGAAGTCACGTGAAGGTCATGCATCAATTTGATTGCACCATTAACCGCCTACAAACATCTTGGAACATAAAAGGGAGTGCGTATCACTTTGAAAAGAGGAAACAATCTTTAACTTCTATTATATAAGACGCATCCCATTTTTAAGATGTTTAAGGTAAAAAAGTGCATCTTATACACCGGAAAATATGGTACTTATTCAAGAATCCAAATATGAAATGCATTTTTGTTTGTTTATAAGTTCTTACTGTAGTTGATGCAGCACACATCATAATAAAGTTTTGATAATTCTAATCTTTTGAGATGGATGGATGGTGAGCCAAATGCTGTTGAATATAATGTCCAGTGAAGGTAGGCACTCAATAAACAGAAGCAATTAGTTCACCAGACAATGGGCAGAAGGGGAAGCACATCTAAAAAGGATAATTTGTTTCTTTTTCTATTGCCACAGTAAAATTAATTTCTGTATTCAGATTGTTTACGCTTGCTAGAAAGGCAAGCAATGTATCTTTGTTGTGGGTTCAGATCGCAAAACATCATTTCTCCAAGCATCTAACTCCAAAACCATTTAAGTGCAGTCCATCAAGCATACACAGGTCGTACTCAAAACGAAGGCTGATGGCGTATGGATAAGAAAAGGATGTCTTCTAAATTTTTCAAATAGAAGTTGACAAGAGAAGAAGATTGAGTGGACTTCCCATGGCAGCTCCTTCAACTAGCCTGTAGATTCTGTTTCAACAAAGAAAATGACCAGAATGAATGATGAAGTATGGTGTATTATGCAGTATGTAATGACATAATGATCAGTTAGAATGAGTCTTAGTAAAGCGAGTGTGTTATTCGTAGTTTTCTTCAATTACACTTGATGTTTTATTGTTTTCTTTTTAACTATATCCTTTTCACTTTTCCAACAATAACAAAAGAAGCAACAGCGCAAAACTAAAAAATGAGAAAGTGATTGTGACAATTAAAGCACATTCTCAAAGAGACTTTTGAAATGTTAATAGAAGCAACTGATGAAAATGAAAATTTTTCTATCAAAGAGTTTGGAAAAGATTCAATATTTTAAATGCAATTCAAGTAACATAGAGTGCCTGAGAAAATTTCCGAAAAAATTATGAAAGGAGCATGGCATAAACTTTGTCCTCAGTTTAATGATAATTTTGAAGGCCTTGAAGATGACCCAACGAAGATTGTGAAATCTGAAAATCAACCAGTTGCAAATGGAAGTTTCAGAAAGTGATGTTAACAAGCAGCTTCATTCTCACACTATGGAACTCTCATCCGATGATCTCCTTGAATTAGAGGAACAAGAGAGAAACTAAGAAGAAAAAGACAAAGAGATAATGAATATGAAGCTACAACTCGGTTTTTCACTTTAAAAGGCCTAGAAGAAGCATTTAAACTTCTTGAAAAAGCTCAAGCAATTTTTGAATCACAAGATTCAGACTTTCAAAGATTTAGTAAATTTCCCTGCAAAATGAATAATATTTCTGCTTGCTATCGCGCTATTTTAAACGAAAAGAAATGTCAATGAAGCAGATGACACTCAAGGCCTTCTTTGGAAAAAAAAAAAAAAAAGATGCACCGAATCTTCGTAATACATCTCATACTACCTCAACAGCTGCTGATTCACCCGGTGATATAAAAATGAGATAATTTTTTTTCAGCATCACATGAAAACCTCTGAACAGTGCTTGGAGCATTCTAACAAGGATAAAACTGATTTTGTACATTGATTTATTACTATGGATGAGACTTGGATTCACCATTACACACCAGAATCCAAACAGCACAGAAGCCGGTTATTCAGCGCCAAAGAAGACAGTTCCATCTGCAGGAAAGGTCACGGCATCAGTGTTTAGGGATGCTAAAGGCATTTTGTTTATTAATTATCTTGAAAAGGGTAAAACAATAACTGTGGAATATTATTCCGATCTTTTAACCAGACTAGAAGAAAACGTTTGTGAGAAAAGACCCGGTTTGCAGAAGAGAAAAAAATCATCTTTCATCAGGACAATGCACCTGCCCACAAAGGTGTTTTGGCAATGGGAAAATTAAGGGATCTGCACTATGAATTATTGGAACATCCACCCTATTCTCCAGATTTGGCTCCCTCTGACTTCTGTCTCTTCCCAAAACTAAAAATCAAGAGGTGATTGCAGCTGTAGAGGAGTATTTTGATCTTACTGAGAACGACTACAGGAATGGGATAATGGCACTAGACATCACTGGAATAAATGTAGTCTTAAGGAAGTTTATGTTGAAAAATAAAAATAATTTTGAAATTATAAATTCGTTTTTTCATTGTTAGGTCGAGAACTTTTCAGACCACCCATGTATTTTGCAGGTAGAATGATCCTAAATTCCATTATCTTATGAACATGACTTGTATCAATCTATTCCACATTGAATTCATAGTGTTCTAACAGCCCAAAGTGGGCTAATTAATAAAGAAATTCATAGGTGTTTCCATTATTTTAATAACCTCTGTACGTGTGTGTGTGAGTGAACTGAAATCAGTTTGAATTGTATTTGAGATTTTTGATATCATTAAGACAATTCCCAAATGCTAATTTTACAAATAAAATTCCACTGAGAAAGTTGCAACAACATGCCATATAAATTATGTGAAAAGGTGTTCACCTAAAAAGGAAGCGACATAAATATTCTGGAGGAAGTTTTCATGAGCAGTGTCTGCATGTGAAGACACTGCCTGACATCAATGTTAATATGATTCGATGCCATCTGTGGTCTCTAATCTTTGATCAAGTGCATTATTTCTAATGCACTTGATCAAACAATTCTCAGATCCATAACTTAAATAGCTTGAACACTGTCTTATATACTGATAAGTAAATTTATTTATCTGACACCCATGCCACACCAGGTTTGCTTACATGTTGTATATTTCCATAACCTTCACTAAAAACTGAGTATAACTAGCCAATAGATTGACTTGTTCTACAGGTTGGTTCTCCATTGAGAGTACTGAATTTTTCTATGTTCCTGCCAATATTCATAGTTTTGGTAATTTTACAGCTAATTTTCATGCCACTTTCTTACATAATGTAGACCATATCGATGATGAATAAGAATGGAGATAGCATGCTCTCTTGTTACATCTGTTATTCAATTTAGTTCTAGAAACTTGGAGACTTGCAGTGGATGTATTTTAAGAGTACATCACCTGCATAAAAAAAGAGCTAAATTTGATATTTATGCTTCTAATAATAAGTTTAATGCCACTTTCTTACATAATGTAGACCATATCGATGATGAATTAAGAGTGGAGATAGCACACTCCCTTTCTTACATCAAACCATCTTCCTGAATTTCCCTTCTAACTTCTGATTTACAACTTAAATAGAGACTATGTATTGCTCTGTATAATGTTACATTTACTTCATATAACTGTAGCATTTGGAAAAGCTTTTCTCTGGGCCCCTTGTTTTTTTTCCAGATCAACAAAACTAAGTACAGACTCTTGTTATATTCCCATCATTTCTCATCTATTGGTCATAAAGTGAAAACCCTATGACAACCTCTGTTTTACCTGAACCCAGTTTATTCCAAGTTTCTCTTCAATTTTTCTGAGCCTCTTTTCAAGTATGCTTGCATAAATCTTACCTTGAACACTTAGTAGATAAATTCCTCTGTAATTCTTACATTCAACTTTATTCCCCTCCCCCCTTTTTTTTAAGAGAACATTATCAAAGTGAACTATGAGAGCTCCAATCATCTGGAATTCAGCCTTCTGGTCAAAAGGTCGAATTTGTAACGACTGCAAAACTTTTATACCTTCATACTTGAACAAGGCTTCTTTCTGGTTGAATATCATCTACTACAGATGCCTTTCCACATTTCATTGTTTTGATAACTTTTTATACCTCAAGTACCAATATGTACCCTTCTTTGTATTCTTCTTGAATATTTTCTATTACTGTTCTGTTACCTTGTTTCATTTAACATTTTTTCAAAGTAATTCCTTCAGACATCGAGAATATCATCAGTTTTCATGTCACTTTCATCATCTTTGATTTCTTTTACAGTATCTTTTCTCCATTTCTATGCTTTTTGTATAATTTCCAAAACATTTTGCCACCTTACTGATATTTATCTTCTATATTATTATTATTATTACATAACACCTCCAGGGAGTCCAAAGACTCATTGAGGGAGGGCCTGCTCTACAAATCTCCATCTCTCCACTAACCACAACCTTCATCATCCACACCGGCACCATCTACCACCACCATTTTCACAACAATCACAAACATCCATGACAACAGTGGGATTCGAACCTGCAACCTTTTGGCTGGAGAGCAGATACGCTAACCTCTCAGCCAACATATTCTTACCAGTCTTCCTTGATTAGCCATTTTTACATAACTGAACTCTTTTTTTTTCTTGAATTTTTTTCTGTATTACTTTAAGGCATCTGCCAACATATTTATTAGAACCTTTCTGTATGCGTTCTACTTTTCCAGGACTACTTGAATTTCTTGTGCCCACCACCATAGTGTCATTTTTCTATCCTTGCAGACAACTTTTCAGATTCCTCACTTGCTGAATAAATGCTTTCTTCAGAATTTGCCTGAAACCCCAAGGTTTGGTTCTTGTTTTCAAACTGTTTAATTTTTTCTTGAATAATGTTTGTATAGTTAAGTCTATTGTTTACCTTAAACAGCTGATCAACTTTAATATTAAAACGATTATATCTTGTTATTTTCAATGCGATATTCATTTTTATTCTACTTAATACTAAATGATGATCACTTCCAGTTTTAAATCCTGTGTATACTCCTGTATCTTGAACCAGAATGAAGATATCAGTATCAACAATAACATAGTCAATGAGGCTTTTTATTTCCTTTCTTGTGTCTTCTCTCCAGGTGAACTTGAGTCTCTATGTTGTTGGAACATGATGTTAGTAATGACCAGTCGATATCCTGAGCAAAAATCCAGCTGGTACTTAACGCTGTTATTAGCCTTGACTTTTTCTCCAAATATTCCCAAAACGTTTCTATATGCCTGATGGAATTCATTTCCTATGCTGCTATTTAGATCTTCAACAAGGACCACTTTTTTTTGCCATTATGTCAGCTGCCTGCTCGAATGACTTCAAAAATTTCTCTGATTCTTCATTAGGAGAACTTTCTGTGAGATCATAGATATATTGTCTTCAATAAGTTTCATTGTCTATTTTCCCATTTTGAAGCTTGCTGACATAATTCTACTTCAAACTGCCTTCCAATCAGAAAGTTTATCTTCGTGTTTGGTGTTGAACGGTATTCGTTCCTTACCTTGATCATTGTTGATTATTATACAAATTATAACAATATACTAAATTATCAAGGAAATAAGATTACAGTGAAATACATTCAATCCTTAACTTACAATGATTGTGATTTATGACCATTCGTACTTACAGCAGTCATCCTATTAACACTTTCACTGAACATTACTTCACTCCTGTAACCCACTGACCAGGGTGTTCTTGCCTTCAAAGCTTGTTATTTAAGAAATATTTTTGCTCAGGCTAGTGCTACTGCTAAGGGTGAGAATATAACATCCTATACTTATTATTTAGTAGGATTCAACCTATTTTAGTCTTTTTTGTCTCATTAACTCCAGTTATGTCCATGTGGTATTTTTCTAGTTCTTCTGCAAGTGTGATTCCTTTCCATTAATACCCTTTATATTAGTTCCTACCTTCAATTCTTCTGATGTTGGGTCTCTTCTTCTAGATGTCAGTTGGAATTTGCTCCAGTAGCTGACTTTTCACTGTATGTCCTGGTTTTCTGATAAAATCAGTAGGAACCTTATTTAACCAGGCAATGCCCCAGCCATTATAAAATCTCAGCATGATGTATAATAACATATATGTGATTTGGCCAGCTAATTCTCAAACTGCCAGCCAATTTTCATTCATTCGGTACTCAGTAGATATCTACTAATGGGACAAACCAAGTCAAGGTGAAGACTGGACATTAGATCAGAAGTCCTAGTCGGGTCTCAACATTTATTAAAAGCTATGGGGAAGTCTCTACCAATTATCTGGCTTTGACCCTTAGGTGACCCAATAAATAAAATACAGTAAATGGCTAAGATGAAACAGAACATAAGCAACAAGAAAAAGGCTAAAAAGACATTAGCAACAAAATTTATTTTTTTTAGAAGAAAAAGAAAACACAATGACAAAGCAGTAGGTTTGGGGAAGGGGTGGGATTCAGTAAAAGGAATTTTATCCCAATGACACCAGAGATAAGCATTTCTTACATGCAATACTGAGTTATTCCATTAAATTAAATTCTGTGTTTATCTTCTGAGTAAGATTTATGTGGCTTGGCTTTAGGTTATTCAACTATACGAATAGGATTAAATTATGCAAGTCATATACAAAAAAGCACAGCATACCTGCTGGATGCCCAGTAGAAACCATCCACCTGCCGTAGGCAGGTTAACTGTCTTCTTTCAGCACTCACAGTAGCAATATGTAAGGTCAGCAAATGATGGTAGCAACAGTAGGTGATGTCAGAAGACAAGTGATGAATAATAAGAAGAGATTATTCTACATTGGTAACTGGTTTTATCCACTCCAGCAGAAATTAGTAACAGGCAGTAGTTTCAACTATATTGAGAGCATTTATTTCTACTGATGCTACCTGCTCATCATGACAATCAAAGATTGTTAGAGCAGTACCTGTCTTCAAAGAATTAGAGAGCCTAAAAAAGTAAATAAGAAATAAGGAAATAAAATAACTATATGATTTTGTTGTAAATTTTCAGTAATGAATCAGAAATAGCTATAATGAAAGCTTAATTATTATACAAATTATAACAATATACTAAATTATCAAGGAAATAGGACTACAGTGAAATACATTCAATCCTCAATGATCGTGATTTATGACCATTCGTACTTACGATAGTCATCTTATTAACACATTCACTGAACGTTACTTCACTCCTGCAGCCCCTGACCAGAGTGTTCTTGTATTCAAAGCATGTTATTTAAGAAATATTTTTACTCAGGCTAGTGCTACTGCTGAGGGTGAGAAATCATCAAACTTTTGGATGGAATATAAGAATATATCTTGCACTGCATAAAGGACTGTACTAAAGTATAAATTCAGTATCAGAGAGGATATGAAGGGATTACTGAAAGTGCAAGTGAAGAGTGAGATCGTGATAATCAGATGTACATTACCGAGATATGATAGAAATGAATTAAGAAGAAGAGCTATGATCACCAGCGATTTGATGTGTAGGCTGCGTAGAAAGAATGGATGTCTTTTTGGATGCGTGAAGTGAGTTTGAAGGAAGAATGGATTTGTATAAATGGGATGGCCTACACTTGTATGTATTTGGTATCAGGAGTCTTAGGAAATTATTAATTCGAATGAGACCTTGCACAAAGAGAGAGAAACTAGATTAGGATGGAAGAAATGGCAAGATCTGTGGCCAAGAGCAGCAATGTCATAATAAGGATGTTAATAATAGAAATGTGAATTATCATGAAAATGATTATGAGAAAGGGACTATTGTGTTTGTGAAGTTCACACTTATTAAGCACGTCTTCAAAAAGGTTTTTTCACTTGGTTGCAAATTAAACTTATGAATAAATTAGTGCTTAAGGGTCAAAGCTGTATAACTGAGAGGAGACCTCCACATAGCCTTTAAAGGAATGCGGAGAATCGACCAGGGCTTCTGACCTAATGTCCAATCCTCACCTTCTCGTGGTGCACCCTGTTGGGTATCTACTTTGATACTGAACGAACGAGGATGGGCTGGCAATTTGGGATTTAGCCGACCAAATTGTATTCTTATTGGTTAAACCAAAATAAAAAATGATGGTACAACATGACAAAATTTCATGCCGGCTGGGGCGTCGCCCGGTTAAACAAGGCCCCCATTGTTTTCGCCAGGGAACCAGGGCGAACAGCGAAAAGTCAGCTACTGGAACAAATCTGAAAACAAACCCCAACTCAACATCACCAGAGTTAAAGATCGGTACTATCAACGTAAGAAGCCTGAATGACAAAGAAATGGAGCTAGCTGAGGAATTAGATAAGTACCAGATCGACATAATAGGGGTGACTGAAACAAAAAAGACCAAAACTGGTGAGATCTTTCTGAGCAATAAATACAAAATGTTATATTCAGGCAATAACAATCAAGGAAAAGAAGGAGTAGCCATAGTATTCAACACAAAATACGAGGCTAATCTTCTTGAATGGCAGTCAGTCTCAAGTAGAGTAATGTGGGCAAATATGAGAACGGGGAACTGGACAATGAGACTTATTTGTGCCTATGGTCCCACAGAAGGCTCTACTAAGGTAGAAGTGGAGGAATTTTTTGAGGCTTTAGAAAAAGCAACTGACACAATGAAAAAGGAAAAGTTGGTCCTTGTTGGGGATCTAAATAGTAGAGTAGAAAATGATTGTGAGACATACAAAAATATTTTGGGAAAATTTGGAGAAAAGAGCAAAGCTAATAATAATGGCAAATATCTGTTGGATTTCTGCTCAGGACATGGACTGGTTATTACTAACACCATGTTCCAACATAAAAATGTGCACAAATTTACATGGAGAGAAGAGGCTAGGAATAAGAAAAGTCTCATTGACTATGTTATTGTTGATAGTGATGTTTTCTCCCTGGTGCAGGACACCAGAGTGTACAGAGGATTTGAAATTGGAAGTGATCACTATTTAGTCTTCAGCAGGATAAAATTGAATTTCATATTGAAAAGAATAACATGTAAGCAAGTTTTAAAGCGAATAAAAGTTGAGCAGCTCTCAGATGTAAACTGTAGACTAAAATACAGAAATATTATTGAAAAGAAAATGAAAGAGTTTGAGAACAGGAATCGAACCTTGGAGATTCAGTGGCAAACTCTGAAGGAAACATTGATTGATTCTGCCAGAGAGGCATGTGGTGAGGTTGTGTGCAAAGATAAAAAAATCAGAACTCCCTGGTGGACACAGGAAGTTAAAGAGGCAGTGAAGGAAAAGAAGAAAGCATATCAAAAGCTCCTGGCAAATAAGTCAGCTTTTACTCTTACAGAATACAGAGACAAATGTAAGAAAGCTAAACAGTGTGTAAAACTAGCTAAACAAAAGTCATGGGAGGACTTTGGCAAGAATATAGAAAATAAATATGAAGAAGGTGGCAAAATATTCTCGAGGTTGTTGAAGAAGCTTAGGAATGAAGGAAAGAGTGCTGTAAAAGGAATTAGAGATGATAAAGGTGAAATGAAAACAGGAGAAAAAGATATCCTTGAAGTATGGAGTAATTACTTTGAAAAACTGCTAAATGAAACAAGCAGTGATGATAGCACAGTGATAAAAAACACTGACCAGGCATGCAGTCAGGAATACATATCCATACTTGAAGTAGAAAAAGCCATCAAAGGCTTGAAATGTGGAAAGGCAGCAGGAGTGGATGATATTCGACCAGAAATGCTGAAGTATGGTGGTATAAGAGTCTTACAGTGGCTGCACTGCATAGTTCAGAAAGCCTGGACAGAGGGACGAATTCCCAATGATTGGAGTAGAGCTCTCATAGTACCCATATATAAAAAGGGAAATAAAACTGAATGTGAGAATTACAGAGGTATTTCCCTACTGAGTGTTCCTGGCAAGATCTATGCAAATATACTTGAGAAACGGTTGAGAATAATTGTGGAAGAAAAGCTTGGTGAAGAACAAGCTGGATTCAGGCCAAATAGAGGTTGTCAGGATCAGATCTTCACTTTACGACAAATAGTCGAGAAAGCATGGGAATATAACAAAGATCTGTATTTAAGTTTTGTCGATTTGGAAAAGGCATATGACAAGGTGCCAAGAGAGAAGCTATTCAATACGCTGCAGTTATATGGTGTCAATGGGGCATTATATCAAGCAATACTTAGTCTTTATTTGAGTTGTGAGTCAGCAGTTAGAATTCAAGGAAGTACAGGAAGATGGTTTAATGTTAAATCTGGTGTGAGACAAGGATGTACATTATCCCCTCTGTTATTCATTATCTATATGGATCACATTATGAAGGAATGTGGTATTAAACCTGATATCAAAATTGGAGATGTTAATGTCAGCTCTTTGCTTTATGCGGATGATGTTATACTTCTAAATAAATCCGCTACAAGTCTGCAAGATTCTCTGACTAAATTGAATAGCTGTTGTAATAGATATGGTATGAAGGTCAGCAATAAAAAGACAAAGACAATGAAAATAGGCAGAATCATTGAAAATGTCAACTGTGTTGTGAATGGAGAACCTGTGGAACAAGTAAAACATTTCAGCTACTTAGGCACAATTTTTACTGAAGATGGTAAACTAAATATAGAAATAGACAACAGAATCAGCAAAGCTGGTATCGTGGGAAGTCAATTGAATAAATTCATATGGAATAAGAAAGAAATTAGTCGGAACACTAAATTAGCTGCATACAAGACTGTGTTCAAACCAATTTTAACTTATGGATCTGAGAGCTGGGTCAGAAGTAAAACACCTGACCAAAGACTAGAGACCGCAGATATGAGAGTCCTGAGAAAGATTAGAGGCGTGAACAGATGGCATCAATGGCAATATCATATTAAAAATGAGGATATTAGGAAAGAACTTGACATTGTCAGCATCCAGGAATGCGTTAGCAGAGCTAATCTCAGATGGTATGGTCACTTAAATAGAATGGGAGAGGAAAGATTAGCAAAACAAGTGTTCTCTGCCAGGTTGGCAGGAAAACGACCCAGAGGAAGACCAAGATACAGGTGGATTGATACGGTACAAAGTGCCTTAGACGATAGAAATATAAGATCTGATAATGTTGGAGTCTTGACAAGTAACAGACTGATTTGGAGGAAAATTGTAGATAGGAAGTTAGTAATGATGTAATTTTTTCATGTAGTACTGTCATATCCTGTACACCCCTTGAGGGTACATGGCAGGAATTTGATGATGATGATGATAAATTATAGTCTTATTTTATCCTTTATTCAAGGATAAGCAAACGAAGTTTGCATGCAGAGTACATTCATGACCAGGCTACCTATATATAATATAGAGACTAATGACTTCACATTAATTACCTTTGTATCCCATAATCCAAAACACACAATGCTATTCATTATGGGAAGGACCATTATCCAGACCAGTTTCGACCTTTGAGGACTCATCAGTGGGAGCCACACCCAGGAGATATACCAAAGTTGAATTAATTCAGAAGTCATACAAGACTTCTGCATTAATTTTTGCCCTAGTATCAAGGCCATTTTCAGTATGACTTTTAATACACTGCTCAAAACAATTAGGGGATATTTTAGTTTCTGTTAGATAATTATAAATTTCTGCAAATAATTATAACTATTGGGTACTTTATACATGAATGAACATTTCTTACTTATGGACAGGGTGTAATTGATGAGATATTGTTCAAATAATCGATATTTATTACAAATTTAACAAATGATACATTTTAGCATGAAATAATTTTAACAAGAATAACAATAATAGCCAAAAATGCTTTTGTTAATTTTTAATAGGGCATATGGTCTCCATTAACAGCCAAAGCAGCTGTACACCTTGATTTCATGGACCGGATAAGATGATCAAACAGTTCTTGTGGGATATTTCCCCACTCTTCTGTGAGAGCAATTTCGAGCTCTTGAAATGATTGTGGTGGCACCAGTCAAGTGGAAACGCACCTACCTAAAGCATCCCAGGCATGTTCGATTGGATTACAATCCGGTGAACAGGTAGGCCAGTCCATTTGTTCAATACCTTCTTCCTCAAATCACTCTAGTACCAAATTTGCACGGTGTGGATGAGCATTGTCATCCATAAAAATGAATTCTTGGCCAATTTCAGCAGCATATGGACGAACTATAGGTTCCAAAATCTCATTGTGATACCTTTGGGCTTAAGGAACTGTTTCTGATATAATAAAGATCAGTATGGCCATTATACTTATTCCAGCCCATCCCATCAAATTCCCACCTTGATGTTGGGGTCTTTCACTAACAAGCTGTGGATTATTTCTTGTTCCACTTTCACGCCATATCAAAATATGCCAATTATCTGGTTGCAGACTGAACCTGGACTCAACACTAAGAAGTACATGAGCCCAATTTTCATTTGTCCAACTGCAATGTTACTGTGCCTAAATTCTTCAGCTCTTTTGTGATTTGCAGTAAGTGGAATGCAAACATTGGTTCTTCGAGCATATAAACCTATGGCATAAAGACGATTTCAAAGTCTCAAAATTACGCTTTGAGATACACGACATGCTTGAGCGGCAACTTTCTGCGTTTGTCCAGCTTCTAATCGATCAATGGCTCTCCAAGCCATGGATTCTGGGATATCATGTTGCTCCATCATTTTTAACAAAATAATGGTGGTAGGTGACACAAGTTTACAATTTAAGTGATAATTATGCACTGTGTATGTGAGTGCAACAAGCCACGCTTTCATACCCCCCACATGCTAATAAGGCTAAGAAATGTTTCGACAAGTCTTAACATGATTTTGTACACAGTTGCATGTTCTACACTGTTGTATATTAAGAATATTTTTAAATAAATGTGTTACAGTTGTAAATTATTTTTATAACTTTATAATTTACAAGAAAACCAAAATATCCCCTAATTGTTTTGAGCAGTATATGATAATCTATACTGGTATAGAATTTTATATTTAGGGAAGAGAGGGTAGATATAGAAGTTTTACAGAGACTAAACAAGCAGAAATCTTGTTAATAGGGTGAAAGGACACCTGTAGGCCAATAAATATAAGCAATTAGCTATTCCTTCAGAGACACCTTTAACAAGGAATGGTGAAAGATATGATGAACCACCCCTAGAGAGGCCAATGATGAGGAAATCCTATAATTATTAATCACTTTGTTGACCTATAGACTAAAGCCATTGGCAAAAAAAGTGGATCTGATGTAATTCATTTCCTAAGACAGCAGTACTGAATGAACTTTAATGGTTCCAAATTTTTACTAGGATAATGATGTGAAAGAGCATGAATGTAAAGTTCTATATGTGTTTTCTTCTAAAAACAAAGACGTGAAGGCTACCGTCTAGTTAATGAAGAGAAAGGAGATCTATAACAGAAATTTGAATTATCTTCCTCTACCACAAGAATGAACTTGATGCAATGGTGGATTCGCATCAAGGCCTGGAGGGGCAGGGATCCAAGTGGTGGTATATATGAGACACTTTCAAGACAATGATATAGCTAGAAAACTGGTCACTCTGAATAGGTATCATGTCCAAGAATCTCCTCCCACTACATACTTTTGCTAATGCTAGTTCCCTTGATACTGCATACTTATACATCAAGGCTGCAAAAGTATGCAGCTTTGATGTAACCTCTTTCCATTTTGAAAAGCTTGCAATAGCTGCCAGTGATTTCTATTAACATTGCTGAGGAACCATAAGAGTTTTAATTATGTGTACTCAGTGGCAAGCTATGGAAATTTTAACGAAGGGCTTCCATCTTTGAGCAAATAAAGCCGCATTTCACACAAAAACTTTTATTAATACAGCTTGTGTACAAATGCCAATCAAAAAGTATGAGGGGACAATCAACCTGTAAAGGCTATCATTTTTAAACAAATATTTCATGATCTAAACATGAAATATTTGCACACACCATCTGTGTTAACTTATCTTACATAAGAAAAACATTTTTTAACTATCAAAATATAATAAGAATAAAATCTTTTATAATTGTACATATGCAATAGTCCGCATTTATTAAAAACAAAATAAATTTGTTTTGTTTGTGGTAGAAGTTTTTATGACAAACAATCTATAAATAATAAATAAATATTATTTAAACACAATAATAATGAAATACATTATATTTCTCTTTTGTTTTTATACTTCAAGTGATAATCAACGGGCATTATTTTATGGTCCTATTTATTTAAATGTGATTACCAAAAGTAAATTCTTATTTGTAAAATGGTAGTAACAGTAACTATAATATTTTATTTAATAAAATCACTTTCGAGACGATTTTACATGAAAAAAAAAAAACTCGCTGTCTGGTGCACATTTATCAAAGAACTCACTCCTTTACAGGTTAACATTTACAAACAATTACTTTAAGGAAATACATATGACAACAGCTGCCACACCTTATTTCCTTCCTCCTTCACACCTTGTGTTCTTCTAGAAGGATCTATAGCCAAGCGATGATTTTCTAGAAAAGATTTATCATAGGGATTCGGATTAAATTCATTCAAGGGTTTCTCATTTATACATAGTCATTAAACCCGAAATATGTTTTACAGTGATAGACCTCTTCGTCATTACGATATTATTCATCACACTAAAAGCTCATCCGGCTTCAGCACTGCAAACTGCAATTGTTGTCATAATCACTTTGGCTTTTTTCATCGTGCTGGAAATTTCGTTTTGTAACTTTTCAGTCAAAGCCATTTCCACTAAATCTCTAAAATCATTCATTTTAATTTCATATTTCAAAATAAAATTTAAAGATCTTATTCTCTTTTCTCCTTATAACCATGGACATGTAACTTCTTCCATATTCCATGTTTCAGGATAACATACATTTAAAATGTTTTCAGTTCTTCATCTTCCAAATCCTCATAATTTTCATTTTTAAGTTTAAAATTACTTTGCTGCATTAATCTATCCTTTAAAGACATTATATGAGATTATATGAGATGTTGGAAGTTTTTTCCCACTTGGTTAGAATATAATAAATTTAGTTTAATCAGTATCCAAGTTCAGGACTGAGGCCACTCATGGTAAAGGTGGACTTAATAAGGTGAAACATCATTTGGCAACTCGTATAGGTAAATATGACTTCTCCATTGCTTCCACCTTACTATCACCACCTCTGGGTCTGGATCCCACTGACGAGACCTCAATAAAGGTTGAAACTGGTCTGGGTAGTGGCCATTTCCTTAATGCATAGTATTATACATGTCCGCAAGGAGACGTGCCTTGCATTATGGGAGATGCTAAGACAAGTAGTGATGAGAGCTTGGTTCACCTTTACCACGAGTTGCTTCAGTCCTGAAGATACTTCAGGCGCAAGCTTTTGTTTGCTTACACTTGGATAAAGGATTAAACTAAATTTATTACATTATATGAGAGTTTAGTAATATTTCTCGCAGTAGTTTGTGAAATCTGATTTTGCTTTCAATTGCTATTCCTTCAAATTCTTTTTATTTTAACATGGTATCAATTTTAGATTCATAAGAACCTACAGAATTTTTAAAATCGTTAATTGCATTAATTGTTTGCATAATTAAGGAGCTAGCCTTTATAATACTTATATTGCGACTTTGTAGAGCTATTGACAGATATGATAATTCCTGTAGGATATCAATCATTAATGTTAGATCTTTTAAAAATTCAAAATTGAGAAGTCGGTTTAAAAAGCCCTTATATTTATCAATTCGATGCAAAATGCTTGCATAAAGTTGGGTAATTTCTCCACACAGCAAGAGCCGTTCGTAAACTGCAAGTTGCCCATTGTGGTCCAAACACACTGCCGATCTTTAAAATTTCGATACCAAGGTCTTTTGCAATCATATTTAACTCTCGGTGAATTTTTGGTGATTGATGATAAAAAGCATATAATTTATCCATAAATATTTCAAAATGATTTATTTCTTTAATGTTTTTTTTGGGGAGTGAAGCAAGTCCACGTCGTGCTCCCTGGGACCTTCCGTAGGGTACACTCCCTACAAGGATGCTAACGGAACTCTGTGAAGAACAATGGACAAATCAGTGGAAGAGGATTTGTATCCCAACAGTGAAATGTGCAGAAGAATCTTCAGAGGAGCAGACCTCTATAAACAACCGGGGCTCAGCTGGCTCCGGCTGTCAGTACCCGGTTAGGGCCCCTACCTAGGGTTACAAGGAAAAATAAAGGATTCAATCCTCTGGCAAAGGGAAGCAGCTTTGTCAGTACTGACACAAGGTTGAAGTCTCATGATGACGGTAAAGCTTGTGATTAGAAAATTGCAGAGGGCAATACAGTTTATTGTGTATGTCTGTAATACTGCAGAGCAGAAAGCAAATGGAGAAACTACTGCTCTATTCTCTCTCTCCAGACTAACCACCATGGCGAGCAAATCTACACAAATGGCCCCGAGTTACCGACGTCCCTTAAATGGGACAGGGGTGCGAAGAATCCCCGGGCTCAACATGGTGCGCTCAGTAAAACTAGGAACCTGGAATGTCAGAACCTTGTATGAAGCAGGTAAGCTAAGAAATGCTATCCAAGAAATGAAAAGACTTGAAATTGGAATTTTAGGAATGAGTGAAGTTAGGTGGCCAGGATCAGGCAAAACTCAAGTCAATGACATAACAATGTATCACTCTGGAAGTTGTAAAAACAACCATCAAAACGGAGTTGGAATAATAATAAACAAAGATATCAATAAGTCACTGTTGAGCTTCATCCCTTACTCAGATAGGATGATGTTATTAAAACTGAAAGGACAACCACTAGATGTTAATCTTATACAAGTCTATGCCCCTACTGCTGACAAGAGTGATACCGAAATTGAAGAATTTTATGATCAATTAAAAGAACTAATGAAAAACACAAAAAAGCATGATATTAACATAGTCATGGGTGATTTCAATGCTAAAGTTGGGAAAGGTAGAAGTGGAGATGTAGTTGGTGAACATGGACTGGGCACAAGAAATGAGAGAGGTGACCGTCTTTTTCAATTCTGCCAGGAAGAGGAGCTAATAATCACAAACACGTGGTTTAAGTTACCACCTCGAAGATTGTATACTTGGCGATCACTACAGGATAATAATGGGAATATAGTCAGAAACCAAATTGATTACTTACTAATTAATCAACGATTTCAAAGTTCTATAAAGAGTACAAAAACCTATCCTAGTGCAGATATTGCTTCTGATCATAACCTACTGGTGGCAGAGTTACAACTTAGACTGAAAGCTATGCTTAAGAAACATCAACAAAAAAGGTTTGATTTGGGGAAATTAAAAAACACAGAGATAAGAAGCAAATTGAGTCAAGATCTGAATCAAGAGCTAGCACTTATCAAGAATGATGACATCATGAGGGTTGATGAATCGTGGGACAAATTGAAATCTGTCTTCATAGAGAAATGTACCAATACCTTATGTCCTAATAGAGCGGTAAAAAAAGAAAGATTGGATGACTGATGAAATTCTCTCATGGATCAACGCAGATCATATAAAAATCATAATCCAACAAAATATACAGAGGTTCAGAAAATTATTAAACACAAGATCAAAAAAGCAAAAGAAATCTGGATGAATGAAAAATGTAAAGAAATAGAAATTCTACAGGAGAAACATGACAATTTTAATCTACACAAAAAGATGAAAGAGACCTCAGGTATATATAAGAAAAAACAATTCTGTATCCTTCGAAACAAAAAGGGAGAAATTATATCCAAAAAGGATGACAAAATAGAAGAATGGGTGAAATATATACTAGAACTCTTTACTGATAACAGACAGAACCCAGAAAATACTTATGAACACATGGAGGGTCCATGCATTCTAAAATCAGAGGTGGAATGTGCATTAAACTCAGCTAAAAATGGTAAAGCCCTGGGACCAGATAGAATACCAGCAGAAATAGTAAAGTTATTAGAAGGTGACAACATTAACATATTAGTAAAGCTATTTAATAAGATCTACGACACAGGCATAATCCCTCAAGACTGGTTACAGTCGACCTTCATCATGCTACCTAAAAAAGTAAATGCGAAAACTTGTAATGATTATAGAATGATCAGCCTAATGAGTCACGTTCTCAAAATGTTTCTGAAAATAATTCAAAAAAGAATATACAGAAAATGTGAAGACACCATCAGCGATACCCAATTCGACTTTAGAAACGGCTTGGGAACAAGAGAGGCCCTTTTCTGTTCTCAGATCTTATTTCAAAAATGTATTGACCAAAACAAGGTAATATTCATTTGCTTCATCAACTTCGAGAAAGCATTTGACAAAGTCCAACATGCTAACATGATTGTACTATTAAAAAGAACTGGATTAGATGGTAAAGACATCAGGATCATTGAAAACTTATATTGGAACCAAACGGCATCTGTTCAAGTTGATGACATTATTACAGACTCCATTAACATCAAACGAGGAGTAAGGCAAGGATGTTGCTGTCACCTCTTCTTTTTAACATCTACTCAGAAGCCATATTTCAAAAAGTCTTGAAAGGAAGGGATTAGTGTAAATGGTGAAATCATCAGTAACATCCGATATGCCGATGATACAGCTCTTCTGGCTGACAATATTCAGGATCTTCAAAATCTTTTGGAACTAATAAATGCAGAGAGTGAAAAAAATGGGATTAAAAATAAATATCACCAAAACTAAATTCATGGTCATAAGTAAGAAACCAATTCTTAATTTAGCACTTTCTTTAAATAGGAAACAAATAGAAAGAGTGGCAAAGTTTAAATATCTCGGATGCTGGTTAAATGAAGATTGCAATCCAGAAATGAAAATAAAAGTTAGAATTGAAATGGCAAGAAAAAATTTTCTCTTGATGAAATCGACACTGTGTGACCGCAGTTTAAAGTTAGAGCTTAGAGTATGTATGGTTAAATGCTATGTATGGTCTGTACTGCTGCATGGTGCAGAAACTTGGACCTTGAAGACAACATCAATAAAAAGACTTGAAGCCTTTGAGATGTGGTTATACAGACGAATGTTAAAAATCCCATGGACAGCAAAAACGTCCAATCAGGAAGTACTGGAACAAATGGGGAAATCACGTGAACTTTTAGATACCATAAAAAGAAGGAAAACTGCATATCTTGGTCACCTACTTCGTAATGAAAAATATAAGATACTCCAATTGATTATAAAAGGGAAGATAAATGGAAGAAGAGGACAAGGAAGATGAAGAAAATCTTGGCTGGCAGATATCAGACAGTGGACTGGTATGAACTCTGAGAGACTGCTCAGAATAGCTGAGAATCGCTCAAAATTTGCCAAGGTGGTCGCCGACCTCCGATAGAAGATGGCACTCAAAGAAGAAGAATGTTTTTTTTTATCAAATCGTCTAATAGTAATTGTAAATGATGAGCTACGCAATGCCAAATCACAATGTTGGGAAATTTTTGTAAAAGTTTGATTGCAACACCTGATTTGTTTCCTAACATTACACTAGCTCCATCAGAACAAAATGCAATGAGATGATTTTTTAAATAGTTATCAGAAAATGCATATGAATTTAAAGTAGCATGTATACATTCTGCAGTGGTATTTTCTAGTTCTACAAGATCTACAAAAATCATACATAGTTCAGTGAGCTCAACATGTGAATAACTAAAACATTTATTTTCGCTAACGTTGTTGATTTGTCTGCTATTATAGAAATTTTGCAATTTTTTTCTATTATTTTGGAGAATATTTCTAATTTTATTTGTTTAGAAATATGTTCAACTATTCTAATTCCTGAGAATCTAATGCAATGATAATCCTCGATCAATACCATTTTTAATTTGAAGCTCGATTAAATCTGGTAAATCAGACATTGGTCGGTTTCTCTTCAAACTATAAACAGAATTAAACATTTTTGAAGTTATCAAAATTTCTTTATCATTTAGTTTGTCAATTAAATTTGGTAATATAGATTCGCTACATTCTTCATTTATTTTTTATGATTTTATTATGAGCAAATGATTCATTATGTTTGGATAACTTTTTATGCAAAAATGTGCTTTTCAAGTCTAGTGTTTCCATTCGATTCTATTTTCATTTCTATCCATTCCTTTGATAGGCGACAACTTTTTTCTCCTTTAACACCTAAGTTTTTATATATTTTGAGCAAACACAACATCCTAATTTACCATTTTTAACTTCTAACCACTTATACTGCATTTTGAAATACAATGCTTGCTTCTCGTTCCAGCAATCAGGTAAATGATTTTCTTTTTCTCCTCTAACTTGTTGAATATTCATTGAATCAATGTGGGTATTATCTTATCTTCCAACTTCATCTTTGACTTCATTTTCAACTGCAGTAGAATCAGCAGAATCACTTTTCATTATTTTTTCTTTCCCAAAAAAATTTAATAAATTTGACTGTCTTTTCATGTTTCACAGGTAAAAATATTTTTACAGTTATAAAAATAAAATTTGCTGAATATACAGTTTTTAAATTTATTATTATTTTTAAATTTTAAACACAAACAATTGTTATACATCAGTGTACTAACGAACACAGAACTAATGTCCAGTGGACCAATCCGTTGATGACAGTTTTACGAACATTTGATTGGTTACTGGTTTTACCATTCAGTTGGGTGCATTCGTTATAGAGGAGTTAAACAATAATTCCAAATAATCTATACACTGCCAAATAGACTAATTTTTGTTAGGTTACCATATGAGTTTGTCGCTTAATATATTTCAAAAAATTATTTTTTTTTTTTTTAAATAAAAAAAAGTAAACAAGAATAAAGGGCTCGCAAATTTGAGAAAAATTTAACAAAGGCTCGTGCAAGCCCCTTATAGCTCACCACTGGGTGAGCTATTTTATTATCTATTCCATACTGGTTCAGTATTCTACATGATACCTCATGCCATACTGAATCAAAGCTGTCAGTAACAAACAGGTCATACTGAATCAAAGGCCTTCTGTATATCTATAATATTGTGACATAGTATTTTATTATATTCAATATATCAGTCTCCAATGAGATGTATTATACTCTTGCTTTTACAGAATCCTGCTGGTTCTTCTTCTTCATCCATAGTCTACGTAGACAGTTGGGGGCACAACTATAAAGGTGACAGTCCTGACGTCGTCTCTCCAGGTGTTTCTGTCTTGGGATATCCTTAACAAGATGGAGAACAAAGAATCAGTCTATTTTCTAATGTTATCTATCCAGGTGATGATCCTAGGTTTCCCCTATGTTTTTTTTTTTTTCTTTACCAGAAGTCAAGCCCTCTAGTGCTATTTTAGGTAAACTATATGATCTAGCCATGTGGCTCAGTCACCTGAGCTGTTTTTGATGTATTTTAGTGATGATATTGTCTTGTGTTTTGGCAACAGAACAGATTTTCCTCCTAATTTCTTCATGTATTATGTGTGCCATGTATGGTATCTTCAAAAATTTTCTGTAGCACTTCATCTCGAAGGCCAATAGTCTTTTCTCATCTTTCTTTAACAATGTCCAATTCTCCCATCCATACCGTATGACAGAGTTAACAAGAGTGCCGATAAGGTAACGTCTTGCAGTGTATTTTATGGTCTTTCCAAAGAGCAACAGTTGCTTTAGCAATGGGTGCTTTAATATCATGTTTAAAAATCATCTCTGTGTTGTACAATTCTCAAGTAGGTACATTTTTCTATTTCTTCCAATTTTTCACCATTAACTGAAAATTTCACAGACTTATTTATCAAAGATATCATTTTTGACTTGTGAATGCTGATCCTTAATCCATAATCACTAAGTGGCTGCTTAGAAACTCCATTAATTCTGATATTCATTCTTCTGCTATTACGTCAATGTCCTTGGCAAATCCAACGATTTTTTTTTTCCCCAGCAACTAATTCCAATACCACTAAGTTTATTATATATTCCAAATTTAAAAAGCATCTGTATGCATCCCCCCACCCCCCCCCCCCCCCACCCCCCCCCCCCCCCACCCCCCCCCCCCCCCACCCCCCCCCCCCCCCACCCCCCCCCCCCCCCACCCCCCCCCCCCCCCACCCCCCCCCCCCCCCACCCCCCCCCCCCCCCACCCCCCCCCCCCCCCACCCCCCCCCCCCCCCACCCCCCCCCCCCCCCACCCCCCCCCCCCCCCACCCCCCCCCCCCCCCACCCCCCCCCCCCCCCACCCCCCCCCCCCCCCACCCCCCCCCCCCCCCACCCCCCCCCCCCCCCACCCCCCCCCCCCCCCACCCCCCCCCCCCCCCACCCCCCCCCCCCCCCACCCCCCCCCCCCCCCACCCCCCCCCCCCCCCACCCCCCCCCCCCCCCACCCCCCCCCCCCCCCACCCCCCCCCCCCCCCACCCCCCCCCCCCCCCACCCCCCCCCCCCCCCACCCCCCCCCCCCCCCACCCCCCCCCCCCCCCACCCCCCCCCCCCCCCACCCCCCCCCCCCAACCTTTGAGGACTCATCAGTGGGAGCCACACCCAGGAGATATACCAAAGTTGAATTAATTCAGAAGTCATACAAGACTTCTGCATTAATTTTTGCCCTAGTATCAAGGCCATTTTCAGTATGACTTTTAATACACTGCTCAAAACAATTAGGGGATATTTTAGTTTCTGTTAGATAATTATAAATTTCTGCAAATAATTATAACTATTGGGTACTTTATACATGAATGAACATTTCTTACTTATGGACAGGGTGTAATTGATGAGATATTGTTCAAATAATCGATATTTATTACAAATTTAACAAATGATACATTTTAGCATGAAATAATTTTAACAAGAATAACAATAATAGCCAAAAATGCTTTTGTTAATTTTTAATAGGGCATATGGTCTCCATTAACAGCCAAAGCAGCTGTACACCTTGATTTCATGGACCGGATAAGATGATCAAACAGTTCTTGTGGGATATTTCCCCACTCTTCTGTGAGAGCAATTTCGAGCTCTTGAAATGATTGTGGTGGCACCAGTCAAGTGGAAACGCACCTACCTAAAGCATCCCAGGCATGTTCGATTGGATTACAATCCGGTGAACAGGTAGGCCAGTCCATTTGTTCAATACCTTCTTCCTCAAATCACTCTAGTACCAAATTTGCACGGTGTGGATGAGCATTGTCATCCATAAAAATGAATTCTTGGCCAATTTCAGCAGCATATGGACGAACTATAGGTTCCAAAATCTCATTGTGATACCTTTGGGCTTAAGGAACTGTTTCTGATATAATAAAGATCAGTATGGCCATTATACTTATTCCAGCCCATCCCATCAAATTCCCACCTTGATGTTGGGGTCTTTCACTAACAAGCTGTGGATTATTTCTTGTTCCACTTTCACGCCATATCAAAATATGCCAATTATCTGGTTGCAGACTGAACCTGGACTCAACACTAAGAAGTACATGAGCCCAATTTTCATTTGTCCAACTGCAATGTTACTGTGCCTAAATTCTTCAGCTCTTTTGTGATTTGCAGTAAGTGGAATGCAAACATTGGTTCTTCGAGCATATAAACCTATGGCATAAAGACGATTTCAAAGTCTCAAAATTACGCTTTGAGATACACGACATGCTTGAGCGGCAACTTTCTGCGTTTGTCCAGCTTCTAATCGATCAATGGCTCTCCAAGCCATGGATTCTGGGATATCATGTTGCTCCATCATTTTTAACAAAATAATGGTGGTAGGTGACACAAGTTTACAATTTAAGTGATAATTATGCACTGTGTATGTGAGTGCAACAAGCCACGCTTTCATACCCCCCACATGCTAATAAGGCTAAGAAATGTTTCGACAAGTCTTAACATGATTTTGTACACAGTTGCATGTTCTACACTGTTGTATATTAAGAATATTTTTAAATAAATGTGTTACAGTTGTAAATTATTTTTATAACTTTATAATTTACAAGAAAACCAAAATATCCCCTAATTGTTTTGAGCAGTATATGATAATCTATACTGGTATAGAATTTTATATTTAGGGAAGAGAGGGTAGATATAGAAGTTTTACAGAGACTAAACAAGCAGAAATCTTGTTAATAGGGTGAAAGGACACCTGTAGGCCAATAAATATAAGCAATTAGCTATTCCTTCAGAGACACCTTTAACAAGGAATGGTGAAAGATATGATGAACCACCCCTAGAGAGGCCAATGATGAGGAAATCCTATAATTATTAATCACTTTGTTGACCTATAGACTAAAGCCATTGGCAAAAAAAGTGGATCTGATGTAATTCATTTCCTAAGACAGCAGTACTGAATGAACTTTAATGGTTCCAAATTTTTACTAGGATAATGATGTGAAAGAGCATGAATGTAAAGTTCTATATGTGTTTTCTTCTAAAAACAAAGACGTGAAGGCTACCGTCTAGTTAATGAAGAGAAAGGAGATCTATAACAGAAATTTGAATTATCTTCCTCTACCACAAGAATGAACTTGATGCGATGGTGGATTCGCATCAAGGCCTGGAGGGGCAGGGATCCAAGTGGTGGTATATATGAGACACTTTCAAGACAATGATATAGCTAGAAAACTGGTCACTCTGAATAGGTATCATGTCCAAGAATCTCCTCCCACTACATACTTTTGCTAATGCTAGTTCCCTTGATACTGCATACTTATACATCAAGGCTGCAAAAGTATGCAGCTTTGATGTAACCTCTTTCCATTTTGAAAAGCTTGCAATAGCTGCCAGTGATTTCTATTAACATTGCTGAGGAACCATAAGAGTTTTAATTATGTGTACTCAGTGGCAAGCTATGGAAATTTTAACGAAGGGCTTCCATCTTTGAGCAAATAAAGCCGCATTTCACACAAAAACTTTTATTAATACAGCTTGTGTACAAATGCCAATCAAAAAGTATGAGGGGACAATCAACCTGTAAAGGCTATCATTTTTAAACAAATATTTCATGATCTAAACATGAAATATTTGCACACACCATCTGTGTTAACTTATCTTACATAAGAAAAACATTTTTTAACTATCAAAATATAATAAGAATAAAATCTTTTATAATTGTACATATGCAATAGTCCGCATTTATTAAAAACAAAATAAATTTGTTTTGTTTGTGGTAGAAGTTTTTATGACAAACAATCTATAAATAATAAATAAATATTATTTAAACACAATAATAATGAAATACATTATATTTCTCTTTTGTTTTTATACTTCAAGTGATAATCAACGGGCATTATTTTATGGTCCTATTTATTTAAATGTGATTACCAAAAGTAAATTCTTATTTGTAAAATGGTAGTAACAGTAACTATAATATTTTATTTAATAAAATCACTTTCGAGACGATTTTACATGAAAAAAAAAAAACTCGCTGTCTGGTGCACATTTATCAAAGAACTCACTCCTTTACAGGTTAACATTTACAAACAATTACTTTAAGGAAATACATATGACAACAGCTGCCACACCTTATTTCCTTCCTCCTTCACACCTTGTGTTCTTCTAGAAGGATCTATAGCCAAGCGATGATTTTCTAGAAAAGATTTATCATAGGGATTCGGATTAAATTCATTCAAGGGTTTCTCATTTATACATAGTCATTAAACCCGAAATATGTTTTACAGTGATAGACCTCTTCGTCATTACGATATTATTCATCACACTAAAAGCTCATCCGGCTTCAGCACTGCAAACTGCAATTGTTGTCATAATCACTTTGGCTTTTTTCATCGTGCTGGAAATTTCGTTTTGTAACTTTTCAGTCAAAGCCATTTCCACTAAATCTCTAAAATCATTCATTTTAATTTCATATTTCAAAATAAAATTTAAAGATCTTATTCTCTTTTCTCCTTATAACCATGGACATGTAACTTCTTCCATATTCCATGTTTCAGGATAACATACATTTAAAATGTTTTCAGTTCTTCATCTTCCAAATCCTCATAATTTTCATTTTTAAGTTTAAAATTACTTTGCTGCATTAATCTATCCTTTAAAGACATTATATGAGATTATATGAGATGTTGGAAGTTTTTTCCCACTTGGTTAGAATATAATAAATTTAGTTTAATCAGTATCCAAGTTCAGGACTGAGGCCACTCATGGTAAAGGTGGACTTAATAAGGTGAAACATCATTTGGCAACTCGTATAGGTAAATATGACTTCTCCATTGCTTCCACCTTACTATCACCACCTCTGGGTCTGGATCCCACTGACGAGACCTCAATAAAGGTTGAAACTGGTCTGGGTAGTGGCCATTTCCTTAATGCATAGTATTATACATGTCCGCAAGGAGACGTGCCTTGCATTATGGGAGATGCTAAGACAAGTAGTGATGAGAGCTTGGTTCACCTTTACCACGAGTTGCTTCAGTCCTGAAGATACTTCAGGCGCAAGCTTTTGTTTGCTTACACTTGGATAAAGGATTAAACTAAATTTATTACATTATATGAGAGTTTAGTAATATTTCTCGCAGTAGTTTGTGAAATCTGATTTTGCTTTCAATTGCTATTCCTTCAAATTCTTTTTATTTTAACATGGTATCAATTTTAGATTCATAAGAACCTACAGAATTTTTAAAATCGTTAATTGCATTAATTGTTTGCATAATTAAGGAGCTAGCCTTTATAATACTTATATTGCGACTTTGTAGAGCTATTGACAGATATGATAATTCCTGTAGGATATCAATCATTAATGTTAGATCTTTTAAAAATTCAAAATTGAGAAGTCGGTTTAAAAAGCCCTTATATTTATCAATTCGATGCAAAATGCTTGCATAAAGTTGGGTAATTTCTCCACACAGCAAGAGCCGTTCGTAAACTGCAAGTTGCCCATTGTGGTCCAAACACACTGCCGATCTTTAAAATTTCGATACCAAGGTCTTTTGCAATCATATTTAACTCTCGGTGAATTTTTGGTGATTGATGATAAAAAGCATATAATTTATCCATAAATATTTCAAAATGATTTATTTCTTTAATGTTTTTTTTGGGGAGTGAAGCAAGTCCACGTCGTGCTCCCTGGGACCTTCCGTAGGGTACACTCCCTACAAGGATGCTAACGGAACTCTGTGAAGAACAATGGACAAATCAGTGGAAGAGGATTTGTATCCCAACAGTGAAATGTGCAGAAGAATCTTCAGAGGAGCAGACCTCTATAAACAACCGGGGCTCAGCTGGCTCCGGCTGTCAGTACCCGGTTAGGGCCCCTACCTAGGGTTACAAGGAAAAATAAAGGATTCAATCCTCTGGCAAAGGGAAGCAGCTTTGTCAGTACTGACACAAGGTTGAAGTCTCATGATGACGGTAAAGCTTGTGATTAGAAAATTGCAGAGGGCAATACAGTTTATTGTGTATGTCTGTAATACTGCAGAGCAGAAAGCAAATGGAGAAACTACTGCTCTATTCTCTCTCTCCAGACTAACCACCATGGCGAGCAAATCTACACAAATGGCCCCGAGTTACCGACGTCCCTTAAATGGGACAGGGGTGCGAAGAATCCCCGGGCTCAACATGGTGCGCTCAGTAAAACTAGGAACCTGGAATGTCAGAACCTTGTATGAAGCAGGTAAGCTAAGAAATGCTATCCAAGAAATGAAAAGACTTGAAATTGGAATTTTAGGAATGAGTGAAGTTAGGTGGCCAGGATCAGGCAAAACTCAAGTCAATGACATAACAATGTATCACTCTGGAAGTTGTAAAAACAACCATCAAAACGGAGTTGGAATAATAATAAACAAAGATATCAATAAGTCACTGTTGAGCTTCATCCCTTACTCAGATAGGATGATGTTATTAAAACTGAAAGGACAACCACTAGATGTTAATCTTATACAAGTCTATGCCCCTACTGCTGACAAGAGTGATACCGAAATTGAAGAATTTTATGATCAATTAAAAGAACTAATGAAAAACACAAAAAAGCATGATATTAACATAGTCATGGGTGATTTCAATGCTAAAGTTGGGAAAGGTAGAAGTGGAGATGTAGTTGGTGAACATGGACTGGGCACAAGAAATGAGAGAGGTGACCGTCTTTTTCAATTCTGCCAGGAAGAGGAGCTAATAATCACAAACACGTGGTTTAAGTTACCACCTCGAAGATTGTATACTTGGCGATCACTACAGGATAATAATGGGAATATAGTCAGAAACCAAATTGATTACTTACTAATTAATCAACGATTTCAAAGTTCTATAAAGAGTACAAAAACCTATCCTAGTGCAGATATTGCTTCTGATCATAACCTACTGGTGGCAGAGTTACAACTTAGACTGAAAGCTATGCTTAAGAAACATCAACAAAAAAGGTTTGATTTGGGGAAATTAAAAAACACAGAGATAAGAAGCAAATTGAGTCAAGATCTGAATCAAGAGCTAGCACTTATCAAGAATGATGACATCATGAGGGTTGATGAATCGTGGGACAAATTGAAATCTGTCTTCATAGAGAAATGTACCAATACCTTATGTCCTAATAGAGCGGTAAAAAAGAAAGATTGGATGACTGATGAAATTCTCTCATGGATCAACGCAGATCATATAAAAATCATAATCCAACAAAATATACAGAGGTTCAGAAAATTATTAAACACAAGATCAAAAAAGCAAAAGAAATCTGGATGAATGAAAAATGTAAAGAAATAGAAATTCTACAGGAGAAACATGACAATTTTAATCTACACAAAAAGATGAAAGAGACCTCAGGTATATATAAGAAAAAACAATTCTGTATCCTTCGAAACAAAAAGGGAGAAATTATATCCAAAAAGGATGACAAAATAGAAGAATGGGTGAAATATATACTAGAACTCTTTACTGATAACAGACAGAACCCAGAAAATACTTATGAACACATGGAGGGTCCATGCATTCTAAAATCAGAGGTGGAATGTGCATTAAACTCAGCTAAAAATGGTAAAGCCCTGGGACCAGATAGAATACCAGCAGAAATAGTAAAGTTATTAGAAGGTGACAACATTAACATATTAGTAAAGCTATTTAATAAGATCTACGACACAGGCATAATCCCTCAAGACTGGTTACAGTCGACCTTCATCATGCTACCTAAAAAAGTAAATGCGAAAACTTGTAATGATTATAGAATGATCAGCCTAATGAGTCACGTTCTCAAAATGTTTCTGAAAATAATTCAAAAAAGAATATACAGAAAATGTGAAGACACCATCAGCGATACCCAATTCGACTTTAGAAACGGCTTGGGAACAAGAGAGGCCCTTTTCTGTTCTCAGATCTTATTTCAAAAATGTATTGACCAAAACAAGGTAATATTCATTTGCTTCATCAACTTCGAGAAAGCATTTGACAAAGTCCAACATGCTAACATGATTGTACTATTAAAAAGAACTGGATTAGATGGTAAAGACATCAGGATCATTGAAAACTTATATTGGAACCAAACGGCATCTGTTCAAGTTGATGACATTATTACAGACTCCATTAACATCAAACGAGGAGTAAGGCAAGGATGTGTGCTGTCACCTCTTCTTTTTAACATCTACTCAGAAGCCATATTTCAAAAAGTCTTGAAAGGAAGGGATTAGTGTAAATGGTGAAATCATCAGTAACATCCGATATGCCGATGATACAGCTCTTCTGGCTGACAATATTCAGGATCTTCAAAATCTTTTGGAACTAATAAATGCAGAGAGTGAAAAAATGGGATTAAAAATAAATATCACCAAAACTAAATTCATGGTCATAAGTAAGAAACCAATTCTTAATTTAGCACTTTCTTTAAATAGGAAACAAATAGAAAGAGTGGCAAAGTTTAAATATCTCGGATGCTGGTTAAATGAAGATTGCAATCCAGAAATGAAAATAAAAGTTAGAATTGAAATGGCAAGAAAAAATTTTCTCTTGATGAAATCGACACTGTGTGACCGCAGTTTAAAGTTAGAGCTTAGAGTATGTATGGTTAAATGCTATGTATGGTCTGTACTGCTGCATGGTGCAGAAACTTGGACCTTGAAGACAACATCAATAAAAAGACTTGAAGCCTTTGAGATGTGGTTATACAGACGAATGTTAAAAATCCCATGGACAGCAAAAACGTCCAATCAGGAAGTACTGGAACAAATGGGGAAATCACGTGAACTTTTAGATACCATAAAAAGAAGGAAAACTGCATATCTTGGTCACCTACTTCGTAATGAAAAATATAAGATACTCCAATTGATTATAAAAGGGAAGATAAATGGAAGAAGAGGACAAGGAAGATGAAGAAAATCTTGGCTGGCAGATATCAGACAGTGGACTGGTATGAACTCTGAGAGACTGCTCAGAATAGCTGAGAATCGCTCAAAATTTGCCAAGGTGGTCGCCGACCTCCGATAGAAGATGGCACTCAAAGAAGAAGAATGTTTTTTTTTATCAAATCGTCTAATAGTAATTGTAAATGATGAGCTACGCAATGCCAAATCACAATGTTGGGAAATTTTTGTAAAAGTTTGATTGCAACACCTGATTTGTTTCCTAACATTACACTAGCTCCATCAGAACAAAATGCAATGAGATGATTTTTTAAATAGTTATCAGAAAATGCATATGAATTTAAAGTAGCATGTATACATTCTGCAGTGGTATTTTCTAGTTCTACAAGATCTACAAAAATCATACATAGTTCAGTGAGCTCAACATGTGAATAACTAAAACATTTATTTTCGCTAACGTTGTTGATTTGTCTGCTATTATAGAAATTTTGCAATTTTTTTCTATTATTTTGGAGAATATTTCTAATTTTATTTGTTTAGAAATATGTTCAACTATTCTAATTCCTGAGAATCTAATGCAATGATAATCCTCGATCAATACCATTTTTAATTTGAAGCTCGATTAAATCTGGTAAATCAGACATTGGTCGGTTTCTCTTCAAACTATAAACAGAATTAAACATTTTTGAAGTTATCAAAATTTCTTTATCATTTAGTTTGTCAATTAAATTTGGTAATATAGATTCGCTACATTCTTCATTTATTTTTTATGATTTTATTATGAGCAAATGATTCATTATGTTTGGATAACTTTTTATGCAAAAATGTGCTTTTCAAGTCTAGTGTTTCCATTCGATTCTATTTTCATTTCTATCCATTCCTTTGATAGGCGACAACTTTTTTCTCCTTTAACACCTAAGTTTTTATATATTTTGAGCAAACACAACATCCTAATTTACCATTTTTAACTTCTAACCACTTATACTGCATTTTGAAATACAATGCTTGCTTCTCGTTCCAGCAATCAGGTAAATGATTTTCTTTTTCTCCTCTAACTTGTTGAATATTCATTGAATCAATGTGGGTATTATCTTATCTTCCAACTTCATCTTTGACTTCATTTTCAACTGCAGTAGAATCAGCAGAATCACTTTTCATTATTTTTTCTTTCCCAAAAAAATTTAATAAATTTGACTGTCTTTTCATGTTTCACAGGTAAAAATATTTTTACAGTTATAAAAATAAAATTTGCTGAATATACAGTTTTTAAATTTATTATTATTTTTAAATTTTAAACACAAACAATTGTTATACATCAGTGTACTAACGAACACAGAACTAATGTCCAGTGGACCAATCCGTTGATGACAGTTTTACGAACATTTGATTGGTTACTGGTTTTACCATTCAGTTGGGTGCATTCGTTATAGAGGAGTTAAACAATAATTCCAAATAATCTATACACTGCCAAATAGACTAATTTTTGTTAGGTTACCATATGAGTTTGTCGCTTAATATATTTCAAAAAATTATTTTTTTTTTTTTTAAATAAAAAAAAGTAAACAAGAATAAAGGGCTCGCAAATTTGAGAAAAATTTAACAAAGGCTCGTGCAAGCCCCTTATAGCTCACCACTGGGTGAGCTATTTTATTATCTATTCCATACTGGTTCAGTATTCTACATGATACCTCATGCCATACTGAATCAAAGCTGTCAGTAACAAACAGGTCATACTGAATCAAAGGCCTTCTGTATATCTATAATATTGTGACATAGTATTTTATTATATTCAATATATCAGTCTCCAATGAGATGTATTATACTCTTGCTTTTACAGAATCCTGCTGGTTCTTCTTCTTCATCCATAGTCTACGTAGACAGTTGGGGGCACAACTATAAAGGTGACAGTCCTGACGTCGTCTCTCCAGGTGTTTCTGTCTTGGGATATCCTTAACAAGATGGAGAACAAAGAATCAGTCTATTTTCTAATGTTATCTATCCAGGTGATGATCCTAGGTTTCCCCTATGTTTTTTTTTTTTTCTTTACCAGAAGTCAAGCCCTCTAGTGCTATTTTAGGTAAACTATATGATCTAGCCATGTGGCTCAGTCACCTGAGCTGTTTTTGATGTATTTTAGTGATGATATTGTCTTGTGTTTTGGCAACAGAACAGATTTTCCTCCTAATTTCTTCATGTATTATGTGTGCCATGTATGGTATCTTCAAAAATTTTCTGTAGCACTTCATCTCGAAGGCCAATAGTCTTTTCTCATCTTTCTTTAACAATGTCCAATTCTCCCATCCATACCGTATGACAGAGTTAACAAGAGTGCCGATAAGGTAACGTCTTGCAGTGTATTTTATGGTCTTTCCAAAGAGCAACAGTTGCTTTAGCAATGGGTGCTTTAATATCATGTTTAAAAATCATCTCTGTGTTGTACAATTCTCAAGTAGGTACATTTTTCTATTTCTTCCAATTTTTCACCATTAACTGAAAATTTCACAGACTTATTTATCAAAGATATCATTTTTGACTTGTGAATGCTGATCCTTAATCCATAATCACTAAGTGGCTGCTTAGAAACTCCATTAATTCTGATATTCATTCTTCTGCTATTACGTCAATGTCCTTGGCAAATCCAAGATTTTTTTTTTCCCCAGCAACTAATTCCAATACCACTAAGTTTATTATATATTCCAAATTTAAAAAGCATCTGTATGCAGCCTTGATGCATGCCTCTTTCCATTTTGAAAGGCTTGTTATAGTTGCCACTGATTTCTATTAACATTTCTCAAGAAGAATAAGTTTTAATTAGGTGAACTATTTTATTATCTATTCCATATTTGTTCAGTATTCTACATGATGCCTCATGCAATACCAATTCAAAGACCTTCACAGTATATCTATAAAATTGTGACAGTATTTTATTTATGTTCAATATATTTTTCTCCAATGAGATGTATTATACTCTTGTTTTCACAGAATCCTTCTAGTTCTCTGAAAGTATACTTTCTATTTTCCTCTCAATCCTAGAGAGTAAGATTTTTAGGAAAATTTTGCTTGGATGACTAATTAAACTGACAATTCTATAATTGCTATATTTTGAATCATTAGGCCACGATTCATCGTTCCATACATCTTGACAAATTTTGAGCAGAGCATCTATGATAGGTTCTTCCCATGCTTTCAGTAGTTCTGAAGTTATTCCATCCATGCCTGGCAATTTTCTCCACCTTCAAAGAATTAATTGCTGCATCTACTTCTCTTGACCAATTATTGTTAGTGGAGGGTTTTGTTATTTGCTTATCATTTGGAAACCACTTCTAGGGTTGTTTTTTTTATAATTCCTTTTCAATATTTTCACATCCATTCAGAATCTAGTTGTTCCTACTCTATCCTTTTATTAAATATGTAATGAATCATACAACTAACAATGACAATGTTGCTGCAATTAAAATAAACATTTAAAAAAAAATTTCTATAAGACAAATCAATCATAAATATACAAAACAAGCTAAAATCCCTCAGAGAGAGTACTTTTACAGACTGCATGATTTTTTTTTTTTTTTTTTTTTTTTTTTAAACAAGCAAGAATTCTTTACTTTCAACTGATCCACATGGAACATTATAAACATGTGTACATATGAGAATACAAGTACACACACATACAGGTCATATGCATCTTTGTTTCAGTATTATATATATATATATATATAAATCAAATATTTAAAAATCTTGTACAGTATTACTTTTTCACAAATTCTGTATTACTTATTAAATGTAAAAAAAAAAAAAATTGCATCGTAATAACATTTAGTAATAATATAATATCTGAATATGTTTACATTTACATATATTTAATCTTCAAAATTAAAGAATCTGATAGGAAAAGGATAGTTGCTTTTGAGATGTGGTGTTATAAGAGGGCTGTTGAGGATATCATATACAGAAAGGTGGACAAATGGATGGTGCTTGAAAGGATTGGTTGAACTTTAAGGCTCCTTAAAGATATTGACAGAGGAAAGCTGAAATACTTTGGACACATTGAAAGGATGTAAGGAATTCTCAAAACAGGAATAGAAGATAAATTTCCTGGAAAAAGATGAAGGAGTAGATCCACAATGTGTTGGATGGATGGTGTGTCTGGAGTGACTGATCTTCAGAGAGCTGTAGTCTCCAGAAAAGCATACAACAGGACCACCTAATGAGGACAGGTGTGGAACATCACCATGGAAAGGAGTAACCATACAGCATCTGGCCAATAAGTAGATGAATGAATATATAAGAGTTATGATCAATGCAATATGTTGTTTGCCAAATTACTAGATAGTCTGTGCTTGTTGTGTGAAAGGCTAATCCAGATCTATGTTTCTTTTCTTTCCCACATCCTTTACATTTTTGGACATCTGGATTGTCCTGTCTGGCCTACACAGAAAATGCCTCAAGAGCAATGAATTTTATACATTCCTGGTTTCTTTATTGACAGATGTGGAGGTTTCATGGATACAAGAACTTAGAAATCTTAAACAGAAGTCATTTTAATGGTGTAATTTCAAAACATTGCCGCAATGTAACATTTTTGAGGTAGGGCAAGGTGTTTGCAATTTTGAAATCTAGTTTGTTAGCCTCTCCAGTACAAGAGAAAAAGAAATGAAAAACTGTTACCCAAAACATTCTCTCTCAACGGGTATGAACTAAGGACAATTAACAAAATTTTAGACACACCTCTAACAGTTCCTTCTAATCAACCCTGTGTAAAAACACGCACAAAAAGAAATGACATGATAAAGGTACACTGAATATTGAAAGAAAACATCCAAGAGGAATGTACAATAGTTATGAATACATTTCAGTACTGGAAGTACAAAAACCATCAGAAACCTACAATATGGAAAGGCTATGAAGAATATGATATTCAATTAAAAATGCTCAAACATGGAAGTATAAAATTTTACAATGCTTATACTGTATAATTCAGAAGATCGAATTCTAAATGACTGGAGAAGAGTACTCTGTCTGTCTCTCTCTCTCTGTGTGTGTGAGAGAGAGAGAGAGAATAGAACAATGTGAGAATTTATGGAAGTATCATCACTATTCATTATTGTTCATGAAATTAATGCATTTAAATTTTAATTATCAACGTTATTTATGCAATTGACTGCTCACTATTACACGATATATTTGAATCTTGAGCGGCAACACTTCTATAATTAAATTAAAACAAATGGTCATCTATCGAAATAGCGTCCTCTTCGCTCCCATCCAGAGCAATAGAGATGGCAGTTTTTAAAAAACTCTTGGCAATTATATCTGGTAAAATCATCAACTCCGTATAGAACCTAAACCTCACCTCATTCACCATTCCACCCCCAGGCATTATAAAATCGAGTAGAAGTCAATGCTCTCACCCCCACATTTCCTCTGCTGGTTGCTTCCATCTCTATGCATATGATTGGTGCAGTATTAACAAAAGATCATGCAACTCAACAACAAAGACAGGTCAACAATTGTTGAGTTTAAATGCTGGTTCTCTTCAACTGAATTCCAAACTATCTGAAACTGCCATAACAACATTCACTATTCTTAAAGATTTAAACCTTTTTTTGTGTGCAAGGTATATGCAAAAAAATTTAATTTCTTTTGGCACAAAGTAAAATCAGGGATGCAAGATATACATGAGGAAGAGTTATATTCAAGTAATTACAGTATGTATGTATGTATATATATATATATATATATATATACACACACACACACACACACACACACACACACACACGGCTTGAAAAATGTGTTCTTCTGCTTGTTCATGAAGAGTAAGAATTTTTAGTTCATGAGTTAAAAAAAAAAAAAAAAAAAAAAAAAAAAAATCAGAAGAGGAGCTTAATTTTCAGTTTATTTACATAACTCCAATTTTATGTCTTAAATATTTTATATTTTTATGTCAGATATTGTGCTAATTAGAGTATACAGGTCATCATTTCTTTCGAAACTTCCAAAATGGTGCACAAACTTTTTAATGTCTTTTTCCATATGACACTCATACATTGAAAGGTCACTTCATCCCAAGCCACAGCAACATACAGGGTGTTTCAAAAAGAATGTCCCAATTTGAAAATTGTATATCTCTGCAACCACGAACCACAAATGAATGCAACTTGTACCGTGTAAACAGCCTTGGCCCAGAGTTTGATATGACGACCGCTGTCATGAAAATGTACCACATTTTCATTATTAAATATAATTATTTGAAATCGGGTCATTCTTTTTGAAACACCCTGTATTTTTAATAGCATAATAAATATTGAATGCTTTCCAGAATTGCATGAGAGTCTGATCATTTCCTTCAGTGGCAGAAATGACTTGTGAAAAAGTTCTCCATAGATAATAAGCCTTAAACACTTCAAGAACTCCCTGATCAATGAAGTAGTGTTTGGAGGGAAAAACATGACCTTGATCTTGGGGTGAAGATCACTGATGTAAGACGGATGGCCTGGAGCATTATTTAGAATTAATAAAATTTTAAATTCTACATTTTCTTTCACATAATAGTTTTCCATTTCACTCAAATAACAGCTTATTAGGGCATCCTCAAACAATTTTTGAGTCATCCACGACTTCTTATTGCTCTGATAATGAACTGGGAGTATGCTTCCTAATGTTTTTGAAGATTTGTGGATTCTCATTGTGCCATACCACATATGGTTTCAGTTTATATCTAGCCACATTACCCATCACAGAATCGTAACACGGGCATTAAGAGCTTGAAATTAGGTATAGATTTCAGCTTTTTGTGGATGAATGTCGCTAGGGCATTTTTTTCCGAAACAAGGACTTCTCATCCATATTAAATATTTGCTGTGGCAAATAATTTTCCTCCGTAATAATTTCATCCAATTTTTTCCCAAACTTCTTGGAAGCTGTCTTAGTACTTGCAGATTCCCATACATTTTCACATTATGCAGCGCAAAATGCTGCTTGAATCTCATGAAGCATTGAATTCGTTTCATAGTCATAATCGGGTCCTGCTTTCTTCTTCAACATGCTGAAGAGACTTAGTGCCTTATCGGTTATGGTCATAGTGCTAAGGGGTATAGTTCGCCCACCGTTTGTAGATCTCTCCTTGGCATTTTGTCAAGAATAGTTGATTCATGCTGAAGGGGAGAAAGAAATGAAGGATGCACGAATTGGTCGCCAACATGCAAAATCACGTGCTTTCTTGTCTGTCGCTGTACTAGTACTAGCTTGATTTTTGTTGTCGCTTTTTAGCATTATTTTTTTATTATTAATTTGTATGATGGATCCAGTACAGTAAACAAGTTCTGTTGTTAAACGTTTCAGTAGCTCCTGCAAAAGAATATTGAATAATGTGCTGACATTCTGCAAAAAAAGAATCGTCTCCTTGTTCCCCTTTATCAAGTCATAAAATGTGCAAGTGCAATTGCAGGTGTATCAGGGGCAACTGTTAAAAGAATTCGTAGGGAATCAAAAGGTGAAGGTAGGCCAAAATTTAAATCTCCTCAAAAAAAAGCAGCAGAGTCAAGAAAACCATTGAAACCGTAGCTTTGAATGATTTTGATGTAGACGTTATAAGAACTATTCACGAATTTTACGTGGTCGAGAAAAGAGTGCCAACTGTTCCGAAATTGATTCCTGTATGTAAAGAAAAAATTAATTTTCCTTGGAAAAGAGAAACTTTAACGAAAATACTTCATGAAATCAGATTTTGTTTTAAAAAGTCCCAGAATAAAAGGAAACTTATCATGGAGCGAAGTGACATTGTTTTATCTAGAATGCAGTATTTGAGAGCAATAAGACGTTTCAGGGAGGAGAAAAACCGATTGTGTATCCAGATGAAACTTGGATTGATAGCAATTTAACTTATGGAAAATGTGGGCAGTCTAAAGAAGAATGTGGAGTGCTACAAACCAGAAATGCCTCGCAGCGCATAATAATTTTGTGTGTGGGTGGAGAAATGGGTTTTTTACCAAATTCAAACTTGCTATACAAAGCCAATTACCATAGGCAAATGAATTCTACGATCTTCGAAAAGTGGGCAGAAGAAAAACTAATTCCAAACCTTCCTAAAAATGCTGTTGTTATAATTGATAAACGCTTCATATCACTCTATTCGATTAAACAAAGTTCCAAATTGGTCTAATAAGAAGCAAGTTCTTATGGATTGACTCTCGGCAAATAACATTTCTCATTCCCCAGATATGCGAAAAATTGAATTGCTTAATTTGGTCAAAAGAAACTCACCCACAACTAAACTATTTATATTCGACAAGATGCTCAAAGAGCATGGATTTCTAGCTTTGAGGCTACCACCATATCATTGCAATATTAATGCTATTGAGTATGTTTGGGCATAAGTGAAAAGTTTCATTCGCCATTGCAATGTAACTGGAGATATTGACATGTCGAAACTTTTTAAGTTATCAGAACAGGCGATTGAAAGTATTACAATTCAAAACTGGGGAAAATATTGCTTTCATGTCACCTCATTAGAAAATATGCATTGGGACAGAGACGGAATTATCGAAGAATTATGCGAACCTTTGGTGATCAGTTTAAGTGAAAGTGATGGCGATTCGGACACCGATTCAGATGACTCTGAAGATTAAAAGGATTTGATAATGGTATTGTTTTCCAACCTTTTTTTGCATGGGTTTGTTAAAAGAGTCACAACAAGTAATAAATAATTAATCGGTTTAGGACATTAAAGTGTCAGTTCTCTCGACTGTAAGTTACGAATATCTAAGTTCATTTGAAAAAAATTTCTGTTTTTCTATATAATTATTTTTATTTTATAGAAAACTTTCTTAAAAATAAACTTAGTTAAATTTTTGTTTTATGCTATACTTATTTAAATTTTGTTAATACTCTACGTACATTTTTCCAACTGTTATACAAGCAAAATAGTTACACTTTAAAAACTACAATGTTTGTAAAAGAAAAGCTAAATTTTCCGACCTGTAATAATAAACAAACACATCCCAGAAGACAGATTGATTACCCATTATCGGAATGGATTCTCCTTTTTCTGACATGTGCAGAAGTGTCGAGGGACCTCTAATCGGTGGGCGAACTATATGCGCTTTTGGTTCAGGTCCTCTATCCATGATGCAAGCAGCTTTTCCATATCACCAATAGGAACCGTGTCATTGCTTTGTCACTATCGTTGATTTAATGAAGCAGATCCTTTCACAGCCTCTATGATTTTATTTTTCAAAATGGTCATCGCTGTAGAATGAGACCATCCAAAGGCATGTGAAATTACATTTACAGGCTTACTAGCTTCATGTTGCTTTATAACTTGCAACTTCATTTCAAGATCAATTGCTCACCTGTTTTGATGTGATTATTCACCACGTTTTTTTTATTTGGCATCTAGGAGCCATGTTGCACAAAATATCATGAAATATTTAAGGATAAATGCACAAATAACCTATTTCTCAAACACAAAATCAACAGAGAAACTGATGAAGACAAGTGCTGACTGCTGAAGGAGGTTACCACTGTGCATGATGCACTGTTATTAAATAGAAACTGTTTTACTTTACGCTCGCTTGCAAAAGTATAGTTGAAAATGTTATTTATTCCTTTATGGGATCACGGATGTATTTTCGAGCAGACGTAACTCGATGGATGATTGTACTGTATATACATCTCAATTCTTTAATTACTCCCCCCTCCCCCAACTGATGACTGTCAGTTTCCTTTAGTAACTCAGACCAGGACAGTGCCCATAGCATTTTTTTATTCCCAGTAATTCTGGGTATCTTTTCTTTTGGCACCACAATACAGCCACATCCTCTGCTTTGTCACCCAAAGGGGATAATAACCATTCAAGAAATTCTGAACCAAACACTGAATAACAAAAATAACGCCTGTCTTCTTGTTTTGTTGCTAATGTTTTTAATGCCATCGGATAAAAACACAACAACAAATTTAAATATCTGAACTCTAGCCAGAAAGATATTAGTGATAATATTTAGAATTTGGAATACCTACAACTTTGATCTGAGATGGCTTACCAATCAGGCCAATAGCAAGGATGAAATGCTTCAAAATTATGCATGTTTAAAAATCACTTTCAACCCTTAATAAAACTAAATCCTGCCACCAAATGGAAACCTGATGTACATTAGTCAACAGTTTGCCATTTAGAAGCAGACTGACAAACGAGTAATTTGCATTATTTGGTCTCTAAAAACCAAACATGAACCTTTTTCAATCTAGTTCAGGCATCCAATAAACAGGTAAATTGTTCTGAAATTGTGGCCAAAGCAAATAAGACTAATAGACTAGTGCTAATATTGTCTATAATTTGAATGTATTTTTCTGGACAGTTTGTCTGCTTTGAGAGACAAATATAGGCTTCTTGAAGGGTTGGTTAGTTGATTTATGGTTTATTATTTGCACATGGACAATAAAGGTCATACTGTACCAAATCAAAGAACACAATGAAATAATAAATAATAATAATGAGATAATTAGTAAATAACATGTTCTGTAAAAAAAGAAAAATTTTAAAACTTAATAAATTAAGTTAAGCAATGTGGTAGCTTTTTGTGGTCCAGGCAGTTAGACTAATGGCTTTGCGCTTCGCAACCATATGCCTGGGGAAGGAGTATCCTAGGTTAGTTTCCTGTCGGAGACGTGAGGAGCTAAAGGATCTTCTTCAGCCATAGCCAAGTTAGCTGGTCTTGGGCGTGGACAGCAGGGTTTTTTTTGCCAGTTTATCTGGGGCTTTTTCATTCCGCAAGCAGTCAAACTGGCCCCGTGAACACAGCAGGCAAACCGGCTGTGTTCACGGATACTTCGAGCCAAGAATACTTTGAGGCATAGGAGTGACCATTCTATCCTTGTATTTCAGTTATGAAATCCAAACATGCTTGGAATGTTGTGGGCCTTAAAGGCCTGTTAAAGCCATTGGGATAGGAATGCGGTAGCTACACACAAATAGAATTTATAATAAATTCTCTCTAAAGTATTTATCTCTAATCCAGAGTATTTTAATAATAAGGTGTGACACCTTTTGGCAATTCATATATGAAAATATGACTTCTGCATTACTTCAACCTTAGTATCACCTCTGGGTCTGGCTCCCACTGATGAGGCCTCAATAAAGGTTGAAACTGGTCTGGGTAGTGACCCTTCCCATAATGCATAGCATTATACATACCTGCAAGGATATGTGCTTTACATTATGGGATACTAAGGCAAGTGATGTGAAGTATTTAGGTTCTATATACAAGTTGCCCTATTCCGGTTTATATTTCAGGTGCAAACTTTGTTTGCTTACACTTGGATAAAGGATTAAACCAAGTATATAATTTCTTGGTATCTTTAATTTATATTACAATAAAATGTGTTTATATAAATTAATTCTTTGCAAAAAGTTAAAACCATCACGTAATTTGTCTGAGTGTGACATGATCTGCTTGAGTGTATATAGTTCAGCCAGATTAGTAAAACTTTCATTCTCCTCTCAGGTGAAGTGCTGGCAGTCCACCAGAATATGGCAATGGTGAGAGGTATGTTGACTTTTTCACACACAGGTGGATATATGCAAGATGTTGCCCAATGCAGAGACTGCCGAAAACAACTTCCTCTCTTCTGTTTCCAGACCGACTAGATTGCCAATGCTAAATTTCAGGCTTAATGCTGTGCAATTGCTTGTCAGTGCTTCCCACCACGATGACATTAGGTTCAATCTTATGAACTGTCTGTAGTCTGCATGGGACTATCAAGAAGTACATGAAAAGTATGAGCTGATCTAGCAGCTGCAACTACAGTCTGACTTCCTTAATTCCAATGCAGCTGGAATCCAGCACAAACAGGAATCAAAATTCAGGATCTTCATTTTGCATATCTGTAAAACCTCATAAGAGAAAATAGCTTGTAAAGAACTCAATGACTGTATATATCATACATTTTTTGTAGCAGTTTTCTTTTATATGCAGAAGTGTAAGCTGAATGGCATGAAACTCTACTGTATAATTACTGCACTCAAGTGGGATCCGATTGGTATAATAAGGTCAAGAAACACAACAATGTGTGTGCGTGCATGCATGCGCATGCACACACAAAACCAACAGAGGACTCAGATCTCAAGCTGTCAGTATAGAAGAGCAAGAATTCAGAGTGGGCTTCTCTGTGTGTATTAAACATTAGCAGGTAGACAGATGGAGTATAAGATTCCTGTAGGTGACATAGTGAGAGGCTGCAAGATGGAGTGTAACCTGCCATGAAGGAATGTTATAATTATTGGTGCTAGTAATGTTGTCAACAATTATGCCAGCATAATCTCTTTTACAAGCAGATCAAAGGGATGTATGACAGCCTAATAGGTGTAATATTGAGATTCCCAGCATACAGAAAAAAATAATGGTCCATGTTGGTGTTCTAAAGAAGACTATTTTTAAGACACAATTAAGAGACAACTGTTTCCTTCAAACCAACGGAGCAGGTTCGTTTGCTTTGACATAGAGACTTTGAATGGGTGACATGTGAAAAGAACCAGTAGCTATTTATATAGCACTGATGATGGATAGGGCACAACCATTGCAGTGTGCTCTCCCTTGCAGAACTGTAAACTTAGGGTCCATAATCAAGCTTTGGTAATACAAGTGCAGCAAGGAACATCGATCCACACCCCATTCTATAGAGGATAGAGTGTAAAGGCTATTCAATACTTCTCTACACTTTTCCCTAAGTTGAAAAATGTGTGTAATGAATATAAGCTTTCTCTTAGCGGTAAGTCCCAAGGACTTGGCCTATGGAATTATTCAAGTATTAATTAAATAATTAAAGTATTATTCCTACTGATATAATACTTTGTCCCATTCTTAAATCAGGATCTAGGTGACGATTATGTTTTTTGGAAGAACTACACAGATATTCTCTTCTGATGAAAACCTAAACACATTATTAAGAGCTCATGAAGAGCCATATTTGATTGCTTGTTGAAGTTGTCTTTCAATTACCCTCATATTACAAGGACAGTAAAATTGTGAAGTCATCAACATAAAGAGCATTGCCTACTGTGGGAGGAAGCTGTTCAATGATTAAATTAACTTTGAGGAATACCATCTTCTTGATGATATGACCAAGATAATGTAATTCTCACTTGGACTTGGAAGATCAGTTGGACAGAAAATTTTTAATAAAAAAGGGTAAGGTATCCCCTGAGAACAAGATTAAAGAGTTTTAATATGACATACCTCCAGGTTGTGGCATAAGCTCTTTATCCATGTCAAAGAACACTGAAACCAGAACTGAATTCTTGCTTCACGAATGCATCTCTTATATAACACACTAACCAAGTGAAAAATAAACTTGCGACATCTTTCTCTAAATCCAGAGTAATTTATTAAAAAGGTGGCACACCGTTTGGCAACTCCTATAGGTAGAGATGACCTTGCTAATGCTTCTGCCTGGTATCTCCACTTGGGCCTGGCTCCCACTGAAGAGACCTCAATAAAGGTCGAAACTAGTCTGAGTAGTGGCCCTTCCCTTAATGCATAACATTAGACATATCCACAAGGAGATGTGTTTTGCATTATGGGAGATACTGAGATAGGAGTGATGCTAGCTTGCTCCACCTTTGCAACGAGTTGCCCGGTGTTGTACCACCTTACCCCAATCCTGAAGATACTTTCAGGCGCAAACTTTGTTTGCTCACACTTGGATAAAGGATTAAACTAAATTTATTATTACATCTCTTATATAAGTTTCTAAATGGGCCATATGATCCAACCTGAATAATGTGTTGGAAAGAATAAACTTTTTTCCAACACAAATGTGACTATTGTAGATCTACAAAAGGCACATTGCATGTTGGAAAAAAGTTTGTTGCTTTCTAAGTATCAGAGAAGCCTGGCATTTACTATTTTCTCCATTATCTTACAAAGACAGCTTATCAGGGTAATAGGTTGATAATTGTAGGCCTGTGTTGAATCCTTTCCTGGTTTTGGGATGGCAATGACAACTAATTTATGGCAAGAATCCAGGAACTCTTCCTCATCAGTATTCTGTCGTATAGTAAGAGAAAGAGATCCAGAAAGGTAACAGAATATGTTTTATCATCTCATAATGGTAAATTTTTTTATCATCTCAAATGGCTGATTATACAGCTTTAGCCAATTTGTAGAAAAGTTTATATTTGCTATTTTTTTTTTTTTAGAAAATTTTGCTAATATTAAATTCAGGAGAATAGGAAACTTGCTGAGATTTTAGCAAAATTTTCTCCTAAAAAGTAAGCAATGGCTTTGGGTTCAGCAACAATGCATCTACTATGATTCAAGTGGGCAAACGATATAAAATATCTACCATTCATTTTCCAGATTTTATCCCATACAATTTCTGAACTTGTGTTTGATTAATATATGAAGAAAATAGGATCCAAGATTGCTTTTGACTCTGACATTTAACATAATGTGCATTGACTCAAGCATGTTTGAAAGCAATCCGATTTGATATGGTAGGGTATCTACAAAATATACCCCATGCTCTGTCCTGAACGATTTTGGTTACTTGGCACTCAGGTTTCCGGCAAGGCTTTGGATACAATAGAAATGGAGATGATGTTTTTGGAATTGTAGCTGTTACTGCCTTGACAATAGCAGCATTAAATTTTGCAAAATCGAAAAAAGTATCCCAGTCAGCCTGCCCAATTTTTCGTATGGGCATTCATGTAGGAGAATGTGGTTCCTGTGAAGACCAAATAACAGGAAAATGATCGCTTCTGTATATGTTCTCTTCAACATCCCACATGAGCAGTGAAAAAATGGCAGAGGAGCAGACTGTAAGATCTATTGCAGAAAATGAGTGGGTGGGCATATGGAAGAAAGAATTGAGTGTTATTAAAAGGGAGAGATTATTATCAAGGATTCATTCAATGATATAACCTCATCCATTTGTGATGACATTACCACATAGAGTGTTGTGCCCAATTAAAAGTCACTCATAAGACTTGGCCGAGGGAGTTACAAGACAAGGTTATCAATATCAATTTCATTTAACTCAGTGGTAAATAAATGGAATATACTCTAATAAGAATCGATACTGAACCTTGGAAAGGGAGTATGACTACCTACTAAGATAGATATCCAGGACCATTTCCAGTGATAACCTTACAGATAACAGCAAGATCCTCACTAGGTGTTAAATATGTTTCCTGCAGACAGAATCTCTATCACAGATATTTTGGCAAAACCCAACAGTTCCACAGTAAAAATTTTCCTATCGTTTTGGATTTGTAGGCTTGTCCAATTCCTGAGGGATTGAAGGCTTATCTTTATCAAGTTTATATTTATCAATTGATTTTAAGAAGAATGGATGAACAATTCCATCTCTTTCTCTGGAAAAATGCTCAATACATTTGATGTGCGAGGATCATTTCGTAAGTTTAATACTTTCAGTGGATACAGAAGTATTCATTTTTCCTGTGGAAAAATGTGGTAATTTATTTTTCAGTGATATCCATGCCATAATTTTTTGGCAAGTGGGTTCTCATCAAATGGAGCCATTTTTAAAGTTATTTCAGGAGGATCATTTCGTAAGTTTAATACTTTCAGTGGATACAGAAGTATTCATTTTTCCTGTGGAAAAATGTGGTAGTTTATTTTTCAGTGATATCCATGCCATAATTTTTTGGCAAGTGGGTTCTCATCAAATGGAGCCATTTTTAAAGTTATTTCAGGAGTGAGACCATACATCATGCAATTGATGCGGTCCACAGAAAAATACAATCATAAAGTTCAGGTATGGTAAAATCATCAGATGATAGAATAGAAAATACGTGCAATTGAGTTGCTATTGATATTTTCTTAACTGCCACCTTCTTAGCTTAAGATTTAAGGACAGGTGTAGTGGTGGCTAACTTCTTTTTTGCATCCTGGTATGATATATCTTGTTCTGTTTTAATATTTTGAATTTCTTTTTCATCCTTCCTAAGCTGACATGCACAAGAGCATGCAGGATGATCTCCCTGGCACATTTAGCTTTCTTGGCAGTTAACAGATTTAGTTGAGACAGAGCAATATTTATCATGTTCTTTGCTGCCATTGCAAGCATTTGTGTATGCCCATATTTCTGACATTTAGAGGATCTCAGGAGATTAGGGATGTACAGCCTAACAGGGAAAATGAAATACCCTGTACAGAATAGGTGGTTTAGGTGTATCAAAAGTAAAGATGATATTCCTGGTCCGAACCAGGTGACCAGGAATATGCATCAAGGTGCAACCTCATACCTGTTCGCTCTCTGATCTTTAAGCTCTGAACATATCTCCTCATCAGGAACATCAGGCAGATCCCATTCTGGATCTTTCTTGAACAGCTGAATGTTTCATGAGGTGTTATTCCACCCATTGATGCTGCTCTCAGTAGTTTTCTTGTATTGCTGACATGATATGACATGACAATGATATCATCAGAATGTAGTGTCTTAACTGTTTTGGAAGAACCTGCCAGTTCTTCTAAAGCCTTTTGAATAAAGACGGGCGACATTTTCCCTGCTGACTTTTTCACCTGTCGCATGGATAATACCAGAAAAGCTGGTACATTCATACTGGTATGTCTTTTGTTTCTTACTCCTGTTATCAAATGTGTCTACTGTATTATTTCATGGTTTACTTCAGGTTCCTAAAGCATTTGAGAATTAAGAATTTCTCAAGAGTTTTTTTTTTTTTTAAGCATCAGAGCCCCTCCCAACTCACCACAGAGCCACACATTGATGCCCACTAACTGGCAAGCAATAGATATACTTGGAAGTGGAATGCCAGGGCTACCCTGGATACTATACTAGCGCCACAGAAACCTTGGTCCCCATTTTTGGACCATGGGATAAGAGACTTACTGCAACATTGTTGATCCCCCTACAAACAAGCCCACTAGCTGATTAATCCTGGCCAGGCCATCCAGTGTCTGTCTTGCTGAAGCAGAGGACAAAAGTAGTGCAAGAATACCAGGATCCCCCCTTTCTGGATGCCCATTGCATAGCAAACACAGCAGCAGGTTGTTGAATCCTAGTGATGGTACTAGATAAGAGCTAGTACCATCACTGGAAAGTCCTTATACCACAGAAAGTATCACAAGGACTGGGTAAGGAATATGGTAGAGAAAAAATTGAAGGTTTCACATCCTAAATGAAATTTGAACCAAGGTCATCCCAAACTCCATGGACCATACTTAAATGAGCTTAGAAAGTTCCAAGTATAGGACAGTAGTACTGCTCTGGATGATGAAATTAATTAACTACCTAAATAAGTTCACAAAAATTCACATTCAAATGAAGAGACTGATGAGAGAGAGAGAGATGCTCTGCACTTGCCAAACTAGACCAGCTGGAAGGAATTTAATAAAATCAGTTATCTTTCAAGTGGATCATTTTTATTTGCAAAATTTGGCCAAATGATATTATAGAATAAGAGCATTCTTGTATAGTGAAACTATTAAATTTCACAAATTAATCAGATGTCAAATTTGTTTTGCCTAATGCACAGAATTATAACAAAAAAAAAAAAATCTTCCGTTCAGTAACACTAAACCAAGAAGTTTTACAATGAGTGGAGATTGAATTTTGCTTATCGATATTTCACTGACAAATTTACATTTTTCAAAGAACTATACTAAGTGGTGGTACTTTTGTAAAAATCTGATATGTGAAAAAATTTAGAGTGCATTTATTTTTTAATTATGTACTCTAGAAAATTTTGTTTTAATACCAGCAATAAAAAGTCCAAGTAAAACAACACATTTATGTTAAATCCAAGTCAATGTGGAATTATTAACATGATATTTTAATAAATTTAATCCAGAAAAAGTGGAGTTATTGTCATATAATTACAACATATTTTGCACCTTTGTGTCTTTACAGGTCAGATTGAAACAAAAAACTGGAATGGCTTGATAAAACATTTCAAGAATGGGGGAATGATGGATGCCAGTTCTGCTGAACAGCATCAATGAAAAAGATGCAATGCAAAACTATAAGACAATGGCTGAAGAGTCTGTGAGAGGGAGGAGTTGTCAATCAACCAAACCTCCCTCTTCTGAACAACATCAAGAATTTTTTAGAGAGGTTTTAAGTGTACCACACCAAATGTGGTACTAAAATTTCAAAAATAAAGCAGATTTAGGATTTGTACAGATGCTAGGCAGATGAAAAATGTCATGAGTGAAAACAGATGACACGCTTTCTGGAAGCTGCAGATGCTATTGCAATGAATTTATGCAAAGGAAAGGCTGGGGGGAATGTCAGTCAGAGAAAGAAGACCATTAAGGGATAGCTAAGATTTTTTTTTGCAAGGGTTAAAAAAAAGTTCAAGATACTTATTTGTAGATGATCTTGAAGCTTGAGAACTGCAAGGTTTGTCACATGAGTAGGATGAGTGGAGAGTGCTATCATATCAGCAAAAGTTTGGATGGGGTCTCAAGTCAACGAGAGAAGGCTGCATGTAAGGATGAGGATAGGTAAAACATTAAAGATAGAACATTAAAAAGAAAATCTAAAGAGGGAGGAACCCTCCACAATAACATGTAGTAAATGACACAAGAGAAAACTAACAATCTAATTACAAAGGAAGACGGACCATAAATTGCAATTTGTGGCTAGATTATCCTCTGAATATGTGCTAATGAGATGTTTGCAAAAATTAGGACTGATCATCAAGGACAAGGAGATATGCTGTGGATCTTGACTGACAAAATTCATACTAGTGGTCAATGATTGGCAGATATTACACATTGTACTTTAATACAAATTACATATGAAACTTGAAGAATAATTTTCAAAATTTTAAAAAAACTTGACTTGAAAAGACAAAAAATAATAAAATGAAAAAAGAACTGTTAAACTTGCATTAAAAAACATGTTTACATTTTTTCAGCTTGTTTGATGATATAAAGTTTCATAATCAAACCTGTAGTTTTTAGATTTACTAATTTGGCTTTTGTTTGAAATATTCAACTAGCATTACTTTTCTTTTTTGTGGGCACACAGTAATTAGATAAACACTTAACCAATTCAAAAAAAAATAATTATATTGAATTGCTAAATTTCTCTTTTAATACTAAAAATTGTTCAAATGTTCTGAAATCCCAAAACAAGAAAAGTATGTACATAAATGCATTTCATTAACCAAGAGTATATGCAAATAGGCAAAGTTTTCTTGAATGTCTTTTACACTTGGATGCTATCTTTTTAATATTACTCCTACACACAAGAGGCAAAATATAGGCTGGGATAAAGAGCAAAATAATTATTGTTATTATTCTTAAAGAGTTGAAGTTTGTAATCCTTGGGGAATATGTGATGGGGATGTTAAAGCAGAACTGTGGTAGATAGAATGATAGACAACTGGAAGAAGCAGGTTCAGTGAGTCAGCGATCCAACTGTAAAACAATGTTGGGCAGTAGTTGCTGATGGCCTGTAAGTTTAACAGAAATGGGGTAGGGGATGCATAACAGATGCCAGTTCTGCTAAACAGTATCCATGGAACTAATTATATATTTGGTTTTATCCTTTATCCAAGTGTAAGCAAACAAAGTTTGCACCTGAAGTACTTTCAGGACTGGGGCAACTCGTGGTAAAGGTGGTATAAGTTCTCATCACTTTCCTCAGTATCTCCCATAATGCAGAGCACATCTTGCGGACATGTATAATGCCATGCATTAAGGGAAGGGTCACTATGCAGACCAGTTTCGACCTTTATTGAGGTCTCGTCTCATCAGTGGGAGCCAGACCCAGAGGTGGAGATACTAAGGTGGAAGTAATGGAGAAGTCATATTTACCTATACGAGTTGCCAAAGGGTGTTCACACCCTATTATTTAAATTCTCTGGATTAGAAATAAGTTTATGGAAGTTTTTTCACTTGGCTGTGCTACTAATTATATATTTGGTTTTATCCTTTATCCAAGTGTAAGCAAACAAAGTTTGCACCCGAAGTACTTTCAGGACTGAGGCAACTCGTGGTAAAGGTGGGCTTACACTTGGATAAAGGATAAAACCAAATATATAATTAGTAGCACAGTCAAGTGAAAAAACTTCTATAAACTTATTTCTAATCCAGAGAATTTAAATAATAGGGTGTGACACCTTTTGGCAACTCGTATAGGTAAATATGACTTCTCCATTACTTCCACCTTAGTATCACCACCTCTAGGTCTGGCTCCCACTGATGAGACCTCAATAAAGCTCGAAACCAGTCTGGGTAGTGAGCCTTCCCTTAATGCATAGCATTATACATATACATGCAAGGAGATGTGCTTTGCATTATGGGAGATACTAAGACAAGTAGTGGTGAGAACTTGGTCCACCTTTACCACGAGTTGCCCTCCTGAAGGTACTTCAGGCACAAACATTGTTTGCTTACACTTGGATAAAGGATAAAACTAAATATATAATTAGTAGCACAGCCAAGTGAAAAAACTTCCATAAGCATCCATGGAAATATCTGTAGAAGAGACTCAACCAGAAACTGGCCTTCAGTGAGCCAACAGCTAAAGAGTCTGTGAGAGAGGGTGTCATCAATCATTCAAACCACTCTTCTGAACAGAATAAATAAATTTTTAGAGAGATCTTAGGTGCACAAATATCTTGTTTCACATAAGATGAAACAAAAAGTAATTTGTTTTTTCCCTCTTACTAACTGGAAACAAAAAAAATCTGATTAAAAAAATTGTAGTCAAGTAGATTTTAATAATGATTTTTAAAATGCATTCCAAAAGAAAAATCATGGTAATGCCAATATCACAGTAAACAGTATTATGGTAAGCAGGTGCCCACTGTAACTGAACTTAATAGTAAGAGAACTCAGGCAAAATATTAAACAATGAAAAATATACAAAAGAAAGAGAAATAACTGCTCACTCCAACAGACTAAACTGTAGAACTCGCATCAACAATTACTGTTTCAAGACATTAATACTTCAGAGCTACACTCTTACACCATAACAGTGGCATATGATGACAATGCATTTCTTCTTTAAGAAAAATTCTACAAGATACAGGAATCATGCACAATACACTGTACTCCAAGAGATTGATGAGGCCAGGGACTTGGGAGTGTTGATGGATAGGTAGATGAAGTTTAGGGGGCACATTGCAAAAGTAGCTAAATCAGCTCATCAACTCACTTGGTTGTTGAAAAATACCTTGACGAGCAGAGACAAGCAAGTTATTGTACCTCTGTACCGAGCCCTGATAAGACCTCATCTCGACTACTGTGTCCAGATTTGGTCACCTCGGTTCCTTCTTGATGGGGAGGAGGTGGAGAGGATCCAGAGGCGAGTGACTATGATGATAGCAGGTCTATGGAATGAACCATATGAGAACAGGTTGAAGATTTGTGGGTTGCAGAAACTAGTTGATAGGCAGAAAAGGGGAGATATGATTGAGACATTCAAATTGCTAAAAGGATTCGATAGGATTAATTCAGAGGATATTTTTGAGATCAGGACTGGTGGTGGGAGAACTAGGGGACACCTATGGAAGCTAGGCAAAAGTGTGGTTAGCAGGGGTGTTAGAGCTGGGTTTTCTTTACTTTTAGAGTGGTAAATGAGTGGAATAAGCTGCCAGAGCCTGTTGTGGGTGCTATGACAGTGAGCGAGTTCAAGACAAGGTATGATAGATACTGTGAGAATGTCGAATAGTTGTGTGGACATGATGTTTAGGGCCTCCCTCGATGAGTCTAAGGACTCCCTGGAGTAGCCGGAAATAATAATAATAATAATAATAATAATAATAATAATAATATACACGAATTAAGACTGCTGCCACCAGATCTTCATGTGTGAAGCTTGTCATTACTCATGGCTATGCCTTATGGTTCTTTCCTTTTCCTTCTCTTAGTAGCTGTACACACTCTCCTTAAAAATCTGTAGTTAAATATATTCTAATATCATGTACACTGCAATACACCTCACATATCAGTTTCCATTGTATTGCAGTCATAGACTGTTAATGCTAATTTCTACCTTTGCTATTACAGTGAATACATTTTATTCTGATAACATATCTGGTTTATTTAACAACTCTATTACCAGACACAATAAAACCCCTCCCAAAATTACTATAACCATTTTGCTTCAAAAAGATATTCAAGGACCAAAAGAGAAATCGGAAGTAAGTTGTATGATAGCCAACACTAACAGAAAGTTTTTGCTTTAATAGAAATACAATGTATTTTGCAACCGATTCATTTTGAAAGGATTGTTTTAATATTGGAATGTTAAGGATGAACTAATCATATGATAAATACAAAGGCACTTTGACAGTTAATCTATTATCTTGATATAAAACAAGCATGTTAAGTCATAAGCATCAATGACCTCTAGGTAGTAGAGCTAATATCATAATTTTACTTTATGTGCTTTTGCATTAAAAGAAACATTCATAAAGATCATAAATTCCATTTGAGATCTTTACTTTATTAATTATATTTTACTTGGAAAGGATTAAACTAAATAACAAAAAAAAAAAAAAAAAAATCAGCTAACGCCTTTTTATTCCCGTATATACGGGAGTAGGCGAGGCCATTTAGCCCTATCTAACTTTTGGAGACTGAGTGGGCAGTTCAATCTCCACTGGTACCCAATCAGAGACAGATGGCCCAAGGCTATCACTAATTAAGCGGTACGCAGTGAAGAGAGACGGCTCAAATGTGCCGCCATCTCGTGGTCTCTAACCCTAACACAATATATTTAATGTCTGAAATAATGTGGGTTCTACGGTCGATTTTCTTGAGTTTACAGGACGAAAAACCCGAGTTTCCGGGAGGAAAAACCTGCTTGCCCGTGCCAGAGATCGACTAACTCGGGAACCGGTCGAAAAAAGGCTTAGAAAAATTTCCTCTAGTCGCCGACTAGACTCGAAACCAAGACTTCCTTCGTGCGGCCTAGCGCGGTGGTGTGCAAACGCCACATCCACTGAGCTACACAGGCTCCTAAATATAAAATCTATATTTAGAACTAAACTAAATATATAATCTATATATTTTACTCATTGTTTGAATGACCATGCTGATGACATCAAAAGTTCACAAAATGATTAACTTAACAAGATATTACTGTAACAAATAAGCTTGGAGAACAATTCTAAACTCAGCTAGCTACTGTCCTATGTACATTCAGAATATTTGTGGAACACTAGGTTTTTTGAACACTAGGTAGATGCCAAGCAATTATATTCTTGGTTTCATCATTTTGCTCTTTGTTTTATCCAAGTATAAACAAAGTTTGTGCGTGAAGTCACTTCATGACTGGGCTACTTGTATATAGAGGCTAATGACTTAACATCAATTGCCTTAGTATTCCATAATGCAATGCACATGTATAATGCTATCCATTATGGGAAAGGCCACTACCCAGACTGGTTTCAACTTTTATTGAGGTCTCATCAGTGGGAGCCAGACCCAGAAGTGATACAAGTTGAAGTAATGCAGAAGTGATATTTCCATATACAAATGTGTCAAAAGGTGTCATACCTTATTATCAAAATACTCTAGATTAGAGATAGATATTGAAAGTTTTTTTACTTGGTTATACAACTTTCTTTACTTATATTTGGATAAAGGATGAAACCAAGAATATAATTTTTTGGCACAGGTAAGTGGGTATTTTTAATCCTTGAAACTTGGGCCAAGAGATTTCCGAAAAAGAGAGGGCTATGTGTGCGTGTACATAATAAGCCAACTTACAAGTTGGTCTATTACAGCAAAGATATAAAAATTCTGTCACATTTTTGATGTACGTGCTTGAGTGACCTGCAAACTGATGGAGAATGTTTAACAGAAATTTAAGATTCTCTAAGTAGAATCCTAACAAAATCAATTGCTAGCATTAAGAGACAAACCTGATTTGTTATATTTTAGCAGACTATAGATTCTAGATTTTGCATCATGCCTGGACTAATAGTAGTTAACTAAAAGTTTACTGACCAAAAGTCATCCTTAATAGAAACCATTTGGTAGGATCCCTGTTGATTATGTAGATGTTACAATCCTGAAGATATCTGCCAACTACTGCCCTCTCTTAAAGCCAAACTTGCCTCCTTGTCGCTACTAGTAGTGCTTATCAAGTCCATGCTATTGCAACCAAGCTAAATTTGATCAACTGACTGTCCAGCTAAGAGTTACAGGTTTCTTTCTGATAATTGCACACATTACTACATCAAAGCATCTTCAAATATAAATGTTTATTCACAGCGAGTTCAGAAGCCTTATTATTGTCCTATTCTTAAATGCATTGATGGATTTTCTCTATTCTTAAAGTGTGAGAAATCTTTAATTGCACAAAATAAGTTTTATACATTTTCAATCCCTTAGTTCTTAACAGTGCTGAAGTTTTAAACCTAGTACATATGCATGCATTTAAAAGATAGCCACTGTCAAGCACAGTTATAATGAGCAGCATTTGAATTTCTGGTGTTCTTCTCTTCAGTTTCTTTTACACTAATGTTTCAAGATGCTTAAAACAAAATCAGTTATTAACTACTTTTAATGAATTAAATATTTGGCTTTTCTGCTGCAGTCAACTGTTTCTTTCTCAAGCTAAAATATGAACTTTTAAAAATAAGCTGAACACCATGGAGTCAAAAAAAGATTCATCATGAGAGGTCATCAACATCTAACATTACCCATGATGTTACACCTTTCGATTGTGCACTCTTTCTTTACTTAACTCTACTTACTAAGCAAAAACTTACATCTCAGTATACTTCCACCTCTTCATTTACAGCACTCCCAAGGATGGCCTATTGTTCTTGCCCTTCATCAGATCTATGGACAATTATTTCTGTATTAATCCAGTACAATCTAATCAACATATATGTCACTCATGTCATTCCTCCTTCTCCTATTCATTGTGCTCTGTAGGTGGTTTTCTCCCAATATTTCTTCATACTCAACATTCCACCGGCCTGGTTGGCCGAGTGGTTAGCATGTCCGCTCTCCAGCCAAGAGGCTGCAGGTTCGAATCCCACAGTGGGCATGGATGTTTGTGACTGTCCTACAAACTTTGTGTGAAAAGGGAATCTGCAACCCCTATCACTTATTCTAGCAGAAGCCATCATTGTCAAAGCCATGTGAGGTACTGCAGTGACCATACGGTGTCTACGGACATCAAATGTGGAAAAAAAAAATCTCAACAGTCCAGTACTACCTTTGAGACTCTTCTATTGACTCTTTTCACTTACCTCGATAACCAGGTAACCAAATCTGCACAGCAGCAATCCAATCAGAGCAATATACTATATTTCTATGCAAAAGAAATATAACAGGGTTTTACAGAAAACCCTGTTAGCTTTGTGGATGGGACAGCCAAACAAAACCAATCAGTATATTTGTCAAAGAGTGGCCTTTAAGACAAAAGCTAGCACACAAGTAAAAAGTACAATGAATCAATTCCTCTTAAGGCCAGAAAAATTTTTCATACTGTCCATTTACATCAAGATGAGCCTTTGGAAAAATTTATTAAAACAAGGGGAAAAAATCAAGCATTTATTTGCGGAACAAGTTTCCAAGATTTAAAAAGGCATTTTTATTGACCCTAAAATTGGAATAATATGATTGTTAAAGACATTGAACAATGTTGAAAAAATAACTGGAAGGCTTTCAAAACTGCAAAGGAAATTTCTTAGGAAACAAAAAATTTGAAAATTACATAGAATTGGTCAAAAAGTAGCAAAGAGCTTACCGGATAATAAGGCAATGTGTCCTTAAAAATACATTTTTTCCCCTTCCTATTTAAACTTCCTTTGGTGAATCTGGGTGCAGTCAGTGAGCATAACAAAGGATTTCATCAGGACATCAAGTATGGTAGAGTGCTACAGGAAAAATAAAATCCAGCTACAATGGCAGATTACTGCTGAATTTTGATTGGGGATGCTACAGACATTATCTAAAAATGCCAAATGTCAATGGGTAAAAAAAAAAAAAAAAAAAAGAAAGAAAGAAAAGAAAAAAAAACATTTATCACATATTTCTATTTAAAATATTCAATGAAATCCAGATTTAATAAACGAGCTTCAACTTTCCCAAAAACTAGTAGATGATCAGTTTTTCTAAGCCTATTTCTTTTGAACTCGGAGCATTATTCAGTTTCATTAAAAATACACATTTATACTGGAAAAGAAAACTTTTCACAATCTGTTGCCCAATTTCATTAGTGAGAATTTCAATTATTAAAAACAGAAGAGCAAAAAACATATGGGGTAAAAAACCTGAAATGAATAATGCAATACATAACATGCAATCTAAAATGCTTTAAAACTAAATATGTAGACTTGAATCAGCAAAAATTTACAGACACAAAGCATTTAAGAAAAATCATCAAATGCAAGCCTGGAGATAAACTAGTTGTATCTAGGTCAACTAACTGTTATTATAACCAGATTTTTACTTTACAAGAAAGATTTGAGGAATAATGAGACTGGAACAATCATCTTTACAAAAGATAAAGCTAATTATTTTAGAACACTAACCAGAATACCACATTTAAAACAAAAAGCATTTCTTTGAAAAGAAAAATGACCAAAAGTTTTAAAAAGAATCAAATGGAAGTAGATTTCAGAAGTAAACTGTAGATAAAAATACCACTGGAGAAAAAACAAGTTTGAAAACAAGAATCAAATCTTGGAGATTTTAATCAATTCCTCTTAATTCAATTCCTTTTTGTTCTTGTTTTCAAAGAAATTCAGCAAAGGAGGCATATGGTGAATGTCTCCAAAAGGATAGAAAAATCAACTCCATAGTGAACTCAATAAGTTAAAGATATAGTCATGGAAAAGAAGAAAACATCCTCTCATGTGTATCTGCATTAAAAGTTTGTATTTTCTGAGAGAACACAAAGAAAATGTAAGAAAACAAACATGTAAAAGTAGTTACACAAAAGTCATAGGAAAACTTGGATAAGAACACAGAAGATAAATATTAGGAAGATGGCTACTGAACATGCTTAGAAATGAAAGAACTGTAAACATAATTCTCACTTTCAATTTCACTTTCAAGGGCATCTGTCAACTTATTTCCTAGGAACTTTTGGTATATTATTATTATTATTATTCAGGCCTCCATGGAGTCAAAAGACTCATCGTGGGAGGTCCTTCCTAAGAACAGTCTGTCAAGACTCATCATGTCAAGACTTAGAGGTCCCCCCCCCTAAGAAACACAAAGTCTATCATACCACTCCTTAAACTCATTGACCGTTCTCGCTCTCACATCTCCATCAGGCAATGCATTCCACAGTTCAACCACCCTCCATGCAAAGAAGCCACTCCTCACCCTCTTGCTCACAGTTTCCTTTTGTAATTTCCAGGGATGGCCTCTTGTCATCACTCCCTCCCACTGTTCAACCAAGCGAAAGAATTCCCCAGTGTCAACCCTGCAACCACCTCTCAACAGTTTAAAAGTCTCAATCATATCACCTCTCCTTCTTCTATCCACCAAACTCTGCAGTCCACATTCCCTCAGCCGATCCTCATAACTATCCTTGTATAGTCCTGAAACCATCTTTGTCATCCGTGTCTGTACCCTTTCCACAGTTAATTTATCCCCTTCAAATAAGTATGCATCCTTCTTTTCCAAAACTGCTTCTTTAACTTCTTGTGTCCACCATGGGGGTCTTATTTTTCTGTCCTTACAGACAACTTCACAATGTACCTCCCTAGCAGAATCATTGTCTTCTTCAGAGTTTGTCACTGAGGCTTGGTTCTTGTTTTCAAAGTGCTTCAAGTTTTCTTCAATAATGTTTCTATAGTTGAAGCTACAGTTCACTTGTAAAAGCTACTCAACTTTAGTTCTTTTTAAAATTTTCTTACATACTGTTCTTTTCAATGTAATATCCATTTTTATACTGCTTAGCACAAAGTAATGGTCACTTTCAATTTCAAATCCTCTGTACACTCTTGTATCTTGGAACCACCATGAAGATATTATCAACAATGAAGTTTTTCTTATTTCTTGTCTTCTCTCATGTGAATTTGTGCACATCTATGTTGGAACATGGTGTTAGTAATAGTCCATGTCCTGAGCAGAAATCCATCAAATACTTACAATTATTATTAACTAGCCCTTTTCTCTGAATTTTCTCAAAACATTCTTATTCTGCTGTTTATTTCTCCAACAAGGACTACTTTTTCAATTTTCTTTATGTTACTTACTGTTTTAATCACTTCAACAATTCTTCCACTTCTTAGAAGAACCTTCTGTGAAACCATAGGCAGAATAAGTTTCATTGTCCATTTCCCCATTTTGAAGCATGCCCACACTTCAAAATGGAGAAATGCAAACTGCACACTTGAAACTGCCTTCCAATCAAAAAGTTAATCTTCATGTTTGGTATTGAATGCTCCTTGATCATTATTGCCTGTGTATAACATCCTATACTTATTTAGTAAGATCTCACCTGTTTTTGTCTTCTTTGTCCCAGTAATGTTCAATTATGTCAACATAGTACTTTTCCAATTCTTCTGCAAGTTCGATTTCCTTTCCATTAATACTCCTTATATTGATGATTCCTATCTTCAGTTCTTCTGACTTTGGTTTTATTCTTCTTCTAAATGTTAGATGGAACTTGTTCCAGTAGCTGACTTTTCACTGTTTGTCCTGGTTCACTGATGAAAACAGCTGGGGCCTTGTTTAACATGGGGATGCCCCAGTAGGCATGAAATCTCATTATGTTGTGCCATCATGTGCATTTCTGGGAGAGTACAATTTGGTAAGCTAAGTTCCAAATAACACATCCTTGTTTGTTCAATGCCGAGCAGACACCTACTAACAGGATGCACCACATGAAGGCAAAGGGGGGGGGGGGGGGGTATCAAAGTAAAAGATTAAATCAAAGTTTTCTGCACTTAGTTCTTTCAAAACGAGCTTTGGATGTGATAATTGGCATGCAGCTATTTCAGGCATTAGTAAAAAACTGATAGAAAAGGAAGATGAAAGTTTTTTGATGAAAACCTGAATTAAAGAGGCCAAGAAATTATATGCTTAGTTTAATCCTATATCCAAGTGTAAACAAACAATGTTGCAATGTAATGTATCTTCACAACTGGGCTACTTGTATGCAGAGGCAATTAATTGCCTTAGTATCCCATAATGCAAAGAACATACCCTTTCGGATATATATATATATATTGTGCATTATAGGAAGGGCAACTACCTAGACCAGTTTCAACCTTTATTATTATTATTATATGAAACCTCCAGGGAATCCCAAGGACTCATCGAGAGAATGGCACCTACTCTACAACTCTGTCTACTCAACAGCTCATTCTAACCACAACTACACCAATGCATCTACCTCCCACCACATCACTAGTATTTCCACAGCCAATCACAAACATCCATGCCCACGGCAGGATTCGAACCTGTGGCCTTTTGTCTGGAGAGCAGATACTCTAATCACTCGGCCAACCAGATGGGCAAGACCTTTAATAAGACGTTTAATGAGGTCTTATCAGTGGGAGCCAGACCCTGAAGAGATACTAAAGTTGAAATGATGCAGAAGTCATATATTTTCCATATACACATTGTCAAAAGGTGTTATCGCATCTTATTATTAAAATAATCTGGATTAGAGATAGATGTTGAAAGTTTCCCCCCCCCACACTTGGTTATACAATAAATTAAAGATGCTAAGAAATTATATTCTTGGTTTAATCCTATATCCAAATGTAAACAAACAATGTTTACACTTTGATGAAAACCAATTTGATATGCTGAGTTCCTCCCTTGTACAGCCTTGGTATACTTTTTGGAGAACTGAGACTTAGATAAGGGATGAGAATTTAAAGTGGAATGAGACATTAAAATTTTCTTACTGATAAGAAATGATTCAGTAATGGGTTCCACACCACTTGGTTATACAATAAATTAAAGATGCTAAGAAATTATATTCTTGGTTTAATCCTATATCCAAATGTACACAAACAATGTTTACACTTTGATGAAAACCAATTTGATATGCTGAGTTCCTCCCTTGTACAGCCTTGGTATACTTTTTGGAGAACTGAGACTTAGATAAGGGAATTGAATTTAAAGTGGAATGAGACATTAAAATTTTCTTACTGATAAGAAATGATTCAGTAATGGGTTCCATGCAAATTTTAGATCAGAAGACTAAAACAGTAATTCATGAAGATTATCCCACTTTGCTTTCTTTAATGCCAGATAACACATGGATGAGATTGGGTGTGAGCACTGCTCTGTGAGAGAGAAGATATCAATACTAACACTAAATGTGTAGTCTGACAAGTCTAGAAAACAAACATCAGTATACTTGAAAAGGATATTAGTGAAGTTGGGAGAGTGATTAGGGTTATCTGGCATTCTAGTAAGCAGGTGAATAAGCTGTGAACAGTCACTGGTGGCAGTAAATGTCTTTCTACCTATTTGATCATTACATACATTGTTCTGTATGATGTTCCCATTTATATCATGCAATTGTGATGTTTTGAACAGCTTTTGTCTTGGCTTATCATATGCCTTATCCAGATCTACAAAATTTAAATAGTTTTTTTTTTTTTTTTTGTATATTCCATGATCTCAGCATTTAGCAACTTTTGTGTTATTAATCTTCTTTGCTCTTACCAAGACTTTTCTTAGGAAGTTCTAAACATAGCTTTCTTACATTTTTCTCTGTATTCTCTCAGAGTAGATACTGACGTATTGCCAGGAACTTTCAATATGATTTCATCAATTTTTCAGGACCGACTCTAACTTTTCTCACTTAGTATTCTGTTCAATGTTTTCTTTGGATTTTATTAACCAGATTTCTGAAGTTTAGTTCTTGTTTTCATATCTGAATAATACTTAACTCTCATTCTTTTGAAACTTCCTTATATATTGTTCTTTTCAATATAATACTTATTTTCATCCTGCTCCAAATTAAAAATGACGATTACTTCCTATCATAACCCTATTTACTTTTGTATCCTAAACAAAAGTAACAACAACAACATAGTCAATAAAACTTTTCCACATTAACTGGGATGGAACAGTATTGATAATGACTAATTCATGTCCTGAACAGAAATCTAGCAGATAACCATTATTATTTTCTTCCCAATTTTTGCAAAATTGTTTTTGTTATTTCATACTCTGCTTTTTAGGTCTCCAACAAGAACCATCTTTTCCTTTCTTCACTGACATTTTCCATAAGTCTCAGTGTAGATAGCAGGATAACTAAGCAATTTTCCTTCTCTAGTTGGGCTTGTCAACACTAGGATGCTCTACAAACAATGGCAATGATAAGAAGTAAGAGATTCACTCCCTAGTTTTAAAAAACATGACAGCTTTGCCACAGACGATTATGTATGCAAAGTCGCCCAATGTGCGCTACTCTCAAATTTAAGTTTACAGGATCTTTATAACATCTTTGTCTATATTAGATATATGTTTAATTGATGAAAGAAAGTAATATTCTTTATCTTTAATTAATTACTTAATTTTTTCCTATCAATATAAAAAATTTTTGGATGTACCCACACGTATTGACTCGCGTACCCCCTGGAGTATGCGTACCAGACTTTGGAGACCACTGACCTAGAAAGCAGATGGCCAACAATGATGGTGAATGTGAAAACCTGGATAACTCAAATGGAAGTGGTGGTAGCACAGGTTTTCTTAAACAAAAATAATACCATTTATTCTGATAAAATAGGAATTAGAATAGCAGAAACAGAATACCTATAAACAACCATACCAAAATTAAAATATCAAAAGTTTATACCCAACTTTGTACTACTGTAGCAGTTGGAATTATGCCATAATTCATAACTCATAACCCATCAGTTGAAAAAAAAAAAAAAAGGTTTGATTTTCATCATGATGAAAGAAATCTTAACATGGTCTTTTTTTTGAAATGAAGATATGTTATCCAACTCCATAAGAAGATAGTGAAGGGGGGTATGATTCCAGAAACTTGTTTCCAGAAGAACTGCCAGTAAACATACAATTAACAAACCTATATTTGGGAATGGATCAGATCTAATACAGAGTTAGATCCTTGGACTCCATGGAGGTGATACATAACTTCAGTCAGAATAAGAAATCAAGAAATTTTAAGGCAAATTAGAGTAAAAGGTAAAGAATTTTATATAATTATCACAGTGATAAATGCAAAAATAGCAGACAATAATATTAACCAAAAATCAATAAGGTGTGAACTGTGTGTATGTGTGTGAGAGTAAGAGAGAGAGAGAGAGAGATAGTACTGAAATTTCCTGAAGAGAATGCAAATAGACATGGAGAAGTCAAAATGAAACAAACTTTATAACAAGGAGACATACTGTAAATGGTGTAAAGGTTTCTAAACAATTTTAACACTAAGCAAATCACAAAAATAGTAAGTGTAAAATTATAATTAATGAAAAGATGGTAAAGAAATGCAGGAATATACCATCTATCTGACTTTCAATACAGATCCTTAAATTAACCAATCATTGCATGTCAATTGACTCCTGGTACAGAATGTAATTGTACTTCAATTATTACCTTCCTGATTGATTGGACAGATTACTGAAAACCCAAAAGTTCAATACAATAAACACAGGGATTTTAAAACTTCAAAAGAGCCAGTATAAAACTGCTTTGAAAGAAAATCTTTAGTTAACTTTTGATGGTAGATGAATTTCATTACCCAGTATATCCACCATCCTGCTTACAAGAGGCCAAAAGCAGCTTAAAAAATTTGTCTGATCATTAGAATAGGGTTTTTAGATTATGACTCACATATGATACAAATGTGCAACTGGTCTACAACATTTCATGGCTGAAATCGACATAAATAAAATAAGTTTCTTTTCTCCTCTTCCGAAGTTGAAGAGGAGAAAAGAAATTAATCAAACTAATATATTATTATTATTATTATTATTCAGGCCTCCATGGAGTCAAAAGACTCATCGTGGGAGGTCCTTCCTAAGAACAGTCTGTCAAGACTCATCATGTCAGGACTTAGAGGTCCCCCCCCCCTAAGAAACACAAAGTCTATCATACTACTCTTTAAACTCATTGAACGTTCTCGCTCCCACCACTCCATCAGGCAATGCATTCCACGGCTCAACCACCCTCCACACAAAGAAACCACTCCTTACCCTCTTGCTCACAGTTTCCTTTCATAACTTCCAGGGATGGCCTCTTGTCATCACTCCTTCCCGCTGTTCAACCAAGCGAAAGAACTCCCCAGTGTCAACCCTGTAACCACCTCTCAACAGTTTAAAAGTCTCAATCATATCACCTCTCCTTCTATCCACCAAACTCTGCAGTCCACATTCTCTCAGCTGATCCTCATAACTATCCTTGTACAGTCCTGAAACCATCTTTGTCATCCGTCTTTGTATCCTTTCCACAGTTAATTTATCCCCTTCAAATCTGAGAACAATAGTCCAAGTGTGGTCTGATCAGAGACTTATACAACGGAATGATAACCCGCTTATCTCTGCAGGTCAGTGTCCTTCTCATAATTGCAGCAATCCTCTGTGTTAACTTCACCACCTTTGCAATATGTCCCCTAAACTTCAGGTTTCTATCAATCATCAACCCCAGATCTCTTGTCTCCCCTACTTCCTCCAGTATAACTCCTCCCATAGAGTATGCAGCATCCCATCGATGTTTCCTAAACTTCAAGACCTTACATTTTGCTGCATTAAAATGACACCCCCCATTCATTTGCCCATCTATCTAGCTTATTTAAATCCTCTTGCAGGGCTACCACATCTGCACTATTACTAATAATCCTTCCCAGCTTCGCATCATCCGCAAACAACTGAATATCCCCCTGCAATCCACTGGCTATGTCATTGATATAAAGGTTAAACAATATAGGTCCTAGTACTGAGCCCTGTGGGGCCCCACTTGTAACCCTCTGCCTCCTGGAAACTGCTCTGTCATACACAACTCTCTGATACCTATCAGACAGCCAATCCTGAATCCAGTTGACCAATCTGACATCCAGACCCATGTGCTACAACTTAAATATCAGCTTATCATGTGGCACCCTGTCAAATGCCTTCGCCAAGTCTAAGAAAATTGCAGAATATGCCTTTCCCTCATCTAATGTTCTTGTAACTTTATTATAAAAGGCTAGCATATTGCTAAAACAAGAGCATCCTTTCACAAATCCATGTTGATTCTCACAGATAACATTACCCTCATTTGCCCAATACTGTATGCGGTCCCCTCACTACTTTCTCTAAAATCTTAACAACTACTGATGACACACAGACTGGCCTATAATTAGACACCTCCAGTCTGTTACCACCCTTATGCAATGGCACTATCTTACCTTCCTTCCATTCCCTGGGCACCTTTGCCGAAGCCAGACTTTCATTGAAAAGCCACGTTAAAGGCATTGTCAATTCCCTAGCATATTCTCTCAAAACTCGTGGTGAAATATCATCCAGTCCCACAGCTTTACTGACATCCAGAGTACTCAGTATCTGAAACACACTCTCCTCCCCTACTTCTAATCCTCGAACCAGCCCTATCCCTCTAGCATTAAAACTGACTCCTCTAGGATGAAATACTCCAATAAAGTGTTCATTGAACAATTCCACTATGTCCTCTGCATCAGTCATTCTATTCCCATTTTTATCCCACAATATCATTCTTCCACAGTCATTTCTCCTCCTACTGGCCACATAGCTAAAAAATTCCCTAGGATTTTCTTTGGATCTTAGGGCCAATCTCCTCTCATATTCCAGTTTCGCTTTCCTTACCACACTAGTCACTCTTCTGGCCTGTGTCTTATATTCCTCATGCATCTTCTCTTCACCTGTCTCCTTATATCTCTTCCATAGCCTCTTTTTCGCATGCAATTCCTGTTTAATATTGTTTGTCATCCACTTTACTCCAAATTGCGTCCTCTTCTTCGCTCGTGGTATACAACTTACCATTGCTGATAACAAATATTCTTTCACAATTTCCAACGCACTAATGATATCCCGGCCTTCCAATTCCTCCCTCCATGAAACTTCCCGAAGTTGACGTCTAAGACTATTATAATCACCTGCCTTATAATTCCACATAAGTTCCTGTCTCTTTGATACTCCTGCATGTCTATTCATTTTCCAAGTCAAAACCATATTTCATGGAAGAAATTAAAATTTTCAAATAAATCTTTACTTATTGAAATGAAATTTTAAAAAAAATCATAAAAAAAAGCTTCAAGTAAATAGTAATGTGAATCAGAAAAAGAATGATGTACGAAATCTGATTGCTTTATAATACCAGAAAAATAAAAGAAGCCATTGAAACAAAAATATGAAGGTTCCGAAATTACTATCAATCAAAATAAAAGAGAAAGGATGATAAAATAAAAACAAATGAAATAATAAATAGAAAATACAATTATATATTTTACAATGACAAAGAGAGAAAGTCAGAGATAATCATCTTGAAGAAGGGTTACGAACTATAGGTTACGAGAGGATGGAAAAGATGAAATTGGAACTGCTTTGGAAACAATAATGGTTCATGGTTGGTTTGGGATTTACTGGTACAAGGTCCACGTGGTTAACCTAGTGGCTATGCACTTCGCAACCATATGCCTGGGGAAGGAGTGTTCTAGGTTCGATTTCCGTCGACGACACGAGGAGCTTAAGGATATTCCTCAGCCATAGCCAAGTTAGCCAGTCTTGGGCATGAACAGCAGGGTTTTTCCACCAGTTTATCTGGGGTTTTTCATCCTGCAAGCAGGCAAACCGGTCCAGTGAACACACATGGATTGAAGTCAGGAATACTAACCCAGCCATAGGTCTGATTCGTCAGCTATGCCGGTTCAGGAACCCAGATAAAATTGTGGGGGGGGGGGATGCTGCCATACCTCCCCATAAAGGGGACTCATGGCTGTGTATCATCATACAATTATTATTATTACTGGTACAAGGACAGCTGAAGTCATAATGCTCCATTTCGAAAGTTATGCAACACATAAGATAACAAAAGATAAATGAAAAGCTTAAATAAGTAGATAACATCTCATGAACAAAAAAAAAAAAAAAAAAAAACTTCAATAAGGTAAACAATAGGTATATTTGCTTGCCTGGCTCACTGAGTGTTTATCATATATGTTTACATCCAACAAACTATGGATTGGAATCACATCATCTGTGATTGCCTTTAGGTGGAAGATGAATTACATCACCCAATGTGAAACTACCAGTTACCAGAGAACCTGAGTAGCTTGAAAAGAGTTCTATGTTTGTTCTCTAAAATGAGGTTTCTGGATAAAAAAAATTACAAAAATTTTTTATGACGATTTATACTATACTATATACTATACATTTATACTATAGTAATCTATAGTATTTATACTATAGATTTACAAACTATCCATGGGTAAAAATCATATTTAAACAAATAAAAAAAAATTTATTTTGTATGGGTTTCCAGCCTTTCCTCCTCTCCTGTCCCTAGAATAAGTTCAGCCCTCCTAATGATGAGTTAAGTATGTATTTTATGACTGTAGATCAGTGTGTTCACAGGATGAAAAACCAGAGTTTCTGGGTGAAAAAACCCTCTACCCCCATATCAGACCGGCTAACTCACCTTTAATCGAAAGAGACCAGTTAAAGGTTCCTCATGTCATGGATGGGAATCAAACCCAAGTCTTCGGACCAAAGAGCTTCGTCTATACCAACTGAGCTACGGAGACTTTTTTTTTTCATTTAACAAAAAATAAATACATAAATCAGATGCACCTGTACAAATTAATTCTTTGTTAAAAGTTAAACTTCTTGCAATTTATCTGAATCTGACAATATATGGCTCGGTCAGATTAGTAAAACTGCATTTCTCTTGAGTGCAATGCTGGCACTTCACCAAAAGATGACATATGGTAAGGCACTGTTACAGTATTTGTACATAAGTGGGTCTTCTGCCCTTATTATATAAGAATGTGCAAGATGACTGATCTAGTCAGAAGAACTGCCTCTCTCTTCTGTTTCTACGTTGGCTGAACTGGCATTACTTTATTTCCAGCTTAATCTCATGCAATTTACTTCTTAATACCTCCCTGCTAGGATTACGGTCACTGATTAATTCACTCTGCTTTCATTAACAGTCTATATAAGAGATTGCTAAACAGTATGTCAAGAAAGTACAACTGATCTGGTACTACTTCTGCAATCTCATTTCCCTTTGGTTCTAATGTGGTTGGGAATCTAATATGATGAAACATCAACATTAATGGTCATCATTGGATAAAATAATCACAGAACTGGAGGATTGTACACAAGACAAGAAATGGCGAGTACATAACTAGCAAATCTATATAAATCCTACATATCTGACAGCCATTTTTAGCAGTACTGTCTCTACAATCAAGAAAAATTTGAGTCTAAACAGTAACATCAGGAAAAGCAGTAGGATATCCAAACAGAGAACATAGATCACAAACTGTCGGTATAGGTAAGAAATCAGAGCACCTCATTGTGTGCAGTGAAGAGTTTTTTTTTTTTTAATTGATCCCATATATGAGAGGGTCAGAGAATCTATACGCATTTCATAACCATATAACGGAAGCAGGTGAGAACTGAGAAAGAAGTCTGACATTTCCTTGAAAAGTTGCAGGTTTTAGGTATTTGGGAATACTTCACAGGGAAGGCTCATCCAAAAGACAGGGATAGATGGAATAAAAAAGGAAGAGGAGAACAAGCAGGTTTGGTGAGTTCAGAATTGCAATGAAAAGGGATACTTGGGCAACTGAAGCTTTTTTTGATGATAATCATTATTAATCCTAGACCATAATTTTCTGTGGAAATACTAGTGGTGGTGAGCGGTAGATGGCGTTGGTGTAGTTGTGGTTGGTGGAGAGTTGTAAAGTGGCTTCCCTCCTTCGATGAGTCTTTGGACTCTCTGGAGGTGTTACGTAATAGTAATAGTAATAATTATGGTGTCCACAGAACACTATTTTTTTTCCTTCAAAATTTTGTATTTTTTTTAAAATTTCAATTACATATTACAAGACAGAAATTAGTAGATTTCTTTCCACATTCTATATATATTTTTGCTCTATGATAGATTTACATATATAGCATGACTGCACTTAATGCAATAGGCAGTTATCTCTGTTTCATAAAGGACATATGTCATTTTTACTATGCAGAACCTGTGGAAAGGCCTCTAAAAGGAACATTTTCTTTTAGAGGATAAGTTACATCCAAAGATGTAGTCTGGTTTTCAAGTAGAAGTGCAAAATTACTCTGACCACAGATCAAACTTTAGTTGCATAAGCAAAACATTAATGACAAACTGTTAATATTACTAGTGAAAAGTTCTATATTATATAATTGTTTATTATTTTCATTTCAAGTACATATACATAAACCTACAATGCTATTTATTTTTTTGGTATTCCACACACACACAAACATTCCCAGATCATGATCACATAGCATTTATACTGTCACTATCCTATGTGAAACTTCCATCAACACACTATTTCTAGTCAGTCATCATGATAGAGTAATATATGCAGAAACCACTCCTCATCCCTGTGCTCAAATCTGTGTACAGTAGTCAAGATGGAGCTAAATCAACCTTATAAAAAGGGATAATAGCCTCCCTGTCTTTACTTGTCAAGGTATTCGTCAACATCCAAGTAATCCTTTCAGCTATTATGCCCAACTTTTGCAATATGCTCTCTGAACTTCAACAGTGTCTACCATCACCTCCAAATACCTAGCCAAATCAATTTCCTGAAATACAGTGCCATCATTGTAATACAAAGTATTTAATCTTTCAATCCCAAAGTGCATAATCTTACATTTTGCAACATTAAATTGACAACAGCTATCCTTTTCCCACACCACGAATTTATTTAAATCATCCTACAGGATATCTACACCACCTTTATCAACTGTTTTCCTCCCTAGTTTTCCATCATCAGCAAACAATCATTTCCTATATCATTAACATACAGAATAAAGAGTAGTGGCCCCAGTACAGAGCCTCGAGTCACCCTCATTCACTTACAGATTCCACTCCACCATATATTACTCTCTAGTGTCTGCCTGTCTGTCTGTCTGTCAGCTACCACTTATCCATGCCACCAGCTTCGTATCCATTCCATTTGACTTAACTTACATAAGTTTTTTGTGCAGTATGTTGTCAAAACTTTTGCAAAGTCCAGAAGTATGATGGCCATTTCCTTTATCCAATTCCAATGTCACTTTATTATAAAATGTGAATAAATTACTAAGGCAGGACATGATCTATCTTTTACAAAGCTGTGCTGCCCACCATAGAGTATCATATTCCTATTTGCCCATTCTTGAATTCTACCTTTAACATTTTATGAAAATTATTGATACAATTGCCATGTTAGAGTAAAACTTTAGTTTAATATAAACCAAAATATACACTCGACGTTTCGACCTTCACATTAAGATCATCTTCTGGAGTATATGTATATATACAAAGAAAAAAGCTGCACTACAATCTACATGTCATGCTAAAGTTACTAATCAATCATTAGAATTATTTGCCTGACCTCTGATGTTAAAATAAAAAAATCTTATTACATCAAAGCTAGTCCTGTTATCTATTAGGTTACAGAGTTAACTTAAGCTGGAGAGTAACAAAGAGAAAATTAATAAATAATTCATACAGAAAATTAATAAATAAAAATAAAATTACTTATATAAATATACATATAAATTACAACCAACTGGTATGGATAGTACCCAATAAAAGCTGAAAATTAGCTTAGAGTCCTAAAGTTAGGGTTTGCTGGAAACTAAGGAATGTGCTCAACATATGGCGGCCATGTGGCCAGATAATGAAAACATCATCAACGTATCTAAGCCAAACTGTAGGTTTTAGAGTGAAGGAATCAAGAGCACTTTGCTCAAAAGCTTCCATGTAAAAATTAACAATTGGGAGGGGATAATGGTGAGCACATGGCCATACCTTCTTTTTGTGGGTAAAATTTATTTTGCCACACGAAGTAACCAGAACGTAGTATGTGGACAAAGAGAGCAGTAATATCGGGTGGAAATTTGTTCTGTAAGAGAAGAATTGTGTCACTGATTGGGACATTTGTGAAAGGGCAGAAACGTCAAACTGACTAATAAATCATCTTTGCCGAGTGTGATGTTTTTAATTTTGTTTATGAAGTGTTATGTGTTCTTTATATAGGAGGGGAGGTGGGGGGGGGAATGACCTACAAACTCCCTGAGGACTGTTGATGCTAATTTCTTGGCTAGGTGATAATTAGGGCTATCTATTCTCTCAACTATCGGCAGAAGCGAGATGTTATGTTTCTGTAACTTGGGAATGCCATATATTCTGGGAAAATGGCATTCCCAGAATATATGGCATTCCAAGTGTAATTACTTAAGTCTGACACAAAGTGACAGACTTAAGTAATTTCACAGTTTTTCTTCTTTATCCTGTTCATCAGGTTATAGTTCACAGACTGATAGGTGCTGTTATCGGAGACTAGTTGATTCATCTCATGGATGTAAGTTGATCTGTCAAGGGCAACTGTTGCATTACCTTTGCCCAATTTTGTTATAATTATATCTTGATTAGCTTTTAATGATTTGATTGTTGCTAGTTGTTTGTGTAAGATTACTACATATGGTTTTCTTTAATTTGCTCTAATGAGCATGCTCTTAAACAAGAATTAAAAATTATTAGCAATTGAAGCCTTTGGCTCTTCACATATCTAATAATCTATTAGCAATACATTTATAAATAATGGCTATAGCAAAAATACTATTAATAATGTTCTTCATAAAACTTCATCAAAAAATAATATAGAATACAGTAAAACCATAGCTATCCCATACATTAAAGGGTTATCAGAAAAAATTAATAGAATCCTACACATTATACTTCATATTTATTTTCATAGTATATTGTGTAGTATATTACTTCATATACTACACATTATCTTAATGCCACTTTTAAACCACCTTTAAAATTAAAAAACATATTCAACTCCTCTAAGAATCCTCTTCCCCCAGTGGCACATCCTGGAATTTATTGCATCTATTGCACCTGCAACTTACATTATATTGGGGAAACTGGAAGTACAATCCCTATCCATAAAAAAAGGGAGCACAAACAACACATTAAATTTAACAATTCTGGTGAAGTAGGCCTCTCTGATCATGCCCTTAACACCCCTACACCAAATTGATTGGAAACGTACCTGCTCATTAGATCATACAAAAAACCCGGTATGAACAGAAATTTAAAGAAGTCTGTGAAATTTTGATTAACCATCCTAATCTTAACAATAATAGTTGCATAAAAATTCCAGAAATTTGGATGGCACACATTCAGCCCACTTAGTTTCCAACAAAGCTTGACTTTAGGACTCTAAGCTAATTTTCAGCTTTTATCTTATAATATGGGCACTATCCATACCAGTTGGTTGTAATTTATATGTATACTTATATAAGTATTTTTTTTATTTATTAATTTTTTCCTTTTTGTAACATGTTGCTCTCCAGCTTAATTTAATTTTATAACCTAATAGAGGATGATAATAATAATCGAACTCTAGCTTTGATGTAATTTGTGATTAAGTTTTGTTTTTTTTCCCACCAGAGATCAGGCCAATAGTTGTAGCAGTTGGTCAGTAACTTTAGCATGCCATGTAGATTGTAGTGCAGCTTGTTTCTTTGTATATATGAGTATACTACAGATGGTGACCTTCATGTGAAGGTCGAAATGTCGTGTTTATTTTGATTTATATTAAACTATAGTTTTACTCCAACATGGTAGTTGTTTCCATAATTTTCATAACATATTCTGATCACCATGTAAACATGAAGGAAAGAATCCTTACATAATCATTCTTACTTGTTACATGGGGGGGAGGGGGGAGGACTCTAGGATTTCCTTTGGCCTGCTTGGCAAATTATCTCTCATAATCTGATTTAGATCTCCTTATCATGTTGGTCACCCTTCTTGCTTGCACTTTGTGTTCCTCATAAGCCTACTATATTCACCCTTGTCTTTATATTCCCCACAGAATATTTTCTAATTTTCCAGTTCCTGCTTGACATTGCTCATGCATTTAACCCCCACTTGGTTTATCCACCTGACCCTGGGTATGCAATCTGACAATGCTTCTCTCAAACAATCCCTGCAATAGACATTCTTTCCTTGTAGCTTTGTGTGTGATGGCACTGCTCCAAGCTGCCTAATAAGTTTGTCATAAAGATATAACTTGAAATTGATGAAAAATTACCATCAGATAACTGCCTGTGTACTTCACTGAAAGAGTGCTTTCAATAAATATTTGAGAGCACTAGAAAACAAATGACTTTCCACAATAACTACATGCCATTGAAGGTACAAAGACTTTCAATTAAAATTTTCTAACAGCAATAGTGAAAAATGTGTTGTGTGATTTGACAATTTTGATACCCATTTAGTATTCTAGATTTAAATGAAAGATAACTAATGTAGCAACAGTACTATTCTTTCAGATCAAGTGACTGTTTTTGTTGTATTTCATAGCATTCTTCCAATGTCAGCCATACACACACACACACACACACACACACTGACTTAGATCCGAGAACTAGAAAAAACAATTAAATTTATTCAAAACGCAACATGTTTCATTGGATTGTCCGACTTCTTCAGGCGTGGGAACATACAAAGCAAATAAAAAACACCATAGGAAACATTGTATCACTATAAAAACAACTATTATAAAATTCAGTTAGTTTTGAACTGTAGCTATAGTCCGTGTTGAAGTTCTATTGTTGGGCATTTGTGTGCAATGTCTGACTTCACGAGCGTGCTATCGGATAGTCGAATCTAAGGAAATTGTTATGTACCCTCATCATATAAATAATAAACTTAGTTATAATCTACCGGACTCTTTCAGCTCTGCTATTGGCACACTCGTGAAGTCAGACGCACGCAAATGCCCAACAATAGAACTTCAACACGAACTATAGCTATAGTTCAAAGCTAACTGAATTTTATAATAGTCGTTTTTAGTGATACAATGTTTCTTAGAGTGTTTTTTTATTTGCTTTCTATGTTCCCATGCCTGAAGATGTCAGACAATCCGATGAAACATGTTGTGTTTTGAATAAATTTAACTGTTTTTTCTAGTTCTCGGATCTAAGTCAGTATATATAAATATGAACATATCCCAATTCCGAGTTAATATTACAGATTGTTATATATATATGGCATAACGGATTTACTCAGCTGAGAGACATATTTTTTAGAAATATTAAATGTCTGAAAGCCGAGAGATAAAAAGTAAAAAAGTACTGTTTAATTAAGCATGACTAGTTTCGTCTTCCAAGAAGACTTCTTTACACAATAAGCAAGAACAACCAACAAAAATTGCAAAAGAAAAAAAAATGTGTACATGAAAGCATTAGTGCATTGACATTCGAAGCTGTTCTGTGTATCTCCTCATTGTTGGACATGTGCATGCATTCATCGTGTGAACGTCAAAGTTGGATGGCAGCACAATGGCAGTCTGAGAGATAACTGAGCTTGTTGTTAAGATGTATTTGATTGAGGACGATTTCTTTGGATTCCACAATTCTTCTTTCTAGTTCATCATAGCAGCAAAAGATATTTTCAGATTTATCCAATAAGACTGGATGAATGAGGTTTTCCTCATTAGTGTCAGCAGAATCTCTCGGCTTTCAGACATTTAATATTTCTAAAAAATATGTCTCTCAGCTGAGTAAATCCGTTATGCCATATATATATAACAATCTGTAATATTAACTCGGAATTGGGATATGTTCATATTTATATATACTGACTTAGATCCGAGAACTAGAAAAAACAGTTAAATTTATTCAAAACACAACATGTTTCATCGGATTGTCTGACATCTTCAGGCATGGGAACATAGAAAGCAAATAAAAAAACACTCTAAGAAACATTGTATCACTAAAAACGACTATTATAAAATTCAGTTAGCTTTGAACTATAGCTATAGTTCGTGTTGAAGTTCTATTGTTGGGCATTTGCGTGCGTCTGACTTCACGAGTGTGCCAATAGCAGAGCTGAAAGAGTCCGGTAGATTATAACTAAGTTTATTATTTATATGATGAGGGTATGTTCTGTGTATCTCCTCATTGTTGATTGAGGTTTTCCTCATTAGTGTCAGCAGAATTCAGGACATGGTTTGACAAAGTACTAGCTCTTGTTCTGCCATATGTGATGCCTCTTATGTTCTTCAAGTCGCAATTAGATGGATTTTTCTGTGTGGCCAAAGTAAGGTTTATTGCAGTTGCACCAAATTTGGTAAACACCGAGATATTTCAGGTTGTCATATTTTTGTTTGAGCCTACTTAGCAAGGAACGGAGTTTCAGAAGAGGGGTGAAAGAAGTCCAGATGTTGTATTTGAATTTGGGTCAATTTTGGAAAAAGAAGCTGATATGTATTAACAAAGAGCTTCAGTTTCTTCTTACTACCTTTCAGCACAATGGTTATTCGAAACAAAGAGTTAAGTTATTTTTCAATCCACCTGCTTGCCATTCTGAAGATAGAAATAGGCAAGCAGGTGGAGATTGAAAAATAACTTATTAGCTCTTTGTTTCGAATAACCATTGTGCTGAAAGGTAGTAAGAAGAAACTGAAGCTCTTTGTTAATATCTTCTTTTTCACAGGCGTAAGCAAGGACATTTGCCTAGCATAGAGATAATATCAAGTTTTTAGGTGGATAGTGATGGGACTGTGCATGGAGATATCTGTTGGTGTGAGTTAGTTTCTGTAAATCAAGATTTTTAATTTCTCAGAAGAAGACTTCACATAGAGCATAACAAGACGTCCTGAATTCTGCTGACACTAATGAGGAAAACCTCATTCATCCAGTCTTATAGAACAAATATGAAAACATCTTTCACTGCTATGATGAACTAGAAAGAATTGTGGAATCCAAAGAAATCGTCCTCAATCAAATACATCTTAACAACCTCAGTTATAATCTCTCAGACTGCCATTGTGCTGCCATCCAACTTTGGCGTTCATGAGATGTTAAACACATGCACAAGCCTAACAATGAGGAGATACACAGAACAGCTTCAAATGTCAATACACTAACACTTTAATGTATATTTTTATTCTTTCGCAATTTTTGTTGGTTGTTCCCCCTTATTGTGTACCCAAAGAAGTCTTCTTTGAAGAGGAAACTAGTTGTGCTTAATTCAGTATTTACTTTTTTATCTCTCGGCTTTCAGTCATTTAATCTTTTTAAAATATATTTGTGTATGTATATGTAAACATGCCAGATGTATATGTTTACAACCCTGTGTGTCTGGGGGATGATATACAGTGAGACAGAGAGAAATGCAAAGATTCTTATAGAATCTTTGTAAACCATGCAAACTGTGGTCTTACCAATCAAAGAGCTACTACAAGAAGCACTATGGTAATTGTTCTTAAGCACATCATTTTTTGTCTGTGCTAAGGAACTGAGAGAAAGTTTGGAAAAAGATTATTTCTATGCTCATAAAATGGCTGTCAGCTATTCAAAAATTTTTAAAAATTTTAATCATAATTAAAAATAATTATGCATTTACTTAAGAGAATCAGGAATTTTATTGTTTGTGAAATGTTACTTATTATTCAGTACATTCATTTTCACTTACCTAAGTGATGTGAGAAAAATTCATGAAAATTTTAGAAACTCAAAAATATTTAGAAGCAAGCCAATGCAGATGTAGAAATTTGATTTAGTGAACAACATATCCAACCTACTATATCATGGATACTTTCAAATGTCAAATACCATTATCTATTCACCTAACTGCTATTTAGTTGAAATTATATCTATAAACTTACAAAGAACCTTTATAAGGGCTTTTAGTAGCATTCATTTAACTCTTGAATTAGCTGGTCTCATGAAGAGAGGTATGTTTTTTTTGGAAACTCTTTCATTTTATAAAACAAACCTGCTTATGTTCTCTAGCAGGTTTGTTTTATAAAATGAAACAGTTTCCAAAAAAAACATACCTCTCTTCATGAGACCAGCTAATTCAAGAGTTAAATGAATGCTACTAAAAGCCCTTATAAAGGTTCTTTGTATCCTAGATTATATCCTCTAAAACCATCAAGTTTAGTTTATATTTAACCCAATGAGAAACTATTACCCTATTCACTGGAAGCCTAAAATGGATTGAAAAGGTTCTTCCCATTTGATTTCTAGAATAGGTTTCTCTTGAGTTTGAGTGAATAGCATCTCTGATTCAAACCATCAGGATGTAGGTTCAAATCCCATATGGACATGAATATTTCTGAACATTTTTAGTATGTGGCAGATGAATTCTGTCAAAGGCCAGAATGTCACCCTGCTTATTGCAAGTCTGAAGTAGCTTGGAAAAAAGCTGTCTGCTTTCTATTTAATTTGTGAAACAGTTTCTAGATTATGCATCCTACCTTAATGGGTAATGGTGGCTTATCTAACCACCTACCTTCTTTGTGCTGACCTGTGAACATACAGCACATGATCAGATGCTTCTAGTTATTCCTGCCTCTTCAACTAATTTTGCTTTTCTTCAGCTCTCTATACAAACAACTTCCTTTATCATTATTTGCCAAGTTAATTTTGGCCTTCACTTCCTTTTTTCCTCTAGGATCCACATCAAACCATTCTTGAAAGTTACCTGTTCATGGCTAATTTACTTCCATGTATGTCTTTTTTATTTTACTGGAATTTTTATTTTATCTGTTTATATAACATCATTTGTTATATGTTGTAGGCAATTTTTTCAATAATTTATGCAAATACTTTGAAAACTAATTTGGTTTCCTGCTTCTATTTCAAATAATAACTATAATAATAATGTCTTCAAACTAATACTGATGATTTTTATTTTCATTTTATCATGATATCTGGATGATTTCCATATATCACTCAACTGTCTGAAAGCAGTATTTCCTTTCGTCAATTTTGTTATTTCCTGGTCAGTTCCATTTTCAGTATCAACATTACTCCCCAGATATATAAAAACTTTAATGTATACCATATACCAGCAGCCATTCTTAATAAAATTTAGTTTGGTATTTGTTGTATGTAAGCTTTTTATTATTATTATTCATATTAAGTCTTAGAAATTGCTTATGATTTGGTGTATAAGTGTTTTAAATGTTCCTGTTACTAATGTGAACAGGAAATCGAGTTATTTAAACTATTCAGAAATGAAAAAACTTGTGAGTCTCAGTCAGGTTGTGAAATAAAACATGCATTGTTTCAGAGTTGTATGTATATACAAACGTAGAAAAGCGAATCGCTAATCAAAATGTCAAAAAAATAACATAGGACAAATGAGTATATAGCAAAATCCGAAGCGCCAGTTATTATCGAAATTATGTTTACACAGAAAGTAGTTAAATATTATCACCTCAAGTTTATATGTTACCACTGTGGAAATTGATATAAATAAAAATAATACTGAAATTCCATCGACATTTGTTCTTAACGGACGAAATCGCAAAACTTGTCAATATGGCTATATTTAATGTCAATATTTAAACAAATACCATTCGATTAATTGAACACACATAAAGCGGTTTAAGGGAGGGGGGGGGGGGTCAAGAATGTTCAAATGATGAATTTAGGTCTCAACAGGTTGTTAAGATTGATCCAGGCTCCAGTGATGGTTTCGGTAATCCAGTGGTCATTTTACTAGGTCAATACAGCTTTTTCTTAGAGCATAACTTAAAAGTACCACCAACTAGCAGAAAGGAGCGGCTCACTGGGGACTGTTTTACTTAGGTATTGGGTAAAATCAACCCCGTTGAAGAATAAATTTGCTCGCAAATGCTTAAAGCACAAGCATTTTATTTCGAGACTAAATTAAATACTACGACTACTACATCTGAAAGAAAAACAAAGAAACGTAACCTAAAGAGTCCAACTAGTTCCACTCCCGTTGAACGAGAGACCTAATTACATAAATGTGTACATTTTGTTGTGACAATCACTTAATCGCGATTCCTTTTTTTTTTTTTTTTAAGTAAAATAAAACTTACTGCACGTCATCAGAATGTTCATTTCAAAAATCAGACACCGACAATTTTCTTTAATTCTATTCCCTGTAAAAAGCAAAATTGCGCTTATATAAAAACCGCCTGAAGGAATTCTGCGGGAATAAGGTCCCAGACACACATATATGTATACATACAGCCGAAAGCGGAAACTTTCCCTAAATATACCAGTTACTGCTAAAAGTTCCGTAAGTATTATAGTCAAAACATAACCAAAAGTGAAAGTAACTTACGGTGTCAGAAGATGTATTTATCCTCGAAAAAGATTATTATGACATGACACAACTGGAAGTTAAGCCTAACTAGAATAGAGTGTCGAAAACACAACACAGCGGTCTCTAAAGTGACTACAAGTTGCCATGCTGTAGTAACCCACGTACACAGCAAATATAAACTGTTCAAAGCAAACCTGTGAACTCGCAATGACACGTGACATAAACTCTACCGATCAACGCAAATAAATATTTGGACAACTATCCATTATATTTTAAAACGTCTTTCTTTACAAACACAATAAAATAAACAACAACAGTATTTTATACACTCAACGAAGTTTACCCAATCCGCACTTAACATGGCCGTTACTCACACCATTATCTGTTTTCTCGTATTTTCTCGCAAACGGAACGAGGCTGTCCTATGTTCCATATTTTACAACACTACATGACCACCAGAGGGCAATTCAGTAAATGTGTAATCGAATACATTACAGAGGTGGCAAACCATGTATGTTAGAATAGCTGTAAGAGTACTAAGATTTATTTAAGTCATAAACGCAGAAAAAAAAGATTGCCTGATCCTGATGCTTGAAGGATATTGGAAGTCTTTTAAGCTTGCTGTTCTGCAAATTGAGACATTGGGAAGTGGATGGAGGGCAAATAAAAAGGAAACAGTTGTTTTAATAGGGAAGAGTGGTCACAAAGATGAAATGAGCAGCAGGACATGGAGAGATTCGAGTCACCACCATCTCTGTTTAGCTCCATATTATTGAGAGTTTTGTAAAAATGAACTGAATTAAAAAAAAAAAAACTTGGGTATAGCAAAGTATACGACAGCAACACATTACAAGTGAAAATGCATCGTTACCAGTAGATTTGAACATATTTATATAAAAGGAGCGTTTGCATCGTCAATTCCCTCATACGGCCTCACTGTCGGTTGCAAAAAGCAGGAAAAACAGAAACTTGGTCACTCGTCGAGCTGTACATCATGAGCTATGTCTGCATGTTAAGCATAATGCAATGGCAGAAATTTATCCCCAGTTGTTAAAACAGGAGTGAATAGAGCAAACGTCATATCGCGAAAACAATTCTAGGATTGGTGCAATACTTTTGCTAACGGTAAAACAGATATCCAAAACAAGAAGCCACCCGACCAAGCACGTCCTCTACAAAGACTGGAAAGGATTCTATATTTTTTGAATAACGGCTTCACACATGTAAGAGAACACTAAGTATAATTTATTACTCTATATATTTCGGTCAAAATGTCATGAGCTTCTTTCAGGGAGAAGACAAAAAAAAGTAGCATTTACATTTAAATTTATTTACCATTAAAGTATAACGTCACGTATCTCGATCACAGCTGTCCAGTAGGATAAACGCTGAGAGTTCAGAGATGTGGGAATAATGTATTATAATTAATTAATTTGAAAACAATAAATAAACACAAATATAAAGAAAGGAATGGATACAGCGAGACTTTGATACGAAAATATTTGATAATCATCCCTTTTCCAGATTGCAATCTGATGTTAAAAGGATCAGCATATCCTACCTTAAAGGAACATCTGAACAAATAGTAAGGACCTTTCACAGATATAATTTGTACAGCACCTTCAAACCAGCTCAAAAGTTGTCATGTTTCTTATAACCTATCAAGATACACTATCACCTTTATCCTTACCTGGTGTTTATCAAATATCCTGTTCTTGTAATCTTTGCTACTTTTGACAGACTGGCCGTTCTGCTGCTATTTGAATTGAAGAAGATCAAGACTACATAAATTTTTGGATGCTGAAGGTTCAGGCCTTATTGCTCATGTCATCGACACCAGACACAGAGTTCACTAGAACCGTACCAAAATGCTACACTACAGCATGTTCAGATTTGATCAATTTTTTGAATTGTGTGAAGCCCTATGCCACGGTCCTAATCTTAATCGGACAGACTGTATGCCTGTTTCTAAGTTTTGGGAAGTGATTGCTGTTAACTGTTTTTCTTTTTTTTTTTATATTTTCATTTATTTATTTTTTAATTAATTAATTAATTAATTATACATCTATTCCCACGTATGTGAACTCTAATAGCGTTTCCTCCTACTGGATAGCTGAGGCCGAGACACGTGATATTATATGTGTGCTGTATTTCTCGTTCTTGTATTCAGTATTTAAATGCCACCAGATTTTCTGTTTTCTCCCTAAAAGAAGCTCATGACATACTGAGCGAAAGATAAGGGTGTAATAAATTATATTTAGTTGTTTTTTATGTGTGAAGCCGTTATTCAAAAAATATAGTATGTTCTAACGCGCATGTCTCTATTAAAAACTAATAACTTATTCTCATGGAGAGAATTATCTGGTTGACAGATTTCTTTGTCACTGCCACCCATGAAATACTGTAAACCTATAGTACATTAGTACAACAAATGGGCTAAGGACACAACGACTTTGTGTAAGACATCGATTATTTGTTTTTCTTTCTGTGGAAATCCCCCCCCCCCCCATACTGAAACTTTTTCAAGCCACATTTGACCTTTGATTAACGGGGAAGAGTCTCACACCACGCAATGAATTCGTCTCTCACCTAAAGACAGTCAAAAACATCCATTCCGACGGACTGGATTCGAACCCACCTGTTGGTTAAAAAAAGGTCCGTTAATCACTCAATCAACCAGGCCAACTTGATTGGCGTTACATTACTGTTTCCTGCAATACTTCCAGACTTATATGAGGCACTGGAATAGAAAAGTCAACTCCAAAGAAAAATGACTCCACTGTTTGGGTAGCTGGACTGTAGAAAAACCAAACTTAGTGATAGAAATCAAAGAAAGAGGCCAACATGCTTTCAGAATTTCGAAAGCCACAAAGACGGTAGGTGAATCTTACAAAATAGGACAAGGAAATCTTTTGCGGGAAAAGGTTAAAAGAGTTTGGCTAGGTTTGGCTTTCGCTGGCATGGAATATTATATAACACAAAAGCACAAGCCACAAGTGCTACCTTGTGGCAGGTGAGGTACATCATTTATATTTGTGATCATGAATGTTGGTAAGCAGATGTGGAAATGTTTTTTAATAAGTTTTAATGTTATAAAACACCAAAAATTACCACTGCAGTTTTAAAAATATATAAGCTGTAGTTTTTTAACTGCCATAGCACTACGATTATTTGTTTTTCTTTCTGTGGTTGATTTTGATGAACACCTGAGTAGAGAGTAGGGTCGTACAGTGAGAATCGATGGATTCTTGGCATGTCGTCCGACCATTATTCGGATTGCCTTCAGGCACGATCTGACAGAACAGGTGCGACAGGATTATGTGTCAAATGATTTTAGATCTCCCGATGAGAGGTAAGTTCGTTCCTGTTTCGCACCCTCAAACAGACAGTATTACTTTGCTAGTTAATTGCAGTGTGTTAAGCATGAAGGGTGTTACCTGCAATGCATGTAAATGAGAGGGGGAAGTGAAGAACTAGAACTTGGTATCCCTTCTGGATACCAAATATGAGGCCACTTCTAGCCTTCAATAAACAAAGTGGTAGCATTTCACTAAGAGATTATCATATTTACCTTAAATATAAAAGGAGGAAAAATCGGGAAAGGTTGTATATCCAAATTCCTGCTCCTTAGCGGTGGAATCGTACCCGGCTTCCCACGTAAAAGGAGGATACTAACACTGTGTTACCGAAGAAGATAGGGTATCGACGTCGACTTATGTTTCAGAATAAAGTTCTCCGCATAAGAGTGATTGTTATCTTATTTTTGAAAGCACTTCGTATTATTTAAATTGTATCTTCCTAAATAATCGTCACCGTAGGTGGTCATTTGTTGTGATGGATCGGTTGAATCCCGTCAGTAGTCGCAGCTGACGACCTACATTCGCTAGCTGGATACGCTTCCTGGTAACTACGCACAATTTCAAGAGCTAAATTCTAGGTTAAAGACAAAAGAATATATTAAAATAAAACCACCCAAAACTGTCGGTCAGGTATCAAAAAAAAAAAAAAAAAACATTTTTAATCGATACTTTCTACCACCACCCACCAGACTCTCTTGATTTCACTCTTCCCGCTAAACTGCTTCCATTTAGCCGAAAATGCTATGTGTTAGAAAACAGCTAGCTACATGGACAAACCAGTACTGCTAAACAGCGAAAAGCCTTCATCCTTTATATGCCTACTAAATAAAAAAAAAAGTTGCTCTAACTATAGACAGCTTCGATGCTATGTCTATATTCTACATTCGAGATTAAATAATAAATATCTTAACGTGATTTGTCCTCGTATCTAATTATTCAATTCTGCTAGCATCTAAACCAAGTTGGAAGATATGTGCACATACTGTATTTCGCATTGTGAATGCTCAGTACCTTAACTATTTTAAAATTAAATTTAGTAAAGTTTAGGAAACATATTTTTTCTTGCACTACACTATTAGAGACAGATAATCTCTGTATAGAAATATGCTTAAAGTAATCCAAATATTTTTGAATAGTTGTATTTTTTGAGGTTGGCTAACGCAGTTCAAGTCTAATTTCTCAACTTCCAGAAATTTTTTTTTTAATTCTGAATCTCACACCAAAGGATGTGAATCTATCGTACAATAAGAGTTGGTAGGCAAAAGGGTTAGATAAACTTTTCCCATACTCTAGAAATTAAGTATGGTGCATCTTTAAGATAGTTCAAGTCTAATGAAAACCACCATCCTGCTTATTAGCGGGATTGTGTATGTGTCACCTTATTTACTTTATAAATTTTATTTCGTCGTTTCAAACATATTAGAAAATCATTTTCTGCCCAGTTAGAATAAATGAAACTCTTTCTTGTCTCTTCTCACTTTCCTTTGTCATCTGAATATCGGTTCAAGATGGCTGAAATAATTCTCAATGTGAGGCGCAATACGTTACGCTGCGCTCCATGTCTATCACATCCACTTGCCTATTTTGTGTAATATTGGACAGTGCTTCGAAGGATGAGCAATACGTACTTTCTGACACACGTGAAAACTTTGCACGAATGCGGCATTTTTGGCAATAAAATACACACAATACTTGCTTCAAAGATTTCAGCGTTATACAAATAAATAACTAAATACGCTGACGTCTTTTATTTCCTATAGGGAGTAGGGCCATTAAAGCCCTATCTAACTTATAAAGACTTTGTATAAGTAAAGGGTCTTCTCCAAAAACTAGGCGATCCTTTATATCACTCTAATCTCAACAAGTAATCCGAAGAACTTATAACTCACTATACTCCATTAAATTCAGCAGAGATTTTGCCAAACAAAACCTCCAGAGGCCATAGCGCCACTCAGTGGCAGAAACTCACCACGAAGCCAAGCATCACCCTCACAAGCTGCCAACAAGAACAGCTTATCTCCAAGGTTAGGCCTGATAAAGGCATCATTAGAAACTATATCATAGGCCAACGGCCAATAGAATGCAGCAATCGAGAGCAATTCAGAGGATACCACCCGTGAAAGTCGAGCCAGGTGTAACTTACTGAGACTGAGGGGGGGAGTTCAATCTCCACGGGTAGCCAATCAGAGATAGCTGGCCCATGACTATCACTAATTACAAACAGCGTCCAATGAGGAGGAAGACAAGTTCTGCCATCTCGTGGTCCCTAACACAGTAAATTATTTACTTGACAAAAAAAAAAAAAAACTGGTGCGATTTCTGCAATCAATTTTCTTTAGTTTACGAGAAGAAAAACCCGAGTTTTCGGGAGAAAAAACCACTTGCCCATGCCCGAGATCAAGTAACTGAGTTCGTCTTAATAACAACTTACAAGATCCTGCAAGAGATTTGGGCAGGTCTTAAAGACTCCTGTAAAGCACAGCGGATTATTATTATTATTTCCACTTTTTTTCCTTCAATATATATAAAAATGACTCCTGTTATAAATTATTTCTAGATTTTTTTAAATATGGTAGGGCTTCGATATAACTGATTATTGGGGGATAGGGGTGTCCGCTATTGCCGAAAGTCCATTAAATCGAACGTATTTTAAAAACATATATTAATATGGAGCTTACAATGTAGAGCAGCGCTTCCCAAACTATGGGCCGCGGCCCCCTTGGGGGCCGTAGGTTTTGTTGAGGGGGGTCGTGAAATAATGAAAACAAATTTAAAATGTTTTAAGACTAAGTATATTTTTTTTATTTTAAAAGAAACGTATTTCACTTTTATTATTTCTTTTTTGTTATTTTTTATATTTTAATGGAAAAATTCACACATTGGTGTTGGTTCACAAACTTTGTTTCCTGCGTATTTCGGCGCTTAACGAATATTAGTAAATATTGCTTATTCATATGTTTCATTTCAAAGCAGTGGTTAATTGTATTTACTTCGAATGTTCTCCGGGGAAGTTCCAAATCTTTCTGTCCCTTTCATAACGCGTTCGTAATCAGGGACTGTTGATATTGACTTTATATACATATCAAAACTCGTTTTATATTATCACTGTCATCCGAGCTAGTTTTCTGTTACCAATAAAGGTTTCGCATATACTTCACACATGAAAAAAAGCTTAAACAAGTTCATGTGGGGATATAGTAACTCGCTTGCAGTGGTAAACAACACGCCCTCCTTAAGAGCCACTATACTGCAGAGGCAATAAAAATAAGTACTTTTATTATGCCAGTGAATAAGGTATGAGGAGTCTGTGTAATACATTTCTCAACAAATAGTGCAATTAGAGACAACTGGGATAAAAACACACTAATTAATGAATCACATGTCCCCCTCATACAGAAACTATGTTGTATAGACTGAAACAAAACCATATGTTGCATGGGCAAACACAGTATCTAACTAAAAACTATTGTTAATAATTAGATGATTGTGAGTTCGATTTCCCAAGGCAGCAATAAAATTCAACCGAACGTGTTAAAATTCGTAAAAGTGTTAAAACTAAGTAATATATAATGAATGTTATGGCAGTTTCACATATGGAATTCGGTTGAAGAGAGTTAGCATTTCAACTCAATTGTCAGCTATGCTTTTATCTTTCGGTTGCGCGATCTTTTGTTAATACTGCACCAATCATATGCACGTTTTAATAAACAGACTGCCTTTGCTGTCTGTTTCGCGTTAGGCTTAATTACCGTAAAAGGAGAAAAGTCACAAAAGTGAAAAATGATCCTGGTCCGGGGATTCCCTTATTCAGGTAATATTCATTAATTTCATGTTATCAGTCTGTGGTGTGCCAGTATTGGTAAGTGGTGATATTATTTGATCTATTCTACGTTAAAAAATTTAACCCTGAGATGGATAAGTGGTTGATAAAAAATAAAAATAAAATCCCGCGAACAATCAGAAGAAGCAGAAACAGACTAAAAAAAAAAAAAAAATACAGTATTTCATATTTTACCAGAACAGACCGTATCGTCTTCAGAACCAAACGGTAAGAGGCAAAAAATGTAATATATGCATTTGATTTTTGCAATATTCGCTGTGTATGTTTTGTATTGAATGTAAATACAATAAATATAATAATAATATATCTCTATTACGATTTTTTTTCGAGGGGGGCCGTGAAATATTTTAATTTTTGCAAAGGGGGCCCTGACATCCAGAAGTTTGGGAAGCACTGATGTAGAGGATCTATATAAATGTTATTATAATGTACATTTATACATACACGCCACTAAAACACCTCTTAAAAATGTAAAAATAAATTTACGATAGGGTCCAAACTTTATTTTAATTAAACGCCTCAATAAATACAAAAACCTAACGGAGTGTTTCCACTACTTTTTGTTTTATTTAATTTATTCCGTAAAGCTCACACAGTTGTCTTCAATGTGAACATTAATTTTTGTTTAGAGGGAAAAATTACTTTAAAATTCTTAAACGCCATTGAATTGAAAAACATACAAAAACGATAAAAAAACATACATCAATATTAATGTTAACCTAATTGAAAGAATTGTTAACCTTGATAGAAGACACAGCAGCACAGAGAAATGCATGAAAAGATCAGAGAAACGACAAGCAGGACAAATACGGTAAACCACGCAAGTGTCATTACAGACTAAAGAGAGCATATTCTAATGGATAAAAAAGAAATCATGAAACGATGGATTTAATACACAAGGAAATTATACGAACAACAAAGAGATAATATTCCATAGCAGACAGATTTAGGACCATCCATTTTACATTGTGAAGTTGTAAACGCCGTCAGGAAACGAAAACCATATAAAGTTGCGGGAATAGATAATATCTTGGCAGAATGGTTGTGGGCTCATGATGAAGGAGGACTGAAATTCCTAACAAAATTATGCAATAAGATATACCAGGCTGCATTTCTTCCCAAAGAAATCCCGTCTGGTATATCAAAAAAAAAAAAAAAAAAAATTGCATCAATATAAAAGGAAATAAATTAGAACAGGTGCAAACATACATATATCTCGGACACTTGATCACATAGAATGGCAGGCCAGAAGATGAAATTAGAAAAAAAGATTGAAATTGCATGGTCAATTTTAAACAATATGAAAAATCTACTGACATCTAGAGAATTAAATCTGAAAACAAGACTAAGAATCTCCAAATCTTATACATGGTCAACATTATTATACGGAGTAGAGGACATGGACACTCTTCTAATGTGAGTGTGAAAAAACTGCAGGCCTTTGAAATGTGGACATCGTGAAGAATTTTGAGGATATCGTTGAAAGATATCCTCAATGAAGAGTTCAGGACAATTAGCCTTATTGGTCAAGTATCAAAAGTCCTCCTATACGTTATTCTTGAAAGAAATAAAAGAAAAATAAACATAGAAATAAATGATACACAAAGTGGCTTCAAGGAAAATGTAGGTACAAGAAAAGGTATTTTCAACGTCAGAACCATCATAGAAAGATATCTAGAAAAACAAGAAGAAGTGTACCTCTGCTTCATAGATTACAAAAAGGGTATTCACCAATGTTCAATAAGAACATTGTTGAATACCCTTTAAACTAATCATTGTAGAGATTAGTTTTTCAATTAATTGAAAAACTAATCTCTACTGGGAACAGACTACATCTTTGAGCATAAATAGAGAGATCTCAGAAGAATTCCCAGTTCAGAAAGATGTGAGACAAGGCTGTGTCTTGTCTTCGATTAACCTGTGCATAGAAGAAATATTTAATAAAATTAGTAACCTCAAAGGAATCACTGAAAGGGCCTGTGTAGCTCAGTAGAAGTGGTGTTTGCACTCTATAGCACTTAACCGCACGAAGAAAGGATTTGGTGGTTCAAATCTAGTCGCCGACTAGAGTAAATTTTTCTAAGCCTTTTTTAGACCGGTTCTCGAGTTAGTCGATCTCTTGCACGGGCTAGTGGGTTTTTTTCTCCCGGAACCTCAGGTTTTTCGTCCCGTAAACTCAAGAAAATCGATCATCGAACCCACACTATTTTCAGACATTAAAAATATTGTGTGAGGGTTAGGGACCACGAGATTGCGGCAGTAGCTTTCCGCCTTCTTCACTGCGTACCGATGAATCAGTCTTAGCCTTGGGCCAGCTATCTCTCTGATTGGCTACCAGTGGAGATTAAACTGCCCATTCAGTCTCCAAAAGTTAGATAGGATAAATGGCCCCGCTACTCCCTATACGAGAACAAATAGGCGTTAGCTGATTTTTTTTTTTTTAAGGAATCACTGTAGGGGCAGAAATATTAATAACTTAAGATACGTAGTGACACGGTTCTTCTAGCTGAAAACAAATATGACCTCAAGATTCTTACAGATGAAACCTCTACAGCGTTTACAGATGAACAGCGAACAGTATGGCCTCAGTTTCAACTTTAAAAGATAAAAATCATGATAATTTCAAGAGAAATGGAAATGCCAAAATATGCATCAGCATAAAAGGAAATAAATTAGAACAGGTGCAAATATACATATACCTCAGACACTTGATCACATAGAATGGCAGGCCAGAAGATGAAATTAGAAAAAAAAAGATTGAAATTGAAAGGTCAATTTTCAACAAGGAATCACTGTAGGGGCAGAAATATTAATAACTTAAGATACGTAGTGACACGGTTCTTCTAGCTGAAAACAAATATGACCTCAAGATTCTTACAGATGAAACCTCTACAGCGTTTACAGATGAACAGCGAACAGTATGGCCTCAGTTTCAACTTTAAAAGATAAAAATCATGATAATTTCAAGAGAAATGGAAATGCCAAAATATGCATCAGCATAAAAGGAAATAAATTAGAACAGGTGCAAATATACATATACCTCAGACACTTGATCACATAGAATGGCAGGCCAGAAGATGAAATTAGAAAAAAAAAGATTGAAATTGAAAGGTCAATTTTCAACAATATGAAAAATCTAATGACATCTAGAGAATTAAATCTGAAAACAAGACTAAGAATCTCCAAATCTTACACATGGTCCGCATTATTATACGGAGTAGAGGACATGGACACTCTTCTAATGTGAGTGTGAAAAATCTGGAGGCCTTTGAAATGTGGACATTGTGAAGAATTTTGAGGATATCATTGAAAGACAAATGAAGAGATACTGGATGTGATAGGCATAAACAGGACCCTAAAAAAAAAGAAATTAAAACGAGAATAGTAAGCTATTTTGGACATATTCTCAGACATAACTGCCTACAAAGTACACTTCTCGAAGGAACTGTTGAGGGAAAGAGAAGTAGAGAAAGACAAAGACTTGAGTGGATGAAAAATATAGAATATTGAACCTATCTCTCGTATGAGGAATGCAGCAGAGAGGCGCAGAATAGGACATGGTGGCGACACATTGTAGTCGATTTCCTGCAGGGAGAAGACACCTGACAGGACAAGAGAGGAATTGAAAGAATTACAATTTTCGGGAGTCAGAAATACAACTGTCACATGGAGGGAGAGGTGTTAATTCCATGCTGGTAGATGGTTCTGATGAAACAGGTCCAGTTGATGAAGTGGTCAGGGAGAAATCCGGATGTGTGATAAGATAAAGCTGACTCATTGACCTAACCATTTAGCGTGCTCTATTCGCGAATAAATAATAATACTAAAACTTTAACATTGATATCTAATAACTTCACCTTGAATGGCTACCCACGAAGACTCATCAACAAAATCCTTTTCTCTGAGCCACCACAAAGAGAACGAGAAGACACTCAATATATTAACAATCGCCATTCCGTATGTGAGCAGTATCTCTAGCTCGCTAATCTCCTCAAACCACGCAAAATAAGAGTGACATTCAAACCTATAGAAACAATTCGTAAACTACGATCTCCAAAAGCCCATCCTTTCTATAGGTAAGTATGCTGGAGTCTATAATATCCCATGCTCGTGTGGTTCAAGCTACATCGGCCAGACTTCGAGAAGCCTCGAGATTAGGCAGAAGGAACACATTAGTTATGTTAAAAATAACAGACAAGACATGTCAGGCCTGTCATCACATTTCTCCACAACAAACCATATCATTGAGTGGGACAAAAGTTGTACCCCTTACATAGAGGAAGACTACCGCTCCCGAATGTTTAAAGAAGCAGCCACAGTCGCACGCACTACAGATAACCTTAACAGGAACCAAGTTTAATACTTCCAGAGATATGGAAAACCCTAATTAGATCTCTGAACATACAAGAAATGAACTTTAATGCTAACTATAGAACGTTCCTTAGCAACAACTAGTAAATCATGTACACGCGATACGTGTATTATTAACGTTCAATGCTATTTCAGTTTGTAACTATAATTTTTAAAATTTACAGTTAAGATCTATTTTGTGATATGTTTTAACCTCAGTGCTTGTACCCTGACGATGCCAACAGCTTAAGTTTGGTGAAACTAGTCGGTATTAAAATACTTATCCGTTTACACTTGATCAATGTTCCCAAATAGTAATTTACATTATTTCTGTGATCAAGAAAATACACGCTCATTAATAATAAAACGTTTCTAAATTTTTCCTTTAGGACACAAATTTTTTGTCCGATAAATCGAGGGTTACTGTATATTTAATATGAACAGCTCTAAGCAAAAATTGTACTTTTAACATGATAACATTTCTTTAAAAAAAAAAAAGTTACCAGGTATTATTATTATTATTACGTGACACCTCCGAGGAATCAACGCATTGGAGAGCAAACTACTCCACTAAACACAATTGCGAACCAATAAACCTTTGAAAGAAATAATGTCACTTAAGTCGCAATTAATTTATTTAATCAATATTTAACTAATTTAATTAATATTCTATTGCACTCGAATGAAGTATTATATATTATAATTATAATTAAATATTATAAATAATATTTAATTTATCTGTAATAAATATTAAGTTCCGTAAATAAACAACATCTACAGTACATAATTTGCCATGATAAATTGTGTTTCATAATAATACATAACAAAATTCCAAAGAAATCTATTTTATTCGAAATTTTTTGAATAACTCAATCAGTCACAAGATTTACACTAAAACAAATAAAAATTATTTGTTTTAGTTTAAATACAAGTTTTTACTTCAGAATTAAATTACTATATGTTCAACCACTATCTCCACTCACTAAAAGTTATCGAAATCGTAAATAGTACATTAGTATCAAGATTTTGTATTAGTTGTTTCACTCGGTTACTAATTAAATAAATTAAACTTACCAAGAAAATGTTTAATTCTTTAATCCTAGTGCAAGCAAAGTTTGCACGCACAAATCAATATAACTTCTTGGCAAATTTAATTTACCACGGTTTTTATACCGCAAGTCGTTATTATTATATATCATTTTTATATTTTTTTATAATAACAATTTTATGATATCCAAATCATAATGATATTCGAATTCTTAAGCTATTAGTAATATATATATATATATATATATATATATATATATATATATCCACACCGAGACGTGTACGTTATATTTAAATCGTCTTAACACTGATTCAAACAGGTACTTTAATATATGAGTGTTTACTTTAAAAGGAAATCATTGTTTATTTATTTGGCATGTTCTGTGTGTTACAATGTTACTCTCTTGTCTATACATACTAAATGGAAATGAACTGATATTGAAAAATAAAAATCACATGCACTGAGAGATGTCGAAATTTAATTAAATGGGATTGAAAGCCTGTGAGAATTCGATATTAACTATAACAGTACCATAATAAATCTCCTTGATAGAAATCAGAACCATTCAATCAGCATTACCTAACCACAAAATATCATATTATCATTGACATAATTCATAAATGTATGAACACTAATCTATTGAAAGAAAACTTAGGTAGTATTTCATTCAAACTACAAAGGCACTAATTAAATAAATTATTAATTAATTATTATTATTATAAATTGTTATCCAATAGGCACAATGCCTGTTGGATAACAAGTATCAACAAAATTTATCTAAAAACTCAGTAATACCAACCCTAGTTAGAACAGCAGTTATCAAAATAATATCGGCTTGATTAGCTCACATATATTCCACTATGAATCTGGTAAGTGTTAAGATATCATAATTAGAAAGTAGCCCGCTTTTTATCCTGACTTTGTATTCTATGGATTCTTTCTATAAAACTTGAGTTATCACGCCGTTCACATGCGGAACAACATACGCGAGCATAAGAATACACATGAACAAACTAAAACAGCAAAGAAAAGAAAAAAATAATTTCACATACCCTGTAAAATACTTTTAACTACTCAACTGATATTTCAAGATAAGCGCAAAACTATGTCTCTCACAAATGTACAACACACGTAAAATGCAATACACGAAAATCTAACGCAGTCCCTGATTTCAGAGGTGTTAGGAGCACTAAATTCCCTACACTTTTTGTAAAAAAATAATTAACTCCTTTAAATTCATTGTTAACGGGGAAAATATGTTTTTTTTTTTATGTGTCAAATCAATCCATTCCGCTTTCAAATATAAATGGAAAATAAACCCTCTTAAAATCAAAAATAAATAACTGAATGAATATTGCAATGTTTTTAAAGGAGGAATGCAAAATCAATGGAATAATGTACCGTCTAAAAAAGCGAGTATATATTTTCATAAATCTGAATATTACGCTTTATGTATAACAATTTATTCATTGACCAATGAATAAATTGTTAATAAAAATAAATAAGTACATCAATGAATAAACTGAAAACAACATTACGTGAATACCGAAAATTTGAAATGATTATTTCGAATCCACGTTTATCCCGAACAGTGGCCCACTCAGGATTTAATCTTGGAGGGGGCCGAGCACTTAAGATTTAATCTTGGGGGGGGGGGATCGAGTTGAGTATACGATTTGAGAATACACACTACGCATTGTATACGAGCAATGACTGAGCATCTGCAGCGATCGCCAATACATGATACCCGTGATTTCCTGTGGCCCGACTCGGGCAAACGAAGTAGCTCCCGAGCACTACTTCGTTCGCCTTGTGTTCACAGCGCCCAGGATTCTCGAGTGCTATAGGGTATTCCCACCTTATGTAACCGCTAATTCATAAGGAGCATATAACGAACATAGAAATAGAAGACACGAGCCAACATAAATAAAAATAATAATAATAAAAAAAAAGAATTTTAAATAGGAAAAGATTTTTGGAAATTTTTCTGGTGTTTTTTTTTCCTTTTTCTTTTGGGGGGTGCCAAGGCCCCTTGGCCCCCTCCATGGGTGCGCCAATGATCCCGAACAGGAGACATTTTTGTTTATTGACAAACCAAGAAAAATAAATGTTACAAATATAAAAGGGATAACAAAGATATGTCACCAATGTAACATTATCATTAACTTCTCCTCATGTCCGCCAAGTTCTTTAATTAGCCGGGTGAAAAACTCGAATTTCCGAGAGGAAAATCTCTGTCACTTCGTTATGATAATAGCTGAACTCGCCTTGAAATGGAATCTCCTTAAAAATTCTTTGCGTACTAAACGGGATATAAACTCAGATACTAACAACTAAAGGTAACAAATAAATCAATCACAATTTTTTTTTGGGGGGGGGGGAAGAGAGATAATACATAAATAAAATTAGCAAGCTACAGAAGAATTTTTCAGTCGTTTATGCAAGTAGGAAAATGATTCACCAGAATCATGAAAGCCTACTTTTTTTTTTTTAATAGCATGTAGAGAAGACATTCATTGTCATCAACTGAACATCAATTTTTTTTTTTTATTCCTGCGTTCTAGACAGTTTGTTTATTGGATTTTTAACATATACTTTTCTATCACTTCAAATTGTGTTTGCCTAATGTTGCCACTAAAACTAATTTGACTTTCACCAAACTTGAGATGACTCCATTGATTCCAGTATTTCAAATAGCAGATACAAAACCCTGTTCGACCAGAATGAAGTTATTACTTGGCACTTTTCACTCGTTTCCTAATAGTTCAGTCTCAAGGGAAACCAAAATTAACAATGCCCAACCGATTTCATTAAAATCACAAAGATTAAATTTCGAGTTTATTCTCTTCAGCTTGCTCTGCTAACACAATACGGACCTCGCATGCGTTATTATTCTTGTATACAGATGTCCTCATTATCATAGCTATTGAATCTAGTCATTTTTTGCTTATATACAAATAGACAGTTCAATATTCGACACACACACACATTGTTTCGTTAAAAAAAATAGTTCGAAATTCCATCTTAAGATGTGAACAGCGTTTGTAGGAGATTTTCAATTGATGGGGTTTCATACAGAAGTGGTAGGGGTATTTTTTTATTCCGAAGAACAGATAAACTGAAGAAAGTACATGATTAATAGACATAGCAGGCATCAGTTGGTTGCTTCAGCCGATATCCAGGTTAATATCATTAGAAGCATAAAGTATTTTTAAAAATCATTTTGTTAAAAAGCTACTGAAATTTATAAAATCATTTTAATCATTTTGGTTATTGTTAAAATAATATTCACACACACACACATTGGTTATCGTTAAAATAATATTCACACACACACACACACAATTTTATTGTTTCAAAGAGGAAATCTATATTTGCTTGTGAGTTTTCTCCTCCAATTGGCGATTAGACTCAAACCTAGAACGGTCTTTCTTCTGGGCCTAGCACTATAGATGTAAACGTCATGTCAGTGGACAGTATAGGCCTCTCAATGAATTATAATAATTATTATTACAGGACGCCTCAAAGGAGTATAGAGACTCATCAGAGGAAGAGCATTATACTCCACTATACACAACTGAATATGTCCTCTACTCAATCTTCCAAGTGATACTACTGTCATCAACAAAGCCTCTGTAGCTCATTCATTATAGGTCAGTGGTTCTCAACCTTTTATGATTCACGTACTCCCTGAAAATGTGTATGTAAATTGCATACCTACCCGTTGTATAGATAGAAAAAACGATAGTTATGCAACACCAATGCAAATAAAATAATACACACACACATGCGCACATAATTACAGGCCTGTATAGCTCAGCTCATTGGAGCAGTGCATGAATCCTCTACACTAATTGTCTGTCTTCGTGCGGCGCATGAAGATAGACTTATAGTTCGAGTCTAGTCGCCGACTGGAGAAACTTTTTCTGAGCTTTTCTTCGAGAGGTTCCCGAGTTAGTCGATCTCTGGCACGGGCAAGCAGTTTTTTCGCTCGAAAACTAGGGTTTTTAATTCCGTAAACTCAAGAAAATCGACCGTAGAACACATTATTCCAGACAGTAACATATCCTATTAGGGTTAGATACCAAGAGATGGCACCACTTGTTTGCCGGTCTCTTCATCAGTGAGGTATATATATATATACCTCATAAAAGGCGTTAGCTGATTTATATATATATATATATATATATAGTGCTTATGAGTGCTTAGCTGATTTATATATATATATATATATATATATATATATATATATATATATATATATATATATATAAATCAGCTAACGCCTTTTTATTCCCGTAAATAGGCAGTAGGCGAGGCAGTTTATTTTAGCCCTATCTAACTTTTGGAGACTGAGTGGGAAGTTCTCCACTCAGCCAATCAGAGATAGCTGGCCCAAGGCTATCACTAATTAATCGGCACGCAGTGAAGCCAGAGGCTAGTAAGTGCCGCTATCTGGTTGTCTCTAACCTAATACAATATTTTTAATGTCTGAAAATAGTGTGGATTCGATGGCCGATTTTCTTGAGTTTGCGGGACGAAAAACCCGAGTTTCCGGGAGAAAAAACCCGTTAGCCCCTGCCAGAGATCGACTAACTCTGGAACCGGTCGAGAAAAGGCTTAGAAAAAGTTCCTCTAGTCGGCGACTAGATTCGAACGTGTTTCGTCGTGCGGTCAAGCGCTCTAGAGTACAAACGCCACTTCTACTAAGCTACACAGGTCTTCTGAGCTACACATATTAAATATACATTTATATATATTTATTATTATATACACATATTTTGCATTCATAAATTACATATATCGATAAACACAAAGAGTGACATAAATTATTTAAGAAATATTATAAAATTATAAATATTTTACAGGATAATCAGTGAGATGGTTCAGCTGTTTACGCTTCCATACTTCATTGATGGCTCGGATTGTCTTGCTAATGTAGAGCGCAAGTCAGAATCAACATCCAGCCTGTTCCTTTATTTATTTTTTAAAGCAGTTAAAGATGAAAAACCAGTGTCACTTAAACAAGTTGTTATGAAAGATAATAAGTATTTGTCTGCAATTTTAGACAAATTTGGATATTTCTTCTCCATTCCAATGCAAAAACTAATGAATGGTTTTTTGAATGAATGCTTCTTAAACTATTGTCACAAGATATCTCAATCAACTCTTCTTCACTGGACAATAGAAGCTTACATTTCTAAATCAAATGTGAAGGGGTCTCGAATCCATTCTTGCGTTTCATTGGGGTGGAAAATACTGCTTTATGAAAGTTTTACGAGTGCTTATGTGAATGATTATTTGTTGTCTGATGTCTTTAAAGTCTGCAATCCTTTGCTCATTTTCTTTAAAAAATGAATCTAGTTGCTGACATTGGTCACAGCTGTTCTTTTCAATTTCGTTTTCCCCGAGATAATTTTTTTATGAAAAAAAATTTTTCATAAAATAATTTTGACACTAACCAGGCATGCAATCAGGAATACACATCTATACTTGAAGTAGAAAAGTTATCAAAACCTGAAATGTGGAAAGGCAGCTGGAGGAGATGATATTAGACCAGAAATGCTCAAGTATCGATGTATGAAAGGTCTTACAGTGGCTGCATTGCATAGTTCAGAAGGTCTGGACAGAGGAACGAATTCCATGTGATTGGAGTAGAGCTCTCATAGTGCCAATATATAAAAAGAGAAATAAAACTGAATATGGGAATTACAGAGGTATTTCTCTACAGAATGTTCTTGGTATTATTTATGCAAGTATACTTGAGAAACGGTTGACAAGGATTGTGGAAGAGAAGCTTGGTGAAGAACAAGTGGATTCAGGCCAAATAGAGGCTGTCAGGATCAAATTTTCACTTTATGACAAACAGTTGAGAAATCATGGGAATATAACAAAGATCTGTATTTAAGTTTTGTAGATCTGGAAAAGGCATATGACAAGGTGCAAAGAGAGAAGCTATTCAAAACACCACAGTTGTATGGCGTCAGTGGGGCATAATATCAAACAATACTTAGTCTTTATTCGAATTGTAAGTCTGCAGATAGTTTAAAGTTAAATCTGGTGTCAGATTTAACTTTAAAGGTCAGACAAGGATGTACATTATCTCCTCTGTTATTCGTTATCTATATTGATCACAGTATGATGGAAAGCGGTATTATTATTATTATTATTATTATTATTATTATTATTATTATTATACGACACCTCCAGGGAGTCCAAAGACTTATCGAGGGAGGGCACCTGTCTACAACTCTATTTCCACCACTTATCCGCTAACTGACCGCAACTACACCAACGCCGTCTACCGCCGACTACCACCACTAGTATTTTCATAGACAATCACAAACATCCATGCTCACGGCAGGATTCGAATCCGCAGTCTTTTGTCTGGAGAGCGGATACGCTAACTACTCGGACAGCCAGGCGGCTAGTCTTTATTAAACCTGATATCAAAATTGGATATGTTAATGTCAGATCGTTTCTTTATGCAGATGATGTTATACTTCTAAATAAATCCGGTACAAGTCGCAAGATTCCCTGACTAAATTGAATAACTGTTGTAATAGATATGTTATGAAGATCAGCAATAAAATGACAAAGACAAAAAAATAGGCAGAAACATTGAAAATATCAACTGAATTGTAAATGGAGAACATATAGGAAAAGAAAAAAAAATTCAGTTACTTATGCACGATTTTTAGTGAAAACGGCAAATTAAATATTGAAATACAACAGAATCAATAAAGCTGGTATGGTAGGAAATCAGCGGAATAAATTTATATCGAATGAGAGAGAAATTAGTCAAAACACTAAATTAGCTGTATACAGGACAGTGCTCAAATCCATTTTCACTCATGGCTCTGAAAGGTGGATTAGAAGTAAAACACTTGACCAAAGACTAGAGACCGCAGATATGAGAGTCCTGAGAAAGATTAGTGGCATGAACAGATGGCATCAATGGCAATATCATATTAAAAAAGTCGATATTAGGAAATAACTTGGCATTGTTGGCATCCAGGAATGTGTTAGCAGAGTTAATCTCAGGTGGCATGGTCACTTAAACAGAATGGGAGAGGAAAGATTAGCAAAACAAGTGTTCTCTGCCAGGTTGGCAGGAAAAAGACTCAGAGGAAGTTTAACATATACTGTAGGTGGATTGATGTGGTAAAAAGTGCTTTAGAAGATAGAAAATATAAGATCTGATAATGTTGAAGTGTTGAGCGGTAACAGATTGATTTGGAAAAAATTATAGATAGGAAGTTAGTAATGATGTTAATTTTTCATGTGGTACAATCATATCCTGTACAATGCTTGATGGTATATTTCATGATGATGATGATGAAATTTTGTTTACCATCGCCTCTTTTCTTTTCATCACAGAACACATCAACGTTGTGTCCTTGAAACGATGTTCCAAATATTCGTTTTTTCAAAAATATCAGCTAAATATGCTAATTCTGGAAGCCATTCTAAGCCTTGTATTCTCATAGAAAGTCGAAACTCGTGGTCCATGAAAAAAAAAAAAAAAAGGCGTACATTATTCTGGAGTTCAAATAAACGGCAAAGAACATTTCCTCGTGACAATCAATGTACTTTTCTGTGAAGCAGCAATTTCTTATGCGGGCTACCCATTTCTTCACAGATAAGTGAAAAAGTTGAGTCTTTAATGGTTCATGCTTCAAGGCACTTTAGAAACACAATCATTTAACTTCTAAGTAAACTGAAGACTAAAAGTAACTTTAAACACAGCAAGTGAAATAAATCTCAACAAATATATAGAATAGTAAGAAGCCACATTCACTCACTTAGAATGAATGTTTTAACTGGGCGACCATCTGTTCGGGTAGGTTCAGCTCAGAGGTAGGGAAGGGGAGGAAGGATTAACAAACGTGTATAGACATGAACTACAGCGATGCACTTCGCCACTCAGTTCTCAAAAATTAATCACTATCAGTGTTGCCAACTTAGCGACTTTGTTACTAGATCTAGCGACTTTTGAGCTCTCACGGCATACCTCACAAAATTTTACCATGGACTCTCAAGGGATACGAGGTGCCACACGTTGAAAACCCCTGGTATAGACGAAACGCGTTGATCGGAAAGACATGGGTTCGATTCCCATCCATTACATGGCGAACCTTAATCTGATATCTTTCAACTAAAGGTGAGTTAGCTGGTCTCATATGGCTGTTGGCAGTTTTTCACCTGGAAACTCGGGTTTTTCGTCCCCAGAACAAGCAAATCGGCTCCTTGAATACATACATAGCCACCTAAGGGATGGGATAAGAAAGGTGGAAACCCCATACGAAATAAATTACTACCATTAAAACACAACGTCATCTACCACCTAACCACCAGCACAAATATCAATTTTTGTCTGTAAAATGCGTGTGTTCTCATATGAGTGTGTCTCTATGCGGGATGTAAAACCCACGTTTCCTGTGGAAGCGCCTGCTACCTCTGTATAAGATGGCTATTGTTTACTTGCTTTCTCTATAAATGGTATTATTAAAGTAGGACAGGAAAAAAAAAACTAAGCTATTTTTGGCGATAACGCAGACCCTTTGTAACGACTACGCTTAAAAGTTAAATTTAATAGGATTTAATTGAAGGGTATTAAATTACGTACCTGTGTAGAAGTCTTGAAGGTGTAGATGGTAAAACCTTGATAAAAGATTTGACTAGAGCCGAGATGGTATGGAATTAAAAGTGGTCAGCATAAGATAGCAACAACTGAGTGCAGAAAATACATTCAGTTAAATCAGGCGTAAAAGCCAATGTAGAAAAATCAACACTAAAAATACGAATTACCCAAGTTTTTGATTTGAAATACTGAGAATAAGAATAATAAAAAAAAAAAACTTGTTATTTACATACGAGCCAGAAACAAACACAACGGGTGCTAGCCATTAGCTGAAACGTAATCAGATGAGAAAAGCTGAACATTAACTCTGAGCCAGCTACATGGTTTTGTAAAACTTATATGAATATTAAGAATATTGAAGTAATATTAAAGTTAAAAGTCAATAAATAAAAGATTTAACTCAATAAATCACTCTATAAACTGAATCAGTTATCATTTTAGCTCTCGTTGCAGATACGAATTGAAAATTGCACTGTTTGGCTCTTCTCATTGCAGTTGAAATCAATGTATTTCTTCTGGCTATTTAGCGTTACAGAAGCAAATGCGATTTCCATAGAGGCTATTTACACAGCCACTATGTAAATGACATTTGTTTTCATGACGTTACCCAACCAGACGAAATACTGTTGGAAGTTCGATTCTAGTCACCGATCAGAAGAACTTTCTTGAGGCTTCTTCCTGTTTTTTTTCACAAACAGTTTTCCCTATTTAATCGATCTATAGAAAACGCTAGTGGAGTTCTGCTTATCAGAAAATTGCGTTAATTATTAACAGATCACTAAATGGACTACAAATCATATTCTTTCAGATAACAATATATAATTTTGGTTATACAACATGAAAGGAAAATAGTTTTCTGTTGTAATTTATCCCTGATTCTTATTAATTGACGGATAGTATTGAGCCAGCTGTCGTACGGATAGGGGTGGAGGTTGGATGCATAGTAATCTTCAAAATATTCCTCTCTTTAAGTGTTGTCAGAGGATTTTTTTACTTCTCCCCATCTAGAGTTTTTTAAGTCATGTGGTACTTTATAAAAATAAAATAAATCAGCTGATGCTTTTTATTCCCTTATAGGGAGTAGGTGAGGCCTTTATACCCTATCTAGGTTTGGAGACTGAGTTGGCAGTTCAATCTCCACCGGTAGTCAATCAGAGATAGCTGGCCCATGTCCATCACTAATTATATCAGCCACCAATGAAGAGGCTGGCAAACAAGTGCTGACATCTCTTGGTACCTAACCCTAACAGGATATGTTACTATCTGAAATAATGTGGGTACTACGGTGGATTTTCTTGAGTTTATGGGATGAAAAACCTGAGTTTCCGGGAGGAAAAATCCGCTTGGCCGTGCCAGAGATCGACTAACTCGGGAATCGGTCGAAGAAAAGCTTAGAAAAGTTTCTCCAGTCGGCGACTAGACTTGAACTTAAGTCTGACTTCGAGCGACCAAGCGCAGAGGACGCAAGCGTCACTTCCACTGAGCTACACAGGCCTACTTGATAATGATATGAAATTATTGATAGCATTGGGCCGGCTACCAGTACGTATAAGAATAAACATTGGCTCTGGACTAATCTTCAAAAAATCAGTAGTGCAGACACTCTTCAACTCCTGGAAAAACTTTTATTGGGATTGATAAAAGTTTTTCCAAAGCTTTTTGGTCAAGAAAATTAAACGTTTTTTAACTCTTCAACTCCTTTTAGGAATGACTTAGAAAAATTTTAGGTAATGTACTTTATAGCAGATATTTCACAGAAGAGATTTGTTTTAAATGTCTGATTATAACATAAACTGTACAGTGATATGACTCTGGACATTTGTTCGTTTATTATGATACATGCAGCAGCATTTGAAATAAATGATAGATGATCTAGATCAAATTTGCTTTAGTCAAAAATTAATATTGTGATGATAAAACGGTAACCTTCAGGATTTATAATGTGTCTGCTAGTCTTACATCAAAATATTTAGCGTAATCTAGGAAGATTGATAAATTCAAACAAGAATATTTCGATGAATTAATTTTTATTGAAGTCTGGGTTTATTATGGATGTGTTAAGGGTTACACTCTTAAATAAAAATTCAAGTTTGAATTATATATGAAGTATTTTTTGTGCATGTGTGGGTACGTAAGGGTGTATGGGTGTCATTCTTCGTTTAGAGTAATATTTTTATTAAAAAAGTTTTGGTACTACTCCAGCAAAGAGTAATTTTACTAAGACACATAATAATATTATGAGCACCAGAAGGGACAAAAGTCAAGTGGACATCTTTTTTTTTTTTAGGAAAAAATCATTCCAATAAATAAAATAAAGGTATTTATTTTAATTTAAAAAAAAATTAGTAACTGGTTTCATTTATTCTGAAGTACAATTAATTGCATTTTCTTTGGGTTATTCGATAATACTCCTCAAATCTCATATTATCTTAATATCATGATCATACTAGATAGGGAACAGAAGTGAGCATAACTGCAACTAGAAAACTCTTATTAGAATGACATTAGAATGCCTGACCGCTCGACGAGTCGGCCTGGATGACCGAGTGGTTAGCGTATCCGCTCTCCAGCCAAAAGGCTGCAGATTCGAATCCCGCTATGGGCATGGATGTTTGTGATTGTCTGCGGAAAAAACTAGTAGTAGTGGCCGGCGGTAGATGGCGTTGGTGGAGACAGATGTAGAGCAGGTGCCCTCCCTCGATGAGTCTTTGGACTCCCTGGAAGTGTCTAATAATAATAATAATAATAATAATGACATTAGTGATAGTCAATATAGTTATATAAAAGCAGAAGGGTTGTGGCTCTTTTCTGATTTTCCTTGCAGAGAAAATCAAATAAAATTAAAAGAAAAGATTTATTCTGCTAATCCCATTTATTCCTCAAAGGGAGTAAGTGAGGGTGTAAAGCCTATAACTTTAGAGGACTTAGTGTCAGTGAATCTGTACCGTTAGCCAATCAGAAATAGCTGTCACAAACTATCAATGATTTTTAAACGGCATCCAGTGAGGAGAGTACGTCGTTAGACCACTGCAGTCACCTTGTGGTCTGTAAAATAATACATCATTGTCTGAAATAGTGTGGGTTATAAAGTCGATTTTTTGAAATTACTCGATATGTGGTACAGGCAAGTAGATTTTTTAACGGGAGAAAAAAACCCTATTTGCCTGTGCCAGGGATCGACGAACTCGTGTACTCATAGAAGAAAGGCCTAGAAAAGCTTCCTGTTGTCGGCGACAAGAATCTAACCTAGAACGCGTTTTCTTCTGGCTGCCAGTGCTCTGGATACAAATAATATTTCCCCATAAGTATTGTATGTGACAGTTTAATGATACATTCAAGGGGATACTTTTTTTGAAAAAAATTTAAAAATCAAATGCAAGAGAATTTTTTTTTTTTTTTTTTTGAAAAATCTTTACTGACTAAAGGTAACATTTTATATCAAATAACTTATTATAGCTGAAAGAAAGGAAACTGTGCAAGGAATTTTGAACGGACCTTAACATAGCATTAAAATTAGGCAATGGATTCCTTTTATGTTGTTATAAAAGCATCGCCCAAACTATTTAACTGGAAAAGAAAGCAAAGGTCACATCGCTTTGGTCGAAAGATGACCTAGCTTAAGCTATAATTATAGAATTATCATACCATGCATAACAGAGGCATAGCTGAAAAATTAAAACCTTTACAGGTTAATTTTCAGTTATGCCGCTGTTAGTTATGATAGCTTCAAATTTATTGCAAGACATACAAAATAACATTAAACCCCTTGCAGATTGCTGTAAACATAACATTTATCCTTTTTCTGACAACATTGATTTATTTTTATTAATTCTTATTGTTCACTATTGTGGAAGATAACTATGCCTAAATTATTTCCTAAATTGCGCATGTAGCTAAAATAGCTAACGGGTTTGGTTGAGGCAGTGGTGTAGTTAGAGCTTTGCCGCCTTTCTCAATACAGACCAAAAATACTACAAAAAGTCAAAACGACATGTAGGGAAATAAATTAAAACACTGTGTTTATTTTTGAAGCAAAACTTTAAATTCAACATTCTAAAATGTTATTTTTCTTGCTTTTCTATTAGCAAAATCGTCGATGACATCGTGGAAGTCTATTTCATAGTAATATAAGCAGGGCCACCCCGTGCAGTAGCATATTTTGCCGCCCCTTCCCCCTTATTTTTCGTATAATTTATGCGAATATTGCCGCCCAAAAAAACTTGCCGCCCCGTGCAAATGCACGCCATCACCGTCGGTAGAGCTGGCCCTGAATATAAGTAATTCTTAATCAATTTTATTTAGAAAAACTCCACTCACAACTAGCAACAATTACAGCAATTGTGAGGAAAATTCGCTGTAGTATTACAATAGTTGGAATTGAGATCTCGAGACTGTATTTTAGAATTAACTGCAAAAGTTCAAAGTGTTACCCAGGGCGGACCGTCCCCCCCCCCTCTAGCTATGCCTCTGGGTTGAGGATTTAAGAGGAAACTCTAAACGTCACATCAAACTGGCGAAATCGCACTCGCTGGAAAGACTCTAATAATTCTTCTACTTCTTCCTACAAAGACTAAAATATTTCACTATTTAGACAATAGTTATGCTTAAATAGTTACTGAATTACAATATAAATGACTGATTAAATTATTAACAGAATTTCATTTTATTTAGATTACACAGCACTCATGTTCTTAGAAATACGGAAATAACTCGTCATTTAGTAATATGTGCCCGCAACAGTATAAATATTAGTATGATTGCGTTACACAGTTTAGTTATAATAATAAGCTAACGCTTTTTATTTTCCCTTATAGGGAGTAGGCGAGGCCTTTTAATCTTATCTAGCTTTTGGAGACTGAATAAGCAAATTTAATCTTTACTGGTAGCCAATCAGAGATAGCTGGCCCATATCTCTCACTAATTATAGGGGGAAACCGATAAAGAAACTGGCAAACAAGTGCTGCCATCTCTTGGTACCTAACTGAAATAATGTGGGTTCTACGGTCGATTTTCTTGAGTTTACGGGACGAAAAACCTGATTTCCTGGAGAATAAAAAACAGCTTGCTAATGCCAGGTATTGATTATCTCGGAACTGGTCGGAGAAAATGCTTACAATAGGTTCCTCTAGTCGGCGACTAGACTTGAGTTATAAGTCTATCTTCGTGCAGCCTAGCACAGGGGATGAAATCGCTACTTCCACTAAGCTACACAAGCACATAATGTACTTTTTATTATTTACATCTTCCTATCAGCAACTTTCTTCGAAATTAATGTTACTTCACAGATTAAGCGACCTCAGTTTAGAGTTTTCTGAGGTTCTCCCTACTGCATCAAAACCTTTATTTTATAAAAACTTTGGTCTTTTAGTATTTTCCCTGCCATCTTGGCACCAAAGTGTTGTTGTTTTTTTCCCTGACTTTATCTTTGCAATTTTCTCTAAATGATCATAAGATCATACCAAATGACAAATAACTTTGTCTGCTCAAATTGTGCAGAGCAATTATATACCTGCTCTTTGATCAAACTCGATTTCTGCTCAAATACTCTTGAATGATAATGATGTGGGAATTCTCTGTAATATCTTCATTTTTAATTGATGCTGCCTGTTCGCTCCTATAATTTTTTCTCAGAGTCATACATGTGTGATCTTTGATCAGTCATTTTATTTGTAATCCAACACTCAAACCATAAGTTAAATTTGAAATGAACACTATCTTGTATGCTGCTTGTTTAGTATTTCATTAATCTCTCTCCTATTCCATACAAAATAATTAACTGGTTTTCCCAACCTCCCAGTACCAGCTCTGTTTATTCTATAATACTATAGAGTAAATTCTAAAGTATTTAGAATTACTTACTCATACCCAAGAGCGAGTTAGTCGATCTTGGGTATGAGTAAGTACTGTTTAAACTCCAATTCTTAAAAATCGACCATATACTCACACTTTTGCAAAAACAGCAATACCATTAGTTGGGGTTATGGCCACAAGATGGAGTTATCTGTCTTGACATATTTTTTTAATGAGTCTTGCACTCGGTCAAGTCCCTAAGGACTGAAAGGAGGGCAAAATTGTGCCACTTCATAAAGGAGGTGATCGAACTCAAGCATTAAACCATAGGCCTATCTGTGTGTCAGGTGTTGTGTTTAAGTTGTTGGAGAAGCTTGTGAGAACTAGGATCCAGAGTTTGGTTGACAACAATGGTATTATCTTTGATGGACAGCATGGATTTGCTAAAGATATTTATTACTTATTACAATAAAGTGACTGCTTCCTTGGACAGAAGAGGATTCACAATGATATACTTGGATTTCGCAAAGGCTTTTGATAAAGTATCTCATGATAAATTGATAGTCAAACTGGAGCGGATGGGGTTGGATATTAGATTGGCTGTCTAATAGGTGTCAACAAGTTGTGTATGGGGGAGTGATGTCAAGGAAAAGGAAAGTCACTAGGGGAGTGCCTGGGGGGATCTGTTTTAGGGCCATTACTGTTTAACTTGTATGTCAATGACATAGGTGAAGATTTGGATGGAGATATACAGTTGTTTGCAGATGATGCAAAGTTGGGACGAACCATGAAAAGTAGTAAGGATGTTGTGACCTTGCAGAAAGACTTGAATAAATTGAGTGATTGGACACGGAAATGTGAGTTCAATGTCGCAAAATGTAAGGTTTTAAAATTTGGAAAACAAAGATGGGATGCAGAATTTATGCTTGGTGAGAATATATTGTTGGAAGTAGAGGAAATAACAGATCTGGGGTGATAGTGGATAATGATCTGAAATTTAGGGAACACATAGCCAAAATTGTGAAGCCATCACAAAGGCTTCTGGGAATGATGCGGAGGACACTGACGCGTAGAAGTAGGGAGATTCTTGTTCTGTTGTATAAGGCTTTGATTAGGCCACACATGGACTATTGTGCCCTGTTTTCAGAAGGATGAAGAGATGTTGGAAAGGGTCCAAAGGTGACTGACTAAGGGTTTCTGACCTCTGGAATATCGAGTATGAGGAAAGATTGAGGAGATGCAATTTGCAGAGTCTGGTGGAGAGGAGGAAGAGGGAAGATATGATAGAGACCTACAAGTTGGTAAGCGGTTGTTATAGGATCAATGCTGGAGAAGTTCTACAGAAAATAGTGGAGATTGGGGGTGAACCAAAGGTCATCCCTGGAAACTGTATAAAGAAGGTGTGAGTAGGGGAGTGAGAGGCAGGTTTTTTCGTGGAGTTGTGAACGATTGGAATGCCTTACCCGAGAGTGTGGTGTCTGCAGGGAGTCTGAATGTGTTCAAAGCACGGTATGATGAGCTGTATGTGTGTGTGTGATAAAAGGACCTCCCACATGAGTCTCTGACTCCATGAGGTTTTGGGTAATAATAATAATAATAATAATAATCAAGTAGATTTTCCGAATGTGTATGTTAAAAAATTGACAAATTAGCTAATTTACGTTTTTACTTATGTACAGTGGCGGTTCGTGGCTTGAAATCGTGGGAGTGCTGCAACTTTCGAAATATACATGCACACTGTAAGTATACAGTGTATACGTGTTTGGATAAAATATCAAAATTATAGTAAAAATTAAAAAAAAAATTAAACATGAAACAATATTGTTTATTATCGATAAAATTAAACAGTTTGGTATAATTCAAAATTACTTTAAAATAAAATTCATTATCATAACCTCAATAATGTTCTAAAATAAAAACAATAACAAATATTATTATTATTTGACACCTCCAGGGAGTCCAAAGACTCATCGAGTGAGAGTGTGCGAACAGCATCGAACGATTGGTAGCCTTCCAACTACTAACCGCGCTCAAACTTACTTAACTGAGCCATGAGTAGCAGAGGCTCTAACAATCGACCAACCTTTGACGGCAAATGTTATGTCTTTATCTTTAATTGTAATGTTCAAATATTTAAAGAGATGGAGTAAACACGATAAGCCCTACGAACACTCTACTACTGGCGCAAACTGCATATAAACAACAGTGGAACTGCGCGACGGACAGTGCTGCATTATGCTAATAGCTCGCATCTCGCTATGACGTGCACATGCTTGCGCGCGTAGCAACATGACACTGTGGTAAACACAGTGCTGCTAGCGTCCTTTGCCCTCCTAAGTGCTAGAAGATGGATTATTATTATTTTTTATACAAAATAGGAGAATTGGATTGTTGATAAAATAACAGGAAATTAAGAACAAAAAATAACCTGTTAATTTAATTATAAGCATATTTTGGCTGAAAGGATTTTAAAATTAACAGGATGTTAATTTTCACGTGACATACGGATCGGAAGTTTTGTCCGTTAAATAGTGGGTTTATTGTATTACTGTACCCGTATCTCCGAGCGTCCGTAGCCAGTGGTGAAGTCCTAAAAGAAATAGTGCCAGGGCTCTACCTTGGAAACAGAAATCCAGAGCACGAAGTGTGGCATTATTATTATTGCGACGGCTATATGGCAGAGAGATTGCCTTCTTTTCTGAAACGAAAACGACAAGAGCAGCAAGCTGTATTTTTCAACCGAAAGCTGGAAATGCATTATAAGTCTCATTATTATAATTCTTATAATTTATTATAATGAATTTAAAATTTTTGATAGTTTTAAAAAAGTACCAGGGCATCGCCCTGCCCATAGCTTAGTCAGTATAGACGAAGCTCTTTGGTCGGAAAGACCTGGTTTCGATTTCCTGTCCAAGATGTGAGGAACCTTTATCTGGTCACTTTCAACTAAAGGTGAGTTAGCTGATCTCATATGGAGATAAGGGATTTTTTCACCCAGAAACTCAGGTTTTTTAATTCCTCAGAACAGACAAACTGGCCCCGTGAACACACATGGATTACAGTCATGAATATGTCCCAGCCATATGGGGGAACCTATCCTTGAGCTTTCTTCACCATATGCTGTTTCAAGTACTGTAGTCATCGTTTAGTTGGTGAATATAATGTATTGCTTTCCTTCCTTGTAATTTTTGCTTCTTCCAATCTACATCTCTGTAGTGGAAGGTCCCAATAATAATTATACAACCTCATTATGGTAATTTATTGTTGCATGTCATCCTCTTCACCTCTTGCACTCCCTCACACATAACAGCCACCTGTTATCTATTTTTTTTTTCCCCATACTAGTCAGTACATGACTAGTTGGGGAAAAATTAGAAATCATCATTAGAAATTAAGCGTTTGGTTAGCAAGGGTGTGAAGAGCCAGATGTTTTGCTTGGAGGATAGTGAATGAGCAGAATGGTTGCTAAAGTCATTTGTGTGCTAGGGTTGTCAATGAGTTCAAAGAAAATTATGACAGCTATTTATGCAAAATTAATTTTAGCATAAATAGCTGTCATAATTTTAGCAAACTATGCAAAAGAAGGATAGCATTTGCTTTTCGGAATGTTATTGGAACTCCAACGATAAGTCTATGAACTCCATTGAGATGTCCATTATAATAAAAATTTCCTTTGACCAAATGATTTCTCAACAAACCACAACTACTGAACACAATTAACTAATCTTGTGAGACATTTTAAAATAACATAAATAAAAAAGCTTTTTGACTATTTTCATTGCCAGAAGGAATAGGCTAGGTTTATTTAGCCTAACTAATTTGCCTATCAGTGACATTTTAATCTCATCTCTAACTTTCACCAGCAATGATGGCTGCCAGTCTGCTCTCACTGATTATAGGAATCAGGGTATGTGTGTATAGAGAGAGAGAGAATCTCCAAAAACTATATTATTGCACTAAGTCAATGAGTTGTATAACTGGTATTACAAGTAAGTTATGGGATTGAAAACCCAACTCTCAAAGGGAACCTACATGCCAGTATCTAAGAATGACCAACTGGGAACACAGCAAATAATGGCGTTGAATATTGGTTTATGGTTTCGGACTTGCATTTTCCTTATACAATAAATCAAAACTCTTTAACTCGCCTTCGATACTTTAACTAATGGTTTCAAGAAAGAAAATTCCTAAAAAAAATTCAGCTAACGCCTTTATTCCCTTACACAGAGTAGGCGAGGTCTTTTAACTGAACTGATGAAGAGACTGGCACACCAGGGTTGCCATTTCTTGGTACCTAATCCTAAGAAGATATGTTCCTCTCAGAAATAGTGTGGGCTTTACAGTCATTTTATTGAGTTTACAGGGCGAAAAAGAAAGTTTCAGGGAGAAGCAACATGCTTGCAAGGGCCAGACATTGATTATCTCAAGAATCGGTTGAAGTAAAGCTTAGAAAAAGTTCGTCTAGTTGGCGACTACACGAGAACTTAAATTAATCTTCGGTGCAGTAGAGCAGAGGATTTCCTTTAAACATTTAAACTCTCTCTCTCTCTCTCTCTCTCTCTAAAAAAAAAAACATTTGGTCAGAGCATTACAAATAAATGGACTTATATAAAAAACTTATTAAAGAATTGTAAACAGGTGACTTGAATTCAGTGCTGGATTTCAGGATTTAAAAAAAAAATTACATACCAGACTGGGGTGCTTAAGGGCCAATGCTGTATAACTGAGAGGAGACCTCCACATAGCCTTTAAAGGAATGCAGAGAACCAACCAGGGCTTCTAACCTAATGTCCAATCCTCACCTTCGTGTGGTGCACCCTTTTGGGTATCTACCTGGATACTGAACGAACGAGAATGGGCTGGCAATTTGGGATTTAGCCGACCAAATTGTATTTGTATTGGTTAAACCAAAATAAAAAATGAAAATTAGACGAATTAGACCGAGTTTAACAAGGCTCCTGTTGTTTTCACCAGGTAACCAGAGCGAACAGCGAAAAGTCAGCTACGGAACAAATCTGAAAACACACCCCAACTCAACATCACCAGAGTTAAAGATTGGTACTATCAACATAAGAAGCCTGAATGGCAAAGAAATGGAGCTAGCTGAGGAATTAGATAAGTTCCAGATCGATATAATAGAGGTGACTGAAACAAAAAAGACAAAAACTGGTGAGATCTTTCTGAGCAATAAATACAAAATGTTATATTCAGGCAATAACAATCAAGGAAAAGAAGGAGTAGCCATAGTATTCAACACAAAATACGAGGCTAATCTTCTAGAATGGTAGGCAGTCTCAAGTAGAGTGATGTGGACAAATATGAGAATGGGGAACTGGACAATGAGACTTATTTGTGCCTATGGTTCCACAGAAGGTTCTACTAAGGTAGAAGTGGAGGAATTTTTTGATGCTTTAGAAAAAGCAACTGACACAATGAAAAAGGAAAAGTTGGTCCTTGTTGGGGATCTGAATAGCAGAGTAGGAAATAATTGTCAGACATTCAAAAATATTTTGGGAAAATTTGGAGAAAAGAGCAAAGCTAATAATAATGGCAAACACAACACCTGTTGGATTTCTGCTCAGGACATGGACAGGTTATTACTAACACCATGTTCCAACATAAAAATGTGCACAAATTCACATGGAGAGAAGAGGCAAGGAATAAGAAAAGTCTCATTGACTATGTTATTGTTGATAGTGATGTTTTCTCCCTAGTGCAGGACACCAGAGTGTACAGAGGATTTGAAATTGGAAGTGATCACTATTTAGTCTTGAGCAGGATAAAATTGAATTTCATATTGAAAAGAATAACATCTAAGAAAGTTTTAAAGCGAATAAAAGTTGAGCAGCTCTCAGATGTGAACTGTAGACTAACATACACAAAGATTATTGAAGAAAAAATTAAAGAGTTTGAGAACAGGAACCAAACCTTGGAGATTCAATAGCAAGCCTTGAAGAAAACCCTGATTGATTCAGCCAGAGAGGCATGTGGTGAGATTGTCTGCAAGGATAGAAAATTCAGGACTCCATGGTGGACACAGGAAGTTAAAGAGGCAGTGAAGGAAAAGAAGAGGAACGCATATCAAAAGTTCCTCGCAAATAAGTCAGCGTGTGCTCTTAGAGAATACAGAGACAAATGTAAGAAAGCGAAACACTGTGTAAAACTAGCTAAACAAAAGTCATAGGAGGACTTTGGCAAGAACATAGAAAATAAATATCAAGAAGGTGGTAAGATATTCTGGAGGTTGTTGAAGAAGCTTAGAAATGGAGGAAAGAGTGCTGTAAAAGGAGTTAGAGATGACATGAAAACGGGAGAAAAAGATATTCTGAAATATGGAGTAATTACTTTGAGAATTTGCTAAATGAAACAAGCAGTGATGACAGCACAGCGATAAAAAACACTGACCAGGCATGCAGTCAGGAATACATATCCATACTTGAAGTAGCAAAAGCCATCAAAGGCTTGAAATGTGGAAAGTCAGCAGGAGTAGATGATATTCGACCAGAAATGCTGAAGTATGGTGGTATAAAAGTCTTACAGTGGCTGCGCTGCATAGTTCAGAAAGTGTGGACAGAGGGACGAATTCCCGATGATTGGAATAGAGCTCTGATAGTGCCCATATATAAAAAGGGAAATAAAACTGAATGTGAGAATTACAGAGGTATTTACCTAATGAGTGTTCCTGGCAGAATCTATGCAAGTATACTTGAGAAATGGTTGAGAATAATTGTGGAAGAAAAGCTTGGTGAAGAACAAGCTGGATTCAGGCCAAATAGAGACTGTCAGTATCAGATCTTCACTTTACGACAAATAGTTGAGAAAGCATGGGAATATAACAAAGATCTGTATTTAAGTTTTGTCGATTTGGAAAAGGCATATGACAAAGTGCCAAGAGAGAAGCTATTCAATACGCTGCAGTTATATGGTGTCAATGGGGCATTATATCAAGCAATACTTAGTCTTTATTTGAGTTGTGAGTCAGCAGTTAGAATTGAAGGAAGTACAGGAAGATGGTTTAATGTTAAATCTGGTGTGAGACAAGGATATACATTATCCCCTCTGTTATTCATTATCTATATGGATCACATTATGAAGGAAAGTGGTATTAAACATGATATCAGAATTGGAGATGTTAATGTCAGCTCTTTGCTTTATGCGGACAATGTTATACTTCTGAATAAATCTGCTACAAGTTTGCAAGATTCCCTGACCAAATTGAATCACTGTTGTAATAGATGTGGTATGAAAGTCAGCATTAAAAAGACAAAGAAAATAGGCAGAATCATTGAAAATGTCAACTGTGTTGTGAATGGGGAACTTGTGGAACAAGCAAAACATTTCAGCTATGTAGGCACAATTTTTAGTGAAGATGGTAAATTAAATGTGGCAATAGACAACAGAATCAACAAAGTTGGTATGGCAGGCAGGCAGGCAGTCAATTGAATAAATTCATATGGAATAAGAGAGAAATTAGTTATAACACTAAATTAGCTGTATACAAGAGTGTTCAAACCCGTTTTAACTTATGGATCTGAGAGCTGGGTCAGAAGTAAAACACTTGACCAAAGACTAGAAATCGCAGATATGAGAGTCCTGAGAAAGATTAGAGGCATGAACAGATGGCATCAATGGCAAATTATATTAAAAACGAGGATATTAGGAAAGAACTTGACATTGTTAGCATCCAGGAATGTGTTAGCAGAGTTAATCTCAGGTGGTATGGTCACTTAAAGAGAATGGGAGAGGAAAAATTAACAAAACAAGTGTTCTCTGCCAGGTTGGCAGGAAAACAACCCAGAGGAAGACCAAGATATAGGTGGATTGATACAGTACAATGTGTCTTAGACGATTGAAATATAAGATCTGATAATGATAATATTGGAGTCTTGACAAGTAATAGACTGATTTGGAGGAAAATTTTAGATAAGAAGTTAGTAATGATGTAAATTTTTCATGTAGTACTATCACATCCTGTACACCTCTTGAGGATACATGTCAGGAATTTGATGATGATGATGACGATGACATACCAGACTTAAAAGCCAGGTTTTTGGATGTCAAATTAGCAAAGACCTCAAAAAGCAGAACAATTTGAAATGACTCTCACTAAAATAGAATTACAAGTTTATAAGTTATTCAGAATTTTGTACAAAGGAATAAAAGTAAAGAGAAAATTTGCTACTATCAGCATCATCAAATTCCTGATATGTACCCTGATAGGGGTGGGGTACAAGATAATTATGAGATAATACCACACGAAAAAGTTACACCATTACTAACTTCTGATCAACAATTTTTGTCCAAATTAATCTGTTATCTGTCAAGATTCCAATATTATCAGATGTTCTATTTCTGTATTTTAAAGAACATTTTACTGTATCAATCCATCTACATCTTGTACATCCTCTGGATCTTTATCCTGCAAACCTAGCAAAGAACACTTGTTTTGCTAATGTTTCCTCTCCCATTCTGTTTAGGTGACCACCTGAGATTAACTCTACTAACACATACCTGAATGCTAACAATGGCAAGCTCTTTCCTAATTTTTAATTTTTAACGTGATACTTCCATTGATGCAATCTGTTCACTCGATTAATCTTTCTCAGAACTCTCATATCAGAGATTTCCAGTCTCTTTTTAACAAATGTTTTATTTCTAATCCAGCTCTCAGATCATAAGTTAAAATTGGTTTGAACACTGTCTGGTATACAGATAATTTAGTGTTTTGACTAATTTCTTTCTTATTCCATATAAATTTATTCAGCTAACTTCCTACCATATCAGCTTTATGAATTCTGTTGTCTATTTCCATATTTAATTTGCCACCTTCACTAAAAATTGCGCCTAAATAGCTAAAATGTTTTCATTGTTTCTGCCTATTTTCATTTCTTTGTCTTTTAATTGCTGATTTTCATAACAAATTTATTACAACAGTTATTCGATTTAATCAGGGAATCTTGTAGACTTGTGCTGCATGATGTTATACTTTAGAAGTATAACATCATGTCTCTGCTTAAAGTAAAGAGCTATGATTAACATAGCTTTTTTGGCAGCAGATTTAATACCACTTTCCTTCATAATGTGATCCACGTAGATAATCAATAACAATGGAGATAATGTGCACCCTTGTTGCACACTTCATTTAGCACCAAACCATCTTCCTGTACATCAATTTTAAATGCTGATTTTCAGCTTAGATAGAGACAATGTATTAATCAATATAATGTTTCATTAACACCATATAACTGTAGCATTTTTAAGATGTTTTCTTTTGACACTTTGTTATATGTGGTTTCCAGATCTACAAATATTGAATACAAATCTTTGTTATGTTCTCAGGATTTCTCAACTATTTGTCTTAAAGTGAAAATCTGATCCTGACATCCCCTATTTGGCCTGAATCCAGCTTGTTCTTCAAGAAGCTTCCTTGCACAATTGTTCTTAGCCGTTTCTCAAGTATACTTGCATAAATCTTCCCAGGAACACTAAGTAGAGAAATGTCTGTATCTCTCACATTCAGTTTTGTTGCCCTTTTTATAGATGGGTATTATAAGAACTGTGTCCCAATCATCCTGAATTCGATCCTTTCACTAGGTCTTCTGAATTATCCAATACAGCCATTTATTTATTTGTATGGCGTTTTCTCCCCCATCCCTATTGGGACAAGTTGAGCCACCTCATAGGGGGATTTAAATATTCATGACTGTAGGTTTGCGTGCATATTCAAGCAGCCAGTTTGCCTGATGTAGTTCATCCTTGTATTTTGGACTACCAAAAATGTAGTTCATCCTTAGATTTTGAACACCAACGTGTATATATTCTTAGTCTATCTATGTTACAAATGTATTGCAGGCTGACAAATAAATTTCATAGGTGGGATCCAGAAAAAAAAAAAAAAACATTTTATTCCACGAAGAGAGTAAAGGTTTAGCTCCTTTAGCCAAACTTAACTGTTTAAGAAAAGCGGTCAGCCACACTCCACCATTAAGCCCTCGGTGATAGTGAGATAAAGTTATCAATGGCAAAAGGCTTTCAGGAGAGAGAGAAAATTTAGAGTACTATTACCATCCCTTGGATTTTTCTGTAATTGTGTGTAGGGTCTAATTTTCTTCAAATACATGGTTAAAGTTTTAGAGAGAGAGAGATATCCAAAGATTTAGGAAAAGCTCCTCTAGATGAAAACTAGATTCTGATCTAATGGTCTTTTTTGGGAGGAGCAAGGATTAGTGCAGTGAATGTTAATAATTCAGGAGTTTATTATACATCATTGCAAGAGTATATCATACAAGTGAGGTTAATGCTGTGAGATATATGAGAGACTGGTGTGGGAACAGAGGTCGATGAATTGGCTGTTCTTAAGATATTGCAGAATCTCAATGTAAATACAGCTGTGGGATGAGATGGGATATCAGCTTTATGAGAATCTACACTGGAACTGGCACTGCTCTGACTCAGCTCTAATTTAAGTGTCAGTAGTGGTAGAATTCCAAAGGATTGGAAATAATTCCTTTACATGAGGGAAGTTGTAAGACTGCACTAGCAAATTAGAGACCAATCAGTATCTGAAGAGTGGTAAAGGTACTGGAAAAATTGGTCAAAAAGAGAATTCAACAATAGGTGTATAAGAATATGACACTCTATGAGGGGAAACATGGCTTTATGAAGGATAGTCATATCTTAGTAATTTACTAACTTTTTATAACAGCTGAGTTGGATAAAGGAAATGGCTACACAATGATTCTGTTGGATTTTGTGAGAGAATAACACATGGAACTCTGTTACGGAAAACAGAACAAATGAGAATGTATATGACACTGGTCATGTGGATCAGAGGGTGGCAGATGGACAGATACCAAAAAGTAGTATATGGAGGAGCAGAATCCAGGAGAAAGTAGGTGACTAATGGTGTGACATAAGATTCCGTGAGAGAACCACTACTGCTTAAACTTACATAAATGATACAGGAAATAATCTGAAGGAAATATTCAGTTATTTGCTGATGATGCAAAATTAGGTAGAGTAATAGTTAATCAAGACAATGTGGAGATTGCAGAATATTTAAAGAGGTTGTCAATATAGACAAAAAATAATGGTATCAGTTTAATGTAGAGAAATATAAAGTTATGCATTTTTGGATAAATCGATTACAAACTGTGTACCACATCGATGGAACTGTACTTCAGGAAATAGATGAAGCTAGGGATTATGGGGAGGGTATATTGCTAAGGAAGTTATTTCTCTTAATAAGACCTTATTACGTCCTCATCTGGATTACTGTGCTCAGGTCCAGTTACCTGGATTTCTTGGGGGATGAGGAAGTGGTGAAGAGGATTAATAGGTGAGCAACCAACATGGTGAGTGGTCTGTGGAATGTTCCCTTTTGAATAAATCGAGGGTGTATGGGCTGCAGAAGATGGTAGATAGGCAAAAAAAAAAGTTATATGATAGAAACATTTAAGTTATTTAAAGGGTTTTATAAGATTGATACAGAGGAACTGTTTCAGTACTTGACTAGAGGCAAAACAAAAGGTTATTTCTGGTGAGTAAAAGTGTGGTTAGTGGGGATGTAAGGGCTAAATTTTTTAGTTGGGTAGTCATTAATGAATGGAATGGGTTGCCAAAGTCAGTTGTTGGTGCTTTGTCTGTTAATGGGTTCAAGGAGAGGTATGACAGATTGTGTGGAGAGTTTGGATCTCCCACCATGAGTCTTTGGACTCCATGTAGGTGTCCTATCCTATCCTATTCCAACAGCCATACGGGTAACTATACTAGGAAGATGATTATGAGCAAGGTGGTTTCCCGTTGCCTTCCTTGCCGTACTATATTTTTTTTATATAACTGTATCTGTGTGTGTGTTCATGGGACCAGTTTGCTTGTTTTGAGGGATGAAAAACCTGAGTTACATGGAGAAAGAACTCTCCACCTCCATATGAGACCGGTTAACTCACCTTTAGTTGAAAGAGACCAGATAATGGTTCCTCATGTCACTGATGGGAATCAAACCCAAGTCTTTCAGACCAAAGGGCTTTGTCTATACTGACTGAGCTACGGAGGCCCTTTGTAAGTGTCCATACAATAATAATAAAGTTTGTGCCTCAAGTATTTTCAGGACTGAGGTAACTCGTATATAGAAACTAAGGACCTCACATCACTTGCCTTAGTATCCCATAATGCAAACACATATCCTTGCGAACATATATAATGCTATGCATTATGGGAAGGGTCACCACCCAGGCTGGTTTCGACCTTTATTGAGGTCTCATCAGTGGGAGCCAGACCTAGAGGTGATACTAAGGTTGAAGTAATGCAAGAGTCATATTTTCTTATGCAAGTAGCCAAAAGGTATAACACCTTATTATTAAAATACTGTGGATTAGAGATAGTCGTTGGAAGTTTTTCCACTTCCACTAAGAATTCCATTCTCTTTCTATCACATGCTGTTTCTTCTTCCCAATTTATATTGCTTTAGTTAAAATCTCTCATGATAATCATGCGATCTGCACTTGCCAAACTGCCTAAACATCTGCTGCTCTTCGCCTTCTGTGTTCCCTGGCTTATAGCACTAACCCACTAAATATCCTGCTCTTCCTGCCTTCCCCTGACACCATGTGCACTCAAAAAAGCTATTAGTGTTATTTTCTTTCAAATTATCCACTCTGAGAAGACACAGCTCATGACATCATAAGTCATATTTTACCATTGTATTAGTCCTTTCTGTCCTATCAAACTATATGCTATACACTTCTACATCTATTCTTGTCAGGATGTTGTCTTCTGTCAACCATGTTACACTGATCTCAATACTCTTCAGACTAAATGAGGCTACCAATGCCACCAATTCATTGCCTTTATTCCTGATGTTCTTGACATATGTATGACTAAACATCAATGTACTGTCAGTATTTCTATACCATTATTCTCTTCAGCAGCATATGAGTCTACATTAATACACATGCACACATTTCCCCATCTCCCAAGTGACTATTCCTACAAGAAGCTATTCCTACTACCATTCATCCTAGAAATGCGTTTCCCTTCCCTAACACTCTTGCTTGCTTATAGAACCACAATCTTTCAGGATGCTGATGTCCTTACTTGTTCAAATGCAGTCAACTTCCCATATACAGTTAGCCACAAATGCACTCCAGTCATTTACACAATCCAAGCCTCTCTCTCTTTCAAATACATTCTCAATATCATGCAAATCATTACTGATGATCTTCTCAACTCTGCATTATCATATGTGAATAATGAGCTCACTATCTTATCTCACACACTCTTCTTCTGCACAATCTCAGATCTCACCATCTGATTCACACCTCTTTTCATATCATTTGTATCCATCATCAATATCATCTCATCCACATTTTCACTTTGCTTAATTGTCAGTTACACTATCATTCCTTCAGGCAACAACACTCCTCGGGCATCATTCTGTTTTGAACTCCACAAATCACCGAATCTCTATACATCACATCTCTCATGGATCTGTTCATTCCTTACTCACCTGCAACTCTCACACTCTCTCACTTACCTGCCTTCCTGTCATTTCCTTCCTTTCCCTGGTTTTCCTATTTTCTCTTTCCATCATTCCCATATCTCACTCTCTCTTATTCTGTACTCTTGGTCACTTCACATCTGTTAGCCTTCCCAGTCTCTTCCTTCATGCTTTCGTACATTCCCCTTCATTTCTCAGTACCTCATTCCTCCCAAGCATTCTATTCACCCATCCAATCAATACCTTTCTCCAAATCTGCTATACTCCCTAATGTTATTTCCATCTTCACATAACACTATTCATTATTGGCATTCACAAACTTCTGACACATCGCTACTGAAATCAGTTACACTTATATCATTGAGCTTTTTCATTTCTTGCATTTCATGCACACATATATTCTTCACTCTCTTGCCTGTTTTAATTGCTAGGATGCAAACATGCCATTATCACTGCATTTTATAAAATCTTGTAGGATACTGTGCAAAATGAAGTCCTTGGGCTGGGTGATGCATATCAGCAAATTGACTTATAGTGACCATTATTATTTAAACACAAAGTACAATTAACACAGACAAGATTATTATTATTCAGGCCTCATCGTGGGAGGTCCTTCCTAGGAAACACAAAATCTATCATACCACTCCTTGAAATCATTGACCGTTCTTGCTCTCACCACTAATCAGGCAATGCATTTCATGGTTCAACCACCCTCCATGCAAAGAAACTACTCCTCACTCTCTTGCTCATAGCTTCCTTTCATACTTGAAAGGAATGGCCCCTTGTCATCACTCCTTCCTGCTACTGCTCCACCAAGTGAAAGAACTCCCCACTGTCAACTATCTCTCAACAATTTAAGTCTCAATCATATTACCTCTCCTTCTTCTATCTACTAAACTCTGCAGTCCACATTCCCTCAGCCAATCCTCATAACTAACATTATACAGTCCTGAAACCATCTTTGTTATCTACCGCTTGACCCTTTTCACACTTAATTTATCCCATTCAAATCCTGGGGACCAAAATATGAGAACAATATCTAAGTGTGGGCTGATCAGAGTCTTATACAATGGAACGATAACTCTTATCTCTGCAGGTCAATGTCCTTCTCAGTATTGCAGCAATCCTCTGGGTTACCTTTACCACCTTTGCAATATGCTCCCTGAATTTCAGTTTTCTATCAATCATCATCCCCAGATCTCATCTCCCCCTACTTCCTCCAGTACAGCTCCTCTAATCAAGTATGCAGCCCCCCATCGATGTATCCCAAACTTCAAGACTTAACATTTTGCTGCATTAATCTGACACCACCATTCATTTGCCCATCTATCTAATTTATTCAAATCCTCTTGCAGGGCTGCCACATCTGCACTATTACTAATAACCCTTCCCAGCTTCATATCATCTGCAAACAACTGAATATTCCCCCCCCCCTGCAATCTATTGACAGTGTCATTGATATAAAGGTTAAACAATACAAATCCCAGTACTGAGCCCTGTGGAACCCCAATTGTAGCCTTCTGCCTCCTTGATGTTGCCCTACCATACACAACTCTCTGATACCTATCAGACAGCCAGTCCTGAATCCAGTTGAATAATCTGACATCTAAACCCATGTGATGCAACTTAAATATCAGCTTATCATATGGCACCCTGTCAAACGCCTTTGCAAAATCCCCCAAAAAATGGCAGTATATGCCTTTCCTTATCAAATGCTCGTCACTTTATTATAAAAGGCAATCAATATTACTAAAGCAATAGTACCCCTTAACAAATCCATGTTGACTCACAGATAACATTACCCTCATCTGCCCAACGTTGTATATGGTCCCTCACTAATTTCTCCAAGTTCTTAACTACTGATGAAACACAGACTGGCTTATATCCGGTCTGCTACTGCTTTTATGCAGTGACACTATCTTACCTTCCTTCCATTCCTTGGGTACCTTCCCATAGCAAGACTTTCATTGAAAAGCCAGGTTAATGGAGCTGTCAGTTCTTTAGCACACTCTCTCAAAACCCGTGGTGAAATACCATCCAGTCTCACAGCTTTACTGACACCCAGAGTACTCAGTATTGTATTTGGAACACAGTCTCCTCATGCACCTGTAAACCTCGAACCTGTCCCTATCCCTCTAGTATTAAAACCTGCTTCTCCAGGATGAAATACTCCAATAAAGTGTTCACTGAACAACTTCATGTCCTCTGCATCAGTCACTCTATTCCCATTTTTATCCCACAATGTCATTTTTCCACAATCATTTCTCCTCCTACTGGTCACATAGCTAAAAATTCCCTAGGATTTTCTTTGTATCTTAGTGCTAATCTCTTCTCACATTCCAGTTTTTGCCTTACTCACCATACTAGTAACTAGATATACTAAAAAAAAATTATATTAAACCCTAAAAAACCTTGAAATATATACATATCTGTACTATTCATACTGAATTATAATCAAACTAGACAAGGTTCCCTCTATATTTAAAACAAACATCCTATTTTATACTCAGAAAAAAAAATTTTCTGCCACCTTGCTTACTCCCCTGGTAGACATATTTTTTGATATACATTAAAGTTGCCATGAATAGAGAGTGAGAGTATCACAAATTAAAACAGTGAAATACTGTGATGTTCACATACATAGCAGTATCAAGGACAGAAGGAAGGAGAAACAGTGCCACTACATGAGGTGCATTCATCAATATTCACAAAGTATAAACCAGATGTGTATCAGAGGTGCTTGTGCTGGCATCAGTATTGGGGAGGCTGGTAAAGGATAGAATACAAAACTGGACTGATGAGAACAGTAATCTATTCCATACGGGTTTAAGAGGATCTTGTTTCAGCAGCCTACTGCATTTCATTATGGGAACAAATATTGAACAGAGAATGAAGATAATGATACTGTATTTCCCAAGATTTTGCTAAGGAGATTGAGTGAATAGTTTGAGAGAAAATTGTTGATAGGAAATCGCCAATTTTCCTCAAAATTAATCTGTTATTCACCAGACCCGAATGCTGTCAGATCTTATATTTTGGTCTTCTAGGGTAATTTTAAATAAATCAATACACCTGTAGGGACTGTATCCATTCTAGCATCAGACATTTTGCTACGGAACCTCAGATTTCTTTGCTCACATATTCCTAATACTAACATATCAAGTTCATTAATTCTGATATATTAACTTTTAATATGATTCTGCCACTAATACCATCTGTTCATTCCATTAATTTATTTCAGAACGCTTTGTACACTTGATCAGTAGTCTGGTCATTGATCAAGTATTCAATTTCACTTATTTTATTTCTAACCTCACTCTGAAATTCATAAGTTAAAATTGTTTATAACAGCAACTTTAGTGTTTTGACTAATTTTGCTCTTATTCCATTAAATTTATTTAGATAATCCCTTGCAATAACTTTCTGTTATCTATTTCCCTATTTTAGTTACCATCTACACTAAAATTTTTGCCTAAATAGCAAAATGTTTTATCTGTTTCTACAGACTCTTGGAGACTTGTAATGGATTTATTTAAAATAAAACCATCTGCATAAAACATCTCCAATTTTGGTATCAAGTTTAATGCCAAATTCCTTTGTAATGTGACCCATATAAATAAGAGACTGGAGAAAACATGCCCTCTTTTCTTACACCTGATTTTACAAATCCTCCTCCTGTGCCTGTTTCAATTGTAAATTCCAAATTACAACATTAATATATAGACTGTATTTTTCAGAATGTTCTATAATAAATTTAATTTAATCCTTTACCCAAGTGTAAGCAAACAAAATTTGCACCTGAAGTATCTTCAGAACTAAGGCAACTTGTAGTAAAGGTGGACCAAGCTCTCATCACTCCTTGTCTCAGTATCTCCCATAATGCAAAGCACATCTCCTTGCAGACATGTATAACACTATGCATTAAGGGAAGGGCCACTACCCAGACCAGTTTCGACCTTTATTGAGGTCTCGTCAGCAGGAGCCAGACCCAGAAGTGGTGATACTAAGGCAGAAGCAATGGAGAGGTCATATTTACTTTTACGAGTTGCCAAAAGTAAATATTTCAGGCATGGTGGTAAAAATACAGGAAAAATTGGTCAAAAAGAAAATTCAAGAATGGGTGGATAAAAAATATGATACTCTATGAAGTAAAACATGACTCTGTGAAGGGTTTGTATCGCCTTATTAATCTCACTAACTTTACATAATGCAGTAACAGCTGAATTGGATAAAGGAATTTTGCAGACATTTGACAGAATACCACATAGAACTCTGTTACACAAATTAGAACAAATGGAAATGACACTGGTTATGTGGATAAGAGGGCAGCTGCTGGACGATATCAAAAAGTGTTATATAGAGGTGCAGAATCAAGATGAAAACAGGTGACTCATGGTGTGCTGCAAGGTTCAGTGCTGGAACCACTATTGTTTAATTTATACATAAATGATATATAGAAAATAATCTGAAAGGAAATATTCAGCTGTTTGCTAATGATGCAAAATTAGGTAGAGTGAAATATGAAAAAAAAAAAAAAATTAAAGTACTATGAAACAATCTCACACTACGAAAAAAAAAAAATACTAATAATAGAAAATGAAAATAGATGAGATATCAGAGATAAGAAAGACATAGTAGAAAGAGCTAAACAATATTTTTCAGAAGTATATAGAATTTTAATAGAAATGATGAAAGCAGCAGGAAAAATATTAACAGAATTACAAAATCTATTTAATATATTATGCCTAAATAAGAAAGATATACCAAGCAACTGGAACAATGCTATCATGATACTCTTGTTCAAAAAAGGGTAATAAGAAAATGACAGAAAATTACAGACCTAAAAGCTTGCTGTGTTATGAGGAGACTAGGCAATAATGACAAACAGATTCACAAGATTATTGGATGAAGCTCAGTATAATGAACAAGTTGGATTTAGAAATGGGGTTAGCACAATCAACCATCGCAGACATCGAATAAGATCAGAGAAAAATGCTGAGAACACAACTTCTCACTGTACCTAGGTTTTATGGATAATGAAAAAGCCTTCAGTATAAAAATAAGCAATCCTAATACCAATGAAGAAACATGGAGTAAGCCAAAATTATATATAGTTAATAAAATATATGAGAAAGCAATGCTAGTAGCCTTATAAATGAACACAGAAACAAAATAAATAAAGGTTTATGTCAAAGAAGATACTATTTCATCCAAATTATTGAATGCAGTATTAGAATATGCCCTGAGAGAATAGATGGGAGTTACAAAGTGATTACTATTATTATTATTACGTGACACCTCCAAGGAGTCCAAAGACTCATTGAGGGAGAGCACCTACTCTATGACTCTGTCTCCACCACTCAATCCCACCAGCTACAGTAAACTGCATCATTTACACCAATGCCATCAACTGCCCACAACCACCACTAGTATTTTCACAGACAATCACAAACATTGATGCCTACAGTGTAATTCAAGCATGCAGCCTTTTGGCTGAGATTGGATACGTTAATCATTCGGCCAACCAGGCACTATATCATTTATGATATGCTGATGATGTTGTAATATTAGCAAACAACAAAACAGAACTAGAAGAAATAACGAATAAATTAAATGCAGTATCAAATACTGTAAGATTATACATAAACTATGAAAATACTAAAATAATAACAAATATTGAAGGAAACCAAATAAAATAACAAACAACAATAGACAAATAACAAAACAGTGCAACCACAACAATATGTTGATAAGTATGTGAATATGTAGATAGCTTTTGGCAAAGTTGAAAAAATTCTAGTGCAATAAAAGCCAGCAAAGGTTGGGCTAGTGGTAGAGCCTCTGCTACTAATGGCTCACGCAAAAAGTTAAGCAAGTTTGAGAGCAGTTAGTAGTTGGAAGGGATGAAATGGTGTTGGCACACTCTCCCTCGATGAGTCTATGGACTCCCTGGAGGTGTCACATAATAATAAAACTAGAAGATAAAGTCAAATTTTTCAAACGATGCATCATCCCAATTATGACATATGAATCAGAGATGTGGCCAATAACCAAACAAATACTGGACAGAATGAGAAAAACTGAGCACAGAAAGAAGAGAGCCATGCTAAACATCAAACTGCAAGACAAAATAAGGAATTAAGATATAAGAAAAGAAACAAAAGTTGGACATAGGGAAAAGATTTTAAAATTAAAATGGAAATGGCATAGTATGCCTACACTTGCAACAGCTTCACTTGGCGACTTGCCAAGAATAGTCGATTCATACTGAAGAGGAGAAAGAAATGAAGGATGTACGAATTGGTCGCCAACACACGAAATCATGTGCTTTCTTGTCTCTCACTCTACCAGTAGTACAGTGATTTTTGTTGTCGCAGAAGACAGATTGATTACCCTATTATTAGAATGGATTCCCCTTCTTGTGATATGCGCAGAAGTGTCGAAGGGTCTCGCATCTGTGGGCGTACTATAAAGATAATCATCCAGTGGCATCCATATGAAGGAAGACAAATGCCAGGATGACCAGAGAGAAGATGGAAAGATGATCTAGTAGGGATGGCTGGAGAATGTTGGCATCGGAAAGCCTTCAACAGAGAAAGATGGAGACAAATAGTCTTCCTCTGAGAAGACCATGATCTAAGTGGCTTGATGCAGTTAAAAGTACCTTAGAAGACTAAAACATAAAATTTGTGACAATATTGGATTCCTGACAGATAACAGACTAATTCAAAGGAAACTTTTCATGTGGTATTTTAATAGTATCCTGTAGATCCCTTGAAGACAGACACATCAGGAATTTGATTATTATAATGTTGTGGCTGCTGGCTGAACTTGATTCTCTATAACCTCTGAACTGGATTTAACTGAAACTGTACTATATGTTGGTCCGATCTATGCATGACTTTTTAGTCAAACTATTATGTAAATTACTAATTATAATGAAGAGCCAAAGGCTTCAATTCGGTGACATGAACTTATTTAAGTTAAGGGATATTATATTCCATATTGTTTCTTAGCCGAATAAGAAACTCGAAGAGTTTCATGCCGAACATAGAAACTATATAAAGTTTATATAGTTAACAAAGATTTCATGCCGAATATAGAAACTATATAAAGTTTATATAGTTAACTTTATATAGTTTCTATATTCGGCATGAAACTCTTTGTTAACTATATAAACTTTATATTGTTTCTATGTTCGGCATGAAACTCTTCGAGTTTCTTATTCGGCTAAGAAACAATATGGGATATAATATCCCTTAACTTAAATAAGTTCATGTCGCCGAATTGAAGCCTTTGGCTCTTCATTATAATTAGTAATTTAATAGGACACCTCTTGGTAACTCTCATAGAGGGGATATAAGTTCCGTTTGCTACAAACTTGGTATTAACCAGGTCTACCTACTCACTGATGAGACCTTAAAAAAAGGTCGAAATCAGTCTGGGTAGTGACCTTCTGTCATAATGTTGAACAATAATACAGCTCCTAGGAGTTAAGTTCACATTATGGATAAATATCAAGAATAGTGATCGGAGCTTGCTCCACCCTTTCTATGAGTTGCCTCTGCTTGCACTACCTTCAAGGGTCAGGTGCTGCACTATCCAGGTATTTGTTACGCTTGGAATCGCCGAACTTTATATCGTTTCTATATTCGGCATGAAACTCTTTGAGTTTCTTATTCGGCTAAGAAACAATATGGGATATAATATCCCTTAACTTAAATATTATGTAAATGATTATGATAATATAATAACTGCATAAAATGGTATGATATTTGAGTAGCATTTGCCAGTTCTGTAATATAAATATTGCCTTTGCATTGCTGAAAAAGAAATAACATCTCTCACAATCAAATCTCTAATCCATTCTCTCTGTCTCTTTTCTCTTCTGCTATTCTACATTCCAAATTACTGCTACAATTAGTCACCTTGAAGTTCTCATTTATTGATACCTGTCTTCTTCCAACAGTCTCTCACCTAACTGATGTAACTAATTCTGAATCCACATTAATTCACTCCTCAAATTCCTTATTTCCAATAGTCTGGATCCAGTTCCTTTCTGAGTTATCCACCTCAGAAATCCACCCCTTTGACTGGATGCAGATAACTAAGAAAGGAACTAATACTTGACTGTCTCTGCACACCTCTGATTCCAAGAGATGAGGCTGAATGTCAATTACTCCAACAGTATTAAGAATGGGTAGGCTTATCTATAGCGGAAATTAACACTGCACGTTGGTGAAGACCATCAAGATACAAATACACTATCTGTTGTTGTTGCCTGCATAATTAACTGAGGTTCCTCTATTTCAATTACTACATCTTTGCTGGACTACAATCCTTCTACCATAACTGAATTCTATACAGATGGAAGTAATTTCTGTGTTGTACTAGGAACAGAAAACTAAGTTAGTGGATAATTAAGTGCCAATAACTCTTTCACTTGCAACAGACTGTACCTCCTCAAAACCCCATATGAAAAAGAATTGATAAGAATACAATCAGCTGATAAACAGGAATATTAAAAAAAAAAGTTAAATTATATTTTTCAAACCTGTTCAATATAGTAAGTTTACACTTATCCAGTCTTTTATTATGGAATTCTTTACATTCATAATATTTCATACCATCATGCGTGTCAAAAATCTGGCACCATTAAGCTCTCTCTCTCTCCTCTACAAATCAAGTCTATTTTCCTTGCTAATGGCTTAACCAAAACTTATGTCAACAAACTCATAATTACAGTTTCCTAGTCCTATGTATCTCATCATGGTGGTGATGATAAAGGTGGTCCGTCATGTTACCATTCCTTATGTTACAGATGGCTCTGAAGATATAGACAACCCACTTAGTTCTGGTGGATGCTAGCGTCCTTTTGTCCTATTAAGATTTCTACTTTTCTAGGCTCTGCAAAAGATAAACTTCCACCTTTGGCCCACCCTGGAGTTTATCAAATTCCTTTCCAGTATAGGTAATCATATTCTGACCAAACATGCAGATCAGCAGCCATGTGTTATGAATTTAATACATTAAATTCCATGAGCCTGAAGAGGTGGGACTTGCAGAACATTCTATCTCCACCAAACATCAAATCCTTTGGAAGAAGATTACGGTTCTCCATAAAAGTAATTATCTCATCGAATGCTTAACATAAAGAAAGTTGTGAATCGTACTGAAATCAGTACGATTCACAACTTTTATGGGATATAGTACTTCACAAGTTCTAAATAAATTAATTTTTAAAAAAAAAATTAATCTCTTGCTAATTCAAGTCATTTTATTAGGACCTTAACATATTTAGATTGTAACACTATGTCACGTACGTGCAGTTTGTGCGTTTTCATTGTTGAATCTTCTTTATGCTCTAGTTGTTTAATTCAAAAGTCATACTGAAGATTCCCTTGACATTAGAGTAAAAATTTATGCTAATAAAATTTACATTAAGGAAATATTCTTCATGATAAGTTTAATTATCATGGCTTACATTCCAATTCATCATATTATTATGAATTCTCAAATACTTAGTTCTTAGATAAAGTTCTTAAATTTTCATTAATTAGTTTATAATAAATTTAGTTTAATCCTTTATTCAAGTGTAAACAAACATTTGAATAAAGTTTGCGGCTGAAAATATCTTCAGGACTGAGGTAAGGTGATGCATCCCTAGGCAACTCGTAGCAAAGGTGGACCACGCACTCATCACTCGTCTCAGTATCTCCCATAATGCAAAGCACATCTCCTTGCGGACATGTATACTGCTATGCATTAAGGGAAGGCTACTAACCAAGTGCAAAATAAACTTCCAACATCTTTCTCTAAATCCAGAGTAATTTAATAGTAAGGTGGTACACACATTCGTATAGGTAAATATGACCTCTATATTGCTTCTGCCTTAGTATCACCACTCTGGGTCTGCCTCCCACTGACGACACCTCAATAAAGGTTGAAACCGGTCTGGGTAGTGGCCCTTCCCTTAATGCATAGCAGTATACATGTCCGCAAGGAGATGTGTTTTGCATTATGGGAGATACTGAGACAAGGAGTGATGAGAGCTTGGTCCATCTTTGCTACGAGTTGTCTAAGGATACACCACCTTACCTCAGTCCTGAAGATATTTTCAGGTGCAAACTTTGTTTGCTTACACTTGGATAAAGGATTAAACTAAATTTATTATAGCCTAACCAAGTGCAAAATAAACTTCCAACATTACTTAGTTTGATTAGCTCTCATATGCAGGTGGCAGGGTCACCTCTATGTGAAATTATAATTACATAACTTAACAATGCCTGTCACATATTATTTTTTGCTGAATTTGTACTACTTTCATAATCAGTGAAATCTTAGAACTGTACTAATCCTATCCTATCAGTGGTCCTAACAGGTACTTAAGCACTCGCAACCTTTTCAAGTATTCTTGGACTTCGCAATCGTAACTCGAGGATAAGGTGGTTAGCCCTATGCCTCCTGGTGTGTCCTATGTCTGTAGATGCGCGTGTTCACGAGGCTGGGTTACCTGTTCTGGGGGATGAAAAACCCAAGTTTCTGGGTGAAAAAAACCCCTACCCCAATATGAGACAGGAGAACTCAACTTTCGTTGAAAGAGACCAGATAAAGGTTCCTCACATCACTGATGGGAATCGAACCCAGGTCTTTCCGACCAAAGGACTTCATCTATACTGACTGAGCTACAGAGGCTCCTATAATCATAATCAGTGAAATCTTAGAACTGTACTAATAAAAGGCAAAAATATGGTCGATTAGATCATCTTTTAAAAAGCATACTACTGAGAAAACTCTTTTCAGAAACTTAAATATCCCTTAGCACAAAATTCAATTTACCTGCATGATAAAACATGGAGTACTAATTTTAGCCACTTGATTCTGTGTTATGTCACCAGAGACATGATGTCCCCGATATCAGTTGTGATTTGTTTGTGTACATACCCTATTTAAGAGAAAACTGACAACCTAACTCTTCACTTTTTTCTTTTTAACATGAATTACCTTTTATTTCCATCCCTAATAAGTTTAAGGCATGCCGACCAACGTGAAATTTTTTAAAATTTTGTTTATGCTTGCTTTCTGATGTTAAATGTGGAAAATTTTTAGTTTGGAAATTAAATTTTCCAATGTTCCATTTTCAAAGGTGTTACATTCTGTGCATGTGTGATGGCTGCTGTTCTCTTTATTTATATTTAAGATTTTTATATGAATTTAAATCTCTCATGGCATTTAATAAACTGCAAGAATGTGGGTGTATCTATAGAAAACTATAAAAGGAATGATATATACCTAGGTAAGAAACATCCATGGCATGATTATCATCATCATCAAATTCCTGGCATGATTAATATGTATATAATTTTTGAATTTTTTTTTTTTTTAAACCAAATAAGTTTAATTTCACAAACGTTTTTGAGACTTTTCGATCCACATTCATCCCTGTCTACTTTCTAAATGTATCCTTTTACAAAAGTATTACTGCCCCTTTCTTTCATTTACCAGAAATGGTTACAAAAATACTCAAATGGAATGAATATTTTCTTTTAACCAAATAAGTTTAATTTCACAAATGTTTTTGAGACTTTTCGATCCACATTCATCCCTGTCTACTTTCTAAATGTATCCTTTTACAAAAGTATTACTGCCTCTTTCTTTCATTATTTACCAGAAATGGTTACAAAAATACTCAAATGGAATGAATATTTTTTTTTTTTTTTTTGCATATACTGGAAGATATATATACTTTGCATATACACTGCTTGAAAAGAAATCATTGGACATGCCCATGGGCAAGGTGCATTGTGGCATGTTGTTAATTGCATGTTTGTAGCCAGTATAAATTGGAGGATTATTATGCTCCCAAGCCAGTGCAACTGTGTCTGGGTGAAATGGCTGTGAGAAGAGAACTGATGGAGTTTGAAAGAAGCATTATGATAGGATGCCACGTTGCAGTCCTATCTGTTCAGCAAATTGGGCCATCCTATGTCAACATTCAGTAATACCATACTGAAATTGAAGTACAGAAGTCAACTGCAAGTGTTACCTGCAGTGGATGACTCACCACACTCACCGAACATGACCGTAGGGTGCAATGAAGAATAACATGTAAAATGTCTGGAACTCTGCATTCAACATTGTTGGCCGACATGTTGAATGCAGAGTTCCAGACATTGACTGGAACAGAAATTTGCACAAAAACGATCAGACCAAGGCTCGCAACATGAGTTTCCATTGTAGGACCACAATATGCAAGCCCCACATTACACAAACCAACGTGGATTGTCTTCAGTGGTGTAAAGAGCATGTACAGCGCAATGCAGAAGTTTGCAAAGCTGTGTTATGGAGTGACAAATCATGCTACATCCTTTACCAAGCAGATGGACAGGTGTGGCGGTGTAATAGTATATATTCCTGTTTTCCCTAGTTTGGCCTAGGACCTCTGTTTGTGGTGCCATGAACAGTGAACTTCAAGAGGTATCTGAACATTCTGGACAATGCAGTACTTCCTACTTTGTAGTATTTCTAAGGAACTGACCATTGTCTCTTTCAGCAAGACAATGCACTGTGTCATAAAGCTACATGGTTTGTGAACATGAATGCAACCACAATTGACTGGGATAAACTGGAGTGTCGAGTGAGGTCAAGAGACATCCACCCCACAACAATATAAAACCTCATTACATCCTTACAGGAAGAAAGGTCCAAAATTCCCAATCGTACTATTGCTATTATGCGCTTGTGGAAAGTATGCCCCATAGGTTTGCTGCAGTCATCATAGCAAAAGGAAGTTCTACATCTTATTAAGGTGGGCACCATGGCTGTTTGTTCTTCAATTTGTGTGTGTGTGTGTGTGTGTGTGTATGTATATATATATATATATATATATATTTATGAAAATAAATTTAACTGACTAGAACCCGAGAAAGTATAACAAAAACCTTTAATACATCACAACTAGTTTCATCGGTGCTCCGACTTCTTCAGGTGAGAAATAAAAACATAAGATATAAAATAACACGGTAAAAAATGAACTTTACAGCTTAATAAAAAGCAGAATAGTAACAGTCATATTTGAATAGGTGACCGCATGCTACCGTTGGCATGAGTAGAATGTGTGCGACAGCTAATTTTTGAACGCCAGTACTGGATTACTGCGCTATGGGAATCAGGCAAATTGTAGCTAAGATTATTGTTTAAATGTGAAGGGTCCAGAACTATTTCTTTTGATTCGATAATTCTTCTTTCTAATTCATCCTTGCAAATATGTAAATTTGTAGTGCGTTCCCAATCAACTTGATGTGGCTGTTTTTCAAGGTTAGAGTTTGCCGAGAAAAGGACATGACTGGAAAGGGCGCTCGCTCGTGCTCTACTGTAGGAGATGTCACGTCTATGTTCCTCAACAATATATATATATATATACACACACACACACACCACACACACTGAGGTTGGACAAAATAACAGAAATACTAAGATATTTAGGAATAGGATTTGTGTTGGCTACGTTGAAAAAACGTGTGGTGGCAATACTGAACATTCTTGTTTTGTTTACAATCTGTAGTTCTCATATAAGTGCGTTAGTGATTAGAGTGAGTGATAATTCATGTTAAAAAATTGGAAAATGGAAGTCTTATCCAACTCTGAAAGAGGACAAACTGTTGGTGCACATTTATTATTATTATTATTGTTGTTGTTGTTCCAGGCAACTCCAAGGAGTCGACAGACTCATCGAGGGAGGCCCTAACATCATGTCAAGAAAAACTATTCGACATTCACACAGTATCTATCATACCTTGCCTTGAACTCATTCACGGTCGTAGAACCCACAACAGACTCTGGAAGCTTATTCCACTCATTCACTACTCTCCAAGTAAAAAACCTAGCTCTAACACCCTTGTCAACCATGCTCTTGCCCAGCTTCCATTCATGGCCCCTAGTCCTCCCACCACCAGTCATATTTTCAAAAATATCTTCTGGATCAATCTTATAGAAACCCTTCAGTAATTTGAATGTCTCAATCATATCACCCCTCCTTCGCCTATCGACCAATTTCTGCAACCCACAAATCTTCAACCTATTCTCATAAGGTTCATTCCACAGACCTGCTATCATCTTGGTCACTCGTCTCTGGATCCTCTCCACTTCCTCCCCATCACGAAGAAACCCTGGTGCCCATAACTGGGCACAGTAGTCCAGATGGGGTCTTATCAAGGCTCGATACAGAAGAACAACTTGTTTGTCTCTGCATGTTAAAGTATTTTTCAGAAGCCAAGTGATTTGGTGAGCTGTTTTAGTCACTTTTGCAATGTGCCCCCTAAACTTCAATTCCCTATCCACCAACACTCCCAAATCCCTGGCCTCATCAATCTCCTGGAGTACGGTTCCACCTATGCGATATACTGCTGCTATTCTTTTCACCCCAAAGTGCATAACCTTACACTTTGGCACATTAAATTGACATCCATTTTTCCTAGCCCAACCCTCCAAATTATCCAAATCATCCTGTAAAATTTTGACATCCTGTGCACTCATAATTGCTCTACCCAACTTTGCATCATCAGCAAACAAGTGAACACTTCCTCTCAATCCTTTCCTATATCATTGATGAACAAATTGAAAAGCAGTGGTCCAAGAACAGAGCCCTGTGGCACTCCACTAGTCACAAGCCGTCTTTTAGACTCCACTCCTGAATAAACCACTCTCCGGTATCTCTCCTTCAACCACCCTCCTATCCATCTCACCAACCCTATATCTATCCCCATCTGCTCCAGTTTACTGATTAGGGTTCTATGTGGTATCCTATCAAAAGCCTTGGCAAGGTCCAGTAGTATTACTGTAAACCCATTATCCCTATCCAGTTCAGCCGTCATTGTGTTATAAAACGTGAGCAATTTACTGAGGCATGATCTACCCTTCACAAAACCATGTTGTCCCCCATACAATATCCCATTTTCATCTATCCAATCCTGTATTCTTTTCTTGACTAATTTCTCTAAGACCTTGACAATGATTCCTGATAAGCTAATCAGTCGGTAATTTACAACAGCATTCTTGGAACCACCTTTATGCAGTGGAACTATTTTCCCCTCTTTCTACCCCCTCAGGACTAACTCAGACCCGAGACTCAAATTAAATAAAATGGTCAAGGGTACTGACAATTCTTTAGCTGCTTCTCGTACAACATGAGCTGGTATACCATCCAATACCACAGATGTATTGACATTGAGATTATGCAATAGACTACTCACCTCCACTTCATTCGCCACAATTCCCGTATAATCTACTGGTATATTCATTTCTGTAATGTCACCACCTGGATGATATATTCTTCCAAAGTGCTCACTCAGTAACTCAACTATATCAACTGATTCAGTTACCTCCCTACCATCGGCATTCTTTAAAATCATTCTGCCATGTACATTTTTCCTTTTACTTGCTATATATCTAAAAAACTGTTTAGGATTATCTTTAGCCTGCATGGCCAATGTTCTTTCGTAATCCTTTTTTGCTTTTCTTACCACACTCGTTATCCTCTTGGCCTGCGCTTTATACCATTCGTGTGCCTGCCGTTCACCTTTCTCCTTAAATTCCCTCCATAGTTGTTTCTTTTTTTGCAGCTCAAGCTTAACAGTGTTATTCATCCATTTAATCCCTAGTTGATTTATTATTCGGACTCTAGGTATACAGTCCACCATTGCTTCATGCAAACACTTCTTAACTACCTCCCATGCACTATCGACTTCTAGTCCTTGCAGTTGTACATGCCATGGCACTGAACAAATCAACCTCCTAAGCTTGTCATACTTTTTCAGCCCGATAATTCCACATGTACCCTGTCTTAATTGAAAATTCTACACCTTTAGCCATCTCCCAAGTCAAGACCCTATGATCACTCTCACCGATTGGTGGCAATGTGATCATATTTGTTACAGCCAAATCCTCAGATGTAATTACTAGGTCAAGCACTCTCTGACCCCTAGTATTTTCCATTACATGCTGTCGCAGATAGTTATCCCTTAATAACTGCATAAAATCCAATTCCTTCCTCCCGTGTGTCCTCTCCTCACTCCAATCAATGTGACCATAGTTGAAATCTCCCATAATAATCACCCTCCTTCCACTCATTTCTTCTATTTGCTTGTACATACTGTCACCACCATCTTTTCCATCACCTGGTCTATAGCAGCACCCAATTGTATATTCAGTTCTGCTAGCCACAATCTCACACCAAATTGCCTCAAATGTGCTCTTTTCTCTACCCTGCAATTCAACTTCTATTCTCCTTGGTTGCAGCTCATCAGCTATCATCAACAATACTCCTCCCCCCATTTTATTCTCCCTGTCATTCCTGAACACACTATACCCATCACATTCAATCCCACTAGCTATATCATCTACAGTCAGCCATGTTTCACTAATACCAATAACCTGTGGTCTGGAAGTGCCAGCCATGGCCAAAAACTCTTCCTTCTCGTTCCTAATACTCCTAGCATTAGTGTACATGAATTTAAGACCCCCATTAGCCACAACCCTACCTTGATGCCTTATATTAACTATCCCACTCTGATTTGTTGTCCTTATTTGCTCGGGCATATTATATTCATTCTTACATTCAACTGCCTCCCTAAGGACTGTATATCTACTCCCCCCCCCTTAATAAATCTAGTTTCCCTGAATTTGCACATCCACCACATTAAGCAACACTTTCTCAAGTCTTCTTACACCATAACCATTCAAATGCAAGCCATCCATCTTATATAGATCCTTTCACCTATCGAACTCACTCCACACGTCCACAAATTCCACACCACTCATCGTACATAACCCACGCATAAAGTCATTTGCAATTATGGCCGTCCTTTTAAACATTTCACTGTCATACCGTGGCAAAAGACTAATCATTCTAACTCTCTCATTCTTTTCTTTTGCTACCTCAAACAATTCATTCAGGTCTTCTATCATTTCCATTTTGTCTCCTTTCAAATCATTTGTACCTGCCACAACAATCATTTCTTTCACCCTTTCCTTTTGCTCTCTAATAGACTCAGTTACATCCTTTATGGTCGTACCAGGTTGGTAAGATTTTGTCAAATCCTCTACTATCACACCTCGTACTAACCAGTCTCCACACAGCACTCTATCCTTCATTTTGTTCATGTTCACACTCATACGTCTATTTTTCCTGTCATACTTTTTATTGGCTGGTTCATTTAGTCGACTTTTGCTCATACGCTCTAGCTGCTGTTTTGCCCTTTGTATTGCACCATTCAACAACGCAACTGATCTCACTCATTGCGTCTATTTCATCTTTTTTATTCTCAGTAAAACCATTAATACTATCATTCACACTTTCTACATATTCTCTGGTACAACCTCGCCGTTTCTTGTCATTTAGCTGGATTATCAGTGACAAAAACTGTCACATTATTAGGTGTATCAAGATCAATAGTTTTTAAGGTTGTGTTGGCATATACAACATCATTGAAGAGAAACAGTGAGTGAAAATCAAAAATGACAGACAGAGATCGTTGGACATTGAGAAAGACTGTTTCGAAAAATCACAGAACTATTGAAGCACAGGTAAATATTCGTCTTGCAGAATCTGTTTCCACAAAAACTGTTCGACATGAGCTACATAAATCCAATATTCATACTAGAGTTGCAATTGCTAAACCTCTGATTACTGAAAAGAATGCTCAGATGTGTAAACAACGGTATGACCATCAAACCTGAAAATGAGAAAACTGGAAAACGTGCAATATGGTCATATGAGTTGATCTTCACACTTTTTCCTACATCAAGATGAGTTTACATTTGGAGAATATCCAAAGAAGCCTATAATCTGCATTGCATGGTTCCAACGGTATAATGAACAGTGAACAACTTTCCCCAATGGGGGAAATTTTGTGTTGGTCTGGACAGCAATATCCTAGTATTCTGTTGGTTCCATTATTACTCTTCATGACAAAATTACTGCAAGTGATTATCTGGACATTTTAGATAATCAATGGCATCCCATGATCCAAACAACAATGCGGTATCCCAGGATGACAATGCCCTCATTCATACAGATTGAAATGTACAGTCATGGTTTGAAGAGTATGAAGGTGAACGTCAACCACTTCCCTGACCAGCACAATCACAGATTTGAACATTATGTCAAATCAATTTTCTTGAGTCAATACCAAGAAAAATTCAGGCTGTAGTGAAGGCAAAAGATGGTCCAACACCATTATTAATAAAGAAATATGCATGTATAACAAGTGTTTTCATTATTTTGTCCAATCCCTGAGTGTGTGTGCATTAATTAATTTGCTTAATTGTACTATTATTTGTCAGATCTTCATACTTTTTAAAGGCAAAACTGCACTGTGTTATTAACAGAACGCTGACTATTTTTTGTTACTTTTTTTTAAACCACTTTCATAAAAATATTGAGGGTAACACCTAATCCAGTTCAGTGAGAAGTTACTAGTTTGATAAATTAGGTTAATTCTGCTGTGTTGTTGGTTTACATTGTCGTTTTTAGTGCAGAAAATTACAATGCAAGAACATTTAACAGCATGTTTTAAACTCTTAGTAAAACTGCTCCTTTTACATCATACGGCATTTGCCCCATTGGATTTTTCTTTTACAAAATTGTATCTCTAGTGATTCTTTGCATAAACAGTTCTCAGTCTCATCAACACCCAAACGTTAAATTTATTTCCTGTCTACAGCTCTCTTAATATTAATTGAACAATGTGCACTGCACTTCACTTTTATTGATAGATAAGCAGAAGGAATTTTATTTAACAAGTCTGTGGGTGTGGCATGGATTATCTTGTCATTTGCTTGTGAGGTCACAGTGTTAGCACATATCACTTAAAACACAGCAGCTGCTACTTAAATAGGTGCTTGCTGACATATTCAAATCATTTCCTTGTATTGCAGTTTTTGTGTGAAAATATAATTGTGTAACACACTATCAGGTTATTTTTTAAATCAAGTTTGAAAAAAAAAAATTTCTGAGAATTTTGTCACTAATATAAAACAGTAAGAATGAAAGATTTGTTCCACTGCAGTATTTTGCAGTAAAGTAAGATAGAAATCCGTTCAATGTTAGTATAAGACATTTTTAACATAGTTACAATGTTTAAGCAGTAATAACAATTGGATTCATTCATATTCAAACTGAGTAGTAATCTCAGCTGTATTTTGATAACTGGTGTATTTTGATCTCTACCATTATTAACTGGTGTGTGTGTGTGGGGGGAGTGAACAATTTAATGGCTTACTACTAACTCAGTATTGTAAATGTATCTCAGAGATAGTTCTAGCGAAAGCAAGAAACACATTCTGTTACACTATAGCTCTAATTTTAAACATGGATATCAGATATTTTTACATTTTTCAGTCCTTTTATGTTATAATTATACTTTGTTGTTAGCAGCAACACAAAATAAGAAAAACATCCATACTGTAATATATGATTTTTTATTATAAAAAAAAGGGAGGGGGACCATAAGTAGGTATGTGCGAAATTGTAACACAACAATACAAGGAGATTACATATATATATATTTACTTAATTTCACATAAACTACACTTATCTGAAACAGTTATTTCAGATAAGTGTAGTTTAAGATAAGTTTCCCAAACATAACTGCATATGTCAAAGTACATGACATTTATAATGATTTAGAATTTCAAGGTATTCTGATCTTTTTCACTTGAATTTATCCTATGAAGTCAATTGAGTGATAATGTATGTTTATGCTAGCTACCTCTCCATGATGGGTAGCCATAAGTATTCTGCAAACATGCTTAAAAACACAAAAAAAAAAAACACAGCAAATAAAGATAACTATACAAATTACATAATTATATTATAAAACTTCTGTTATTAGTTTATCTGAAAAACTGCACTTTTACTGGGAGTTAATTATGAATCTGAATTCTAATAAAACTTGGGGTTCAAAAACTGCCAAGTTATTGTTAATCTTTACTAATTGTTGAGACAGAAGACTGGAAATTGATAACTCATCATAATCCATGTAATAATTTTGAATTTTATGCTACTTTTGAGTTTTTTCCAGTCTGCTTGCATTGTCCTTCTGATGTGTAATACCCGTTCATTAAATTCCCATCTAATCCTGATGTTCCTCACAAAAGGGCAAATTGCACTTTTAGAATAATAAATTTATTCTATAACTGATGTATTATTCAGAATATTAAGTAAAAAGAATGGTATTATATATTTTCAGTCATGTTAAAATCTTGGTCCAAATGAGTAATTGTACAAAATTTTTCCATTTGATTCAATAAACTGTACAGTCATATTTTGTGGTGTTGCTTTAATATGCATGAATCCTCCTAAACTGAGAAGGGCAGCCCAGGAAAATTTCAGAGATCCAGGTGGAATGGTATGGAGATGCTTTTTAGAAGTGTCAATATAATTTGTGCTTCCACTGACAAAATACTCCACAGGCCAGCTTGTATTCTTGGGACTAATGTGCTAATTGAAAATAAGAAAAAAATAATCTGCATCTGTTTTATTTCTTATGAGAAGAGAAAAATATGATGCATGACATAAGATTCAGAATGCATGCTAAATATGAAATATTTTCACAAAAGTATATTAAGTTAATAAATATATTACGGACACCATCACACTAAAAGCACCAGATCACTTCATTCTCATATATTTTAGAATTGGTGGGACAGTATTTCCACACAACACGTGTTTCTGTCAAACTCATGAATTACACTACAAAGCAAAAATGACTGCTTTATATATATATACATATATACACACATATATATAAATATACACACACACACACGCACACCTATACACACACACACCTATATACACACACGCACACATATATACACATACACACACACACACACACACACACACACATATTTACACACACACACACAGTCATACCCCAACTTACACGAATCTGGAGTTACGCGGTTTCTTATATGTACATATTCCCGTCCCACTTCACCACTAGTCATATCTTTCAGGCTCTGGCTGCATTCGCCAGTGTCACACATGCTGTGAACAAGCACTGAAGTGTTTCGCGCAGTCTCCATTCATACACGATTTTTACAGTCTACAAATCTTGCGATTGTTTAATGTTATGTTCTTGATAAAAATTTTATCACAAAAAATAATGTCATCCAAAAGAAGCAAGTCCGATTCTTCTACTGCTAGCAAGAAAAGAAAAACATTGACTTTGGAAACAAAATTCAACATTATTAAGGATTTTGAAGGCAGAATGAAAATTTGTGAGCTAGCAAAGAAGTTAGATCACAGGAATCCACAGTAAGAACAATCATAAAAGAAAGGTTTACAGATTTTGGAGGACATAGATTCTAACAAGGAATGAATTGTAGCCACAAGGCAAGGAATAAAAAAAATCATTAGCTTGCTATGAAGAAATGTTGCGTGACAAAAAAAAGACATTATGCCATCAGACGAATCTATTAGATTTTATGAAACCATCAACATCTAAATAACTTTATTTTTTTTATGTACGAAAAACTACAATTGTGATTATATTTCTTAAAAAATATACGTGTTTTTGTAAACCTTTGGTCCCAATTGTATGTTTGTATATATGCAGGGTGTTCGGGATAAATTTGACATATTTATAATTAATTATATTTTTCCGTAAGTTACATGTATTAACACACACTTCTCTTCATTTAAAAGTTTGGACCCTTCTTCATTCATATACAAGATGTCAGAAAGGATGGATAGCTGGAACCCACCTGAATCATGGAAGAGAATAACTTGTATCATGATGATTCGTGCCCGCCATCAAAATAAGGATATTACGACTGCTGCCCAATGCTCCCTGAATACAGTAAAAACAATCAGGCATGAACTAGAGACTTGCAATGGTGACTACGAGGATGTAGCAAGAAGAAAGATCCCTAGCAGACGATCTGATTGCGTTCGTACAGCAGAATTCCTCGCAAATCTGCAGGAACAGGTGTTGAAGAACCCTGGCATTGGAATTCGGGCTTTGTTCGTGGAGTTGCTAACTGTAGTCAAGCCCTGGATAACAAGGGTAGCCAATGGTAGGCCGTATGTATGGCAGCAGGATTCGGCCCCTTGCCACACCTCTGGGAAAAGTCAAAAATGGTTGTCTGAAAATTTCTACGACTTCACCAGTCCAAATGTTTGGCCTCCAAACTCCCCAGACCTTAACCCCATGGATTATTTTGTATGGGGCGCAGTTGAAAAAGACACCAATCGCACTTCCAGTAATACAAAAGCCCAGTTAATGGATAAAATTAAAACAGTTTTTGCGGCCCTTCCCAGGGAGACTGTAGCATCAGCTTGTTCGAGGTTCCGAAGCAGAATTGAAGCTGTGATCGATGCTAATGGTGGTTATTTTGAGTAAATCTTGTTGATAGTATTGTAATTAACTCTGCCTGTAATGTTTTTTTGTCAATTCATTAAATTTAATAGATACAAAGAAGATTTTCTTTTTCCTTACGAAACTGTCAAATTTATCCCGAACACCCTGTAAATTACATGCAAAATTATACCCCGAGTTACGCGAATTCGACTTACGCGCTTTTTGTCCCACCTACAGCGTAACTTCGGGGTTTTACTGTATGTGTGTGTGATATAACATGACTAAGAGAATATGCAGAATAAATTGAATATTTTTATATTCTGCAGATTTCTAACTTGTTTTTCCTCTCTCTCTCTTCTGGAAAGTAAAAACAATCTTTGTCTGCGAAAATTATGAAATTCTATTAATCAAAGACAGAAATAATATTCATAAACTAACTGAAGAATTATTTCTTACAAACTGAGTTGACTGGATGCTTTGTGCAAATTTAATGTGGAAAAGTATAAAGTTAAGCATTTTAAAATTAAAAGATTGAAAGCTATGTGCCACATTGATGGAACTGTACTCCAGGAAATTGATGAAGCTAAGGGATTTAGATACTAATAAACAAAATTTTCATATCACACAATGATTGGTAAGTCAAATTAATATCAGTATTAAGAAAATTAATACTGCCATTAATTCTGGTCCTGCAATTCTAACATGGAAAAAATTTAAAGGAAGTTACACAAGCATATACAGGAAATCCTTGACCCTACATAAGAGTTACATTCTGCTAACTTTACATAAGTCAAATTTTATGTAAATCAGATTGAATCCCCTCACCCATAACTCTATTGCTCATGTGTTGGCATTAACATGTTTTAGTTATTTCTGTTAGTTTTGATCACCAGATGTACACATAAATTACATTTCAGTATGTAATTATTAATGCAAAGTAATAAAGCAAAGTATACATAATGTGAGAAAAAAAACAATTTCTGTATGAAATTATCAAGAGATGACTGAACTTTGGCCTCTTCTTTCTCTTCAAAAAACTCTCAATAAATGGCTAAAGCAAAATAAATATTTCTATTTGGGCTTTTAAGACCATGAAACATTCTGATCCATCCTCTAATTGTTCTCCACCTTCATATTGAAATGATTAAATATATCTTTATTGGCATTATCCAGAAATGTCTGTCATGAAAAAGTATTATATTACAGAAGCATCACATTCAAGAGTATTGAATGTACACACAGCAAAGGGGAATTTATGCTAAAGATGTTTTTAAAACCTGCGGCAACACAAATACAACTTTGAAAACTTCTAAATATATAACAGGACACATTATGTGCCTGGTACAGAATTTTTTGATAAGTCCCAGATAAACATTGAAACATGGCTTCATCAACATGACCCAGAGACTAAACAAGAATCAATGGAGTGGAGACAACGTTTCTCCATGGCCAAAGAGGATTCTTGCTATTGTCTTCTGGAATATAGATGCTGTAATCCTTACCAACTACCTCAAAAAAAAAAAAGTAAAACTGTTATAGTATTCAACAGCTCTGAAGGAACTGAAGGAAAAAATGCTACGGGAAACTGAGCAGAGGCATGTTGCTTTTGCAGGACAATGCACCTGTTCACACTGCTCATGAAATCCAACATACAATACACAACTTGGGCTTTCAATGTCTGTCTCATCCACCTTATTCACCAGACCTTGCTCCATCTGACTATTTCCTATTCCCAAATTTAAAGAAACACTTAAAAAGAACAGAATTTACCACAGATGATGAAGTTGCAGCCACAACTGAGGATTAGTTTGTGCAACAAGAGAAAGACTTTTTTCCTAGAATAATGTGTAAGTTACACAGTTCTACCTTAATTCCTTTATGGTGATTATCACAACTTTTCAGCACACCCTCATATATATTATTTTATGTATATCTATAGTATTTTTCCAATGCCATAAAACACTTTTACTTGTAATCGCTGTACTAACAGTTGCATGTTGTTATATAATGCTTGAGTTTCAATTTGATTTCTGATAACAGGCCTGTACATTAGTTGTGAATTTTGGAACAGCTGTTGCCTGGAAACAAGAATGCTGGGGGGGGGGGGACTGTCTTAACTCTCACTAGGAATGTGAGAGTTAAGACAGACTGAATAAGTTAATAATAAATAAAGGAAGATTAAGAAGACTGTGATATGATAAATATTGCAAAGGAAGTTTCCATGTAACCAAGTGAAACCACAGAACATTTAGTTGATATTCACTTTTTTTTTTTTGGTATATGATGTCATCCCTCAGAAATGAATTTAACTGAGAGAGAAAGAGAGAGAGAAAGAGAGAGTGAGTCAAGGAATGAGACCAAATTTTCTTTAAGCCCACATTGTGTAATTCTTTGAATGGTTATATAATTAACTCTTGTATTTTATAGGAAGTTACAGAATACTAGAACTCATTATTTACTAATAATTTATGATATTCCACATTTACTATTCTAGTAAATACAGATTCTATATAATGTATATATACCACATTCTATATTTAGTAACATACAGAGAAAAGAGAATGACTTAACATATAGAATTGTATCTACTGTACATACATATTATGAAGTTCCCGAGGTTCAGAAGGTGAATTGGATTGGATGAAGCAAGAAATGAAATGGATGCGGAATGAAATTGAGAGAATTCAGGTCAAAACTATTAAAATAAATCATGATGGCATGAAAGAGATAACAAAAGATGAGCGAGTGGCGTTGTATGGCGACTCCATTATTAAAGGTGTGCTAGAGGATAAAATGCACAAGGTATGTTTTCCAGGCGGTAAAATGAGTAGAGTGATTGAGGCATTGAATATGAGGCGGGAACGAACAAAAGAGTTAATTGTATTAATTGGTACGAATGATTTGAGAGAGAACAAAGAGCATGTCAAAATGAATGTCAGGAGACTGCTTGGAAAGATAAAGGAGAATAGTGTGACAGGAAGGGTGGTCAGTGTGTTGCCTAGGTATGATTGTGGTGAAATGAGGCGGAGAGCAAGGATTATGAATGATATTCTGGCTGAAATGTGTGAGGAGATGGGAGTAGAGTTTGTTAATGTGTGGAATGAGTTGAGGGACGAAGTGAGCTGTATGGGAGCGATGGACTGCATTTGAGTGGTTATGGTGTGAGTCGCTTGGAGAGACTGCTGCTGGAAGGTAGAGAAGTGAATAGAGAGAATGAATCAGATCGAGAGGGGAGTGATGTGGAAGAGCAGGAGAGATTGAAGGAGTGGAAATGAATGTGGAAGTGAGTGGTATGAGTATAGAAAATGAGAGAATGGGTGTGCAAGAGGAGCAGGGAAACGGCGAGGCTCAGGGTGGACAGGGATACACAGCATGAGAAAGGTGGATGCTCCAAGAGGAGGTGAGAGAATGTGTAGGCAGGAAAGTAATGGGATGATCAGGGATCAAAAGGAAACAGATGGAATTGCAAAGGGTTCTAAAATGAAGAAGCAGAAAGGGAAATGGCCCCAGTCCAGCATGGAGAGATCACATCGAGTGAGTGGTATCAGTGGAACTAGCTGTAGATCCAGAAATGAGTTGTTGTGTTTGTATACCAATGCTAGAAGTATAAGAAACAACGCGGATGAAATGGTTGCACTAATTGCGTCTGTGCACCCAGAGATTGTCGGAATAAGTGAGACATGGTTAGATGAGGATGACATCCTGACAGGAATAGAGATGGAAAGGTATGATGTGTTTCGTGAGGATAGAAGGGGTAAAAAGGGAGGGGGAGTGCTATTGATGATAGAGAAAGAGTTATGTCCATACAAGGTAGAGATGCAAGAGGGAAATGGGGCCAGTGGTTTTGAGGCAGTATGGTGTGAGATAGAGGTGAATAGAATCAAATACTTGGTGGGATGTTGTTATAGACCTGGTAATGTGGATGGTGGTGATAGTGAAATGTATAGTCAAATAAGCCAAGCAAATAAGAAAAGGGTGATCATTATGGGTGATTTTAATTATGGCAATATAGACTGGAATGAAGAGATAGCAACTGGAAGTAAAGAAAATGAGTTTCTTGAGTTTTTGAGGGATAACTACCTCAGACAATATGTAACAGAGGGCACAAGAGGATTAAGGGTCTTGGATTTGGTCATCTCATCGGAGGACGTAATTATCAATGAGGTATCAAATCATCCACCAATTGGTGAAAGTGACCATGAGGTGATTACTTGGGTGGTTGCCAGCAGTGCAAGGACCCCAGTGAAAAAAGGGTATATGTGGAACTACAAGGGGGGTGATTATGAAGAGCTCAGGAGACAACTTGCAGGTGTAGCATGGAATGAGGAGTTAGCTGGAAAAGAGATCAATGCAGCTTGGGGGATTTTCAAAAAATATTTAGTGGATGCAATGTCTAAATGTATACCACGGGTGAGAAGGTTAAATAAGTTAGGTGTGAGATGGATGAATAAAGAGATTAAGCATGCAATACAGAGAAAAAGGGCATTGTGGAGGCAGCATAAGAGAAGTGGAAGTAACCAATTTCATGAGTTCTACAAAGACCAGGCAAGGAGAGTGACTTGGTTGGTGAGAGTAGCTAAAGAGAGGTATGAACAGCAGTTAGCTAATGAAGCTAAAAAGAATCCTAGGGAGTTCTTTCGATATGTAGCCAGCAAAAGAAAGAATGATTATGGAAGGATGACATTGATTGGAGGAAATGGTATAAAGACAGCTGTTGCAGAATGTGTGGTGGAGATACTTAATGAACAGTTCATAAAGATCTTTCAATCTTGTGAATGTGACTTCATGGAGAGATTAAGAGCAGTTGATGATGGGGAGGAGAGACTGACTGTAAGTGAGGAAGAGGTGTTTGGGGAGTTGAGTAACCTAGATGTAAATAAGGCTGTGGGACTTGATAATATATCACCGCGTATTCTGAAGGAATGTGCCAGAGAGTTGACACCTGCCTTGACATATTTTTTTAATACGAGTCTTGCACTTGGTCAAATCCCTAAAGAGTGGAAGGAGGGCAAAATTGTGCCACTTCATAAAGGAGGTGATCGAACTCAAGCATCAAACTATATTCCTATCTGTGTGTCAGGTGTTGTGGTTAAGATGTTGGAGAAGCTTGTGAGAACTAGGATCCAGAGTTGGGTTGACAACAATGGTATAATCTTTGATGGACAGCATGGATTTGCTAAAGGGAGGTCGTGTTTTAGTAATCTACTTACTTATTACAATAAAGTGACTGCTTCTTTGGACAGAGGAGAAGGATACACAGTAATATATTTGGATTTTGCAAAAGCTTTTGATAGAGTACCTCATGATAAGTTGACAGTCAAACTAGAGCAGATGGGGTTGGATATTAGATTAGTGCATTGGATTGGAGACTGGCTATCTGATAGGTATCAACAAGTTGTGTATGGGGGGGGTGCAATATCCAGGAAAAGGAAAGTCACTAGTGGAGTGCCTCAGGGATCTGTTTTAGGGCCATTACTATTTAACTTGTATATTAATGATATTGGCAAAGATTTGGATGGAGATATTCAGTTGTTTGCAGATGATGCAAAGTTGGGACGAACCATAAAGAGTAGTGAAGATGTTGTGGTCTTGCAAGAAGACTTGAATAAATTGAGTGATTGGGCAAGCAAATGGGGATGTGAGTTCAATGTTGCAAAATGTAAGGTTTTAAAATTTGGAAAACAAAGATGGGATGCAGAATTTATGCTTGGTAAGAATATATTGTTGGAAGTAGAGGAAATAAGAGATCTGGGAGTGATAGTGGATAAGGATCTAAAATTTAGGAGACACATCGCCAAAATTGTGAAGACAACACAAAGACTTCTGGGAATGATGAGGAGGACACTGACGTGTAGAAGTAGGGAGATTCTTGTTCCATTGTATAAGGCTTTGATTAGGCCACACATGGACTATTGTGCCCAGATTTGGTCACCTGGTTTTCAGAAGGATGAAGAGATGTTGGAAAGGGTCCAAAGGCGACTGACTAAGGTAGTTTCTGACCTCTGGAATGTCGAGTATGAGGAAAGATTGAAAAGATGTAATTTGCAGAGTCTAGTGGAGAGAAGGAAGAGGGGAGATATGATAGAGACCTACAAGTTGGTAAGGGGTTGTTATAGGATCAATGGTGGAGAAGTTCTACAGAGAATAGTGGGAGATCAGGGGAGAACCAGAGGTCATGCCTGGAAACTGTATAAAGAGGGTGTGAGTAGGGGAGTGAGAGGCAGGTTTTTTTCGTGCAGAGTTGTGAATGATTGGAATGCCTTGCCTGAGAGTGTGGTGTCTGCAAGGAGTTTGAATGTGTTTAAGACCCGGTATGATGAGATGTGTGTGAGATAAAAGGACCTCCTAGATGAGTCTTTGACTCCATGAGGTCTTGTTTAATAATAATAATAATAATAATAATAATTATTATTATTATTATTTGACACCTTCAGGGAGGCCTAAGACTCATCGAAGGAGGGCACCTACTCTATAACTCTCCATCTCCAACACTCAACTTCATCCACAAACTGCCTCATCTACACCAATGCCATCTACTGTCCACCATCACCACTATTATTTTCACAGACAATCACAAACATCCAAGCCCACAGCAAGATTCAACCCCGCAGTCTTTTGGCTGGAGAGCAGATACGCTAACCACTTGGCCAACCAGGCTGGCCAGAAGCAACAGGCGTTTCATACATCATGGCTTTAAGGGTCCCCACCGATATACAGGGTGGTTCAAAATTCCACGTACAAACTTTGAGGGGAGGTAGAGAATATCAAAATCAACCATATTTACATAGGAAATCATGACCGGAAACGCCACCAGAAGGTACTAACAGGGACACAAAGATACAGAACTAACACAAGGCAGTAAGTAGTGTAAAAAACTTTATTAGGCGTAACTGAACAGTTCAATAGTAGTTGGATACATAATATGGTTTCACATCAGGTGCTCAGAGTCAACCATTAGCAGTGATGCATGCCTGACACTGACGACGCACTGATTGCCGTACATTTCCGAAAATACCTGGAGTTTCCCGGATATTAGCAGGGGCGATAGCGATTCTTGCCATGAAGTCCATATCAGAGGCAAAAGGCATTTCATACACCATGGCTTTAAGGGTCCCCACAGAAAGACAATGCCTGATAAATCAGGTGAGCATGGGGCCATGCGATGGGTCTACCATGCCCAATGCATCGAGCCCCAAAGGACCTGTCCAAATACTGATGCACAGAAATGCCAAAATGGGATGGAGCCCTGTCGTGTTGGAACCACATCCGTCAACGCACAGTCAAGGTCCGATACTTCTGAGAGTCCAGTGGGAAACTCCAGGCATTTTCGAAAATGTAAGGCAATCAATGCGTCATCGGTGTCAGGCATGCGTCACTGCCATTGGTCATAACGTCGAGCACCTGATGTGAAACCATATTATGTATCTAACTACTACTGAACTGTTCAGTTACGCCTAATAAAGTTTTTTTTACACTACTTAGTACCTTGTGTTATTTCTGTATCTTTGTGTCCCTGTCCTTCCAGTGGCATTCTGGGAGTCCAGTCAGGATGGTACGGGTACGGATCAACTAAACAGTCAGCAACGATACCTGCCCATACATTAATAGCGAAGCGTTGTTGTGCAGCATGTGATTGCACAGCGTGTGGGTTCTCATGGGCCCACACATGAGCATTGTGGTGATTGAAGACCCCTTTGCAGGTAAATGAAGCTTCATCCATGAACAAAACACAACTTGGAAAATCTGGATCTACAGCACTTTTCAGCAGAAACCACTGCACAAATTCCACATGTCGAGGATAATCTTTGGCCATCAGTAACTGGACCCGTTGCAGATGAAATGGATGTAAGGACTCAGAGTGCAAAACACGCAATACACTGGATCGAGATACTCCTATAGCAGAGGCAATGGCATGTGTGCTTGTCTCTGGATTATTGTCCATCGCATGCAACACCTCCTCTTCCATAGTGGGATTTCGCATCGATCGTGGCCACCCACTATCATGAATGCAATCCCTGAATAATCCATTCATGCAAATTCTGATGCATATGCGCAAACATTTGGTGATGTGGTACACGTCTGTTTGGGCATCTTTTGCAATACATTTGTACAGTGGCTTGTCCATTACCGTCAGCTAACCATAAACACATGGTTAGCCTAGTGGCTATGCGCTTCGCAACCATATGCCTGGGAAAGGTCCTAGGTTCAGTTCCTGTTGACGACGTAAGGAGCTCAAGGATCTTCCTCAGCAATAGTCAAGCTAGCCAGTCTTGAGCGTGGACAGCAGGGTTTTTCTCCCAAGTTTATCTGGGGTTTTTCATCCCACAAGCAGGCAAACCGGCCCCAGTGAACACACACGGATTACAGTCATGAATATCGCCCTTAGGGGAAGCAGCAGATGAGTGGCAAACCAGCTGCATTAATACAGCAGTAACCCCTCATTAGGAGGGAGGTCAACTAGTCCTAGGACAGACGAGAGGGATAGAAACCCATAAACGAGGTATATGTCTCCCATCTCAGCATTCATAAAACGACGCATGTTCTTCGTACGACATCGATGCTTGAATGAGGAAGCCCCCAGTTCTCATCTGGAGCACTAGCGAACAGCGACACATATCACTTTAGGGTGGCTTTTCCGGTCATGCTTTCGTATGTGAATATGGTTGATTTTGATGTTCTCTACCTCCCATCAAAGTTTGTACGTGGAATTTTGAACCATCCTCTGTGTATACATATATGTTAAAGATGCCAAGCTATTTTAAACCTGGTTTTACTCCATTTCCCAAGTAAGCAAAGTTTGCGCTTGCACGTATTGCAAGTCTAGGTGACCTGCAAAGCGGTGCAAGTCTAGGCAACTTGTGGTAAAGGTGGAATAAGATCTGATCACTATTCTTAATATTTACCCTTACTGCAAAGCCCATCTCCTTGAGGAGATGTATGATGCTATTCATTAAGGACAAGGGGCCACTACCCAGACTGGTTTCGACCTTTATTGTGGTCTCATCAGTGGGAGCCAGGCTTAGAAATACCAAGGTTAAGTAATACAGAGCTTATAAGTATTTTACCAAAACAAGTTAGCATAAGGTGCTTTGACCTTATTAAATAAAAATCTCAGGATGAGAGATAGATGTAGAAAGTTTTTTACCTTGGATATAACATATGTTAAAGATGCTTAGCTATTTTAAACCACCTTCACCACGAGTTGCGCTACTTTGCGGGTCACCTAGATTTGCAATACGTGCAGGTGCAAACTCGACTTATTTGTCTGTTTGCTTACTTGGGAAATGGAGTAAAACCAGGTTTAAAATAGCTTGGCATCTTTAACATATTTATATCCAAGGTATAATATATATTATACCTTGGGTATAATATATATTATACCTTGGGTATAATATATATATATATAGTTATAATATATATATATATATATATATATGTGTGTGTGTGTGTGTGTGTGATAATCGGCTTTTACTCAGCTGTTGTGATACATTTTAAAAACATTGATTTAATGACTAAAAACCGAGATAACTTATAAAGGTTTTAATAAGAATAACATGACTAGTTTCGGCTTATAACAACCTTCCTCAGGTATTCTTAAAGGAAAAGAATAGTAATAAACATTGAAGTATCTAAACAAACTGGAAATTACAGGTAAAAATTCCACACATAACTGATACATAAAAAATGTTGTACTTTTTCAAGTTGTTCTAACAGGCGTGCCATTGTTTATTTCAAGTGCGCGTGCAGGCTCACGTGAACGCCAATATTGAATAACTGCAGAATGGCTATCTGGGATGTTATAACTCAAATTGTTGTTTAAGTGGACAGGGTTCAGAAGGATTTCCCTTGAGTCTACAATTTTCCTCTCAAACTCATCATCACATCACAGCAAAAGATATTTTCTGATCTATCCCAGCAAACAGAGTGGCTTTGTTGATCATCATTAGGATTATTTGAAAAAAGAACATGACTGGATAATGCAGTTGCATGAGATCTTTTGTAAGAGATGTCTCTTTTATGCTCTTCTATACGTTGTTAAATAGATTTGTTAGTTTGTCCAAAATAAGGGATATTGCAATCGCACCATAATTTATATACACCTGGATATTTTAGGTTGTGATGAGTAGGTTTTGGATGGCTGATTAGAGAATGGATTTTAGGAAGTGTGGTGAAGAACGTCCTGATATTATATTTTTTAAGGACTTATAGCTATTTTTTTAGAGACCCGTGCTAATGTACGGAATGGAGATGCTAGCTTTAAAATTAATAGTTTCTGTTGTGCACTGTCTGGGAGGATCCAGAAGAAATTTCTTAATCGTTTTTTCAGAGTATCCATTTTGTTTAAAGATAAGAGCGAGGTGATTTATTTCTTTTTGTAGTTCATCTGGTTCAGTCAAGAGAGAGCATGCTCTGTGTCCTAAGGTAGATATAGTTCCAAGTTTTTGCGGTGGGAAATGATGAGAAAGATTATGCAGATATCTATTAGTATGAGTAGGTTTTCCGTACATAGAGATTTTTAATCTTTCAGAGCATCGTGTAAGCATGACATCCAGGAATGCTAAGGAGTTATTATTTTCTAGATCAGCAGTAAAGTTTATATTAGGATGTTGGATGTTTAGATGATGAAGAAAATCTGTGAGAGATGTGTGCCCATGATTCCAAATAATGAATATATCATCAACATATCATTTCCAAACTTTTGGTTTAAATGAGAAGAACGATATGGCTTTCGTTTCAAAATCTTCAAGGAAGATGTTAGCTAGAACTGGGGACAAAGGATTGCCCATTGCCAGGCCTTGTTTTTGTTGGTAAACGGAGCCTGATATCTGAAGTAACCAGAACGAATGCAATGTTTTAATAAAGTAAACATTTTTTGGATAATTTGTCCTTTAGTAATGTAAGTACCTTGTCCGTAGGAATGTTAGTAAATAAAGATATAGAACTAACAGGAACTCCTATATTCCATAAAATTCATGTATGTAGCATACCATTTCTTTGCTGGACGTCCAGCAAACCTGGATAATATTCTCCATCTGTTGAAAGAACATGGATAAGAAGTGCAGTTTGACCATGTCCATTAGAAGGGGCAATAATAATCCTTCACACTGAAAAGAAAACTTAACTAGATTACCTGGCATTCGTAGTAGCTACATTCAGTTGCCTACAGCAAGAAACGCAGTTGCTTGCTGTTTATTCGGTAACTGGAATCTAAGTTATATCAGACTAAAATACCTATGAGTTATATTCATTTTTTGCTGCTTGTTTTTATCGTATAATTATAGTTTTTAATGCCAGTGCAAAATAAGAAATCCTTTCATACTTTCTTCACTTCATATTGTATCACTTTGGAAGATCAATGTCACTATCAATTTTTTCATTATATAATTATTTTAATTGCCAATACATCTTAAAATTCTTCCACAACTTGATTGAAGATAATTATTTTTGTCTAACAAATATTTTATAAATTCATGAAAATCCAAATCTAAAAATGAATATAGCCTCCATCTGTTCCAAATGAAGTTTTCTTTTTTATACATAATCTTAGTTCGAAGGTTAGTTCACAGATTGTGCAAAGGTTCACACTTTTAAATTTTGCTTTATAGAGAATCATATGTAAATCTTGAATCATATCATGTAATGCATAATTTTTATTACGTAATCTGTATGTTTTTGCATTTCAACTTTCTTGGTTTCCTCCTAATCACTCACTACAAATCGAAATAAAAGGCAGTTATGAAGTCACCTGTTATGCACGTATTTTTGGCTAATTTTGATATTATGCGCCAGTTTTGAAGCAGCGATATTTTCCCTACAGTTTATCTTTCGAAACGTGTAGGTGCATGCGTCAAAATGAAATTTTATTTCCAAAATCTTCGTAACAGAATTAATTCGCCTTTAATGGCTAACCCCCCCCCCCCCCCAAAAAAAAAAATTATCATCACACACACAAAATACTGCTAGTAACATATGTGCACTTTCTTTTTGTTTGAATTCATTATTTTTCTAAAGTAATGGTACCAGAGAAATTTTAATATTCCGATACCAAAATTAAATCGTGATGATTATAAATTAGCAAATTTTGTATATTTTTTCATTTATATCATTTCCTGATAAGTATAAATCATTAAATTATATAATATTGGGGAAATTAATGTTTAAAAAAACAGTTTCATCCTACAAAAGCAATATCAGAATAAAATGTTTTGAACATCTGTAAAGCAATCAGAAAGGTGAAAAATATAATAATAAAATAAATTTTTGTGTGTATTCGGCTACTGTTAAGGAGTTTTTAGTGTGTCTACTGGATGTGTTTGTTTCTCACTTTCTCAATAATTTGTGTTTAGCTTATGGACTGTTACTCGAGCAGAAAGGAATATAATATAACCCTTTCTCCCTCCAAAAAAAAGAAAAAAACAAACGATTATGTAATACATATGCGCCTTTTCTTTTAAATAATTCAAATCTTTTTTTTTCTTGAAGATAATTGTATCAAATTATTTATAATTTTTCAATAATAAAAATGAAATTGATCACTATAAATTAAGAAATCATTTTACTGTTGTATCAGCCTGTAAAAGATATGTCAGTATTTCTGTGTTAGGATGTTTGTAATCAACAATGGAAAATGAAATAAGACATTCTTGATGTATTCTGCACTACAGCTAGGCAATTTAGTGTGATTTCTGAGGAAACTTTCTGTCTCTTGTCTTTCTCAATAGCAGTGAGAGTAATCTAAGTTTAGCTTTTCCCTCCAGCTAAGAGGATTATTATAGAGTATTTCAAAGATGTAGTAATATTTAGAATTAAAAAATAAATAAAGAAATAACAAAAATAACACTATTGAAATTTCAGCAGACTGCAGAACAACTGATTTCAGATTGCAAAGAAATAGTGCAGTATTAGAAGCTTCGACGGCACAACAATATTATTGCTTTATTTTATTTTATTTTATTTTTTTTTGTCAAAATGGTAAACTGAAGCAACAGATTTTGAATACTGTATGAAAACTTTCAAGTTATATTTTCAGCATATTTATTGGTTACGCTGGATATTACAGTAATGCAGATCCTATAAAAAAAAAATCTGTTGCAGTTTTAAGCAAAAGACAAAGGCAAAGAGTCTCTGATAAAATACCATTGGATATAAATTTTTGACATTAACCCCTAGAAATGCAGTTTAATATCATTTGTTGTTCACAAAAAAATCGTTCCTAAAATTGGAATGTTACGATCCATATAATGGTATTTTTCAAGGAAAGAAAGCAAAATGTCATATTTATTTCAATAAATGTTATTTAAAAAATATAAATATTTGACATAATATTTTAAATGAAACAAACATTTGAAAATTTGCAGGAAAAAAAATCTTCTATATTGTCAGTAAAGTGAAAGAACAAAGTTGTCTTGTTCCATGACACTGATTTGAAGAATAAAAGGCAGCAAATTTACTATTACTAAATAGATCATTGCAAAGGCTGATCTCTGGTCATTTCAGGATTGATTATTTTCGCACATGTGAAATTCGTTTTTATTTTGGGAAAAAGACAATAATTGTGCAGGAAAAAAAAACAATTATCGTAGGACAGTAAAGGAAATTCAAAGCAATGTAGTACACGTCCAAACAGTTAATCCATTAACGGCTCTAAAATCATCATTCAGGCATTAACAGCGAAGGGGGTAATTGCATGATAAAAAGTAGAATGCGGATGAAGTTTTGATCCATTAAAATTGAACTGGCAACTATGCCGCGGAATCTTGTCTGGAAGCAGTGCATTATTTTTATTTTTATTCAAAAAGAAAGTATATAATTACTTTTCATCTTCAACAAGAAGATGGAGTATGCTCCTTAGAAAAAAAAAAATCTTTAACAGTTAAAAGATTAAGTGAAACGAGGTGGTCCACAAGAGCTGACACTGTTGCGTTCAAACTGTGGATATAAAACACATTAAAGAGGCATTACTTGAAGTATCCATTTCTCCTCATGAAAAACCTATTTCTAAATTACAGCTCATCATTGGCTGATCATTTTGACAATTCAGAAACAGCAGTAACACGTGGACCCTGCATAGGAAGCGGGAATAACGCATCGTGAAAGAAGAAGAAACAGCAACGTTAACAGTTGTGTGGGACAAAATTATATAAGAATAAATGCTACTAGTAAATCTCTACAAGATCCTGATATGGATTTGTTTTTAGCTAATAACTTGTTAGTTTTTAGTTGGTTTTATTTTAGATATAAGAAATAGTTTTTGCTATTTTAAATGAAGAAGCAAATTTATTAACAGATGAGACAAAATTTAAAGATGAGAAGGAAAGAGTGAAAAAACGAAAAAAAAAGTCTCACGAAATTTTACAATTTAACGATGAGATTACTTGTCTATTACATGGGAAAGAAAATTTCATCGTTAATAAGCTAATTTTGGAAATTAATGAAAGAGCAAAAAGCTATTTAGACAGATATGTATGGCATTTTTTTCAGGAAAGATATAGCTCAAGACAAGTACAAGACTAGTATTAACAAAATTTTACAATCTTATGGAAGCTGATATTGATTCAGAAAAATTTATTGGTTAAGTTAAGCAATTTTTAATAATGATAAAGGAAGAAAATTTTTCAATTAAAATACGTACAAATTTATAAATGATGGGTTAAGGTCTACTTTTCACGAACGTAGAAACAAATAAAAAAATTAAGAAGCAACTTGCACCAAAATAAATCAACTGACCTCTCATTATTATGCATTGAATCAGATGTAATAGACTCAATTAATTATATCATTTTAGATATATTCTGTTAAAACCAAAGCCAAAAAAAAAAACTTTTAGTTATTTTTTCTTTTTTAATTTAAATTTGAACAAATTTATATATATATATATATATATATATATATATATATATATATATATTATTGAAATTAGGATTTACTCGAGATGTATACATTTATAAAATTAATTTAACTTACTAGAACCCAAGAAAGTATAACAAAAACCTTTAATAAATCACGACTAGTTTCATCAGTGCTCTGACTTCTTCAGGTGGGTAACAAATAACATAAGACTTATAAAAATAACAAGGTAAAAAACATGGACTTCCCAGTTTAATAAAAAGAAGCAGAATAGTAACAGTCATATACGAATAGGTGACCATATGCCACCATTGGCATGAGTTGAATGTGTGTGACAGCTAATTTTAGAGCACCAGTACTGGATTACTGCGCTATGGGAATCAGGCAAATTGTAGCTTAGATTGTTGTTCAAGTGTGAAGGGTCCAGAACTATTTCTTTTGATTTGATAATTCTTCTTTCAAATTCATCTTTGCATATATATAAATTAGTAGTGCGTTCCCAATCAACTTGGTGTGGCTGTTCTTCAAGGTTAGAGTTTGCCGAGAAGAGGACATGACTGGAAAGGGCGTTTGCTCGTGTTCTACTGTAAGAGATGTCACGTCAATGTTCCTCAAGTGAAACAGATTTATCTGTCTGGCCAAAATAAGGTCGACCACAGTCACACAAAACTTTATAAACACCAGGAAAATGCAGTTGGTTGTGTTTTGGTTGACTCAGAAAACAATGAAGTTTTGGCAGAGTAGTATAGTCGGTCTTTATGTTGAATTTCTTCAAAATCCTAGATAGTTTTGGGGTAAGAGAGCTGATAGTGATAGGATTGGAATCATCTTCTTGTCGAGGATGTTGGTGTGGTCTCAAACATTTAGTGATGTTACGAGACGAATATCCATTATTTAAGAAGATGTTTTTCAGGAAGTTAGGCTCTGTTTGAAGGTCTTCTTCTGTGGAAGTGAGACATCTTGCTGGATGGGCAAGGGTGGAGATGATGCCCAGTTTCTGAGGAGGGATGTGATGAGAAGCGCCATGTAAATATCTATCAGTGTGGGTGGTTTTTCGAAAAATTGAAAATTTAAGACAGTCAGGTAATCTGCTGATATCTTTAGATCCAGGAAGGGGAGAATGCCATTAATCTCTAGTTCTGATGAGAATTTAATGTTCTGATGTTGAAAGTTTATTTTCCACTTGGTTAGAGTATAATAAATTTAGTTTAATCCTTTATCCAAGTGTGAGCAAACAAAGTTTGCGCCTGAAAGTATCTTCAGGACTGGGTTAAGGTGATACAACACCAGGGCAACTCGTTGCAAAGGTGGAGCAAGCTACCAACATTCCTATCTTAGTATCTCCTATAATGCAAAACACATCTCCTTGCGGATATGTCTAATGTTATGCATTAAGGGAAGGGCCACTACCCAGACCGGTTTCGACCTTTATTGAGGTCTCTTCAGTGGGAGCTTTCAACATCTAAACTTTCAACATCTTTCTCTAAATCCAGAGTAATTTATTAAAAAAGGGTGGCACACCAATTGGCAATTCCTATAGGTGGAGAATACCTGCTAATGCTTCTGCCTGATATCTCGACTTGGGCCTGGCTCCCACTGAAGAGACCTGTTTGCAGCGGCCCCGAGAGAAAGCTCCATGTTCCAGTCCTTCTTCAAACCTGTTCCAGCGGATTCCAGCAACAGTTTAGGTGAACTGAAAAGAGAGCTCCGATTGAAGTCGTGCCTTGGTAAGATTCCTTTGTTCTTTTTTGTGGTTTTTTTTTAGGCCTATACACGGCATTCTGCTACTTTATAGGAAAGGAATAGACTATCCTTGGAAAGTCTTCTTCCTTTCTTTGTTTAAGTAATGTCTTCGGTTTTGCCGAGGGTAAGAACCCTTGGGTTCGAAATTGATGCTAATATTGAGAAGCGGACGTTTGCGACGACTATAATTAACTATGTTGGGGCCGACAACATTTCTGGCTTTACCCCTTACGGGGGGGGAAGGTTTCAAGTTGTATGTACTAACGTTGCAACTAGAGAAAAATTACTGACAGGAGTCGAGTGCCAGGGAAAATTTTTTCATCCTTTTGTGGTAGGAAGTCTTTCCAAAAGTGTAAGAATAGATCGCTTCCCACTAGAATATCTCGAAGAAGACACTGACATCATAACTAAAGTCTTCTCGAAATGGGGAGCCGTGCGTGATATAAAAATTGGCACGGACGCTGACTTCCCTCAGTGGAAGTCAGGTGAAGTCACCTTTTCCATCATGATGAAGGCAGAAATTCCGAATTACGTCAAGATAGGATCGGCCAGGGTAATGGTCAGCTACCCTGGCGTAAAGCGACAGTGTTTTAAGTGCGGTGCCCTCACGCATCTCGGGGCTCAGCGCCCGAAAATGAAATGCAGGAACTGCCTGACAGCGGGCCATACATTGCAGAATTGCCAGTCGGCCTGCTTAAAATGTGGTAACACAGACCATAAAGTGGACACCTGTCCAAGTAGAAACCATGCAGAAAGAGTGGGAGGTACTATTACGCCCAACACTGCAACACCGGAAAACAATATCAGTGGCATGGAGCAGAACGACTTCCCAACCCTGGAGGCTGCACATGAAAGGGCAGCAACAAAGAATCACACCGCCACATCGCAAAAGGAAGTAACAGAGAAACCGACAGACAAAATTGTAGAAGCAGCCAGGAAAGACACAAAGCATGAGGAGCCAGCCAACGACCAAACCACCACCACAGAAAATAAACAGAAACACCAGCAGGAAGGTCCTATCATGGTAGTTGAAGAAATAACAGAAGAAGAAACAGTAGAAATGGAAATTCATAGCGAAGAAACCACACAAAAAAGGCCAGGCAGCCCTGAAGAAGGGAATGTAAAAAAACCAAAACCAGGGAGTCCGGGCATAGCTGAACCTGGAAAGGTAATAGCAGAACCCACAAAGTACCCTTATGCAAAAGCCAATGCGACAATACTACATCTACTAAACGACTTCCCCGAGGAAGAGAAGGCTTTACGAAATGGTATAGAAGCATTCGGGGATATCCTACTTATCCTCACAGGGAAAAACGGGCCTAAAGTGGTAAGCGCAGAGTGGAACGATATGTTTGTTGAAGACATAGACGAAATCACTCCAGAACAAATCGAAGAATTTATTGATGCAAAGGATGACGCAGGAGCAGCATTGTACAGAGGCCTAGGAATGTTAAACTACTCCCGCGGAGAAAAGTTAGCAGATCACATCCTCAAAACCCACAACAACAGAAAGCAGGAGGATGTAAGCCTTGCTTAACAGGCAGACAAGTCAGTAGATTCGTCGTACTGAGCGACCAGACTCGGGGAAAAAAAAAAAAAAAAAAAAATCCCCCTTTTCTCTTTCCATTTCACATTAGAATTTTTGTTATGAAAAGGTATTTGTCTATTCCACAGGAGGGGGTACCCTGAGAACCTGGGCTGCGAAGGCCTACATCGAGGCGGTGCAGCTCCTTGTGAGCTGCATCACTCAGGCCAGGCTCTTCCCCCGCTCTTCTGGTCATTCAGTTTGAAATTCCGAAATTCACCTAGTTTCTTATTTCTTTGGTTCTGTCTTACAAATTGTTATATGTACGTTTTAATGTTATTTACCAGTTTCCTTTTTCATGTGTTGCTTCTTTCATTTGTTTTTCCCCCGCTTTCCTCGGGCGGTCATCTGAAGAGGTGACCGACCGAGGAAAGCTGAAAAGAACGGATGGAGGGAGATAATGTCGGAGATCTGCTTGGTGCTGACATTTAAGTCAGGCCAAGTAGATCGACTGAGGCCTCCTTTAACTATCTACTACTATCCACTCTACCTTTCTCCTCCTCTCTCACTATCAAGCTGACTCTCAGCACAACTTTTTTAAATCTAAAGAGGCCAGTGATGAAAGGCATGAACTCCCATTCGACCTCAATAAAGGTCGAAACCGGTCTGGGTAGTGGCCCTTCCCTTAATGCATAACATTAGACATATCCGCAAGGAGATGTGTTTTGCATTATAGGAGATACTAAGATAGGAGTGTTGGTAGCTTGCTCCACCTTTGCAACGAGTTGCCCTGGTGTTGTATCACCTTAACCCAGTCCTGAAGATACTTTCAGGCGCAAACTTTGTTTGCTCACACTTGGATAAAGGATTAAACTAAATTTATTATAATGTTCTGATGTTGATTATTTAAATGGTTTAGGAAGTTTTGCAGTTCCTCTAAACTATGTACCCAGATAAGGAAGACGTCATCAATGTAGCGTAACCACAGTTTACGTTTTAAAGTAGCTGAAGAAATAGCTTTCTCTTCAAAATCTTATAGAAAAATGTTAGCTAAGACTGGGGATAGAGGGCTGCCCATAGCTAACCCGCTAGTTTGTTTGTATACTTTATCTTCATAGCAGAAATAGCCGGAATTGATGCAGTGAGTTAGAGGAGCAAACATTTTTTTAGAAACATTGTCCTAAGTAGATTCGCAGTTTGTTTTGGTAATTGCGCAGCTGCCTTTTCAACTTATTAAGAAAGAGTTCTTTAGAAATCAAGGTCGGAGAAGGAACGAAGTTAAGGCCCTTTGAGAGCACACTAAGTTCTGCAGGAGAAAGTGTGTGAGAGGATTTGTTAATGAAAACATTTTTTAAATTTTGTGAATTGATATGGGGTTGGCAACTTTGCTCCTGTTTAAGTTGGTTGAATTTTCTGATAAGAATTAATTTGTTGGAGAGTTGCGATCTAGAAGCATGGAGAGAGCTCATGTTTTTAATATCAATCCAGGATCTGTTATCTAAAGATGAACTTCAGTTATTTTCAAAAGAATCTCTTTTGCAGAACAAAGAAGCTAATGTGGACTTGGTATCTGTGATTCTTTCATACAATAAATCAATTTTAGCTTTGTGATAGATATTATGAGCACGTTTAGTGCGAATCGATTCTTTGAAATCTAAAAACTTTGGGATTACAGAGTGAAAAATTTGCATCTTTTCAGAAAAACTAACCTATTAATCTTCTTCTTATTGTGTTATCTTCTATCGAAGGTCAGCGACCATCTTGGCGAACAAACTGCGCTCTTGTGCTAATCTGAGCAGTTGTGCACTGCTCTTTCCTGTCCACGTCTTGATGTTGTCAAACCATGATATTCTTTTTCTTCCTCTAGTTCCTTTGCCATCAATTCTTCCTACCAAAATAGTTTGTAGAAGTTGGTATTTGCTGTTTCTCATGATGTGTCCAAGATATGTTTTTCGTTTCTTGATTATTTGTACAAGATGTTTAGCTTTGCCAATGGATTTTAAGACATCTTCATTGATAATTTTTTCCGTCCATGATATCTTTAGCATTCTTCTGTATAGCCACATCTCAAAGGCTTCGATTTTCTTGATGGTTGTCGCCTTCAATGTCCATGTTTCAACTCCATAGAGCAGAATAGACCATACGTAGCATTTCAGCATTCGGCATCTGTCTTCCATGTTTAGGTCTTTATTGCAGAATAGTGTTCTCATTTTCATGAAGGACTGCCGTGCAACTTCAATCCTTGTCTTTATATCTATTTCTGGATCCCACCGTTCATTAAGCCAGCAACCAAGATATTTATATCTTGACACTTGATCAATATTTTTCCCATTGAGTGTCAGTTTCATTGATGAGGCTGGATGTTTGCTGATGATCATGTATTTTGTCTTGTTGATGTTTATATTTATTCCCATTCTTTGGCTTTCTATGTATACTCTGTCAACGAGTTTTTGGAGATCCATAATGTTATCTGCAATTAGCACGGTGTCATCTGCATATCGTAGGTTGTTAACAATCTTTCCATTTATTGAGATTCCCTCTGGACATTCTTCCAATGCTTTTTTAAAGATTACCTGTGCATATATGTTGAACAGGAGTGGTGAGAGCACACATCCTTGTCTCACTCCTCTTTTGATGTTAATATCACTGGTGGTAATGTTGTCTAATTGAACGGTAGCTGACTGATTCCAATACAGATTTATTATTAGTCTTATGTCTTGTTCGTCTAGCCTTATTTGTTGAAGGATTTCTATTAAGTTGGTCTGTCTGACTTTGTCGAATGCTTTTTCAAAATCTATGAAACACATAAAGACAGATTTCTGTTTTTCTATGCATTTTTGTATCAATATTTGGGTACAGAAAAGTGCCTCTCTAGTACCAAAACCATTCCGAAAGCCGAATTGTGTTTCACTTAGAGTTTCTTCACTTTTTCTATAAATGCGATTCTGAATTACTTTCAAAAATATTTTTTAATGTTTGGCTCATTAGACTAATAAGTCTGAAGTCACCACAGGAATTCGCTTTCGGTTTCTTTGGGATAGTGATAAATGTAGATTTGAGCCAATCTGATGGAAATTCATCACTTTCATATATTTTATTAAATAGTTATTAAATTATTAAAAACCTATTAATAAAAAGTCCAATTTTTACCAGAGTTTTTTCATAATCCTTGATAAGATGTACACTAACCTCGTCAGAAGGTAGATAAATATTACTGTCTTAAATTTTCAATTTTTTAAAAAACCACCCACACTGATAGATATTTACATGGCGCTTCTCATCACTTCCCTCCTCAGAAACTGGGCATCATCTCCACCTTTGTCCATCGAGCAAGACGTCTCACTTCCACAGAAGAAGACCTTCAAACAGAGCTTAACTTCCTGAAAAACACCTTCTTAAATAATGGATATTCGTCTCGTAACATCACTAAATGTTTGAGACCACACCAACATCCTCCACAAGAAGATGATTCCAACCCTATCACTCATATACAGATACCATTGATCAGTTCTCTTACCCCAAAACTATCTAGGATTTTGAAGAAATTCAACATAAAGACCAACTATACTACTCTGCCAAAACTTCGTTCTTTTCTGAGTCGACCAAAACACAACCAACTGCATTTTCCTGGTGTTTATAAAGTTTTGTGCGAGTATGGTCGACCTTATTTTGGCCAGACAGATTAATCTGTTACACTTCGTCTTGAGGAACATAGACGTGACATCTCTTACAGTAGAACACGAGCAAACGCCCTTTCCAGTCATGTCCTCTTCTCGGCAAACTCTAACCTTCAAGAACAGTCACACCAAGTTGATTGGGAACGCACTACTAATTTATATATATGCAAGGATGAATTTGAAAGAAGAATTATTGAATCAAAAGAAATAGTTCTGGACCCTTCACACTTGAACAACAATCTAAGCTACAATTTGCCTGATTCCCATAGCGCAGTAATCCAGTACTGGTGCTCTAAAATTAGCTGTCGCAGACATTCAACTCATGCCAATGGTAGTACACGGTCACCTATTCAAATATGACTGTTACTATTCTACTTCTTTTTATTAAACTGGAAAGTCCATGTTTTTTACCTTGTTATTTTTATAAGTCTTATGTTATTTCTTACTCACCTGAAGAAGTCAGAGCACCGATGAAACTAGTCGTGATTTATTAAAGGTTTTTGTTATACTTTCTCAGGTTCTAGTCAGTTAAATTAATTTTATAAATATATGTATACCAATGTTGTGTTATTTTTAGTTTATTAAAATGAGTTATTATGGAAATGTTGACTTTTATTTTCAATAAACTAAAAAAAAAAAAAGCATATGAATTTGATTAACTGAAATAGACTTTTTCTTTTGGGGCCTCATTATGATGTTGTGCCTAGGGCCTCAAAAAGTATAAATATGGCCCTGGGATGTATAGTATGGATGTATAGTATGGCCCTGGGATGTATATGCAGAGTATAGTATTAGTGGGAATATCTTATAGGAGGTGGAAGAGATGAGAGATCTGAGGATGATGGTGGATAGGGGCTTGAAATTTCATGGAAATTTTGCTAATAATTATGAGGTCAATACAGTGGATTATGGGATTGAAGCAGTGAAACTGACATGTAAAAGGACATTATGGTTCCATTGTACAAGGCTTTCATCAGGCCATATATGGATTACTGTGCAGAGATTTCATTGCCTGGTTTTCAAAAGGATGATGAGTTGCTGGAGAGGATTCAGAGACAACTGACTAAGTCAGTATCTGATCTCTGGAATGTGGAGTATGATGAGAAATTGAAACAAAGCAAATTGCAGAACCTAGTGGATAGAAGAGGAAGGACATGATCCAGACATATGTTGGTAAGAGAGTAATTACCAGATTAATGTAGATGAGATTTTTCACAGAATATTTAAAACAATACTGATTAATACTGACCTGAAGATTGTGATCATGTCCACTTAAATAGGCACTAGCTCTGTATTTCAGTAGTAATGGTAAAAGATGATCAATCAGGCAAGTTGTGCTTCCATGTTCTGCTATGGAATATACAGGAAAGTGTCCACAAACAAGTAAATAATTAGCCCTAAAAATAAAATTAAATGCATAAAACATCTTTAGAGAATACAAAAGAACCTATTTGCTTGTAATTTTTGAATTTTAATATTATGATTCCTATTAAGTATATATTGTGATTGCAAAAGCTTGTCTTGAGCTACTGATACTGGAAATTCATGCTATTATATTTTAAGAAAGTTTTTCTTGAATTACAAGCAATTCCTCAATTTAAGTAAATTAAACTGTTTATATGAAAGCCATTCTTAGAATTATTTTTGTTCAGGGCCATTTAAAGGGGAATTATTATTTATAGTTTTGTTTCCATTTCTGTATACACTGATATGACTCCAAGACAGATCTTTGGTAAGAGCTCTATGTATAACTTCATGCATAAACTGAATTATAGTAACTCAAAATTGATCAACCTCAATCATGGTAAATTGGTGGGTGGAGTAACTGGATGTTGGATCAAAAAACTGTAGAAACATTGTACTTTTTTTTTTTTTACTGAAGATGGCATTAATTATGCTACAATGAATATTACGGATCACATATTTCACATTATTAAAGTATAATTAATTATTAATTGTGATGCATTATATAATACTTAATCATTATGGACTACAATAATATTTGATACACCCCTTTAGAGTATCATAATAACAATATCACAATAACATAACTATCTGCCACCAACAAATTTCAGAAAGCCCCTCATCTTTAATTATTATGAGGAATGGTAGACTACATCTGGAAGAAATAATTGCACTTTCATAAAGAACACACACATCCAAATGCTCAACTTAAAAAACAATCTCACTCATTAAAGGTTGGGAACTTATAGAGCATTTACTAGAGACCAATGCGACATATTTTTAAAATACTTCAAGCAAAGCAGTGATCTCACATTGGGTGAAAAAAATTATATAACCATCCTTCATTCTCTCTCCATTGGACAATATTCTGCTTACAGACTAGTTTTCACCTTCTTGGGTTGATATTCACATCCATCCTGGCATAAACACATCACATCCAGAGCCTCATCAGCCTCCAAGAATCTGGATATTTTTTTATTGTAAACAATACTTCTCTTCTGCTTGATTCTTGATGCTTTATAAATCTCATATCCATCCAACCGTAGAACATTGTTCTTGCAATGTTCTGAAGTCATGGTGGACTCTAATCAATTTCCTCCAGTATCTTTCCCATAGATGCTGCTCTAATGAACTGGCTGCTACCATTCCTCCTTCCTTCTAATCACGTGCAAACACAGTCAGTTGCTGATGTCAACATCCATATACATTTCAGCTCCAAACTTATCGAACCAACTTTTCATTCACTTCCTTCATTTTGTATAGTTGTGTTCTTCGCAACAGTCTTTCCAATACTGTTTTCTCCCAATGATTAGATAGTCCCATTTCTTCAAGAAAACCATCAATTTTTTTTTTTTTTATTCTCTAATAATTGACCCACATGTGTGGAATTGTATCATAGGTCTTCGAATCTCTCTTGTGTGTAGGGTTGATATTAAAAAAAAAAAAAAAATCATTTCAAAAGGTCATCATCATCATCATGCATATCAAGGATTTAGGCCCTAGCATGGCCTGTTCCGGCCTTAGAAGTAATCGTTGAATCTTTTAAGAGGACGTCCTGGTTTTCTTTTTCCTAATGGCTTGTACTTTAAGGCTTGTTTTGGTAATCTTTCTGTATTCATTCTTTGAACGTGTTCCATCCATTTATGTTTATATTTTTTAATTTTTTTGATTACTGATTGTGGGTTTAATTCTTTCATAATTTCTTCATTTCTTTTGTGATCAAATAGGGTATACTTTGCAATTTTTCTCATAAACTTCATTTCTGCTGTTGTTAATCTTTGTCTTTTTGTTTTATTTTCCAGATTTTGCTTCCATACATTAAGACTGGTAGGGCTAATGTATTGTATACTTTTAGTCTGGTTTGTTTTTGAACTAGGTTTGGTTTAAATATAGAGTTAATTACACCTGTTATTTTTAAATATTTTACAATTTTGATGTTTATATCTTTTTCATTTTCATATGTGATCATACATCCTAGGTAGTTAAATGAATTCACCTGTTCTAAGCTCTTGTTATCTATTACTATTTTAGTTCTTGCTGGATCTTGTCCTTTAAAGGCCATAGTTTTTGATTTTTCTGTTGATATTATACCATAATCTTTGGATATCTCATTTAGATCTAAAATAGCTTTCTGTAGTTTATCTTCAGAATTTGTAATTATTATTTGGTTGTCGGCAAAGAGGAGAGTTTAAGTTTACTGCAGGAAAAAGTTTAATTCCTTGATGTAAATTTTTATTCCATTTTATTATTATTTCATTTAAGTAGATATTAAAAAGAGTTGCTGAGAGGGGACATCCCTGTCGGAACCCCTGGGTTTATCTCTCTCGTATATGATAGCTCGTGATTTAATCTTATTTGTATTTGATTATTTTCATATATACTTGTGATAGCTTTTAGGATATTATTTGGCATTTGTCTTTCTTTTATTATGTTAAATAATGTTTCTTTTAACTCTGTCAAATGCTTTTTCAAAGTTGCAATATGTGTTTCTAAATTGTATTCTCTTCTATTAATTTTAGGCAAAAGGCTGGGTTTATACATGATCGTCCTTTTCTAAATCCATTCTGTACTTCTAAAATAAAGTTTTCGGAATATTTCATTAGTTTGCTATTTAAGATTCTGCTATATACAGGAATACCTTGTATAACGCGGTTAATTGGTTCCAAGAAGCGTCCGCGCTATGCAAAACCGCGTTGTTCGAGGTCTATTTATAAAGGTTTTCAATTTAATTTGTTTATTACAAAAATTTAGAATAAAAATGTTTAAAAATGAAAAAAAAAATTTATTTTTATTAACTAAATAATAAATAAAATCTTTTTAAACTGATATAAAAGTTGTAAAAAACAAAACAAATGTTGCTTCAATTTTAGCATACAGTAATTTACTTTTTACTAAAGTAGTCTTTTAGTGTTCGTTGAACCATCCTTGTCTTCCTTGTCTCTTCAAGTACTAGATCTCTGTAGCATTTGATGGCATTATTGAGACTTTGTCTCACTTTGATGCTAATTCGGGTCGGCATTTATGAGAAAGTTGGAAGCTTCGTCGATTTTTCTCACAAAAGTTGAAAGGTCAGCAAAGGAAAATTCTTCAACCATGACATCAGTGGGGTCATCTTCATCTTCTTCCGCTTCATAGGCTTGTTGTTGTTCCAACTCCAAAAGGGTTTCATCATCCAGATCATTTGAATGAGAATCGACACATTCGTTCACATTGTTACAATCTAAACTTGTCAAACCAAGATCTTTGTCCATCTGCACAATTTCTGTTGAGATTTCCTCTTTCTGCATTGCAAAAGCCAACAAAGTCCTTTGAACAATGCGGCAAGATATTATGCCATATGACTCTCATGTTGCTTTGAGTCACCTCTTGCCAAGATTCATAAATATTTTGAATGGCATCTTTTATGTTAAATTTCTTCCAAAATTCACTCAAAGTCGAAGAATCTTCTTCTGCTGCAGCTTTAATAGCTAGAGCAAAAGTTCGTCTTAAATAGTAAGCCTTGAAAGTGGAGATAACACCTTGATCCATCGGCTGCAGAATAGATGTTGTGTTTGGAGGGAAAAAATGAATCTTGACATTTTCATCTAAGTCAGTGAATAGAGTTGGATGGCCTGACTCATTGTCTAATAAAATAAAATTTTTAAAAGGAATTCTTTTTACAATAGCTTTTAAATTCAGGGCAAAAACAAGTTTTAAACCAGTCCTCGAAAATTGAACGAGTCACCCACATTTTTTATTCGAACGCCAATGAACAGATAAATTGTTCTTTGTAAAGCCCTTAAGAGCTCTTAGGTTTTCCGCTCTGTACACTAACAGTGGCTTCAAATTTAAATCACTTGATGCATTACCTCCTATAAAGTGTCAAAAGACCGATTGACATTTTTACTTGTCATCTCCCCTCTGGGGGGGGGGATGTCTAGTAAAAATGTCAATCGGTCTTTTGACACTTTATACCCAGCTTGTGTTTTTTCCTTCTCTTCTAGAAATGTGAGCGATGGCATTCTTTTTCAGAACAAGCCAGTCTCGTCAGTGTTAAAAATTTGATCATCTGTGTAGCCTTCCTTCTCAAAAAGCTCCTTCAATTCATTGGGAAATAATTCTGCAGTTTTAGTGTCAGCACTTGCACTTTCGCCTTGGATTCTTACGTTATGGGGTCCCATACGCTTTTTGAAATTGTAGAACCACCCGCGACTTGCTATAAACGTTTCACTGGTTGTACCTCCTTCATTTTATTTTATTTTGTCATATAGACTTGTTGCTTTTGCTTGGATTATCATTTGACTCAAAGGAATCTTTTTTCTGATTGCAATCTTCAATCTAGATCATTAAAAGGCGTTCCATATTTTCCATTGTAGAAGATCGATTTCTTGTGATCACTTTTGACATATAAGAAGCGGTGCTCATTCCATGTTTAATCTTTTCTTTACTCTGAATAATTGTTCGTACAAATGACTCTTTCATCGAATTCTCACGTGCTATTTTAGCAAACAAGGCACCATTGTCTTGACATTTTATAATTTCAAGTTTCTTCTCTAATGTCAACCACTTGCGTTTTTTTTTTGTTACTCCAACAGTGTCTTCTTTGTTTTGTCTCTTTTCACTCATACTTAATTAATAAAAAATATTAAATACTAATATTAATGTAAATAATAAAATGCCGTGGGGAAAGAAAGTGTCTACGTGAGAACCAATGGAATAACTACTGCATAAATGTGGCTCTCGACTGTCACTTGCGGTGCCCGGGAGTAGCGTCAGTGTTAACAATGTTAGTGTAATAATGATAAGCGTAATAATAAAAACCGCGTTAGACCAAAACCGCGCTATACAAGGTATTCCTGTATTTTGTAATGGGAATTTAGTATACTGATACCTCTATAGTTTTTAGGGTCGTCTCTATTACCTTTTTTAAAGATAGGAATCACAATTGCTTTTTTCCATTCTATTGGGAGTATACCAGTTGAATAAATTTTATTTAAAAATAATAAGAGTCTTTCTTTGAATCTAGTTCCTGCATATTTATATAGTTCTGAACCTAGTTTATCTTCTCCAGGTGATTTTCCATTTCTTGTTTCTTTCAGGCTGATTTCTAATTCTTCTTTAGTCATTTCCTTTTCATTTTCGTTAATTATTTACCAGTTTTTTTTTTTTTTTAAATATTTGTCTGTCCACAATTCTGTGTAGCAATTTAGAAATTCTTCTAATTTCAATGCAGTGTTTAATTTTATGTTTTCTTTGGTATCTGCATTTAAGTGTTTCAAAATTTTATATACATTGGGTCTTATTTTATATAAATCATGTTCTAAATAGAAACAAATTTGTTCCATGATTCTCTATGTCTTTTTCTGACTTCTCTTTTAACTATGGCTCTTATTCTTTTATATTCTGTTTTAAAAGATTATTATTATTATTATTGCACAGGCACCTCCATGGAGTCCTAATACTCATTGTGGGATACCAAAACTATCCCGCAATGAGTGTTAGGGATACCAAAACTATCTCCTTGAAACAATTAACAGACAATTATTGGAAGTTTTTCCACTTGGTTATACTATAAATTAAAGATATCAAGAAATTATATACTTGGTTTAATCCTTTATTCAAGTGTAAGCAAACAAAGTTTGCACCTGACATATTATCAGGACTAGGACAAATCGTACATAGAAGCTGATGACTTCACATCGCTTGCCTTAGTATCCCATAATGCAAAGCACATATCCTTATGGGTATGTATAATACTATGCATTATGGGAAGGATCACTACCCAGACTGGTTTCGACCTTTATTGAGGTGAAAATGTAACAGGTTGCTCATCATAGGCCTAGAGTAGTTGGTATAGGGGTGCAAGAGAGCCTGATAGTATTAGGAGAAAGAAACAGCAGATAGGTAGCATGAGAGATAGAGAAAAGGCCTCGGCTCTTTTATATCATCATGGCCAAAGGCTATCAGTTTTCCTTTTTGACGTGAATACATCTTTAAATCCAGAACAATATTAGGGGTATGGGATAAAAAGTTGAGTGTAATGAAATCATTCGATAAGGTTTGGCTTAATAATTTCTAAAGTATTAAAGGTAGGCAAACCGAACTTATATCATTCGATAGCTGAGGGAATAAAGATTCGTCAGTGACCTTCAGATAGCGTGCTGCACCTCAGAAGCTTCCACTCAATATAACTTTGCACTCTGTCATGGTACGATGCTCGTTTTGGTGTCAATCAACAGCTCTCATCAAGATCTATCAATTTAATGCATAATTCTGAAATTTCAATACAGTGTTGGTGAAGAAAATGTGGATTGAAGTTGAAAAATTTTAGAAACTTCACAATGTCTGCTTATACTCGCCCGAAAGCCAGCCAGAAAGGGGAGAAGGAGCATCCCACGGCCTTGGCAAGGGACCCTCGACTATGATTTGGGCAGGAGGTAAGCTTGATGCATTTGGCCCTTGCAAAGTTGGATTTGTTGATGATATTTTGCAGTTGTTATAGGCTGTTGTAAGCTGAGCGAGAAACTGGGGGGGGGGGGGATGTCTGGCTTGAGCCACTGGATGGATGCTAAATTTTGCCATGACTTCTTTGGACTCCCTGGTTCTGCAACAAGGCAGTCCAAAGAAGTCAAGCCAAAATTTAGATAAGAGCAATAATCCCAGCATGAAAATGAGGCATAAAAATCCCAAAGGTCATTCTAATCTATTACTTTTCGAACCTCAATTACATTAATGCATTTTTGATTTTATAAGATTTATTCTGCTTTTGAGTATGTTTGCTACCAACTTTTATATTCCTTTTAGAAGTACATACACCATAGTACACAGGAAACTAGCTAGTAAAAAAAAAATTCTATGCAGTTATACCAATTTATGCTAATATTATGAAAATATAATCACAAGCTTTGTGTTGTATTCCATTCAGAACTACTTAACTGTAAAACTACATAAAATTCCTGAATGCACTCAACTTTAGAATACTGTTCTCAAAATGAGAGAGATCAAAAACCTTCCTAAAATTGCTTGATACTGTTCAGAAGAGAGTAGGTTGCCTAATATCCATGCTCCTTCCTCTCTCTCACAATCTTACTCCATTCACTTTCTCAGTCATTTTGTTTCTACATTGTGTCTTTTCTATGTTTACTTTCATGGACCCTGTTCAATCAAACTCTTTCCACTACTGTTCCTGCACTTTTCTCTTTCCATAAGAAGTTATTTGGTGATCTACTCTCTTATATAGATCACGTTCCCCCAACCTGATATCTTATTACGCACAAATAAACAACTAAAAACTTTATTTGTGTATTTAAAAATTCATTTATCACTTTTAATTATTTTAATACAACAAAAAAAATATATATATATATATTGGAATAAAATATTTATTTCTCTATTTTGGAAAACCAAAGTTAGAAAAAACAACAGATTGATTACAAACTCACAAGTTACAGGAAATGCTGGTTGATTAAAAAAAAAGAAAGAAAAGAAGTTAATGTGAAATTTGGCATTGTTTGGACCTCGCAATATTTTCATAGTCTGTTGATATGAAGAAGTGGCCAATCTCAGACAATCACCAAATGATCATTTGTAATTTGGTTTCTTAATTGATTTTTTATATTTTCATGTGCATACTTCCAAATGACTTCATTGTTTATTGATTTTAAATGTAAACTATTCTGAATGTTTCTTATCTCAAGTTCTACTTCAGCTTGGTTTATATCAAACAGCCCACTAATTTTCTTTGAAATTTCTGTGATGTGAAGTTTTCTTGAAATGGATTATTGATAAAAGATACAATCATTTCAGTTTTATTAAAATCTTTAAATCTTGAATTTATTTCTTCCTCAACTAATTCTATTTCAAGAATAAATTCTTTTAAATCATAGCGAAGCGTTTCTTGATTTTGTTCAAAAAATTTTAATAAGTATGGGAGATGTCTAAATTCGCAGTCATTTATATTTTTCTTTAATAAAAGTAAGTATTGTTGGAAAGTTTTTATTGAACTTAACATGTCAATTAAATTTTTATCTCTGCCTTGTAACTCTAAATTTAAATTGCTTAATTTCGTACAGAAATCTACTAAAAATGATAAGTGTAACAATCTTTTATCACTCAATTGTGGATAAATATCTCCTTTTTCATCAAGAAAATTTTTTATATTGTTAATTAATACAAGAAATCTTTCTAAAAATTGACTTCTGCTGAGCCAGCAAACATTATTGTACAACAGAAGTTCCCTATCATCATCTAATTTAAATAACCGTTGCAGGGGTTTTGATCAAACAGAATTTACAATTTTAAATGTAATATCCAAAACATCTTTTGTGTTTAATCTTTTACTAGACAGTACTTATTGGTGAATAATACAGTGGCACGTTAAAAAATCTGGATATTTGTCATCGTTTTTACATAATGAAATGAAGCCCGATTTATTACCTATCATTGCAGGAGAACCATTAGTAGTAATAGACACAAGTTTAAAAAGTGAAAGTTTGTGTTGTTTCACAAATTCATCAAATGCTAAAAAATGTCTTCTCTCCTAGTCCTTCCCAATAATGGTATAATTTTCAAAAGTTCTTCTATACATGAATAATCTTGAAATACCATTAACTGAGCAATATCAATGAAGTCGTTTGATTCATTAAATTGTAATGAAATCAGAACACACTGGTGAATGTCTAACGTTAACCTTGCCTGGAAACTTTTCTCCGGCAATTTGAAACCTTGTCTGTGGCCTAGAGTAGTCTCTCTCTCTCTAGCGATGTCTTGAAATGAGAAGCTCCTTTCTGGAAGCGGTAAACTCCTCTCTCAAGCAACGTGGATCCGGGCAGTCTCTGACAGCGACTCTGGACCCGGCGGCCTCCTCTCTGACAGCAATTCTGGAACTGGGATCCCTTCTGCTTGCTTCAGTCTCTTTTTATTAGGCCTCCTCTGAGACCTTGCATGAAGTTTGGCAATCCCCAAAGAATCGGTATGAGTCTTTCATCTTAAGTTTCAAGTTCGGTATGCCTTTTGTTCTCCTCTGCTTTCTTTTGAACTCATTCATAGGGAACTCATTCAAGCATGTCATTTTACAACTAAATACACACAAAAAAGTTTATACTCTCAGAAACGAATAGGAATACTTAATTACTCAAAGGATGTATTGTTAAACTCTGAATGAAAAGAAAAGTCAAAACCTTTACCTTCATTCAGATTTAACACAATTTATCAATTCCGGAGCCAGGATCAATATATCAAGAGAAAATAATCAATTGTAAATTATCAATTCAGTTAATATTTAAGAAAGTTTTATCTAATACATCATATTGAAATTAAATAAATGTTCTGTAAAATTTAAACTATGTATAATCTATGTAAGTGCTATTACAATGTTGAAGGCAAAAGGCAATCTGATTATACAGCAATGGCCTGAAGTCATACACATGCACCAAATAGAATGCGTATGATCTCCGAATAGAATGCTAGGGGTGAGATTGGCGCTAAGTATTCATAGGAGTGACGCGCCGGAAGAAATCAGGATAATGTAGGCAAGAAACATAGGGCACGCATTTTAAAAGATGCTGCGGCGCCAGCTCATGGCTTTTTTTCTCGTTCCCTGTACTGAAGTCATCAGCAGAGAAGTCCATCGTGAGGTCATCGCGGCTAGCGGCAGTGTCCATGGGCAGTTCTGGGCTATGGAATGACCTGACACGATAAAGTTCCATATCACGCCGAAGATCGTAGACCCATGCCCAGCCGATTGATGAGTGAGCAGGGAGCCAGAATTGTTTCCCCCCATCAGCGACGTGTCATGTCCAAATCCAATTGATGTATAGAAAAGCCGAGGTAAATCTAGGAGGTTAATCATGAAATTGAAAGTGCTGCAGGGATATGCATGAAGGCCTAGTGCATCCCAAACTACTGATAATGTAGTTTCTTATTTGTTAATGTAAAAATTGTTAAGGGGACATTGATTTAGATATAAATCAATGTCCCCTTAACAGGGGACATTGATGTAAGACTTCAACTCAGGACTGAGCCCTCATTGAAAGAACTTTAGGAGTTACGCTGAGGAAATTTAGGAACTCTATAGTTTAGTTGAAATAATAGTGTGCAGCTAATTGTGAATTGAAATAATAGTGTGAAGATAATTTTGTGAATTGAGATAATAGTGTGAAGATAATTTTGAATGTATGTGAGTTATAGAAAGTACAGTCTTTTATGGTGTCTTACATAGATGAGAGTTAGATTTTGTAAGAATGAATGATTTGAAATTTTGATTTTATATGTTAAGGACATTTTGCAATCATATGTGAAACTACTCACTTCCCAATATTATCTAGAGTAATCTTATGTCAGTGAAATTATTTCTTATAACTTGTATTATGTATATTCAGTTAATTAAATGTTAATTTCTTTTAAAAATGAATATGAAGACTTGCCTGATTTCCATTTTACTGAACTGTTCATAAAAGTTCGAACCTAAGCGGAATATAAGATTGACAAACATAAATATTAAGGGGGCTACGACTGCGAGATAAATCCAAACAGCGAGATTGTTTAAGAATTACGAGACTGTGTTTGGTAAGTTCCATGAATAAATATTCACCAAGTACATTTTAGGGTAGTGCAGTATAAATATAAATTTTCTCTAAAATTAAGAAGGAACCAGTACCTGAAATGAAACAAAGGAATTGGCGCCAATTAACGACATTTCCTTTGTCTTCATAGCTCGTGCACATCTTGTATAATTGCTTATTGGCCTAGATAGAAGGTTAAGGCACGACTCACTGATAGTTAAAGAAATTACTAAAAAGGGGAAGTCAGAAAACAAGGTTATATATATATATATATATATATGAATACAAGTATTAAAATTAAGTAAAATAAAATTAGGAATATAAGCCAAGATATAATAATGGAACATAAGAACCAGGATATAACAGTATGGTATTCATAATATGGATAATGTGTATTTTAACACAGGAACAAATTTAACACCCTATTTCAATTTACACAAAATAATTATCAACATACTTAGATGATTTTAAGTTCTGTTCAATCCAGGATAGTTGTTTCTGGGCTACAGAGGGATTACGCAAGTATTTCAGTGGCTGACCATCATGTTCCTCAGGATCAGTGTTGCCACACAGCAAAACTGTATCAATCATCAGTATATCAACTGTAGCTTTTGAAGAAGGAATGGTAAAAGTCTTCTTATAATAATAATTAGGAAAATGCCTTAAAAAAAAAAAAAAGCACAAATTGCTTGCTAAAAATTGTAGCAAAGTCAAACATGCAATTATTGTTAATTATAATTTATAAGATATTAAAAGAGATGGAAGAAGAAAGAGAAAAGTCTGTTATGTAGCATAAAACAGTTCATCATTAGCATACCCCTGTTATTTTTATTCAGCAAAATTTTAGCAATGAATTTATGCAGATATATATCCCCCCCCCCCCCACACACACACTTTCACACACCTGAGAAAACAAAGCTATTCAATTACATATTTTGATGATGTACAGATTTTTTTTTTTTTTTTTTTTAAGTATTGTTAATTCATCTGTGCTCTGATTTGTCTACTTCATATATCTTGCTTGACAAAACAGTTAAATTTTATAAGGGAAATCAAAGAAAGAGAAAGAAATAAAATTAAGTATGAAAAATAGGAGAAAACATGCATATTTTCCTTACCAACCTCATTCACTGGTATTCTTCTCATTTTTACTATGGGATGAGGATATCCAATGCTATGACATTTGTATTGGAAAGTTAAAAATATCATACCTCCTTGGATGCATTCATGCTGGAACACTCAACTCTGGCAACTCAATAACCACCTGTCAAGCAAAAAATTTCCTTTTCACTTTCTTACTTGCATAGCTTTTTGTACAATTTCCAGGGATGACCTCTCGTTCTCGCGCCCATTATCCTATGCAATAATCTCCTTGTATCTATTTGATAAGCTCCTCTCACCAACTCAAACATCTTAATCATATCACCACTCCTCCTATCTGCCAAGCTCTGAAGACTGCATTCCCTCAATCTATCCTCATATTCAATATCCCAGAGTCCTGAGACAGTCTTAGTTATTCATTTCAACACTCTTTCCAATGTTTCCTTGTCCAATATAGCCAAGTGACTAGATCTGTGCTCAGAAATCCAAATAAGGCCTAATTAGTGCCTTAAACAGTGGAACTATCACCTCCTTATCTGTACACGTCGGTGTTCTTTGCATTTTTCTGGGTAATCCTTAAAACTTTCACAATATGCCCACTGAACTACAGTTCTCTGTCCACCAAGATCTCCAGATCTCTCCACCTCCTGAAACAAAGTTCCTCCAATATGGTAAATGTCATTCCATCTTCTCTGACCAAACTGCATAACTTTACACTCAGCAATACTGAAATGACATCAGGCCAAAGCACCAACCTATTCAAACTCTATTGTAATAACATGTCAGAATTTCCTGATATTGCTCTTTCTAATTTAGAATCATTGGCAAACAACTGAATATCTCCTTTTGCACCATGAATTATATCACTGATATACATAAGCTAGATAACAGAGGTCCCAGAACAGGACCCCTGTGATATCCCACTTGTCACCTTCCTTCTTAAGATACTGACCCTCCATACACAACTTGCTGGCTCCTATTGGTCATCTATCCCTGTAACCAAGCTACTAAAGGACTAACCATCTAAATTCTATTCAATTTCAATAGTAGTCATGTAGTACTCAATCAAATGCTTTAGCAAAATCCAGATAATTTGCTGTATAAGCTTCTGATCTGTCCAATACACTAGTCACCCTATAAAATGTAGCCAAGTTACCACACTTGGCTACATTTTATAGGGTGATCCACAGCATGATCCCCTCCCCTTAACAAACCGATGCTTCTCTCTCACTCTCTCAAAATATTTCCATTCTCATCAATCTAGGTTTGTATTATGTCTCTAAACAGCTTCTCTAACACCTTCAACCACTATTTGATATACACACTGGACTATACAACTGGACATTTCTATAATCCAGTATCAGATGCACTGAGTGTATGTTATTATTCCAGACTTCCATGGAGTCACATGACTTTATGGCCCTGAGGCCCATCTTAGACAACACGAAGTCTATCATACCACTCCTTAAACTCATTTACTGTTCATGCTTTCAGAACTGTATTAGACAATGCATTCCATGGTCCTACCACTCTCCATGCAAAAAAAAAAAGCCTCTCCGACCACCTCCAGGGATAGTTACCCTTATCTTTCCTCCTTGTTCTACCATATGAAAGATCTTCCTAATAGCCATTCCATAACTATCTCTCAATGGTTTAAATGTCTCAATCATATCATCTCTTCAATCTGTCAAACTCTGCGAGTGTCCATCGTCATTTTTGTTATCCAATTCTATATTCTTCAAATTCTGGTGACTAGATCTAGGCACAATAATCCAGATGTGCTCTGATCAAGGCTTTATATAATGAAATCACCACCATTTTATCTCTGCTGATCAACATCCTTTGCACTGCAAAAATTCTGTGGGTTACCTTCACCTCCTTCGCAATATGCCACCTGAATATCAAATTTCTATCAATCATCTACAAGATCCCTTGCTTCATCCATTTCTTCTAGTTAGTATAATTCCACTAATAGATTATATGACTTTCTATTGACAAACCCCAAGTTTCATTACCTTACATTTCACTGTATTAAAATGACATTCCCATTCATTCACTTATGCCAGCTTATTCAAATCATCCTGAATGGTCATAACATTAGCACTATCACTAATAACCCTTCCCAGCTTTACATCATCTTGCAAACAGCTTAATATTCCTCTGCAATCCACCAACAATGTTACTACTATAAAGGTTGAACAATAGGTCTCAGCACCAAGCTCTGCAGAACTCCATGACTTTCTGCTTCCTTCTACAAAACTCTGGTATCTATCACAGCTGATCTCAAATCCAATTCACTAACCTGTTATTGAAGCCCATATGATGTGATAATCAGATTAATGAAACAAGAGGATCTCTTCAGAGTTTGCTACTGAGACTAAGGTTTGGTTCTTGTTTTCAACTGTTTCATTTTATCTTCAATAATATTTGTACAGTTAAGTCTACAGTTTACCTGCAAAAGATGCGCAACCTTAATTCTTTTTAAAACTTTCTTAATTACTGTTCTTTTCAGTGTGATATTTATTTTTATTCTACTTAGCACTAAATGATGGTCACTTCCCATTTCAAATTCTCCATATGCTCTTATATCTTCAATCAGTATGAAGATTTCACTATCAATAATGACATAGTCAATGAGGCTTTTTTCTTATTCTTGCAACTTCTCTTGTGAGCTTGTGTACATCTTTATGTTGGAAGATGAAGTTTTTGATGACTAGTCTGTATCCTGAACAGAAATCTAGTAGACACTTAACCGTTATTACCTTTGCTCTTTTCTCCAAATGTTCTTATATACCTAGTGGGATTCATTTCCTACTCCTCTGCTGTTGAGATCTCCAACAAGGGCCACTTTTTCCATTTGCTTTGTCGACTGTTTGCTCTAAAGACTGAAAATATTCCTCCACTTCTTCCTTAGGAAGAAGTGGAGGAAACTTCTGTGGGACCACAGAAGTTTTGAATGCTATTACTACACCTTCCTTTCTTTGTTTATTATTGTCCAAATATAACATCCTAGTAAGATTTCACTTGTTTTTGTCTTCTGTAATCTCAGTAATACTAATTATGTCCACATGGTATTTTCCAGTTCTTCTGCAAGTTTGATTTCCTTTCCATTAATACTTATATTGATGGTTCCTATCTTTGGTTCTTCTGACACTGGGTTTATTTGTCATTCTAGATGTTGTATCAGAGTTTGTTCCAGTCGCTGACTTTTTACTGTTTACCCTGATTCCTTGATGAAAACAGCAGGGGCCTTGTTCAACTGAGCAACATCCCAGCCGGCATGAAATCTTATCATGTTGTACTATCAATGTGTGTTTGTGATTTAACCTTATTTGGCTTTGACCCTTAAGCAACCTCATTTAAAATTTTGAAACTGTCAGATTTTAGGGAAAGACAACGTATACTATATATCAATTAAAAAACTAATTAATACTTCCTATATTTCAGTAATGTTACATTACCATCTTCAGGGAACATAAAAATAATGATATGTGCATGCAAGCACTAACACTAAACAAATATGGCTGAAGAAAACAACTAAAGTCGGTCCTAGAGTCCTAAAAGGTGCCACCTAGTGGGCCTAAATTGGGTAATCTTGCCTGTTGGGCTGATGTTCTAAGAATGCAAGCTTCCCATATTTCAGGCAGTCTCATGCATCCAAATTTGTTGAGGTTTGGGGAGTTTTTTTAGAGCTGAGGCTGATTCTAGGAATAATCTCTCATATTTATACTTGCTGTGGTGTAGTCAAGTGGCTTTCTTCCAGCATATTTTGAGGCAGGTGTTCAAAGCATGGTCAGCAAGTCCTGAGTGGATGTATTGGTGGAACCAGATATAAACCTTATGTTCAGACATCCTGATATTAACTGTCCTGCCTGTTTGGCCATAGTAAGACTTGCATCTACAAGGGACCTGGTAAACTCCAGGTAGGTCTATGGGAAGTGGCTGGTCCTTGGGGGGGTGGATAAGAGATGCCAATTTTTTATATGGTTTGTAACAAGTTGTCAAGTCATATTTTTTTAGGATTTTTGTTAGCTTTTCAGAAAACCCCTAATGTAAGGAATGGTGATAGATTTACAGTAGTTCCAGTTATGGAGGGGAGGAGGAATTGTGGTTAATTGGTTTTAATATTTTTTGGGGTTTTAACTATTGGCTACAAAGGTGTTAAGAATAAGATTAAGTTCAGTATTAAGGGCATTGTTATCTGAACTGATTAATTTTCCCCATTATATAAAGTTTTTATAATCCCATATTGTTGGGAGGAAGGGGGTGTGATTGCTGGTGAATGTATCTACCTATATGTGTAGGTTTTCTGTAAACAGAGAAAGCCAGAGATCCATCAGGCTGGAGTGTAATCAGAGTGTCTAGGAAAGGGAGATTGTTATTGTTTTCTTTTTCTAAGGTAAACTGGATCCTGGGGTGGTGATTGTTTAAGTGTGATAAGAAGTTGTGGCGTGTGTCCAAGCCATGTGACCAAATAGCAAACACATCATCTACATAGCATAGCCAAACAGTAGGTTTAAGTGGAGCCAAGTTTAAGGCTTTTTCTTCAAAGGTCTCCATAAAGAAGTTGGACAGAGGTGGAGAACCCATGGCTGTCCCCTCTATTTGTTTATAGAATTTTCCTTGCCAAACAAAATAGCCTGAGTTCATGGTGAACTGAAATAGGGCTGAGATATCGGGAGGAAATTTGGCTTGGACAAGTCCAAAGTATCTTTGAGTGGGACATTGGTGAATAAGGAGATATCAAACTGACTATTTATGATTATATGTCAGTGTGCTGGAGTGAGAGGTTTTCTATACTGGCTTTAAAGTGGGCTGAATTTTTTATGTGTGAAGGTGTGTTGCCAGTATATTGTGTGAGCACTTTGGCTAAATGTTTGGCTAATTTGTATGTGGAGGAATCAATGCCATCCACAATGGGACTTATTTGGCTTTGACCCTTAAGCAACCTCATTGGTACATTCTGTACCAATGAGGTACATACTGTACCTCAATACAGTACAGTATGTACAGTATGAGGTACATACTGTACCTCATACTGTACATACAACCTCAATGGTACATTCTGTATATATTTGACTTTGACCCTTAAGCAACCTCATTTAAAATTTTGAAAATGTAATGGTACATTCTGTTTATAGATTTTTGGAGTCCATATATTAGAGTTAAAAGATTTTATGCATTTTTGGAAATTATGGAGACAACTACCGTGTTTGAATAAAAACTTTAGTTTACTATTACTAAAATTTTACAATTCGACGTTTCGACTTTTATGTCAAGGTCATCTTCTGGAGCGTACAAATATACACAGGAAACAAGCTATACTACAATCATACTGGTTCGTTAAAGACACTGACTAACCGCTACCACAATTGTTGGCCTGACCTCTGGTGGAAAAAAAAATTATACATCAACGCTAAAGTCCTATTATTTGTGTTGTCTACTATATACATATATTAACATTATATTAACATCATTCCAGCCAGTTGGAGTGGAATGGTTTCTAATAATAGCAGATTGGCTAGAGTCCTGACTTGTGTTGAATCTTTCAAATTAGGTTGGCTGAATGTGTGCCATCCAGATCCTTGGAATTTTCATACCATCTTTATTGTTGATATTTGGGTAGTTTATCAGGATTTCGCAGGATTCTTTAAATTTTCTTTCGTACCATGTTTTTGTGCGGTGTAAGGAGCAGGTGCTTTTCCAGTTGATTTGGTGTAAGGTGTTGAGTGCGTGGTCTGAGAGGCCTGCTTCACCATAATGGTTATATTTAACGAGTCTAATGTGTTCTTTTTTGCGTATAGGGATTGTCCGTCCTGTTTCACCAATGTACGGTAAGTTACAGGTGCAGCGGATGCAATAGACTCCAGGATATGCTAATGGGAGGAGAGGGTCCTTAGAGGAGCTGAATATGGTTTTAAGTTTAGTGGGTGGTTTAAAGGTGGCATTAAGGTTATAATGTTGTAGGATTCTGTTGATTTTTTCTGATAACCCTTTAATGTATGGGATGGCTATGGTTTTACTGTAGTCTAGATTCGTTTTTGTTGTGGTTTTATAGAGTATTTTATTGACAGTATTTTTGTTATAGCCATTGTTTATGAATGTGTCACTAATGATTTTTAGTTCTTGTTTCAGGGCCTGCTGGTTAGAGCAAATAGTTGTGGCTCTGTTTTTAAGGGTGTTTATGACTCCATATTTTTGTGCTGGGTGGTGATATGAATTCGCATGTATGTATTGGCCTGTGTGTGTCGGTTTTCGGTAGACCGTGTAGGATAGATTGCCTGAAGGAAGACGTGTAACTAGTGTGTCTAGGAACGGGAGCGAATTTTGGTTTTCGATTTCGATGGTAAATTGTATGCGTTCGTGTTGTTTGTTTAGGTGGCTGAGGAATGTGTTTAGCGTTTGTCGACCGTGCGGCCAGATCGCGAACACGTCGTCAACGTATCTGAGCCAGATTGTCCGTCGAAGCGTGGCGGAATCAAGAGCCCTTTGCTCAAAGGTTTCCATGTAGAAGTTCGCAATTGGGGGGGGATAATGGTGAGCCCATGGCCGTACCTTCCTTTTGTAGGTAGAATTTGTTTTGCCACACGAAGTAACCGTACTTTAGTACGTGGGCAAAGAGGGCCGTAATGTCGGGCGGAAATTTGTTCTGTAGTAGGAGAATTGTGTCATTGATGGGGACATTAGTGAAAAGGGCAGAAACGTCAAAACTGACTAATAAGTCGTCTTTGTCGAGTGTTATGTTTTTGATTATGTTTATAAAGTGTTGTGTGTTTTTTACGTAGGAGGGGGAATGACCTACCAACTCCTTGAGTGTTGCCGCTAATTTCTTGGCTAGCTGGTAATTGGGACTGTCTATTCCTTCCACCATTGGTCGAAGGGGCACATTTTGTTTGTGTATTTTCGGAACCCCATATATTCTGGGGGGGGGGGCGTAGTGGGGTTTGAGTTTTTTAACTGTGTCTGGTGGCCAAGAAGTGACGGACTTTAATAGTTTTTCTGTTTTGTCCTTTATCCTCTTTGTTGGGTTATAGTTTACCATTTTATATGTGTTGTTATCGGCTACTAGTTGGTTCATTTGCAGTATGTATGTTGACCTGTCAAGGACAACAGTGGCACTGCCTTTATCAGCTTTCGTTATTATTATGTTTTGTTTGGCTTTTAACGATTTAATTGCTGCTAATTCTGTTTTAGTCAGGTTGTTCTGTATGGTTTTCTTGGTGTTTAGGGCATTACTGGTTTCTAGTCGTATTTTGTCTGCTATGTTGTTAGGTAGGGATCTGATGCCTCTTTCAATGTGGTAGATAAAATCTAATTTGTTTACCTTTTTAGGCGCTATTGCGTAGTTCAGTCCTTTATTCAGCAGTGTGAGTTCGCCGTTGTTCAGGGTGTGGCTTGATAAGTTGATCACATGGTTCTTGCTTGTCGGTGGTTGGTCTCTTCTTGTCTCCCTTGTTTGTTGTTCATTGTTGTTTCTCGGGGAGGAAGTCCTCTGATTGGCCGCCATATTTTGCCGTTGTTTCAACCTGTGGAATTTTTTCTTGAGTTTTTCTTTGTTCTTTTCCAGGGTATGCTTGGCCGAATTGTCAGTAATTCTTTCAAGTGTTTGTAGAATGTCTTGGTTAACATAGTTCGATAGCTCTAATTGTAATTCAGAAACTAGATTTTGTGTTGTAGCTAGGTTTCGGCGGGCTGTTTGGATCTGTTCTCTAAGCATTGCTTTTTCTGTGCGGTCATAGATACGAAGTGCCTTAGCAGACGTAAATTTCTTTTTTAGCCTGATGTAGATCGGAATGAGGTTATTGTCTCTGCATCTCTTTAAAAAGGCCAGCCGATTGATCAGGAGAGAAATACGAATCTTTAGCTTACCATAGCGATTGCAGCGATTGTGGGTATCATTTCCATGGATGATCTGAATCCTTTCTTTTAGGCTTGCACGGTGATCCGAATGCATTTTTGGAAATTATGGAGACAACTACCGTGTTTGAATAAAAACTTTAGTTTACTATTACTAAAAATTTTTTTAGTAATAGTACTAGACACACTAGTTACACGTCTTCCTTCAGGCAATCTATCCTACACGGTCTACCGAAAACCGACACACACAGGCCAATACATACATGCGAATTCATATCACCACCCAGCACAAAAATATGGAGTCATAAACACCCTTAAAAACAGAGCCACAACTATTTGCTCTAACCAGCAGGCCCTGAAACAAGAACTAAAAATCATTAGTGACACATTCATAAACAATGGCTATAACAAAAATACTGTCAATAAAATACTCTATAAAACCACAACAAAAACGAATCTAGACTACAGTAAAACCATAGCCATCCCATACATTAAAGGGTTATCAGAAAAAATCAACAGAATCCTACAACATTATAACCTTAATGCCACCTTTAAACCACCCACTAAACTTAAAACCATATTCAGCTCCTCTAAGGACCCTCTCCTCCCATTAGCACATCCTGGAGTCTATTGCATCCGCTGCACCTGTAACTTACCGTACATTGGTGAAACAGGACGGACAATCCCTATACGCAAAAAAGAACACATTAGACTCGTTAAATATAACCATTATGGTGAAGCAGGCCTCTCAGACCACGCACTCAACACCTTACACCAAATCAACTGGAAAAGCACCTGCTCCTTACACCGCACAAAAACATGGTACGAAAGAAAATTTAAAAAATCCTGCGAAATCCTGATAAACTACCCAAATATCAACAATAAAGATGGTATGAAAATTCCAAGGATCTGGATGGCACACATTCAGCCAACCTAATTTGAAAGATTCAACACAAGTCAGGACTCTAGCCAATCTGCTATTATTAGAAACCATTCCACTCCAACTGGCTGGAATGATGTTAATATAATGTTAATATATGTATATAGTAGACAACACAAATAATAGGACTTTAGCGTTGATGTATAATTTTTTTTTCCACCAGAGGTCAGGCCAACAATTGTGGTAGCAGTTAGTCAGTGTCTTTAACAAACCAGTATGATTGTAGTATAGCTTGTTTCCTGTGTATATTTGTACGCTCCAGAAGATGACCTTGACATAAAGGGCGAAACGTCGAATTGTAAAATTTTAGTAATAGTAAACTAAAGTTTTTATTCAAACACGGTAGTTGTCTCCATAATTTCCAAAAATGCATTCGGATCACCGTGCAAGCCTAAAAGAAAGGATTAAAAGATTTTAGTTTGTTAGTCATTTCCACATTCCAAGAAGTAACCTTCTGAAGGTTATGGAGTGTTCTGATTTGGGAGTGTTTAGTGTTAGTGTGCACATATTATTATTTTTATGTTTCTTGAAGATGGTAATATAACATTACCAAAATATAGGAAGTATTAATTAAAATTTTTTAATTGATATATAGTATACACTGCCTTTCCCTAAAATCTGGCAGTTATGTATCACCAATGTATAAGTCTATCTACAAGAATTAAACTTTTGAAAGTAACTGAATTTTGGGTGTTTAAATTATATTGCTAAATAATTAAATGAAATTTTTTTCTAACCAACAATTATGGCAATAATTTTCAATTATTTCCTCCCTCACAAAAAAAAAGCAACACAAAAGTCAACCATCAAACCATGATCTGGTAAATAACAGTTTTTCTCAAAAACAATAGAGAAAGTCATCAGCCAATTGCTTCACTACCCAAAGACCCACTAATTAATTAATTAGCGATTCATAGCAGATCTCTTAGACATCACTACTCAGCTTTTGAATATGCCATGGAAAGGTTTGGAAAAGCTCATGTGGTTGTGTTTGATGTCTCCAGAGAATGTGATCAGGCCTAGCACAGAAGTTTACTTACCAGCCTATCATCTTACAGTCTGGCTTTCATTCGCTATAATGGGATCACGAGTTTTCTCTTCGATTGTTCACTGTGTGGCATGATGAATGATATCTCTCAGGGCTCTATGATTAAATCCATGTTCTTCCTCACATAGCCAGATTAAGCTGGCTGGGGACCCCTCGTAGTAAAATTTGCAGGGCCCTAAAAAAGTTTTTAAATATGTATACGCTACACAGAGAACTAAGGCTTCACTATAACAAATTGAGTGTACACTTGATTGTGCAGTGTGCTGGTAGCATTCACTCTATAAAATAGTACTCAAAATTACTGTCATCAGTGCCGTTTCATATTTGTTCATTTTTTTCTTCAACAAAGATGTAGTTTCCACTACAGTTATTTATTTTTCCATATTTGAAGCATAGATGTCAGATAAGGCCTCTTTTATATGGTTATAACCAATTTTTAATACCAGTATGGCATCTGCTTCACCCATCTAGTGTCAAATAATTTTTTTTTATCTTAAAGCATTTTCACACTTTTCCAGCTTTTGTAGTCTTTAATGTTTGCCTTTATTATGCTCAGGTCTCCTGATGGCTGCCAGATCTGATACCTATGATGGATACCTACTTGATTGGCCTCTGCTTCCTCCTATACATTAATATTCTCTAACCTTCAAATCCTTAAGCTTCACAAACCTTGTGCTTCAAAATGTTCCATAAAAATGCCTGATATTATCTCATTTCTCATAAGAAGCTTCATTTTTCTTTACATTGATAATATTCAGATCTCCTGACTAGATCATATTTCTCTTCTTACACTTCCAGTCTTTCCTGACACATAAACATTACACAACCACACTCGGAAACTTATCTTTTACAATTTAAAATATACTCCTCACTTGTATGAGTATTAACACTACAGAGATTACAAATTCACCAAACTTTATGTGGGTGGTCTGAAAAATTCTCGGCCTTGATCATAGATGGCAACCCTATCGGCACGATTTTTTTTTCAAAGTTGGTACATCTGTCATAAGCATTCATGTGAAATTGCAAGTCATTCTACCAAGTAGCTTATTTTATACAGCTGTCTGAAGCAAAGGTGTTGTCTGTATCCCTTGAAATGCATTAAATTTAGTATCGTGCAGTTATAAAATTCTTTTTAAAAGAATTTAACACCAAAAGAAATTCATTTGAAGTTCATAAAAGTTTATAGGCACTCTTCGCCTTTGTTTTCAACAATTAAGAAATGGGCTGCTGAGTTTAAACTTGGCCATACTAGCCTTGAAGATGATCCATGTGAAGGATCACGTGGATCATCATTGATCAGAAATCATTCATCAAGTGCACAATATTATATTGGATGACTGGCGAATCAAAGTGAAATTGTTGAGACTATAGACATTTCAAAATTTCAAAAATGCACCCTGCATGAAAATCTCTGAACAGTGTTTGGAGCATTTTAACAAGAATAAAACTGATTTTGCACATCAATTTATTACTATAGATGAGACTAATTCACCGTTACACACTATAATCCAAAGAGCAGTCAAAACAGGACAGAAGCCAGTTATTCAGCACCAAAGAGGACAAAGTCGGTTCCATCAGCAGGAAAGGTCATGGCGTCGGTGTTTTGGGATGCTACAGGCATTTTGTTTATTAATTATCTTGAAAAGGGCAAAACAATAACTGGGGAATATTATTCCAATCTTGTAACCAAACTAGATGAAAAAATTCATGAGAAAAGACCCAGTTTACAGAAGAAAAAATCATCTTTCATCAGGACAATGCACCTGCCCACAAAGGTGTTTTGGCAATGGGAAAATTAAGGGATCTGCACTATAAATTGTTGGAACATCCTCCCTATTCTCCAGAATTGGCTCCCTCTGACTTCTATCTCTTCCCAAAACTAAAACTCTTCCTCACTGGTCAGCATTTTTCTTTGAATCAAGAGGCGATTGCAGCTGTAGAGGGGTATTTTGCAGATCTTACTGAGAACCACTACAGAGACAGGATAATAGCACTTTAACATTGCTGGAATAAATGTATTAGTCTTACGGGAGATTATGTTGAAAAATAAAAATAATTTTGAAATTATAAATTCGTTTTTTCATTGCTAGACTGAGAACTTTTCAGACCTCCCTCGTAGAATACTATTCTCACATGTAGGATTGTGCGCCAAAAACTCTCTAAAAATGCTTGTGCTATCCAGACGAGGGCAATCTACTTGATATGATGTATCTCTCTTTCACAGACTCACATCAATCACTAATCATGCTATGCTGCAGAACTAAGCATCATCATTCCTCCACTATTTTCTTTTTCTATGTTGCTCTCACCCATGAATGATTATTTGCAAATCTTGAGCACATTTTGTACCATGGTTGAGCTAAGGATTTTTTTGTTCATTTTTATTAATTTTATATATATATATATATATATAGATATAGTAAAATCCCTTTTTTACACTTTTCAGGGGACTGATGGAAAAAAGTGTAAAAAGCAGGAAATGTAAAAAAACATTTAAAAAAGGCTAAAAGATGACTTACTGCTAGTATGTGAGTCTACATACTAGATTACAAAATTTAATAACTGAAAATAAATAAATTTATAATTACTTACATTTATCTACTTAAAAAATCTTTAATTGTTGATTGTTTTTGCTTTTTTTTTTTTTTTGACATAGCGCAAGATTGCTTTACATTGAGTTCAATGCTCAACCTGTTTTTTACCATTGTGTTCAAAGTGGATACGGAGATTCCAAGATCTTTTGCTAAATGTAATGTGGTGGATTACCCAGATATGGGTAATCCACCACATTATGGGCATATGGGTAATCCAGTGGTGGATTACCCATATCCATATTATGGGTAATCCACCACTGCAACTTGAAAACAACTTTCACATGCTAAATTACGTACAGAAATTCTGCAATATCAATTCGTACAGTGATTGAAAAATCACGGTATCGCTCATCACTACTGCAAGTGTGCAAGTCACTGTGATGGTGGAAACGAAACTACAGCCAAAAGCAACGGCATCTGGGAACAGAAATGCGTAGATATCAATTCGAAAATCAGTATTGCCACCCGAGAAAAAAACGCAAATCACAGGAAATAACGTCCACATCAAGTTGTTAATGGCGGGAAAACAATATATCATAAGAATAGGCCTTAAGATGGGACCAACGGAAAATGACATAAATGGCAGGAAAACGTAAATTGCGGGAACGTAAAAACAGGGTTTTACTGTGTGTATATATATATATATATATTTTTTTTTTTTTCTTTTCCCTATCTTTATTTTTTTACACAGTCTGGAAACCTTGCTCTAGAGATGACACATGGAACTTTTTGAAGCCACTTCAGGCCTTCAATAAGTATGGTAGTGGTCTCACACTGGGTGACGAAATTCATCCTCCACCTAAAGACAATGGCAAACATTTCAAAAATAGTTCCAAATCCTTTAATATGGTATTTCACAAACATTTCTTTTTTACATCAGATACTTTAATACAAGGATGCTTGTGTAGTCCTAGGAAATGGCATTTGCTTCCAACACATTAGGCTACCAGAAGAAAGACCATTCAAATTTCACTCTATTTACTGACTGAAGAAGTATTCTATAGCATAGGTGTCTGCAGAGGGGGGGGACAAACAGGGCACTTCCCCCCCAACCCCAGGATTAAGTAAAAAAATTCCACAACTTATAATCATAAAAGTGATTGAGATATGTAACCTTACACCCTCGACCATGGAGATGCTTTGCCTGTCTTAAAATTTTATTACGGGTTGGCCGGTTTTGGCCCTCAGCAGGGTAACCATAGAACACGTGTTTCATCTATTGCAGCAATAAAACACAAGTTCCTGTTTTTGGTTCATCTTTTTCTGATTTGGGGAAAAAAATGTGTTCATTACTATTGTGAACAGCAACCAGTTCATTAGCCCTGTGTCTAGTGAGTTACTGAGTGAAGTGTGAATTGTAAATTTATCAATGTCATCAATAGGTTTGCAAGCGATAGACAGAGAATTCAATTATTATACGATACATGATTATTGAAATTATTATCTATCTATCTATATTCCTAATTTATGCTCACACGTAGACCTACACTTTTTACTTAGGCATTCAGAACTGAAATCCTACAGAATAGGTTGGTTACTCCTTATTCCTGGAGGTATCCTATGAATGTAACCTGTGTGTTCACGGGGCCGGTTTGCCTGCTTGAGGGATGAAAAACCCCAGAGAAACTGGGGGATCCATAAGAAGAGGATGATATAGAAGTAATATTGTGAAAATAAGGATGAGAGGAGTCATGAAATATATAAAGAACAGGTTAGAAATGTTGAGTTTTGTACAAAAAAGCAAAGTAGAAGTATGAAAAAAAAATTTGCTGTGCAGGGTAAAGGCAATCCAAAAGAATTACTTTTTTATGTAGACTGTATGCTTATGTCTGAAGCAGATGTAATTGTTCGAATCAGCACTCGCTACACTGAAAGCTATCAATCTCTTTTCACCCAGCATAGTGCTAGCACTACACTGGGTGAAAAGAGGGAAAGAAAGAGAGAGAAAGGCATATATACGAGAAGGAAGTTCTAGAGCTGTTGCATGATCTATTTGACCAAAATTCTGCAATACAGAAAGGTTAAGCCTTTCCTGGTTATATAATTTGAGTCTCAGCTTAGGAAAGATCCACAGAAATAGAAAGAGTGCATGATAGTTCCATTGTTCAAGGGTGGTGGAAAAAACCAATGTGTAGCTACAGGGTGGCCCAAAATGTACCACCAAGTTTAAATCTAATTTTCTCTGCAATTAGCTGGCAAAATTAGAAAAAACTTTACCGACACATTATAACCATTAAGCCATTTGTGTTTGATGGCTATAATGTAAATCTAATTTTCTCAGCTAATTGCAGAGAAAATTAGATTTAAACTTGGTCGGTACATTTTGGGCCACCCTGTAGCTACACATTGGTTTTTTCCACCACCCTTGAACAATGGAACTATCATGCACTCTTTCTATTTCTGTGGATCTTTCCTAAGCTAAGACTCAAATTATATAACCAGAAAAGGCTTAACCTTTCTGTATACAGAAATGGGCTAATAGACAAACAAACTCTTATACTTTGCAAGGAACAACATTGGTTTAACTATTCATATTTTATAATAACATTACAATTCAGATGGAAAAAGAGAGAATGACATTTGACAAAATATTAGGCATAAATTAGAAGACATGTGATGAGTGCATAAACTACTGACTTGAATAATAAGGTGATTGACAGGCAGGTATTAGAAAGTGGTATGTGGGGGAGATACGAGTATGCCAGACTTAAGATGACCATTGGTGTTCCCAGGGATCAGTTCTTGGACCATTGTTGTTCAATACATTAATGATATTGGGAAGGCCCTTACAACAGATGTTCAACTGATTGTCTACCTACCCATCTTTACAGTGTCAGCAATCACTTATGTGTAGTACTTACAGAATACCTTTAATAAGCTGGAATGGTGAGCAAATAATAATGGCTGTCAATTCAACATTATTAAGTGTAGAGCTCATGTGCACATCCGCAGCAGGTCTCCAAGGTGAACAGCTTCTAGTTGATAGAATAATGTAGGTAAGGGAAGTCAGATCGGTAACCTCAGGACAAGGATTGGCTCTGAAGAGTGCTCCAGTCGGGCTGGGGTCCGAAGTGGGCAAAACTGTCCAGTGATGGAACGGTTGAGCCTAGACTAGCATCGGGGCCTTCTTATGGAATGCCTCAGCTGCACGGCGTGCTGGATGGCTCGTCTGGCATGACCATTTTGGCTGACAACTAACAGCCAACTCAGAACTGGCACAGAGCAGGGGATTCCGACTGTCTAATTAAAACAAAGCATATTGCAAATTTGGCTTGAGAGGCATTGCCACCAACGTGATTTTCTGCCCAGTGGTCTTAATGTTTAAGTGAAAGAATATCAATGAAGATCGTGGGTAATTGGCGGGAGTAAACATGACTCTCCTTTAGATAGACGTGTTGGATGGAGCCTTGGTCTAGCTGCTGAGATTACTTACTATTTCTTGAAATAATTCATCACTGGAAGCCTGATGTGTGCAGAAAGCACAATTCCATCAATTTTTAAAAGATATAACAGGATAATAAATATTTCTATAAGTTTTTCAGTGGCATACATTATCAGAGGGATCCTGTTGATAGCTACTGGAAGTAATTCCCGGTGACTACTTTCGGTATACCAGGTCCAGGTGAACTTTGAGGATCCCAAAGAGATATGCCTGGCCTACTTGCGGATCCAAGAAGGATTGGGCTTCTGTGCTGTCTTTAACGTGGAGTTGGTCGCACACAGTGGCATACCTGTGTGCCCATCACAGGGAATTAAGATCAATATGACGATATCTAGTTGGGAAGAGGTTAGAGTGCCCTTAAGGAATCTCACTGTGCCCTCTATGCACATACACCACAGGGAGTTTCTTTCTAACTCACAGGCATTGCTGTTCTCAGTGGATTGTAGATCGTGGGACTCGCTGAGTCAACATGCCTAATAATGAATTACTCTGAGTGATGAATATGTTATTATTTAAAGTTCCCTGTTAGGAGTATGAATCTAGTTCCTAGATGTAAGCTAGTTTAAGTTAGAATTAAGCTAGTTTATAAGTTAGATTAAGTTGGAAACAAGAAAATATGTGCTTGGTCAAATATTGAGAATGAAATTATGTTGCAAAATTAAATGGCAATGAGGCCACTAGAATGAAAGTATCAAGGCATCTGCTGTGACTATGCGGCAGCTGCCTCCTACATCTCACCATTCAGGTGTGACGATGCGGGCACCAAATCATTCACAGACAACCTAGGTACTGGTCTCGGTGTCGTGCTTAGAAGAGCAGCCACCATACTGTGATCTATCGAGACTCATCCCCTGATATTGAAAATCTGAGGGAGAGAGTGTGATTTTCGTGATGGACCATACTCATATCAGGCCTCCAAGGTAAACAACCTTTAGTCGATAGAATAATGTAGATAAGAAAAGTTGGCAAGACAGATCCATAATCTCATGACAAGGATTGGCTCTGAGGACTGGGCTGGGGGTCCGAAACAGGCATGGCACTGCACAGGGACTGGGTGAAACTGTACAGTGATGGAATGGTTGAGTCCAGACCAGTGTCGGGGCCTTCTCGTGGAATGCCTCAGGTGCACAGTGTGCCAGATGGCCCATCTGGTGCGACCGTTTCAGCCAGCAACTAACAGCCGACTCAGAACAGGCACAGACCAGGGGAATCTGACTGTCTAATTAGAATAAAGCAACTTGTGATAGTTGTTGAGATGTGTTGCCACCAATGTGATTACTGTCTAGTGATCTGAATGTTTAAGTGAAAGAATATCAATCAAGATCGTGGGTAATTGGCTGGAGTAAACATGACTCTGCTTGAGGTAGACATGTTGGATGGAGCCTTGGTTCTGCTGGTAATTGAAACTAGCCAAATTTTGTTGGATTCTCTATAGAGAGTAACTTACCAGAGGAAGCCTGGTCTTATAAGATGCAGCTTACTGCATCTAACAAAACTCCTGGTGGAAGACCAGGTCCAGCACGACTTGTTTGAGTATCCCGTAGAGAGAATGTCGAGTGCTACTCTCAGAAATGTGGAGAATTGTCATCCCACACGCGCACCTACGTACATGAGCTTATCGTAGGCAATTGGCTATCTACCAACCATTGCTAAAGTTGGGAAGAGGTGGGCGTGCCCTTAAAGACTCACTGTGCCTCTATGCACATACACCGTAGGGAGGTTGTTTTTCTAACTCACAGGCATTGGTGTTCTCATTGGATTGGGTTGGTGGTCTTGATGGTGCGAAAAGACCTATAATGAATTACTCTGAGAGATAAGAATAAGAGATCCTTGGATAGGTGTTTTAAGTTAGATTTAAGCTAGCATGTAAGCTAGGTTAAGGAAAAGGATCAATGAATTGGGGAAAGAAGGATGAAGTTGCTTTCAAGGTGCAAGTACGACTGGCCACATCCATGGCAGGCGCTTGTCCTGCAGTTAGCAAGAGTACAACCATTAAGCGTGCATTATATTATAACTAGGTATTGTCTTGTGCTGGCGAGTATGGCTAATAGTCATGCTGTGGTAAATGCATGAACTGAACGACTTTAGGTTAATGTATAACAGGACATTAAGGACTGAATGCCTTTAGGTTCTTAATGCGAGACAGGAGTACACTGCCAAGAGAGTTCAACCTGCACATAAAGATGATGGGTGACTTTTACCCTACTGATGACTAGTCATTGTGATATTAATCTTGCTCAATACGAGAGGAACCACAGGTTCAGACACTCGGTACATGTGCTTGGTCACGTGACCAATGGTGCGAAGCTACCATCCGTGGGATTATGATGGAACGCCTCTAAGTCAGAATCCCATCTAGCCACTGCAATGATACCATTCATGCCTCGCACGTTAAAAGACAGCACTAGCCAGAGTTGCTTTTGTACTGTTACGGTGTGATCGCTATGTCGATGAGGCACTAGAATGGAAGATTAAGGCAGCTGTGAGATTATACGGCAGCTGCTTCCTATGCCGCACATTCAGGTGTGATGTGCGGGCACCAAGTTGTCAGCAGATGATCCAAGTACTGGTCTGGATGTCGTGCTTAGAAGAGCAGCCACCATACTGCGATCTGTTGAGACTCACCTGCATCATGTAAAATCAGCATGTTATATTGGTAAGATTACATACTTAGAGAAACTGATGAGTCTAGGGATCCTGGAAATATGGTAGATAGGAAGTTGAAGTTTAAAGGTAAAATAGCAAAAACTGCGAATGCAACTTAGAGCATAACTGTGATAACGAACTGAACATTGATATGCATGGATAAGGAAGCCATTTCACCTCTTTAGGCAGCCTTGATAAGGTCACACCTGAACTACCAAGGTAACATTTGGTGTTCTGGATTCCAAGGGAATGAAGAAGCTGTGGAGAAGATGCAAAGAAGAGTTGCAAAGATAATATCAGGTTTAAGGAATGAAATTCTGAGGATAGATTGGGACTATGTGGATTTAGACACTGGACAGCAGGAGAAGAAAGGGTGATATGACAGAGAACTATAAACTTCTAAAAGGGTGTTACAGGATGCCAGCAAATTTTTTTTTTTTTTTTTGTTATACGGTATGTGAAAGAAGAACAAGGGCATCCATGGAAGTCAAGCTTGTCTGTGATTAAGAAAAACTGAGAACTAAATTCTTCTCCTCACAGAGCAGTGATTGGATGGAATAACTATTGAAATTATTGAAGTCTCACCGCATTTAGGGTAAACGAGTTTAAGAGAAGGTGTGACCAACTGGTGTGAGTAATGTGTTATCTCTCTCTCTCTCTCTCAATGAGTCCTTGACTCCCTAGACATCTCTAATTCTCGTAGACAGGCTTATACGTTGGTTATGCATTTCTAAATAACTTAGGGAATTGAAACAACGTAGATCCGAATATAAATTAAATTATACTTTAATAGATATTTCCGATATTTCGGTAATGTCACATTGCCATTTTCTAAAGGAACTTACAAAAAGGCAGGTGCACACAGGCAATAACAATACAGTAACTGAGAATGAAGATATGAAGCTATCGTTCTCCTAGAAGTCCTGATGGTGCCCTCTGGCGGGCTAAGTAGGCGTTCTTGGCCGTTGGGCTGAAGGTCTGCTGATGTATGCCTCCCAAATTTGGGGCAGTCGCATACAACCAAATTTGTTGAGATTTGGAGAGTTTCTTATGGCAGAGGCTGATTCCATAAATAATCTTTCAAATTTATATTTGCTCCGGTGTATTATTGTTGCTTTCTTCCACCGTATTCTGTGGCGAGTATCCAGAGCATGGTCTGCAAAACCAGAATGGCTATTTGGTAACATCCACTATTTTTTTTTATAATTCCTTCTGTATTAATCTGATAGAATCCCTTAACTAACTTGAAGGTCTCTTATCATATCTCCTCTTTCCAACCTCTGTTATCCACATTTCCTTAAACACTCTTCACAACCAACACTCCAGAGTCCTAATATCACTTTGATCATTTGTCTTTGGATCCTCTAGTGTTTCTAGATCACAATGAAAACTAGGTGACCAAATCTGAGTACAGTAGTCCATGTCGTCTGACCAATGTCTTATATAGAGGCACCACCACCTCTTTATCCCTATATATATATGAGGTGCTATCAAAAAAGAAACCAGACTAGGCTAATAAAATCTTTATAACTTACCCAATTTAAATTTGGACTTAACACCCTTCAAAGTAGTCCCCTTCTAAGTTCATGCAGCAATCCCACCACTTTTCCCATGCTCCAAACACTTCCTGGAAGTCTTTTTGTTTAAGTGCAAAGTGGTCAAGCACTGCTTGTGATTATCTTGGAACTCCTTAACAGTGCTGAAATGCCACCCCTTCATCTTCAATTTCGTTTTTGGAAACAAAAAAGAAGTCAAAAGGAGCTAAATCTGGTGAGTAAGGAAGATGTGGAATTATTACTATGCTATTGGTTGCCAAAAACTTTTACATTGTTAAGGCATTGTAAGAGGGAGCATTGTCATTGTAGAGGAGCCAGTTGCAGTTTCACCACAGTTCTGGTCTTTGCGATGAATGTCTTCTCTCAATCTTAAAACATTGTAGTAGAATTCTGCATTGACCATCAGAGACAAATTTTCTGTGTACAATCCCTTAATGTCAAAAAAAGGCAATCAACATGCTCTTTGTCACACTCCTGACTTGTCTTGCTTTCTTCAGTCTTGGGGAATGTGAACTCTTCCACTGTGACAATTGCTGTTTTGTCTCTGGGTCATAGCCGTAAACCCAAGTCTCATCCCTTATGATGAGACTTGAAATGAAGGTTGGGTCATCGATGGCCTTTTGATGAAAATCTTGATGAACATTAACACAGTGCTCCTTCTGGTCAGAAGTCAAGAGATATGGAACAAACTTGGCAGTGACACAATGCATGTTCAAATCTCCTAGTGACGATTGCTTCAGCTGCTCCATATGAAATTCCAACTCTGTCAGCAACCTCCTGGATGGTGATGGGTCGATCTGCACAGATGAGATGTTGAATTCTTTCAACATTTTTGTGGGTTGTGCTGGTGGACAATCATCCTGGTTTCTCGTCATCCTCCAAGGTGGTTCTGCCTTTCTTAAAACACGAGTGCCACTCAAACCACGGAGTTTGGCTCATGGCTTCATTTTCATATGCCTTACAAAGTAATTCAAGGGTCTCTTGAATTACTTTGATAAGAATAATAGTCTCCTGATAAGAATAATGCATGTTACATGAGTTCCGGTGCACACAGCTCAAGCCATGTGGCAGGCTGACTCAATATTGTCTACGGCACTGACACCTAGCAGTGTGAGACTAACTTGATTTGTTGTCGAGTATTCAGCACAGTGTAGTTTCTTTTTGATAACACCTTGTACACACTTGATTCTTGATTGAACATTGATTGTTTTTAAAACTTTCTTATGTGTTTTTCAATATGATGTTCCATTTCATCCAACTCAAACTAAATGGTGATCACTTCTTATTTCAAATCATCTATATGATCTTGTGCCCTCAACCAGAATAAAGAAGTCACTATCAGTGATAATAAACAAGATTTTATTTTTCTTATTCCTGCGTCTTATCTCCATATAAATTTATGCACAATTTTATGTTGAAACATGGAATTAATGATGGTTAGTCTGTATTGAACAAAAATCCAGCAAGTACTTAAATTATTAGCTTTTGCTCTCTTCACCAAATCATTAGTGGAAAGTTACTAGCGGTGTGCCACAAGGGGAAATTTTGGAACCATTGTTATTTAATTTGTATATTAATGATATTGGAATAGGTTTAACTGGTGATATACAACTGTTTGCAGATGATGCAAAAGTGGGGAAAGTGATGAGGAGTTAGGTAGATGTTGTGGCCTTATATAACTTGAATAGATTGTATGAGTAAGCAACAGTATAGAACAGTCAATTCAATGTGGCAAAATGTAAGGATCTAAAATTTGGTAGCCAACAATGGAATGCAAAGTATATGCTTGGTGGAAATTTTGAAGGAAATTGAAGAGATAAGAGATCATGGAGTGATGTTGGATAAGCATCTGAAGTTCGGAGGTCACATTTAACAAGTTGTGAAGACATCACATCAGATTATGACAATGATGCAGAGGATCTTAACTTGTAGAAATAAAGAGGTTCTGGTTCCATATAGGGCTTTGTTCAGCCCTTATATGGACTACTGTGTGCAGATTTGGTCCCCTGGTTTTCATGGTGATGAGGATATGTTGGAAAAGGTCCAGAGAAGACTGACTTAAGTTGCAACTGGTCTTTGGGATGTGAGGACAGATTGAGGAATGCAGTTTGCAAAGCCTTGTGAATAAGAGAAAGAGAGGGGATATTACAAACATTTAAATTGGTAAAGGGTTGTTCCCAGGTTAATGTGAGAGAAATTTTTCATAGAATGGGGAGAAGGGGGCAGAACAATGGGACATACTTGGAAGTTGTGAGCAGGGACATAAGGAGTTGGTTCTTTGTATGGGAAAGTGGTTTCTTGGTGGAATGCTTGGCCTGACATTGTGATGAGCGTAGATACACTGAATGAGTTTAAAACACAGTTTGATGGGCTTTTACACACAAAGGCTAATGTTTGCTTCCTAGAGTGAGTCTTTAAACTCCATGGAGGTCTGGTGTTAATAATAATAATAAATTTTTCCAACACATTTCCATAATTCTAGTATTCATTTCCTACTCTCCTCTTAGATCTCTAAGAAGGACCAACTTTTCTTTTTTTTTCTAAATGTCAGCTGCTTTCTCTAATGAACAAAAAAATTCATCTACTTTTTCCTTAGAACTACTTAGGGACCAGAGGCACAAATAAGTTTTATTGGCAATTTCTTTATTTTGAAGTCTGTCCACAACACTCTACTTGATATTGTCTACAATTAAAGATTATTCTTATTGTTAAGTGTTGAATACTACAACTGCTTCTCCTTTCCTTGATTATTACTGTCTGAATATAAATATTGTATTTGTTATTTAAAATAATCTCATCTTTTTTTTTTTTTTGTGGCATCTTTGTTTTAGTAACACAGATTCTGTCAATGTCATATTCTCTAATTCTTCTGCCAGTTTCACTTCTTTTCCTGTCATTCTTCTTAGGTTGATGGAATTCTTGAATTCTGCTGATGCTAAGTTGGAGTTTGTTTCAGTAGTTGACTTTTCTCTGTTTGCCTTGGTTCCTTGATGAAAAAAGTATAGGCCTTATTCAACTGAGTAACTCCAGCAGGCAACATTTCATCTTGTTGTCCTATCATCTTTTGGTTTAAGTCAATACAGAATAGAATTTGGTCAGTTAAATTGCAAATTGCCAGCTCATCCTTGTTTGTGCAGTATCAAGGTAGATACTAATGAAGTGCACAAAGAGAGGGTGAGGTTCGGACAATAGGTCAGCAAGTCCCAGTTGGTTCTCTATATTCTTTAAAAGGTTAAGCGAAATAATTTCTTCCTTTTGGGGGGGGGGGGGGAGAGGAACAGTGTGTGTGTGTGTGTGTGTGTGTGTGTGTGTGTGTGTGTGTGTGTGTGTGTGTGTGTGTGTAGGAGGGGGTAATAATAATAAAAAGTAACAAGAAACATTTGTTTCATTTCTACTCCAACTCACCAATTCCATTAACCTAAGAAGTTGTGACAGGAAAAGACGTGACACTGGCAGTATATACATAATTCATACCATGTCCAGATGAATCATTTTATTATAAATACTGCAGTCTAATTTTTTTTTTTTTGCACAAATAATCTTGCTCCTTAGAAAGTCTTCTGTTACTATGGATGAGCAGAAAGATGAGGTGAAAACAGCATGCAATTCATGGACATATGGTATTTTGATTATACTATCTGCATACAGAAATCTTGTAAATTATTATGTATCATTTTTTTTTCTATCAAATCTCTTTCTTTCTTTGTAACTTTTCAGCTTTAAACATACTATTGATACACACAATTCACATTTCTTGACTACCAGTTCATAATTCACTATCCTTTAAATTTCTTTATACCATCCAAACATAGAAATTCTCTTATTTATTTATATATTTTGAAACTAACAAATCCTTTCTACCTTAATTTCAATGAAAAGCACATGACTTAATTTGTGTGCATCTGAACTCCATGAACAAGAACAACATGAGATGATTTGGTCCTGCCCAGCATCAATGTGTTAAAGAATTAACTTTTAACCATTTCTATCTCGTAATTAAAGTTATTAAAAAAATACAGACTAGAAAGAGCAAAATTACGCTATATATATAAAACAGTTTACATAGTCTAAATAAATGTTTTCTTACCACCTATTTGAATATTTCGTATATTCAATTTGTGCTGAAGCATTCCCATAATGGTCATGGTTACCAGCTACAACGAACCATGGAATTTGAAGAGATTTAGATACAAACACATCTTCATATGTTTCCTAAAGAGTAGAAAATTATACATTGTCTATTAGAAAGCACTAACAGACATAGGCATGAATATCTTCTTGCATATGTTTGCAAACGTATGCTTCCTCCCCCCTCTCTCTCTCTCTCTCTCTACACAGTATTCTGGTCCATTTACTCCTTGTGGCTTCCTGAATGCAAATTACTGTTTGTTACCAAACACACCAAGTTGAACTGGTACATTAACTGTTGCTAGAAAAATATCTGAAAAACAGAATATGACTCTAAACTTAGCAGAATCAATAATCTATCACTGCTTATAATGGGAATAATAACCATGAAATATATTATTCACTTTCAATAGGATTCATTCTTTCTCTGTTTCTCTCTAGCTAATAACAATATACAGAAGAAAGTCAGTCACAGTTTTAGAACTTTAGAACCTGATCACTTTATTAAGAACATTATTATCTGGAAAATCTCAGATGTACAAGTTTCAAACATCTTAATAAGTGGTAAGCATGAATGCACTTAAAAAAGATAGAAAGAAATTCCCTTCAGCTATAACAAATATAATCACATTAGCTCAGATAACTGCATGGTTCAGGTGTTGGAGATTCTATAGTAGTCTAGTTAAAATTTAAGCAAACTGCATACTTCAGAGCAAAATCCACTGGGTAATCAGATATGGATTCTTCATATTGTGATTTATATGATGTGTAGTATATCATGAACTCCATTTCTTCCTTAATTTCATTTTTTTACACTTTGTGTATAGCTTGAGGAGAAGACAAATTGCAAAAAATATGCATTATCTAAGTAAAGAATAATAGAAATTCTAACAAATTAAAGTTGCTGATAACAGAATCTGAACTGATAGATTCAACAATTGTCCACTTCAACTATTCAAACTATATTTTTCATGATTCTCTCCATCACAATGATGGTACTAAGGCACTGATCAGATATGACATTTCAGGGACTACCAAACCAAGTTGGTAGTCCCTGAAATGATCTGTTCTGCACAAAAATTTCCTTGTTCTCATCTGTTGCATTCATGTGCTGTTTTTACTGTACTCCATTACATAACTCATCTTGCTGATTATTTATTCCTGAAGCTTGATTTTCAGCAGTTCAAATACCCAAGCAGTGAAGATATCTTCCTTGGAGACTTTAATGGTCACAACATGAACTAGCCTCTATTCTCCAATTCCACTAATCAAACTGGAAGAAATAAAGATGTATGCTTTAGCAATAATCTAACAAAAATTTCAATCTATCCACCAGTGTAACATATGATTCTTGTCATCCTTCCAGTGCAATCTTGGGTTAAATATCCCTTTCCCAAATGAATTCCAGAATTAACAGCCATCCTATATCATCTCAAGTTTCATACTTTCCATGCATCTCTATTCCACAACATGTAAGCAAGCCTATATTCAGCCCATCCCAAGAAAGGAAAATAAAGTCTGCTATCAAATTACTGTCCTCACCTCATTTCTCTCACAGAGTGAAGAAGGTAACCATTGGCTAACTTCTCACAATCTAGAACTAACCAATTAATTAGTGACTACTGACAAGGAATATCTCAATCCACATCCTTCAACTTTGGACACAAACCACAAAAATGTTTAGAGAATTTATGTGGTCACTGGCATTTTTGCTATGCTATGCAGATGAAGTGCTTGTGATTTGTCACATTGTCCAGACACATTAGATACATATTTAATACATTTAAACAGTCCAAACACCAACAAATACACTTCACAACAGAAAAATAAACAAATAATGGTCAGCCTTTTCAAGACACATTAGTTACACTGTCTTTTATATGATTCATTATCTTTTCTAATTTATAGAAACTTGCACAGGTTGAAATGCACTTAGATAACCATCATTCAGTCCATGAATACAGCCCCACAAGCACACAGAGCTATGGATATTAGAAAAAAAAATACTTTTTTAGCCAATGGTTTCAATCCCTATAAAATACATCAAATACTATATGCCCTTAACAGAATTTAAATATGAAATTACAACAAAACTATTTTTATCTTCTATATCCAAGGTAGATTTGAAAAGACAGCAGTGCTCTTGTTATTTTTGTTATTTGAGATTATGGCCAAAGCAACCACGGCTTATGAGGCCAATGTATTATATCTGTTAATTGCATGTGTTTTTCTGGCTATTTGCCTATTTTTTGGGATGAAAACCCATGCTATCTCTATGGGAAACCAGCTAACTAACATTTTAAGAAAACTTCTTAAAATGGTTCTGTGCATCATAGATGGAATTTGAATCCAGATCTTTCAAACAAAAGGGCATGGTCAATATTGGTTGATCTACAGAGGCTCCAAATAGGAAAGGTGTAACAAATAGAATTTCAACCAATATTTGAACCCCCACATCCAACTAGTTATCTTTATCCATTCTCTTAGAAACAAACTTTAGCTATTAACACATCCAAAAATACATAAAGTTCCATGTGCCTATACATGGTCTACTAAAGTAGGATTACGAACATAAAGATCTCTTAACATCCACCTTGAAGAATACATAAACTACATTTACTATTATTATTATGATCAAGTCTAGCAAGACCATGTTTAGGATAGCTCATCACATAGGATTAAATGGAAGAAGACTCAGGTGCTGCATGTAAGTCCATAAAAAATAGTCTGAAACACTGTTATTTAGAATTGGCATCAACCACAAAGCATTTCCCTAACTTCAATAACTATGGTTCCATTAAATTAGCAAAAATTTAGGAGACATTCATTTTATTACCGCTAACATAAGCTTCATTATATTAATTTATGGGGTCAACTACCATTTGAGATAAAAACTTTAATAATATTAAAATTCTATGTTTTCGCCTTTACATTAACGTCATCTTCAGGAATATATATATCAATATATATTCCTGAATATATTCCTGAAATTACTACATCACAGCAACTAGCAATATAACACAGGCAGCTATATTATTATTATTACAGGCAACTCCACGGAGTCCTCAGACTCATCGATGGAGGCTTCAAACCATCGATTCAAAATTCATGTCAAGAATTATCCAACATTTGTGCAGTATCTATCATACTTTGCTTTGAACTCATTCACAGTCATGGCATCCACAACAGACTCTGGCAACCTATTCCATTCATTCACTACTCTCCAAGCAAAAACCTACTTCTAACACCCTTCTTAGTTTCAATGGATAGCCCCTAGTTCTCCCACCACCAGACCTGTTCTGAAAAATTTTCTCTGAATTAATCTTGTAAAAACCTTCAGTAATTTGTATCTCAATCATGTGATCCCTTTTCAAGTCCAATACTATATAAATCCATCTAGCTTGGTATCTTGTGGTACAAAAACAACAACAATAATAATAAATTTAAATAGAATAATAAATAACAGCACATTAAAAAAAATTCAAGTGAGAAAGATTAATAATTAATTATATCAGCCAATCAGAATATTCTTATCATGTTACTTTTAAATATTACTTTAAGTCTACAAACTCAATATTACAATATTCATTCACTGTTTTGGCATATGGTAGCCTAGAGTCCTTTCTTTCATACATAAAAAAAAAGGACACTAGGACTTCTGTTGTTTTTTCATCTTCAAGTTACTTTGCCTTTTAAAGTTTCCATTATCTGATGTTAACTTTTCTTCCATTTCTGTTGTAGATGTGTTGTGAGTTACATGTTGTAAGTTAGATTGGTCAGGGTTGTATATATGTTGTCCAAAATTTGGAGATTTTTAACCAATCATTTTTATTTAAATCTGGTTATTTTATGAATGTTTCACATGCCTCCTTAATTTTTTTTCATACCAGGTTTTTGTGTGGTGTAGAAGTAGAGTGCCTTCCCAATCAATTCTATGGAGGGTCTCCAAGCACATGATCGTAAAGGTATGTTTTTCCATGGTAGATTAGGTTGATATGGGTTTTCTGATATCACTTGTGCACCCTGTTTCACCAAAGAAGAGAAAATTACACCATGTAATTTGGTATACACCTGGACATGAGGGAGATATTTAGATGTGCTAAACAGATTTTTCAGTTTTGTAGGAAGACTGAAGGTAGTTTCCATGTTGTATATTTTTAGTTTCTTTAATATAGGGGATAGAAATAGCTTTGCTGAAATTATTTTTATCTCGGGGTGTTATTTTTTTTTGTCCAGTATGATGCCAATTTTCTTTTATTACATCCACTTTTAACAAAGATGGTTCTAATCCACTGCATTTTGTTTTTGAGATCATTGTTATTGCTCTATTTTTGAGGGTATTTATTATCCCTAGTTTGATGCTGGGTGCTGCTAGGAGTCTACATGCACAAACTGAATGGTATGTGTAGGTTTCTGATAAACACTAAATGAGAGACAGCCAAATGGAAGACGAGTTATTTTGAGAGTATCCAAGAACAGTAAGAAATTGTTTTTCTATTTCTACTGTGAATTGTATACACTGGTGTTGTTTGTTTAATATGGTTGTGGAATGTGTCCAAATCACAAAATACATCATCAATGTATCTAAGCATTTTGGTTTTAAATTCGCTGGTTCAAGAGCTTTCTGCTTGAAAGTTTCCCTCAAGAAGTTTGCAATGGGATGTGGTGGGAAGGTGGGTAGTGAGCCTATGCCATCCCTTCTTTTTGAAGGTAGAAACTGTTTTGCTGCAAGAAGTAACCTGAGTGTGGTATATACGAGGGTGATCTGAAAAGTTCTCGGCCTAACAACGAAAAAACGAATTTATAATTTCAAAATTTTTTTATTTTTTATTAACATAATCTCCCTTAAGACTAATGCATTTATTCCAGTGATGTTCCAGCAACATTATTCCACCCCTGTAGTGGTTCTCAGTAAGATCTGCAAAATATCCCTCTACAGCTGCAGTCATCTCTTGATTCAAAGAAAAACACTGACCAGTGAAGAAGAGTTTCAGTTTTGGGAAGAGAAAGAAGTCAGAGGGAGCCAAATCTGAGAAATAAGGTGGATGTTCCAACAATTAATAGTGCAGATCCCTTAATTTTCCCATTGCCAAAACACCTTTGTGGGCAGTTGTATTGTCCTGATGAAAGATGATTTATTTTCTTCTGCAAACCGGGTCTTTCTTCACGAATTTTTTCACCAGACCGGAATAATATTCCAAAGTTATTGTTTTATCCTTTTCAAGATAATTAATAAACAAAATGCCTTTAGCATCCCAAAACACCGATACTGATACCATGACCTTGTCTTCTTTGGTGCTGAACAACTGGCTTCTGTCCACTGTTTTGACTGCTGTTTGGATTCTGGTATGTACTGGTGAATCCAAGTCTCATCCATAGTAATAAATCGATGCACAAAATCAGTTTTATTCTTGTTAAAATGCTCCAAGCACTGTTCAGAGATTTTCATACGTGCGTTTTTGATCAGCGCAGCGTCCATCTTGCGCAAAGCTTTTTCATTTGCAATTCTTCATGCAAAATATATCCTACACATTCTTTTATAAATGTATATAGTCTCAGCAATTTCATGCACTTTGACTTGCTGGTCATCCAATACCATATTGGATGACCAGCAACTCGATCAATGATTTCTGCTGTTGTTACACTTTTTGGACGTCCTTCACATGGATCATCTTCATGGCTGGTACGGTCACGTTTAAAATCGGCAGCCCATTTCTTAATTGTTGAAGATGAAGGAGAAGAGTGCCCATAAACTTTTATGAACTTCAAATGAATTTCTTTTGCCACTAAACCTTCTTTTACAAAGACTTTTATAACCGCACGATACTCAATTTTATCCATTTCAAGGGATACAGACAAGACTTTTGCGCTTCAGACAGTTGTATAAAACAAACTACTCGATAGAATGGCTTGCAATTTCACATGTACTACCAACTTAAAAAAAAAAAATCGTGCTGATAGTGTTGCCATCTATGTTCGATGCCGAGACCTTTTCAGACCACCCTCATAAGCAAAGAGAACCATACTGTCAGGTGGAAATATGTTTTGTAGAAAGAGAATTGTGTCACTGATAGGGGTATTTGTAAAGTGGGTAGTGATGTCAAAGCTGACTAAGTGATTTTGTTTATTTAAAACATAATCCTTAATTTTGGTAATAACATGTTGACTATTTTTGTGTGTGTGTGTGTGGTGTGTGTGTGCGTGTGTGTGTGTGTGTGTGTTGGCAAGGGGGGGGGGATCTACCAACTCCTTTAGTGTTACTACTAAAAGAAATGGTAGATTTTTCCCTTTTCTACATAAAAAAATAATCAACATTGTCTTACTAACCAATTCCTGATAGGTGCCGATATGCATTCTTTGCTAGCAGGAAATATCGCATCACTACCATATCACATGTCACTATTAATAAACATGCTGGTACACTGTACTGTTGTACAGTAAAAAAAAAAAAAGTACTGTTTTATTATCAAAAATTAAGGACTATGTTTAGGTAAACAAGATATCTTGGTCAGATCACTGTTCTTATTATAAAACACCCTCATCAATGACATAATTCTCCTTCTATGAAAAAAATTTCTGCCTGGCATTACAGCCCTCTTTGCACACATGCCATGCTCAAGTTAATTCATGAAGCAAGACAATTTCTAACTTCAAAAACAAGGGATGGCCACTGGCTCACAGCTACTTATATCACAAACTTCTTTATGGAACCTTTTGAGCAACAGGAATGCAATTAGGAAGACATATCCAAAATTAAAGTAGAAAAAGTCATAAAAAAAACTGAAATGTGGAAAGGTAACTATAGTAGAAGAAATTTGGCCAGAAATGCTCAAATATGGAGATATAAAAGTTTCACAGTTGCTGCATTGCACAATTATTATTATTTCCTAAGACCCCACAGAGTCAAAGACTCATCTGGGAGGTTCTTTTATCGTACACACAGCTCATCATACCTTGCTTTAAACACACTCAAATTCTCTGCAGATAGCATACTCTCAGGCAAGGCATTCCAATCATTCACAACTCTGCATGAAAAAAACCTACTTCTCACTGCCCTACTCATACCCTCTTTATACAGTTTCCAGGGATGACCTCTGGTTCTCCTCTGATTTCCCACTATTTTCTGTAGAACCTCTCCAGCATTGATCCTATAACAACCCCCTTACTAACTTCTAGGTCTCTATCATATCTCCCCTCTTCCTCCTGTCCACCAGACTCTGCAAGTTGCATCTTCTCAATCTTTCCTCATACTCGACATTCCAGAGGTTGAAAACTACCTTAGTCAGTCGCCTCTGGATCCTTTCCAACATCTCTTTGTCCTTCTGAAAAACGACCAAATCTGGGCACAATAGTCCATGTGTGGCCTAATCAAAGCCTTATACAATGGAACAAGAATCTCCCTACTTCTAAAAGTCAGTGTCCTCTGCATCATTCCCAGAAGCCTTTGTGTTGTCTTCACAATTTCGGCTATGTGTCTCCTAAATTTCAGATCCTTATCCACTATCATCCCAAGATCTCTTATTTCCTCCACCTCCAACAATATATCCTCACCAAGCATAAATTCTGCATTCCATCTCCATTTTCCAAATTTTAAAACCTTACATTTTGCAACATTGAACTCGCATCCCCATTCCCAATCACTCAATTTATTCAAGTCTTCTTGTAAAGCCACAACATCTGCTCTACTGTTCATGGTTTGTCCCAATTTTGCATCATCTGCAAACAACTGAATATCTCCATTCAAATCTTCACCAATATCATTATTGTTTAACTTGTATATCATTAATATACAAGTTAAACAATAATGGCCCTAAAACAGACCCCTGAGGCACACCACTAGCGACTCTCCTTTTCCTAGATATTGCTCCCCCATACACAACTTGTTGATACTTATCAGATAACCAGTCTCCAATCCAATATCCAACCCCATCTGCTCTAGTTTGACTATCAACTTACCATGCAGTAATCTATCAAAAGCCTTTGTGAAATCTAAGTATATTGCTGTGTATCCTTCTCCTCTGTCCAAGGAATAAGTAGATTATGGTATAAATCATGACCTCCCTTTAGCAAATCCATGCTGTCCATCAAAGAAAATACCATTGTTGTCAACCCAATTCTGGATCCTAGTTCTCACAAGCTTCTCCAACAACTTAACCACAACACTTGACACACAGATAGGCCTATAGTTGGATGCTCGAGTTCTATCACCCCCTTTATGAAGTGGCACAATCTTGCCCTCCTTTCACTCCTTTGAAACTTGACCCAGTGCAAGACTCATATTAAAAAAATATGCCAAGGCAGACGTCAACTCCCTAGCACATTCCTTCAGAATACGTGGTGATATATTATCTAGTCCCACAGCCTTATTTAAATCTAGTTTACTCAACCTCCCATACACCTCTTGCTCACTTACAGTCAGTCTCTCCTCACCATCATCATCAACTGTTCTCAATCTCTCCATGAAGTAGTCACATTCACAAGATTGAAAGACCTTTATGGACTGCTCATTAAGTATCTCCACCACACCTTCCACAACAGCTGTCTTTAAATCATTTTCTCCAATCAATGTCATCTGTCCATAATCTTCCATAGTTCAGAAGGCCTGGTCAGAGATTCAAATTCCAGATGATTGGAGCAGAGCTCTCATAGTATCCATCTATAAAAACGAAAATAAAACTGAATGCAAGAATTACAGGTATTTCCCTACTGAGTGTCCTGGTAAGATTTATGCAAGTATACTTGAGAAACAGCTAAGGAAAAACCATGGAAGGGATGTTTGGTTAAGAACAAGCTGGTTTCAGACCAAATAGAGGTTGTCGGGATCAGATTTTCACTTTAAGACAAATAGTTGATCAATCTTGGGAACATAAGAATTTATTTAAGTTTTGTAACATAACAATCATTTTTCTTGCACTTGCCAAGCTCAACTGCCTCAACATCTCCTGCTCCCCCATCCTCTGTGTTCCTTGGCTTATACCAACACTCCACCAAATATCTTATCTTGCCCACCGCACATCATATGCTTTCAAAACCATTAGTGTCACTGCCTTCCAAAGCCTCCACTCTTAGAGGACATAAGTCATCACTTAATCATAAGGTACTCCACCCCCACATTTTCCCTTACTATCCTGCCAAAAAATGCTGTACCCTGCTACTTCTATTCCTGTTATTATATCATCCTCCATCAACCATTTCTCAGAGATCCCAATAATCTTTGGGATCTCTGAGAAATCCCAACACCACCAATTCATCTCCTTTATTCCGGATGCTCCTGGCATTAGTATAAAGCATAAAAATATCACTGCTTCTATACCTATCATTATCCCCTCCAGACCCCACTGGACTCAGTGTTACCTGATGTCCCCCTCCCCCCCTCGCTACCATCCACCCTGGGAATTCCACTTTCCCTGCATTGACACACCGACTCGTTCAGAAAACAGCAATCTCTCCAAATGCCTATGTCCTTCCTCATTCAAATGCAAGCAGTCTCTCACATACAGTTCCTTTCTGTCCTCAAATGCCCTCCAAGCATCCACGTATCTCAATTCTGATACATATTAATTGACACATATCATGCGTTCACATATTAATTATGAAGTAAATAATCCTCCCTGAAACGTCTTATTGCTCTCAAATACTGCGTTCTAGATAAAACAATGTCACTTCGCTCCATGATAAGTTTCCTTTTATTCTGGGACTTTTTAAAACAAAATCCGATTTCATGAAGTATTTTCGTTAAAGTTTCTCTTTTCCAAGGAAAATTAATATTTTCTTTACGTACAGGAATCAATTTCGGAACAATTGGCATTCTTTTCTCGACCACGTAAAATTCGTGAATAGTTCTTATAACGTCTACATCAAAATCATTCAGAGCTACGGTTTAGATGGTTTTCTTTCTCTAGCGCTTTTTTTTAGGAGATTTAAATTTTGGCTTACCTTCACCTTTTGATTCCCTACGAATTCTTTTAACAGTCGACCTCAATACGCCCGCAATTGCACTTGCACGTTTTATGACTTGAGAAAGTGCGAACAAGGAGCCTTTTAACGATTCTTTTTCGTAGAATGTCAGCACATTATTTAATATTCTTTTGCAAGAGCTACCGAAACGTTTAACAACAGAACTTGTTGACTGTACTGGATCCAACACACAAATTAATAATGAAAAAATAATTCAAAAAAGCGACAACAAAAATCAAGCTAGTACTAGTACGACAGACAAGAAAGCACGTGATTTCGCATGTTGGCGACCAATTCGTACATCCTTCATTTCTTTCTCCCCTTCAGCATGAATCGACTATTCTTGGCAAAATGTCAATGAGAGCTCTACAAAGGGTGGGCACACTATAGTATAGCTAGTTTTATGCTCCAGAAGATGACCTTGACATAAAGGTCGAAACGTCGAATGTAGATTTTAATTATATTAAACTAAAGTTTTTATTCAGACACGGTAGTTGTCTCCATAATTTTCAAAAATGTATATATGCATTGCATTATGGGATACTAAGCAACTGATGTGAAGTCATTAGCCTCTGTGTACAAGTAGCCAGTCATCCTTTATCCAAGTGTAAGCAAATTTTGTTTGCTTACATTTGGATAAAGGAAAAAACCAAGAATATAATTTTTTGGCATCTTTATTTATAGTATAACCAAGTATTAATTATACTATAAATTAACCAACCTGATTAACTAATTAAATTAAATTATACTATTTCCTTTATCCAAGTGTAAAATCTTACATTTGGATAAAAGAAAAAACCAAGAATATAATTTCTTGGCATCTTTAATTTATAGTATAAACAAGTGAAAAAACTTTCAACATCTATCTCTAATCCAGAGTAATTTAGTGATAAGGTCTGATACCTTTTGGCTACTTATATATGGATATATGACTTTTGCATTACTTCAACCTTGGTATCATTTCTAATCTGGCTCCCACTGATAAGACCTCAATAAAGATCAAAACCAGTCCTTCCCATAATGCACAGTATCATACATGTCTGTAAGGATATGTACATTATGGGATACTAAGGCAATCGATGTAAAGTCATTAGCCTCTGTTTAAAAGTAGTCAAGTCATGAAGTGACTTCACACACATAAACTTGGATAAAGGATGAAACCAAGAATGTAACTTCTTGACATCTTTAATTTATGGCCTGGAAAAGTGTTGACATTTAGGTTTCAAAAGACATTCAATTTTTCACAAAAAAATTGTAACATAAATGGTCAGAAATCATCTGCAAAATATGTACAGCTGCTTTTCAAAGAAAGATGGATTCTAAAAAGGTAGATTCTAAAGCGACGATTACGAATGATATTTTGGCTGAAATGTGTGAGGAGATCGGAACAGTTTATTAATGTGTGGAATGAGTTTGAGGGACAAAGTGAGCTGTATGGGAGTGATGGACTGCATTTGAGTGGTTATGGTGTGAGTCGCTTGGAGAGACTGCTGCTGGAAGATAGAGAAGTGAATAGAGAGAATGAATCAGATTGAGAGGGGAGTGATGTGGAAGAGCAGGAGAGATTGAAGAAATGGAAATGAATGGGGAAGTGAGTGGTATGAGTATAGAAAATGAGAGAATGTAGGCAGGAAAGAAATGGGATGACCAGGGATCAAGAGGAAACAGATGGAATTGCAAAGGGTTCTGAAATGAAGCAGAAAGGGAAATGGCCCCAGTCCAGCATGGAGAGATCACATTGAGTGGGTGGTATCAGTGGAACTAGCTGTAGATCCAGAAATGAGCTGTTGTGTTTGTATACCAATGCTAGAAGTATAAGAAACAAGGCAGATGAAATGGTCGCACTAATTGCATCTGTGCACCCAAAGATTGTCGGAATAAGTGAGACATGGTTAGATGAGGACGACATCCTGACAGGAATAGAGATGGAAAGGTATGATGTGTTTCGTGAGGATAGAAGGGGTAAAAAGGGAGGGGAAGTGCTATTGATGATAGAGCAAGAGTTATGTCCATACAAGGTAGAGATGCAAGAGGGAAATAGGGCCAGTGGTTTTGAGGCAGTATGGTGCGAGATAGAGGTGAATAGAATCAAATACTTGGTGGGATGTTGTTATAGACCTGTTAATGTGGATGGTGGTGATAGTGAAATGTATAGTCAAATAAGCCAAGCAAATAAGAAAAGGGTGATCATTATAGGTGATTTTAATTATGGCAATATAGACTGGAATGAAGAGATAGCAACTGGAAGTAAAGAAAATGAGTTTCTTGAGTTTTTGAGGGATAACAACCTCAGACAGTATGTAACAGAGGGCACACGAGGATTAAGTTTCTTGGATTTCGTCATCTCATCGGAGGATGTAATTATAAATGAGGTGTCAAAATCATCCACCAATTGGTGAAAGTGACCATGAGGTGATTACCTGGGTGGTTGCCAGCAGTGCAAGGACCCCTGTGAAAAAAGGGTATATGTGGAACTACAGGGGGGGGGGATTATGAAGAGCTCAGGAGACAGCTTGCAGGTATAGCATGGAATGAGGAGTTAGCTGGAAAAGAGATCAATGCAGCTTGGGGGATTTTCAAAAATTATTTAGTAGATGCAATGTCTAAATGTATACCACGGGTGAGAAGGTTAAATAAGTTAGGTGTGAGATGGATGAATAAAGATATTAAGCATGCAATACAGAGAAAAAGGGCATTGTGGAGGCAGCATAAGAGAAGTGGAAGTAACCAATTTCATGAGGTCTACAAAGACCAGGCAAGGAGGGTGACTTGGTTGGTGAGAGTAGCTATTGATATGTAGCCAGCAAAAGAAAGAATGATTATAGAAGGATGACACTGATTGGAGGAAATGGTATAAAGACAGCTGATGCAGAATGTGTGGTGGAGATACTTAATGAGCAGTTCATAAAGGTCTTTCAATCTTGTGAATGTGACTTCATGGAGAGATTGAGAACAGTTGATGATGATGGTGAGGAGAGACTGACTGTAAGTGAGCAAGAGGTGTTTGGGGAGTTGAGTAAACTAGATATAAATAAGGCTGTGGGACTTGATAATATATCACCACGTATTCTGAAGGAATGTGCCAGAGAGTTGACACCTGCCTTGACATATTTTTTTAATATGAGTGTTGCACTTGGTCAAGTTCCTAAAGAGTGGAAGGAGTGCAAGATTGTGCCACTTCATAAAGGAGTTGATTGAACTCAAGCATCAAACTATAGGCCTATCTCTGTGTCAAGTGTTGTGGTTAAGTTGTTGGAGAAGCTTGTAAGAACTAGGATCCAGAGATGGGTTGACAACAATGGTATTATCTTTGATGGACAGCATGGATTTGCTAAAGGGAAGTCATGTTTTAGTAATCTACTTACTTATTACAATAAAGTGACTGCTTCCATGCACAGAGGAGAAGGATACACAGTAATATACTTGGATTTCACAAAGCTTTTGATAGAGTACCTCATGATAAGTTGACAGTCAAACTAGAGCAGCTGGGGTTGGACATTAGATTAGTGCATTGGATTGGAGACTGGCTATCTGATAGGTATCAATAAGTTGTGTATGGGGGTGCGATATCCAGGAAAAGGAAAGTCACTAGTGGAGTGCCTCAGGGGTCTGTTTTAGGACCATTACTATTTAACTTGTATATTAATGATACCGGTGAAGATTTGGATGGAGATATTCAGTTGTTTGCAGATGATGCAAAGTTGGGACGAACCATAAAGAGAAGTGAAGATGTTGTGGCCTTGCAAGAAGACTTGAATAAATTGAGTGATTGGGCAAGCAAATGGGGATATGAGTTCAATGTTGCAAAATGTAAGGTTTTAAAATTTGGAAAACAAAGATGGGATGCAGAATTTATGCTTGGTGAGAATATATTGTTGGAAGTAGAGGAAATAAGAGATCTAGGGGTGATAGTGGATAAGGATCTAAAATTTAGGGGACACATTGCCAAAATTGTGAAGACAACACAAAGACTTCTGGGAATGATGCGGAGAACACTGACGTGTAGAAGTAGGGAGATTCTTGTTCCATTGTATAAGGCTTTGATTAGGCCACACATGGACTATTGTGCCCAGATCTGGTCACCGGGTTTTCAGAAGGAAGAGAGAGATGTTGGAAAGGGTCCAAAGACAACTGACTAAGGTAGTTTCTGACCTCTGGAATGTTGAGTATGAAGAAAGATTGAGAAGATGTAACTTGCAGAGTCTGGTGGAGAGAAGGAAGAGGGGAGATATGATAGAGACCTACAAGTTGGTAAGGGGTTGTTATAAGATCAATGGTGGAGAAGTTCTACAGAGAATAGTGGGAGATCAGGGGAGAACCAGAGGTCATCCCTGGAAACTGTATAAAGAGGGTGTGAGGTCATCCCTAGAAACTGTATAAAGAGGGTGTGAGTAGGGAAGTGAGAGGCAGGTTTTTTTCGTGCAGAGTTGTGAATGATTGAAATGCCTTACCTGAGAGTGTGGTGTCTGCAAGGAGTTTGAGTGTGTTTAAGACACGGTATGATGAGATGTGTGTGTGATAAAAGGACCTCCCAGATGAGTCTTTGACTCCATGAGGTCTTGTTGAATAATAATAATAATAATAATAATAATAAAATGTTTGAACAGCTAAAGTGACTTTTTAATATAGTTATTATAAAGCATACAATTGAATTGTATGCTTAGGAGTTATTGAATTGTGCAATTCAATAAATCCTTTACTGACTTCAAAAACTATCTAAGTTAAGCAAACAAAGTTTGGCCTCAAAATATCTTCAGGCCTGGGGTAAGGTAGTGCAACACCTTTGCATTATGGGAGATACTGAGACAAGGAGTGATGATAGCTCGGTCCACCTTTGCTTGGAGTTGCCTGGTGTTGCACTACCTTATCCCGGTCCTGAAGATATTTTCAGGCACAAACTTTGTTTGCTTACACTTGGATAAAGGATTAAACTAAATTTATTATAGTCTAACCAAGTGAAAAATAAACTTCTAACATCTTTCTCTAAATCCAGAGTAATTCAATAATAAGGTGGTACACCTGTTGACAACTCCTATAGGTAAATATGACCTCTCCTATTGCTTCTGCCTTAGTATCTCCATGGTTGGGTCTGCCTCCCACTGACGAGACCTCAATAAAGGTTGAAACCGGTCTGAGTAGTGGCCCTTCCCTTAATGCATAGCAGTATACGTGTCTGCAAGATGTGCTTTGCATTATGGGAGATACTGAGACAAGGAGTGATGAGAGCTCAGTCCACCTTTGCTTGGTGTTGCACTACCTTATCCCAGTCCTGAAGATATTTTCAGGGGCAAACTTTGTTTGCTTACACATGAATAAGGGATTAAACTAAATTCATTATAGTCTAACCAAGTGAAAAAGCAATATCCAACTGACACGAAATGCGTCAGTTACTACTACTACTTATTATTTATAGCACTTTTATTCTGCTTAGGTGCAGGGTCCACTATGATTATGTAAATGTGGGAAACCCCAACTAGTTTATCGCAGTCTAGTGTTGGGGGGGGGGACGATTTTTATGACTGTAGAAGTGTGTTCAAGGGGCTGGAGGTTAATTTATTGTTTAACTAACTTAACTATCTTTCTTGCTAAACAAAGTTAGTAAAGGAAATCAGACTGCAGTAGCTGGTCTTCTTGTAAATGTTTCTACAGATATTTCATATGAGCAGAAACTCTCTATATTACATGAGATGCACAGATAAAATTCAAAAGACATTTGTTTACATAATTCCTCTTCAAAACTCAGCTCCAGTGTACTTTTATACATAAGAGACAGTTTTAAACATGTGAAACAAGTTTTTTTGTCATGGAATAATACCGGTAACTGGTTAGCAGGCAATGGAACAGAAGTAGCATGTAACATTCTGTGGGTGAGAAAAAAAATGGACTAGTGGCAAAATGAAAGAGACATGCTAGATCCTACAAATTATTGCACATAATTTGAATTTGATTGTTTTATATTCTATTAAATATATATCTATATATAATATTAAAGATGTTGATGTTCTCTCTATATACAGAAGGGGTTTCTGAAAAGAGAGGTAATACATTTTTTTTTCTCAAGGATGTTTAATAATAGCAAGATGAAATTATACATCAAGAAATAAGTGAACAGGCAGTACCTCTCCAAAAAGTCAAAATTTATTGATGCACTTGTCCCAACAATAGATCAGTTTATCAATACCAGTACTGAAGAAGTCCATGCCCACACTCAGTAACCAACATTGCACAGCCTGATGAGCTTTCTCATCCATACTGAAATGCCTTCCAGAAAGGTGTTTCTTGAGGGAGCTAAACAAATTGAAATCCGAAGGTGCCGAGTCTGGGATGTAGAGGAGATAGACAGAGTTTCCCAACAATTACAACACAATCACCCACAAGTGGTGTATGCAGTGTATGGAGTAGTATTGTCATGCACCAAAATCACGCCACTCAGGGGATTCTGGTCATTGTTCAATGTTGCACAGTAAAACTCTGCATTGATTGTCCCTTCCTTTGGCAAGAAGTCCACCAGCAGAACACCATGGTGTCCAGAACACTGTGGTCAAGACTTTTCAAACAGTGGGAACAGTTTTGAATTTTTTTGCACACAGGAGATTGTGGATGTTTCCAGGTCATGAAGTCTTGTTTGCTCTCCTGGGTAAAGTGATGAACCCATGTTTCATCTCCTGTGACTATGCAAACGAGAAAATACTTAACTTTGTTGCTGTATCACAACAAATTCTCCAGACACATCCCCATGCATGTGTCTGAAGAATTGCCTTGAGTTCCTCGGACAATTGTCGGGGCACCCAGCAAGAGCACACCCATTGATGGCCAAGGACATCATGAATAAATTTTTAAACAGTGGACTTATTCAAGTTCACCACTCATGCAATTTCACTTGTCAGTCTTCAAGAATGATGCCCTTAACATTTTGTGCATTTTCTTTTGTCTTACTCGATGAAGACCTGCTTACCCGAATTTAAAGCAGACCATGGTGACATCTTCAATGTTACCATGGTCCGCTTTAAATTCATTGCACAAAAAACGTACCTGTTTCTTTGACATCACCTTTTTGCCACACACAGCAACCAGTTCACGGTGAATGTCACTTGGTGAAGCCCCTTTGGCTTGCAAAAAAAAAAAAAACGATAACTTCACAAACACCTGTTTTGGACCACACTCACACAGTAGCACCTCACAGCAATGGGGGGAAGGGGGTCTTTTTTGAAAATTATTAATGGCCTATCTGTCCATTGTGTTTTATCTCATTCCCTTTCACTATTATTAAGAAAAAATGTGTTACCTTACTTTTTGGAAACCTCTTGCATATATGTATTAAAGATGGTCTCTCTCTCTCTCTCTCTGTGTTGATGCACCAAATTTACTCAGCTATAAGATATGATTAAATAAATTCAGTGACTAGAAGCTGAGAGATACCAAAATAAAGAAAATATTAAATACTATTTATCATTTGAACGCACAACTAGTTTTGTTTTCTTAGAAAACTTCATCGGGTGCATAATGTGAAAAGAGAAATACAAAAATACATTACAAGAGCAAGTAAAATGGTTCATTCCTACAACCTGAAGAAGCTAATCCACTTCATATGCAAGCTATCCTAATAATTAACAATGCAAAACCTAATGCAAAATATGGAAAGGAAAAATATTTCTGTACATTTGGAAAGGAAAAATATACAAACAATTAAATGGGACAGTTATCCATGTGGTTACACGCTCCGCAACCATATGCCTGGAAAAGGAGTATCCTGCATATGATTCTTGTTGCTGACGTGAGGAGCTAAGGATCTTTCTCAGACATAGCCAAGTTAGTCGGTCAGGCATGGACTGTAGGGTTTTTCTCCCCAGTTTATCTGGGGTTTTTCCTCCCGCAAAGCAGGCAAACTGGTCTTAAGAAAATAACACTTCACAGTCAATTACACCACATGGTTGAGGGTAATGACCCCACATTGTAGTGAGTTATGAAACCCAAAAATGGGAGGCTTACATGGGACTGTAGTGCCAAAGAAGAAGATGGAACAGTTATGCCCCCCCCCCCTTTGCCAACTTCTACATAGAATACTTGGAAAAGCTAGCTATCAATACAGCCACACTCAAATCATGGCTTTGGCTATGCTATGTTGATGTGTTTGCTATTTGGCCACATAGTCCGATACATTCTTGGCACATTTAAATAACCAGCACCCAAATATCCACTTTACAATGGAACTGAAAGCTAACGAATGTCTGCCCTTCCTGGATACACTAATCACACATCTTCCAGATGGTTCCTTATCATTCTCGGTTTATAGAAAACCCACACATACAGGGAGATATTTACACAAACAATCACACCATCACCCATCTCAACAATATGGTATTCTAAAAACACTAACCAACAGAGCTAGTGATTTGTTCCGATGACATTGCTCTCTCACTGCTGAACTCACTCACATCACATCTTCTTGGCCAATGGCTATAATCCCCATAGGTTAGAAAAAATACTAAATGCTCCTCAGAACCCCCCCCCCCCCCACACACACACACACTGTCTACCACAGAAGACTACAGTAAAACTGTCACCATCCCATACATTAAAGGCATATCTGAAAAGATATTTAGAGTGCTTAACAAACACCAACTACACACCGCATTTAAATCATATGTGAAATTGGCAACTCTCATTCACCCAAGGACAGAATCTCTCTCCTTGGGTGAACAAATCCCCCTCCCCACTATCTGCCACAGACGACTACAGCAAAAATATCACCATCCCATACATTAAAGGCACATCTAAAAAGATATCTAGAGTGCTTAACAAACACCAACTACACACCGTATTTAAACTATATGTGAAATTGGCAACTCTCATTTGTTCACCCAAGGACAGAATCTCTCTCTCTCTCTCTCTCTCTTTCCTCTTTATCACATCCAGGAGTCTAATGAAGTGCCCTGTTTGTGTCAATGAACCTACTATGGACAGACAGGAAGAACTGTGTATATCCACCTCAGTGAACATAAAAACTATATCCGGCACTATTGCAAGTCAGGTCTAGCAGACCATGCTTTAGATACCCCTGCACCGAAGCTTTTACAAGTCAGAGCTGTTCCTGGAATCAATAGAAGCACTGAAATACACTCCAAACCTCAACAAGCATGGTTGTATAAATTTGCCAAAGATTTGGAAGACAGTCATCTTAAGACCTAATTAATACCTGCTTTCTCTCTGTTTCCCCCCCCCTCTCTATGTAGATTGCACCTAATTAGGACTTTAGTCTTTGTGTTATGTATTACAATTATTCGAACTAGTCCCATTGTTAGACCAGATTGTTGTTGTCTCACATACTGTGACAAATTGTTTTTGTGCTCTGATGATGCTGGATAGAATACCAGCAAAATATCAGCAATAAGTTAATAAATTGTTATTTTCTTATCAGTCGGTGTTCTCATTTATATCGTTAAAATTAATCAACATGTACAACGAACACACACGCCTTCCCACATATTAGAGAAGCATATATAAATTATTAGATAAAGTTGGAGTTTAATTTAGTATTTATTTTCTTACAAAATTTAAATTTTTATTTAAAAGGAATCATTTGAATCTCTAGCACTTAATTTCCTTCCCCCATCAAGCACAAAGTATGACTGAGGTATCTTTGCTATCTGGCTGCATGCTCCACAGTGTTGTGTCGGAAAAGGTGATGAGTCATTCCTTTTTCCCACCCAACATTACGTTACCTCAGAAGGAAGGGATAAGGACATGCTTATGCCTCTGGATGGGAAATGTACCGAATAATGTCCCAAGAAAATGTAAATATTCAGCTGCATAAATTCTAAACACTGTTAAGATAGCCCATATGTTTATTACGATAGTAATTGTGAATGAATTAAAGTAGAAAGTCATGTAGTATTACCAAATAAATATGTATGGGCTAAGTACAAGTTTTAAGACGTGAAGACAGTTCGTAGCCACGGTGTCCAATCGGCTGCCGCCGTATGCGTGATGACACCGCCGAGTGAGGGAGCTGTTCCGGAGTATAAAAGTTTTGGCAGGAGTTTGAATCGCTCTCTTATCGATTATCTCTTGTCTCTTATCTCCGATCACTTGTGTCTCGTCTCCGAGTTTTGTCGGCACCAAGTTTCCTGCAGGAGAGCTATGTAGAGCTTGCCGCCACGTGTAGCAAGGATCTCCCCTTGCTATGCATGTTACAACGGTCAAAGCTGCAACTACAATGTGTTCAAACACATTAGGAGAAAGAGCCGCTGATGAAATCCACATCAGCGTACAGATCTGTGCATGAGTGCTTTCGGTTCGTGTAGAACAAAGGAACAAAGCCAGCCATCAGAGGAGGTACAGTGAACAGATCAGAATACCTAGTCAAAGCAAGAACAGTAAGCGAGGATTTTCTTATATTAATGTAGGATTAAAGTATCCATGGAATAAAGAAACAGAAGTTAAGAACACATGCTATTTACATGTTGTACCATAGGAACAGTCTGCAATTTGGACACTTTTGTCTACTGCTAAGAAGAAAACATATTAGGCTACAGCCAAACAGGAGGCCGAGCTCCGAACTGTTTAAGTGATTTAAGAAAAGTAATGTCATATTTCAGAAAGTAATTGAATGTTAACAGATATTTTTTGGGGAGAGAATTATGTAGAAATAAGTACTATTGTCCTAGAGAATTACATGTCAGATTTATTGAGTTGTCTTGTGTTTATATGTAATGTTTCATGTATGATATTATCAGATAACTTAATTGTGAGAGTCTGAGGATAGATATATGTACAGAAGTGAGGAGTTTATGCCCAGTAAGAGATCATAGTGCAGAAGTTTAAATGTGTTTAATTAAGTGAGGGGAACCCAGACTCTTTTAAGGTTAAGAATTTAAATAACATGTATACTTGTCTTTGTGAAATAATAAATGTGTTTCCTTTTACATAATCAATTGAGTTTGTCATATCTTCTGCGGATTTGAATTACTGTTTGGAAAATTTCGTACCATGCATTTAAAGGGGAAACCAATAGTGATATGAGAATAGGGACCACGACTGCATATATCTTGATCCCTACAATTTTCTTTAAGTATTTTAGATAATGTATCAGAGTTTAGATGCCGGTTGGCGCAGTCTTTAATCCATACAAATTTGTAGGCAACTGAAGCCTGATACCAAGAGATAAAAAAATTTAATGTTAACTAGTAGAGTTAAAGAAAGTAAAGACGATTAAAGATAAAAACAAAATGGGGACATAACAACAGGCCTTTGTCTAACTTTTTATATTTCATCACTAATATCCATCCTCAAATTAGTTTCAGTGTGGAAGAAGAAGAAAAAGGTGCTCTTACCTTCTTGGAATACTTTGGTTACAAAGTATTCCAAGACAAGCAGATGGGTCCCTCATATGTTCAGTTTACCATAAGCCCACACACACACACACACACACAGATACCAACATGCTACTTTACACCACCATCCTGACAAGAAACTTGGAATTTTCAAAACTCCATGGCAGAGCGAATTTTGT